>NC_138031.1:39978179-40578179 GCF_964106645.2 Podarcis pityusensis | reverse complement strand
TTACTGCTCTTTGAAGGCTATATTTTGTCTCAACTCTTTGCCTCTGCTAGTTTTTCTCCTTTCTTCATAGAACCTTTCCACTTTTTAAATTCAATTTTTATATTTATTCACTTTATAAGTTTCCCTTCCTCCCAGTGAAGCCCAGGGTGGCATGAAGGTTCAGCTTCCAGTGTAATCCATTCTCAAACCACCCACCCCTCTTGCCTTTCTGCATTGTCAGTGCATGAGAAAGTTTTGTTTTCTGTGTCATCCCTGGAGGATTCCCATGGCTTTACAAGATGCTCACAAAGGAGAGAAATATGCTGAGCAAAATCTGCATTTCACCCATATGAGTTCTCAAATGACACAGGAAATGATGTGGATTTCATTCTGTTTTCAGATGATCCAGTAACTCACAAACATAATAGCATCACAAATTACTTCTCTGCAGTTGGCACCTAGCTTACATTCTCTTTACACATCTTTGCTGCCTATTTCATTTCTATATTTCATTAGGGAAAGAACTGTAGCTGTGCAGCAAACATCAGCAGGGTGGATGAATTGTGATTCCTTCTGAGTTATTTAGCAGAAAACGTCTGTCCTAGTATCTCATACCTGGCTACCCTCATCATAGTCTTTTGAGTCCTTTTGTCTTATCCCCTTAATGCCTCCTTTGTCAGTTCTGCCAAATGAATGGATCTTTCAGCCTGGTCATTAGAGTCAAGCCCAGATTCTACGTAATGGAGCCAGCTTCATCCCTCTGATCTTTCTCTCAAGCCTCAGTTCTTTCATGTGTTAAAGCAAGCTTGTGAAGTGAGCAGGCTAAGTAGCAGGAAATCCTGTTGAGGCTAGGATCAAGCCAGCAGAGTGTCAAGGCCACTGGAAACAAATGACCACATTTAAAAGATTAAACATGGTTCAGATTTCTCTCAGGGTTTTGTAAAAGATGGTGCAGGGCCAGTTCAAGCAAAACAGGAAGGAAGGAAGTAAGCAAGCAAGCAAGCAAGCAAGCAAGCAAGAAAGCCTGTGGCAATGATACTGCAGGTGGACATTTGCTCGGAAGAGAGACTTCTCAGCAGTGAAGCAATATGGAAAAGATGTGGGATGATTTCTAGATGTTATAGACTCAGGGCCAAACTACATCTTGCACTTGCTTGATTGTGTGGACTTTCACTGCACATAGGGAGAGGAGAGTTAACCCATTCATCCCAAGCTGTGACCCCCCAAAAGAATCTTTCCTCACTCTTCAGTATGGCTATGAGAGCTTTTTTAAAACAACAACAGCAATTTTTCTAAACCTTGTAGTTCTGGGCAGATTTTTTATCACACTTGCAGTTAGGGAGGAAAGGGAGTAAACCTCCAGTCCCCACTGTGATCTCTAAAACAATCAACACCATCCGTTTACCTTTCTTAACTATCATCATCATCATCACCACCATCATTATGCATTTTGCACAGCATGGTTTGGCCCTTATTAGTGAATTTTATGTTATGGGTGATAGTCAACCAAGTTTTGAAACTGAGTAATATGTTTAAGTCAGGTCCATTAATTTCAGTAAGTTTACTAGATGGCTAAAACTTAGATGACTACCACTCTAAGTTAATCATACTTAGTCCCATTTGAAATCAGTGTTGCGAGTTGGCCATGACTATTTTAAGTGATTTCAATAGGAACTAAGTGTACCTATGTGACATACAATATTTAATGGCCTAGTTCAGTTGTCACACTAAACCAGCCTCTTTGCTCCTCTCTGGTCCTTCTGCTGCTATGCTGCACTGATGATCTAAGCCATGGTTGGCCAGAAAAATCACAAACCATAAACCACAGGAGAAATCTTTGTTAAAGCTTCCGGTTCATGTACAGATAGATAAGCCACCAGCCTGGATGTGGACAATGTACTATATGCCAAATTGTGCTTTAGCACAATTCAGCACCACAGCAGAATGACAGAGGATGTAATCTCTTCCCTGCACACTGACATCGTCATACTAAGCCATAGATCGGTATAGCAGGACATATGAACCAAGGCAACATCTAGCACATAGCTACGTTGCTTGTTTTACTTCTATTAATTATAGGCATGCAGGAGGCATGGCAATCCTTTTTGGAAGTGCAGTGTACTAGGAAGGACAAGTGAAAATCTCCTTTATTGCTAGAGTTCTTGGGAAAAGCTTCCTGCTGGTGTCACTTGAAAGCTTTCCCCCTAAGCATTCTAGCCGTGTCAGAATGGGCAGCCAGCCAGTTTCAATTCTGATCACAGTTTGGAGAGAAGACATAAGTCTCCCCTCCCTATGTACCGCATTCCTTGTAGGGTATGCCCCCTACTTCATGACTGTAGTTCATTAAAAAAATGAAGTGGTGGAAAAGAACTACCCATTAAGCATAGCATGTAGTTTGGTCCTCAGTCTTGATCCAACCCTGTGGTTTTGAATCTATAATTCAGATTTCTTGCCACATGAGAGTAAATTCAGCAGGACTAATTGGTAATCTGCTCCCCCTTCTTCACACACAAGTGCTAAAGAGTCATCCAAGCACTGCTATCATTTATCATGCAAAGCTTTTAATATCTCAGCCACATAAACAGAGAGGTAAACAACAAGGCATGGGTCACTTCCGAGGGTTGATATTTGAAGTTAATAATTAACTTGCATCTTGTAAGGAAGACAAAATGAACAGAAACAGCCTTTTGCCACTTGGCATATATGCACTTCCTCACTTGACTGATGCTAGAATAATTACAAGGAATGCCATCGCTTTTTCTGCAGAGAAACTTGTCAGTTTCATATATGTGAGCAAAGGAAATATACTGTTGTACCTTGGTTCTCGAATGCCTTATGACTCGAATGTTTTGGCTCCCGAATGCCGCAAACCTGGAAGTAAGTGTTCTGGTTTACAAACTTTTTCCAATTGAGTGCAAGAAGCTCCTGCAGCCAATTGGAAGCTGTGCGTTGGTTTTTTAATGTTTTTGGAAGTCAAATGGACTTCCGAAAAGGATTCCTCTCAAGAACCAAGGTAAGACTGTATAGGTAAATTCCTGACTGGCTTACTGCTCTATGCAGGGCTACCCTTCAATATAACTTGGAAGCTGCAACTAGTCTAGAATATGAATGGCAGAACATTGAGTGGTACAACCAGATGGGACCACAAGAGACCAGTCCTGAAGAATGTGTGGTTCACTTGCCAACATGCTTCCAGGCCCAGTCAGAGTGCTAACACTGACACACAAAGCCCTGAACAACTTGGGTCCCAAATAGCTGAATGAACATCTTATTCTCTTCTAACCTGGTTATGTATGAAGATCAACCAGGGAGGATGTTTATATGGTTCCACAGGCAAGGGGAGTGAGTGGTGTGGTGTGAGAAATGGTTAATCTTAAAACTGGTTTATGGTAGATGTTTGGTATCTTGATGTAACCTGCCCTGGCAGTAGTCTGGTGGGTGGTGGGTTTATAAATTGAAATATGCATTTTAAAAAACACTCCATTTATCACAGTGAGCAAATGCTTCCAAGAGCTTAAAAAACACAAAAGACACAAAATTGGATTCAGCATAATTCAGCACCACTTCATAATTTATCAGTTGTTAAGTTATAATGCAAGGTCTAATATATTTTACTATAATTTCCCAGGCATAATTACTATGTATAGGCATGCATGAAATATTACCCACTATAATATGTAAATACACTTAAATTTAATTAGTTAATTTGGTTGAATTCCAGACAGTTCATCAGCTAAAACATATTTAATTGGTTGGCAACTCTAGTACTTAAGCTTCTGTATGCTTAAGTTTAAACAAATTTATGGTTTAAAAGAGTGGCTTATTTAACCTTTTAAGTCAGCAATTCCTTCACCTATCTTGACATGACATTTTAGAGTAGTGCACTCATATTATCCACTTAGTAAAATCTACAGTGGAAGCTAAATATCCATAGTAGTCATAAGACTGGGTGATTGACAGACCAGTCCAAACTCCATTCAGTTGTGCTGGAGGGAATTTGGGTGGGGTAGAGGTGTCCCTCCCCCCAGCTCCACCAGCTGCGCTAGACTCCACCACCATGAAGCTCTTAGCTATGTACATAAACCACAGGTAGGAAGAAGCTACTTCCAGTGATGTCTCTGCCTGCGGTAGCTAGTGTACGAAGCAGAATGTTTTGGAGCTGGGCCAGTTGAGGACCAGAAGAATCCCAACCCAATCCAACTGCCATCAGTGGGTTTGTTAAATAAATAAACATAATAAAATATATGGCTTTGATAAGACATCACTGCTGAAAGAACAATACAGCACAATACGGTACTATAGAAGGAATGATGTTTGGAGTTTCAGTTCATTTAAAACAGAGGCCTGGTAAGAGGGAGAGATAATATTTGGTAATAAGAGATCATTCTGACAAATTGCCCAGCAAGGAGGAAAAATAGTTGAATTTCTTTGTTTAAATGGTCATATCTCAAGATTTTGGATTGGATTAATCAATGGAGGTGTATGAGGTAGACACATAAGCAAAAATGACGTATGCTACACTGAAAGTCCAGAGTTGGGAAATGTTAGCATTATTGGTGATTGCTGACAAGCATCTACAGCACATAATACCAATTTTGAATGTTGACCTTTATTTTTAAGAGGAATATATATAAAGTACAGTTTGAGCCAGATGCATTCATTCATTCAATTTATATCCCATCCTTTCTCTCAATGGAGCCCAGGGCAGCAAACTCATCAATAAGACATACATATGTGTATTTAAAAACAGTTGAAAACAGTTCTAAAAACAGTCATCTCAGGGTTGGAAGGAACAGTGCTTTTCATCCATCACGTGCCTGGGTAAAGAGGAATGTTTTTCAGTTTATACTGCCAGTCAGTGAAGAGAGTGGCAGGCAGACCTTACGAGGGAGGACAATCCACAAACCACCACTGAAAAGGCCCTACAGGTCAATGCTAGCCAAGCTGCCTTTTTTCAAACCATTCAGATAACCAGGCATTTAACTAAAGCAATATTTTAAACTGAGATTAGTATTAATAACTATTCCACGTGAGAAACCAAGCAGATTTGTTGCTTTGTTTTGAGTACCGAAATTTCAACAATGTGGTGTTGGGCAACGTGAGCAAAAGCAGCCAACGGCCAATTGCTTATGTCAATTTATTTCGCTTGATTGATTGTGACGGGGAGGGGATGCTAGTGGATTTCCCCCCCTTGAAGGCTGTAGTACAGTTTGTACTTAGTGACAGGATCCTGACTAAATGAACCAGTTATCTTGCCTAGTATGGCAATTCCTGTGTTTAATAATGAAGTTTTCAATTGGTTGCTTATCTCAAGAGCCATATGGTTTGGAGGTAGGGAAATTATTCATGGAGAAAGACACATGGAGAAAGCTTAAATAAGATTGCTACTCTGCTAGCTAATTTCCTGTGTCACTTGGTAAAGGAGATGAAAACTCCTAGCTAGCTTGCCGAAGTGTGGGTGGAACCACCCTTGAATGCATCAGAGCCACTTCTGTTGCAATAAATAAAAAAAAGATAAAATCCCAAGCAGGATTCCTCTGACAAATGCTGCGGTCTGTGTTGAAAAAGAAAATTAAATGAAAGATGGATGACTGAAACTAATATGGCACTTTAGCCTCCAGGGCATAGTACCAATTGTACGAGGTGTACTGTACTGTAATTAAAAGCACAGACAACATCTCAGCGAATGGAAAAAGAATTGTGTTTTTAGGGCAAGAATTATTGTACGTGCAACTCTTCACTAAATTTAGAATGCGGAGTCAGAATTCACTTTTGAACATTACTGTCATCAAGAGTGCTGCTTTTTTTAGAAATTATATAAAGTATTTTTTTAAAAATGCATTAAATGTGTGGTGTAGTTGGGAACCTATGGAGGCTCCATGTACTCCGTGGGGTGACTGATAGACTTATTATTTATTATTTATTGTATTTGAACAATGCAACCAACACTAAATGAAAGCCAAAATAAAAATAAGGCTGAGCTGGGGTTGGGGACTTAATGCTGGCTGAGCCGGCTAAACTAGAGATCCACTGTATCCTAAGTTGCTCATGCTAGCAGATCTTGTTATAGGATTGCCCTGTGAGTTACTTCAGCATTACCACCATTGCTCAATCAAATACAAAACGTGCTCTAAAAAATAAACTGAAAAATAATACTTTTGTTAAACCTCTTTGCAGTTTCCCTTTCAGTGTAAAATGTTTTAAATCTTCTAGTCAGATTCAGATACCAAAGTTTCTGCTGACCAGAAGATACATTGCGATTCTAACATCACTGGAAGTAAGAGAATAGATGTTCTTCCAACATACTGAATCCAAACCGAAAAGCTTTGATAGCTCTCAGAAAGACACAAAACACTTTGAGCCTGATTGAGTTGGATTACTTAAGAACACCTTGTAAGCACAGTGAGAGGGTTTGCCAGGGTTCTGTAGACCATGTAAGCAGGAACAGAAATTCATACTACAAAAGGGGAAAAGGTGCAACTCAAGCTTGTTAAGCGCAAAACAAGGCAAATGCCCACAAGGCTTCAGTCACAACAAATTGTCCCAAGACTTTGGCCACAGTAGTAGATATAATTACTGCTCAAAGATGGCTCACTGCAGCTGAACTGCTTATTCATTTTATTCATTTAGCAGAATGTATCTTTGTTTTATAACTCCCCTTTCTATCTTCCATCTTTTGTGCTTGCAAAAATTGGCCAATAACTTAATGATATGCTTACATTATTTATCTGATACCTACCTGGTGCGATACCTGCATAAAATGTATTTGTAAGCATCTGGGTGAAAAGAGCAAGGCTCCCTTAAAAGATGGACCAAAGCTGCGATTTTTAGCTTATTTTATTATTACCCATTTGTTACCCAGGTTGAACATCCCCTCATTGTTCTCTTGGCATCTACCCCATATATATCACACTTCTTTTGCTTCCTCCAAATTCTGCTGTCTCTGCATGACCTTTCTTAATTTTCTTTCAGCTCTCCAATCTAGACATGAAGTTGCAGATTTCACCCATCTCTCTATTTTTGTTAACCACAGACATAAGCATAAACTTCATAGAGATTCAGAGCAAAGCTTTGCTCGTGTCAGTCTGTGTTTGTTCACGTCAAAAGTTTTGCTCCTGTCAGGCTACCATGACCATGCCTTCACAGTGTCAGAGGTAGATATTGAATTTGTAATTCTCCTTCCTATAAACTTCAAATTCAGTGATGTTTGCATGAAACCCAAACAATCACATATTCAGTGTGCTGAACTACATGCTCAGAAATATGTTATCTATCCACCCTGGGCCTTTAAGGCAAAAGAAATCATTTTGTCTCCATCTTGTTTCCCATGGTGTTCTGAATGTAGATTAAGCTGCTGGGTAAGGAGACTAGGCTATCATAAATGTGCATATGATACCCAGATGTAGTTATTTCTTTATTAAATTTCTATACAGTGGTACCTCTGGTTAAGAACTTAATTCGTTCTGGAGGTCCGTTCTTAACCTGAAACTGTTCTTAACCTGAGATACCACTTTAGCTAATGGGGCCTCCCACTGCCGCCGCGCCACCGGAGCACGATTTCTGTTTTCAACCTGAAGCAAAGTTCTTAATCTGAGGTACTATTTCTGGGTTAGCGGAGTCTGTAACTTGAAGTGTCTGTAACCTGAGGTACCACTTTACTGTCCATTATCTGAGGATCACAGGGTGGTTTTTGTTTACAGTTTCTAATTCTGGTGAGGTAGGAAGTTCTAAATTAGTATTTGATACCAGTTTTAAAGTGGATGGGGGTGAAAACACTGATGCCTAATTCAGACAAGGAGGAGCCACTTTTGTTTAAGGGTTCTGGTAGTCTTGGGAATAGCTGTTTGACCAGTTAAGATGGAGTTGCACACCTCCTTGACATTCACATTTGCAGCTCTCAGAAACACCTACATTTAGCTAAGATGGTCAGGTAGCACTGGGCTACACTGCTTACCAGTCTCAGCACAGCAGGTTTATCAGACGTGTCCTTCACTGGAGAAGCTGGGCATCTCTATGGCCATTCATACCTGACTTAACTACCCAAAGATTCTTTAGGGAAGCTTTTAATGTTTAACAGACTACTGTATTTTAATACTTTGTTGGAAGCCGCCCAGAGTGGCTGGGGAAACCCAGCCAGATGGGTGGGGTATAAATAATAAAGTATTATTATTATTATTATTATTATTATTATTATTTTCTTGTTTAATTCAAGCCAGGAATTAATCTGGCATACAATGGAAGAGGCGTTAGGATGAAACATTCTTTCCCATTGTTCATTCCCAGTTTCCTAAACCATGGCTTATATGCATGGTTGATAAGACTGTCTGAACCTGAGTCAATGTGCAGTTAAGTACTCTTCTAAACATGGTTAGGATCAGGAAGCTTGTGTTTCATGTCACAATTAGCTGCAAGTGTTGAGACGGAGATGTCTGGCTTGATAATAGGAGTTGACCTTTCAGTATGAGCCTATGCTTTTCTTGTACAGAAAACCTAGGTTCTCTCAGTTTCACAATTCAGGGGTTTTTCTTTGCAGACTAGCTTTATGGCTGAAGTCTTGAAACTGAAAGAGGGCTGCCCAATGGCAGATGCTAAACTGACCTCTCACCATCTTCTTATTAAATTAACTGTATTCACAGGATGGTAAATTTATGTTATACCTCCTTGTTATGTTTTACAGTAAATATCAGTGTCTAAAGGCTATGAGACAGTCAGTGAAAAGAAAAAGCAATTTTCAGTATTAGCATAATGTTTTATTCTCTTCTTAAAAGAGACATTTTAAAAATAAAATATTTTGTGCCATGCACAGAAGAAAACCACAGCTAGTGACTAGGCAGTGCTTTTACCTATGAGCTGGTGGTGAATGGTGGGGTCTGAGGAAACCATAAGTGCAAACCATAAGGAAAGATCATAGGATCATAGAATAAAAACCTCAAAAGAAGCATCATCCACCACCTTCTGAATGATACAGACTGGTTTGTGTGTTCCTTAAATAACAGGTTATCTTTCTAGGTAGCTTTTCAGAGTCTGTGCCGTTCTGTTGTGTGTGTATTTTTTAAATTTAAATGGTCAGGTATTTCTTCACAAAGATAATGCCACCCTGGCATTGTTGGTTTAAAACTATCTAAAATATTCTATGATGATGTCTTGTTACATTTTCTGTGTATAGTTTGATGTGACATAATGAGGGCATATTTTAACTTTAATAAGGACTGTAAACTTCTTTAAAGTAAGTCTGGTAAACTCCTGATGTAACACTCTTCAACAATTTAAAACAATACAAATATGTTCCTTTTTAAAGTTGAATTAGCAGGAAATAAGTACCGGTAATTGAATGAGAAGTTTTCAAGTATCTTCATAGCAGTAAAATCAACAAATGATTATACGACAGCTTAAAGACTGACAACCATATTAGCTTTTGTGGACTGGCGTCCACTTCATATTAATACTTATATTTTTCTTAACTCATTTGGAGGAATAGGAATAGCTTAAGCGAGTTTAAGGTCATTAAAAATCAAGGATAGACAGTTTAAGATAAGTGCATGACTCAGAAATCCCTTTCTTAAGCACACCTGACATTTGACTTGGGGTTTTCTTATCATTTGTCATTCCTGCTCTCCTGTATGTGAAACCTTTGAGTTAAAGAAAGCCATGATGAAACAAAACTTGGATGAGTGAAGGACAGCACAGTTGGACTATTAATTAGGCATCTAGCAAGCATTCAGTACAGGAGTGCTCAACTGTGCCAGCACCCCAACTTGCATTGCTGCTGTGACCCAAGCTCAGTTCTGCTCACACTTGTCTAGTTCTTCTCTGCAAGCTGCCTCCTCCAGGGTAGAAAAAGAGGTTGAGGGAGGGACAGTGGGGAGCAGGCAGAATAATGTCCAAACACAACGGCACTCCATAGGGGCCTATCAATCAGTCCCTACGGGGGGAAATCCTTGGAAAGTATCCTTTCCCACCAGAGAGGATGTCTCTTCTGTTCTTGGATGAGGGAGAAGGAGCAGTAGAAAGGAGGACAGTCATGGTACCCTCTCACCATCCTATCAGTGCTTGGAGAATCTCCCACCAGCATTTCCAAGCATTCAACATTATTGCTCAAAGTGCATAATGAGTTGGAGGGGCAAGCACAAAACTGTTTGCCCATTGCTACCATTAATATTGCTAACCGTGTGCATATTCTACCATTTGGAAAAGAAATGTGGAAATGGCATTCTGCTACAGTGAAGCCCCATGTGACCCAGACTGGTCACCCTTCACGGCAGATCTGAAAATTCAAAAGCTTGCAAATAGTGTTCTTACTTGTTTTATGTGAAGTGCAAATGTATTGTGTTGTCCTTGGAACATCCAGGGCAGTTGCATAGTGAACTACATGCTATTTCTGTCTGATGCAGAATGGACAGGCATATGGTTCAATTTTTTGTTTAATCAGGTAGCACTTTGACTGTTGATGCATCTGTAGATCATTTGAAGAAAACATATGCTTATGCAGATCCCTAGTTAAAAGGCCACTTGACGGTGCTAATCAAACTGTATTTAATGATTTATTGGCCTCTAGAAAGCTGGTAAAAATCTAATTATGTCTATAGAATATGCATTTTATTAATATTTTTTCTACAAAGAAGTTTTACTCAAGAATATTGGGAGAGGGAGTTTCAGGCAGGTTAAAATATTTCACTGTGTTCCTGATTTAATTCTCTTTCTTTCTCTCTCTCAAAGCAATACTTATCTAGGTTCATTTTTATTTATATTTGTTCAGTACTGTAAGGCAGGCATGGCCAAACTTGGCCCCCCAGATGTTTTGGGACTAAAATTCCCATTATCCATGACCACTAGTACTGTTAGCTAGGGATGATGGGAGTTGTAGTCCCAAAACGTCTGGAGGGCCAAGCTTGGCCATGCCTGCTTTAAGGGATTGATTGTAGTGGATGTATGCAGATAGAAACCTTCAGGCTATTAACCATTTATTTTTAATTGCTATGTGATGTCCAGTCATCCTCTGTTCCTTTATGCCCCACCAGTAGAAAATCACTTCCAGTTGACCCATGCCTTGTGCAGAAAACCTGCATTTTCCTATATAGCCTTGTTGGCCCTGGTTGCTTGTTGCTTAGGCTTCCTGGTCTTTATCTTGTTTGTTTTCTAAGCTTATGGAGCACATACTGTGGCAAGCAAGTCTTCCTCCTCCTCTTGGTTCCCTGTTTCCTAGCTCCTCTTGCGTACATAACCTCTTCGGTTAGTAAGGATGTATCTAGACACATCAAAGAAGCGTTTCATTTTAAAGTGCTGCAAATTTAAACAGGGAGAACAGGCAGAGAAAAAACGGGACTCCACATCGCCATCAGATACCACAATGTTATATTGCATATACAATGCATATAAAACACTTTTTCTTTACCCATCTAGCTGAGTCCTAGGTGTTTTGTTTTCCTCTGCCAAACAGATGCTGGTCTTTTCTCTGTCAAAAGTTCGTGAATTTTCATCATTCTGTGGCTCTTTCCCTCAGCAATTAGGTTGTTTTGTTTTGTTTCCATTGTTTAGTTAACAGGGGCTGCTGGTCCTGAGTATACCTTGCCATGCCTATTATCTCTCTGTTAACAAGAAGCTCCATTGCATCATGTTGCTTCAGCCATATTTTCCTTTATTTTTCTTCCTCAGCAGCTTTGTATTAAATGAAATGTTCTTTTCCTGTGGATTGTAAACATCTAGTTGGATGGGCCATTATCATCTTGAATGATGTTGTGTATGAGAAAGCTATTGTGCAGTTGTGGGGAGGGGGGGTGAGACATTTACCTTTCGCTTTGAGAGTAGGAGAGGGTTTCCATGTTTGACTATTACAATGGCAAAGTCTGGGGTTTAATGTGAGATTTTGGTCCACTCATGTTTTACGGTGTTGTGAAGTGGAATGAATTATTGTGTTAACTGTGAAGCTACACAGATTCTCTTGTGTGAGTTTTCACTGAATTTCTGAAATCAAAGGTTTGTACTCGATGCTTCCCTGGATATGACTCCACATCCATCCACAAAATTGGAAGATATTCTATCTGACCTAAGGTATAACAGTAGCTGCTTATTATTATTATGGTCATATGATGAATGCTGCAACTGAGTCATGCATTGCAAATATGTTCTGCTGTGTTTCTTTGTCTATTGGTTGGAATACTTTGTTCTTTTAATTTAGAGAAAAAAGTGTTTTAGGAAATGAATAGTTGATTTTTGGGGGTGGGGTTTTTTTGGTGGGGGAGTGGGGAGGAAAACTGCACTGGAAGCATGTTATTCTAAGATATTAATGTTACCATAAAGCACCAATGCTGCAGCAAGCAAAGGCTTTAGCAGCTCAGCCAGCTGCTTGTGGCTGGAAAGCCAGACAGGATGTTTGTGACTGTTGCCATGGGAACAAAGGGGCAGTCCATTCTGTACTGAGCACCGGATGTTAGCTCAGTGTGTGTGTGTCATATGACCCGTACTGGATGTACTTGGGAGGAGTTTCTTCTTGCTGTTGTTGAGTGCAGACATGATTCTCTGTACTGATGTAAGAGGCAGAAATAAATGATGTAAATAGTTTTCTGTCTGCTTCTTTCCCCTCCCTGGGGACACCAAAGGGGAGAGAGGAAGAACGGTGTGTTCCTCTCATACATCTGAGAAGAATCGCCGGACCTCGCCTGCTTATCAGCAGAGGTTGGGAGACGCAGGGAGGTCGACAGGAATATCTGCCGGTGCCTACGCTTGTGACACATTCCTCTGACCCAGGCAGAATTCCAACAATTAAAAGGTTTTGTGTGTTTAGTTTTTGGCCACAGGTGTGTAGGTATGAATGATATATGGATTCAAAAACTTAGGTCATTTGGTATTGCTTGATTTCTAAATAAACAGGCATGGAGTTAGTCTTGTCTGAACATCATACTTGGGCCCACTTACATGGAAACTCTCTCCCTGTCCATAGATGCACAGTTCACATATATAGGAGGGGGAGAGACAGTGGTACTCTGCACTTGTGTAATGATACTTTCTCAGATAAATTTTGTACAAGCCCTATTGTGGTGAAAACAGCAAGGTTAAAAATAGCAGCCCTACAAAGTCAAAATGTTAACCAGCTATCACTAAGTGTATATAAATACTAATAATTTAGATCTTATGAAATCTGACAATTGCTAGTTTAGTTTTAAATAGAATATGATTCCAAATCTGCTAATCCTTCAATGGCTATTGAGAATCTGGGTTATTGTAACTATGAGAAAGCTTGCTAATTTTGTTACAATAAAGGGAGGAAGGCAAGAAGATTAGACCTTTGTGGGGAAATGGAGTATATTTATTATGTTTTGGAACTTGAAAGTGAATGTTCATATACAACCATAAGAGTAATTAGGTACAGTTTAAGGAGAATAGCCAATGAATATTATTAATTATATTTGCAGTTCTATAAACACCAGTGAATTTATCACTTTCTTTTTGTACTGATGTAGTATATATGTTAAGAAAACCTTTTATTATATATATAAAATCATGCAGTACATTTAGAAAGAAGAATTCCAATATAGCTATGCCCATTTCACAAATTGTGAGAAGTTGAGACATGTGCTTTCTAATGGTTTAATTTTATTTTAAAAAATGAACTTAGGAATTAATCACACTAATCACATTACATTAAATTGATGCTTTATGCAGCTAACAATTGATTTTAACTCAGTCCGGATGATAAGCTTGGTATATGTTTTGTGGTTTGGTGTTGGTTAGTATGCAGCAAGTGATGGATTTGAATTAACATCATACGTTATGCAGTTCAATGGGGCACCTCGGTGTTCTATTTGGGTATGATGGTTATTAGCACAGATGGTTTTTAAAAAGCCTTTGAAAAATTCATAGAGATAAGGCCTATCAGCAGTTGCTAGTAATGGTGGTTGAATTGCACCTCCATGTACAGATGCAGTATACCTCTTGAATAATTTAATCAGGAGATGGTTATCTCCATCATAACTTCTTTACAAGTTTTCTGGATGCATATATGGCTGATCACTGTTGGGAACAAGACAAGAGTGGTTGAATTCCAGCAAGGTGGGTCTTAATGAAAAATAATGGAATACATTTTATCAATGAATAGCCATAATGTTATTCCTTGATTTAGCTTTGGTGTTAAAAACTGCAACTTCTGATGCTTTAGCTAAAGCCCAGTCATATGCCTGGCAAGTAGATCACAACCAGATGGCTCAGCATTGCTTGCCCGGAAAAAATGTCACTCCCCTTTGCCAACCATTAAATATGGTTGGCATGCACTTGTACTGGGCACATCAGCTTCCTAATGATCCAGAAAGCTACTACAATGCTGTAAAAGGAGGTTACAGCACTCCCTTTCTTCCTACCCATGATTGCCTGTGTAACTCCTGTCAAGCCAAGTGACACATGTTGCACTGGGGCATGGGACCTGCTTTGCAAGAGCACTATTGCCTGCTTCTGAACCACAAAATACTGATGTTGTGGCGGTGATGGTTTAACATATTGATTTCCTGCCTTTCTCCCAGACTGGGATTCAAAGTAGCGTACCACATTTAAAATACCATTATAAAATGAACAATAATGGAGCAATAAAAATGAACTAGTAAAAAACCAATAGTTAAAATATAGCAAAACTCCTTTAAAACCAGCCTTAAAAATGCAGTTTGCTCAGAAAGCAAGCCAGTGGCAAGCATCATCTCTACCTTAGTTTTCCAAAACCTGTCCGAACAGGAAGGTCCTCTGCCAGCAGGGTAACAAAGAGGACTTCACCTAACCTTCAGGGAGAGAAATACACCAGAAAAGGCCTATCTCTTGTGTCAACACCAACTGTGCCTCTAATGTTGATGGGACCGAGCAAAGGTGCTTGGTCACCCAAGAATCTTAACATCCAGGCAGGTTTGCATAGGGAGATAAGATCTTTCAGGAGCCTGTGGCCAAGGACCTAGGCCCTAGAGGTCATAACTAACATTTTTCATTGTGCCTGGAAACAGACCTGTAGCTAGCAAGGTTAACAAGTGAGTAGCGTGCTCCTTGTAGCCAGCCCCAGCCAGCAGTCTTGCCATGGTGGTCGGACCAGCTGAAGCTTCCGAACACTCTTCAAAGGCAGTCCCATGTAGATCATGTTGTAGTAATCCAAATGGGAGGTCAAGGGGTCATACCCCAGCACTGGTGAAAGTGTACAAGTGCAGTTTCTAATGGAATAGAATTGGTTATTTTCATAGGGAATGGGAAGCCAAATTCTGTTTTGCCCCAAAGCATACTTGCATCTTGATCAACTACTTCAGTGGTGTTTCACTCCCCTGAAACATCATCTTCTCCATCTTCTTTTAGAATTCCTTAGCTTTCTAAAATGCAGAACTATCATGCATGACAAACATTATTTTCGATTGTGCTCCATCCGTCATATTGCTGAGCATTGCATGTTTTACCTTTATCTTTTTTTTAACCTGCTGAGCATTGCATGTTTTCACTCTCACTCCTGCCCCTACCCAGCATTTTAATATTCTTGAAAGCCATACAGCTGAAAAGAGCCGAAACCTTAACTCAGTTGGCCCTACTGTCTGCACCTTGGGAAGGGAAAATGTACTGTTCTTCCCCATGAGGATCCCTTTAGCAATTCCCATAAAAACACTGACCAACTGGTGATGCTCAGGGAAAGGCATTTCCATTTTAAGTACTCTTGAGATGGCACTCCAGTCTCATCTCTGTTGGTATGTGGGGGAAATCAGTGTCAAAGATATAAGTGGTCCCCTGATTGATGAAACTTGGCTCTTAGTGATGCTGCTTTATTATTTTCTTTTGTGTTGGAGATCAGAAAGAATCCTTCTGTGGCTCTAATGAGCTGAAGACTGTTTTCTTTCCTCCCATTCTGACATGAAATAACACTCCACAGATTATTATTTTTTAAAGACCTGGCTTGGAAATACATGTCTCAGCTTATTAAACTTAAGATACACTGGAGCCTTCTGCCAGTGCACTCCATTCTTGGGCCACCACATCTGTCTTCCCTTTTTGATTTGAAGACTTCTCTGTTGGGAAAAAGCACCAAGGCAAAAGCCAGCTCCAGGTGGCTGGAATGCAAAACAGGATGTTATGGTTTGCAGATGTACTGTTGGAGAAAAGGTGGAGCCTATTCTCTGTACTGAGCACCGGATGTTAGCTCAGTGTGTCATCTGACCTGTGCTGGAAGTACAGGGGAGGAGTTGAGACTCTTCTAATGGAGACTGAAGGGTGCAGTCACATTTCTATGTACTGTTGAGTGACAGGAATAAAACATGTAGAAAGGACTCCTGTCTGTCTCATTTCTCCTCCCTGGGAGAATGCAGGGAGGGAGAGAGAAGCAGAGAAGCAGAGGGTGTGTTCTTCTCACGACTAATGAGAAGAATCGCCGGGTTTGTTTACCTAGCCTGCCGGGGTCGCAGACGGACGGTAAACACAGTATCTCGCTCAATTGCCTCGGGGGAGGCCAGGTACCTCTGCCTGTGAGCTGAAGATACTGACATATGGCAGCCTTCGGATGGTTGCGATTCATCGGACATCTGCATGAGAGGCTGGTGGATTGTCCTCCTCTGCTCCAAGGAGGAAGAGAAGCGTCTGAAAGAAGCCAGAGGCTCAACAGACAGCTGGTGGAAAGAAGAGGTGTTTTCCAGAGCAACAAAGTTCAAGGTATGCTGCATTTCGGGCTAAAAGTGTGAACGCAGTTTGATTAATTCACTGGTTCATGGAGCTGCGTTTCAACGGAAACAAAAGCTCCGGGAGGAAGAGGCCTGCAGCTTAAAGGCTGAAGCCTGCATTCCACAAATTTTTGTGGTTGATAAACTGTCCTATTGGAATGCATTGTTGCTAAGTAACGGAAAGTTGGAAAGTTACTGGCAAAGGGGCTGGACTGTGAGTGTGAGCCTGGGAAAGCGAAACAAAACCAGAGAGTGTTTTGGCTACAAGTTTACGTGCCCTTGGAAGGGACTTTCCATAGCAGCCAGAGTTTAGCTGCCAGGTGCAAAAGAGCGTAAACAGCTTGCAGTTTGCCTGACTGAGAAAGGAAAAAACAACTGTTGGATTTTACAGCTTGTTTGACAGTGTGAGCTGGAGGCTTGGCTTCAAGATGGATGCCAAGAAGGGGGGAGACTTGCCTAACTCACCTCCCTTAACCAGAGACAGTTATTCATCATGGTCTGGATGGATAACTACCCCAGAAGGGGTGAGCCAAGATGATGCTGGCCAAGTTCCTAAGAGCTCATCGAAAGCTGAGGAGAGCTTTGACCCCAGAGGGGAGAGTGCAGGAACTGTGGTTGTTGGAACTGTTGGTGTTCCTGAACAAGGTGCAATGGGTGTTGCTGACAGGGGGAGGGAAGAACAGAGTTCAAATCTCCCCACTGATGATGCTACTGGGAAGCATGGAGTAGCATTGAGTGCTGTCCGATGCTACAATTGTGGACAGACTGGGCATCTACAGCGAAACTGTAAGAAGCCGCGCCAGTCAAGAAGAGCAAAGAGCAGCTCTACGAAGCCTGAGGCGTCAGGCAAAAGCCGTACCAAGTGCCAGGTGAAACCTGCAAAGGCTATGATGGCGAAAGGAACCACGCCAGATGTTGGGAACTCGTTCATAATTGACACGGGCGCAACGGATCATATGTGCCCACACAGACAACTGTTTACGACGTTGAAGAAGCAAAGCTTCGCTGTGAAACAGACCAACGGTCAAGAGTTGGAAGCGACCGGAATCGGGACTGTGTATCTTGAAAGTCTGAACTTGACTATAAGTGATGTTTACCTGGTTCCAGAACTGAGATTTAATCTGCTGAGCGTGTCGCAGATTGCAAAGAAAGGACTGAAACTGACCTATGATGCTAAAAGCTGCAAGATCTACAAAGATGGAGAACTGTTTCTTACTGCCAAAGAGAAAGATGGACTGTATTTGTTGACTTTTGATCAAAGTGATTACATGAAATGTAATTCTTCTGTTTCTAACGACATCTCTCTTGCAGGTGTGACCAGTGTGAGCACCAGGAAGCTGACCAAGAAGGTTGACAGAGCATTTCAGCGGGTGTATGCTGATGTGATTGGTCCTCTAGAACCATCTAGGGGCAGTGCACAATATTACCTTTTATGTGTGGATTGTTTCACTAATTATTCTTGGGTTTATATGATGGAGAAACCGCAAGGAACTTTAGAAAAGTTTCAGGAGTTTTGTGACAAGGTTAAAAATATGCATGATGCTAACACTGATTGTCTTTTCACAGATGAGAAGCAAATTTTTCTGTTACAGAAGTTTCAGAAGTTCCTGGATGGAAAAGGGATAGACCACAAAATTGCTGTTTCGCCAGAAGCGTGGAACAGGGGGGTCTGTGTTAGAGTGAACAAAGAATTGCAAAAGGGGATGAATGCGCAATTGCTGAGTTCACATTTGCCACATGAATATTGGGCCGAATCGCTAGCGTCCTATCTTCATGTGTGGTTGAGAAAGGTCTCAACAGAGTTGGGATGTTCTCCTTTTGAGAAGCTGTTCCACAGAAAACCTTCTGTTGCCTATTTTAAGGTTTTCGGGTCTCATGTGAGAACAGAAGCTCCAGGTGGAGTAAAGAATGCCAGAGGCATTTTTGTGGGATATGAAAAGGGTCTCTACAGAGTAATTTTGTCTGAATCTGGTCAGGTGATTCTCACAAAGTTCCTAGAGAGTGCTCCACAGCAAGAGCGGGTTGTAGAACACACATTTCCCACAGGAAACGATTCAGATGATGATGATGATTTTTCTGATGTCACAGATTACAGTGGTACTGACGATGACAGTGATAGCTCAGAGAGTTCAGTTGTAACGGTCATTGAGAGAAAATCTCACACAATGGATAGACCTTCACAGGTGAAGGAAGAACCACTGATTGCTACTGGTTCTCAACAAAGTCCAGAGGTTGAACCAGTGAGCACAGAGGATCAGAACCTCATACGCAGGTCTGAGAGAGTTACAAAGGGTGTACCACCAAAGAGGTACTCAAAAGAGTTTGCTAACTTAGCTGTTGCATGTGTTGCTATTGTTAACAACTCAAAGCAGGTTAAAGCAGTGTCTAAGTCAGAGACAAAGACACAACAGAGAGTAGCTAGCCAAGGTAATGCAGAAGCACTCATTCCTTGGAAGCCAGACAACCAGAGAGGTACACTGGTGAAACCAGTGGTGGGGAGTTCCAAGGGTGGAACTGAAACAACAGGGGGCTGTTATATGTATAACAACTGTTTGTTCTCTTCTCTGGATCATGTTTTGCCAATTGATGCTTTTGGGGGAGGATGTTGGGAAAAAGCACCAAGGCAAAAGCCAGCTCCAGGTGGCTGGAATGCAAAACAGGATGTTATGGTTTGCAGATGTACTGTTGGAGAAAAGGTGGAGCCTATTCTCTGTACTGAGCACCGGATGTTAGCTCAGTGTGTCATCTGACCTGTGCTGGAAGTACAGGGGAGGAGTTGAGACTCTTCTAATGGAGACTGAAGGGTGCAGTCACATTTCTATGTACTGTTGAGTGACAGGAATAAAACATGTAGAAAGGACTCCTGTCTGTCTCATTTCTCCTCCCTGGGAGAATGCAGGGAGGGAGAGAGAAGCAGAGAAGCAGAGGGTGTGTTCTTCTCACGACTAATGAGAAGAATCGCCGGGTTTGTTTACCTAGCCTGCCGGGGTCGCAGACGGACGGTAAACACAGTATCTCGCTCAATTGCCTCGGGGGAGGCCAGGTACCTCTGCCTGTGAGCTGAAGATACTGACATTCTCAAGCTAACAAATCCTAATCACTTGTTATGACCTGACCACTGGTCCTGATAGCTAGGGATAATGGGAGTTGTAGTCCAACAACATCTTAGGCTCCAAGGTTTAGAATGGCTGGTATATATGGATTTGTCAGCTGCTTGGAGGGTAATACGTTTTGCTGTAATGTGGGAGTTAGATGTACAATCCCTTAATTCCAAAACAGATGATCGCAGTGAGAGGAAATCATTGAGGCAACTAGTTATAAACTGTGCATCCAACACAGTAGGGATTTCCTATCCCTATATACTATGTAGAAACAGGAAATCCTATATGATGCCATTGATGATGTCAGGTGATTGACTTGTGGATTACCTCTCCCAACTGTCAAAGTTGACCCATGGGGTGAGAACAGATAATGATCTCTCCCACTGGGACAAAGACGTCCCCACCCATGCTAAAAGTTTTCTAGCAACAGGAATATGTCCGTAGTGCTTTTTAGCTTCTTCCCTTTTATCTGAGATTGATTGTGCAGTAATGATAGTGGCTATCGTCAGTGCAGCAGAACTGATGTATGCACCTCTGTGCGATTTCTTTGGTGATACATGAAGCAAGTGTGGTGTCACGTTTGATGATACCATGAATCATCACGCCTGGCCCTAAATGCTGGTGATTCATGGATGAGGTCTAATTTTTGTGCCTGTAGCAATCACCCTTCTCTCTTAGGATATGCAGATGGAGGAAAAGGAGAGCACTTTGCACTCTAAAACAGTACTTGCACCATCATATTAAATATGGCCTTTGAGGATAAGCCATTAGTGCTCATCAGTGGAAATGTCTGAAAATAGCTTTGGTTCTCAGGATGTCAAGAAATGATAGAATAACTACTGTTGCAGTCCTGAAAATTAGTTGTTTTGTTTCTAATGCAGCATGACCTGGACAAGAATCCTGTAGCTATTGTTGGTTCAATTTGTTCCCTTCTCTGTTCAGAATCCAGTGAGTGGGATCTGTGCACATGAAAATAAATTTAGACTTCTGGCATCCAGTGCTGCCAAAGATTACTGAGGGTGGTGAAATCCCTTCCATGCAGAACCTGAAGTCATGTATGCTGTAGTTCTGCACTGCATGGACAGTGCCAAATGGCTTTTCAGTGCCAATATCCTGCTCAGAGATGGAGCACAGAGCATCACACTCCAAATGTACTCACAGTTATGCAGCTTGCAGTTTTTATTTTTGCACAAGAGAACTTTAAAACCCAAAAGCTAGTGTTTGTACTATATCTAATGCAGACGGATACCACCAGAAGATTATTGCAGGTATTACAAAGCCTGAATTTCTTAGCAGTTTTCTTCTTGTATGCAATCTGGCTCTGATTTAATATATTAAGCATGTGTGTATATTCATTTACATAGTGCTCTTCTTACTTGCTTTTCATGCATGTTGTAAACCTTGCACCAGTTCTCCAAAGTAGGCTAGTATTTTGCCCATATTGCAGTTTAAAGAAAGGGGCAGAGTCTGAGAGCCAGGGAATTTTGAGTCTTCAAAAAAATTCATAAACAAAAAGAAGGGCTTACAAGCAACTAAAGTAAAGCCTACTTCCATTATTGGCATATTAAACGTTTCTCCATTTGGCCTGTGTGGAAATTTCATAACATAAAAAGGGCCTGATGCTTAATTAAACAGAAGATTGGCTTGAGCTGCAAACCTTGGATTTCCACTTGGTAATATCGTTAGTAAATGAAACTTCCCAGTTCAAAATCCCAGGATGTACATGGTAGCAATCCAAATCCCCTATTATCAGTTTCTTTTATAAATGAAAGTATGAATAGTCAGTTTCAAGCGAGGAAAGGGATTGTGTGCGATATGTAACTAAACAGTAAGCGCATGAAACTTGGCTGTGTCAGTTGAGCTCCTTCCTTGTAAATGAGAATTCAGAGCAATGGGCCATTGCATCAACACAAGTGAATGCTTCCTTTGGTCTGGTGTGGAGCCATATCAGGACTAGGCAAGCTGCTGCCATCACTGAGTTGTCTTAACAGCAGGACATGCATTGAGCTGCCAGCATCCTGTGGCTCTGGGCACTCAGCTGTGGGAGCAGGTGCATCTGGAGGTTAATTAGCCACTTAGGAGGAAGTGACTGGGGCAAGAGGACAATTCTCAGCAACAGGAATGATTTGCTTGGCAGCTACATTCACACAGCCCGCTTACTGAGAACTCAACTTGCAAAACCAGATGAAGCCTGTTAGGTAGAAATTAGCATAAGAGAATGTGAGACACCCCCATATTATCTGACTGCTCCTGGGCAAAGCTATATTGAGCCAAGCTGCATTGAAAACTGCTAAGAATTTAGCACTGTTGTAGTGTTCAGATGTTTAAAAAAGATGTTATTTGAACATCTGCATGAAAGTGCTAGGAGAGATTATCCATAATTTTGGTGTGAGTATGCTGATGGCTCCCAGGTCTGTGTTTGTGGTAAAGCATTCCAGAGCTGTCATATGTTCATAGGAAGCTGCCTGTTTACAGAAAGTTGCTGAATCAGACCATTGGTCTCCCTAGTTACTATATACTGAGGCAAACCATTGGTCCATCTTGCTCAGTGTTGTCATAGTGACTGGTAGAAGCTCTCCAGGATTTCAGAAAGAGGGTTTTCCCAGCAGTTCCTGGAGGTGCCTGGATTTCGTGCATGCAGAACACGTGGTTCCATGATCCCTCTCAGTGAAGTTTATCTATCCTGCATCAGTGACAAATGGAGGATACTGGTGAGAAGTCAGAGGTGAACATTGGTGTTTTACCCCCAGGCTGTAATTTTGCTAGGGTTATGATTTCCCAATCTGAAGAACTGTGAAGTCTTGGAGTCCTTCTCGATTTCACATCACTTTCCATTCAACAGGTGGCTGTCATAGCCAGAGCTGTTTTTTTAACCAACTGAATTCATTGCTTATAGGTGCTTTGTATGTAGTGCTACGATAAACCATGGCTTAGCATGAAGACATGAGTGTGAGGAGATTGTGGCTGCTTTGCTCCTCATTGAGACCCTCTGCTGCTGTGAGCAAAACATTGTTTGGCAGATTCTCCAAACCCAGGTTCATGGTTTGTTTCAGGACATACCACAAGCTGTAACCATGGTTTGTTCATGGGTTTACATTTGCACTGCATCAGACCCTGGAGAGTGGTCTAATTTAGCATGTTAATTTTATTTCTATTTAATAAACACTTTGAAACTGCCAAGCTTGCCTAATACAGTATTTTCAGTACCCATCCATTGTTACTAATGAACTTATAAAACAGAAAAATTTCCGTGGGGAAATAAAGCCCTGGAAAATTTTCTGCCTCACATCACTGGTTTGCAGGTCTTGGAAAGCTGCTCACTCAGTGCCTTTGCCTGACATTTCCAACATGCTTTACCCCTCTTCCTCTTTTGCCCCGATGGCCCATCCCATACTGTGTCATAGGGTCCTCTGACCCTTAGGGGTGGGTTTTTGTAGGGCAAGAGGCTGCAGTAGGGAGGAAGGGGCAATCAACCTTCTGCTTGTGCAAGCTTGTCTTAATAGAAAAAGAAAACTTGAAAAATTGAGGGGATAAGAAAGATGCGTCTTAAGGAACCAGCACTAGATCCTTTAAAATAGTCTGTAAAACAATAAAAAAGATATTAAGGTGCTTTTTGTTTTGCTTCTAAAAATGAAGCATATTCTTTCGCCTGCTTGTGGAGTCTAAAACTTGTCCTTTTTAAACCTGTCAGTTAAATCCTTTCCTGAGTCTGCCAGTGGACTTTCTTCTTCTCTGTGTGCTACCATTTTGCAGTTAACAGCATGTGTTGAAATCTTTCAATCCAGGAACTGTGAGGTTCTATGGAAGCCCAGCAGTTAGTCACTGCAAAGTGAATTGAGATTTCACTGCCTCTCAATTGCCCATTCTTCAAAGCAGGGAACTGTCTTACTATGTATCTCTTGCCCAAGAGACTGAATGCATTTTTGGAGTTTACTAAATAACAAATATATCTGTACAATTTAGAGAGTTTTAACATCCCCTTTCTGTTGTTTCATTTGCGTGTTGAGTTCCACAGTGCCACCCCCCAAATAATTTCACACTTCACACATCAATTTTTGTTTAAGGTTTTTGGCATAATTTTGGCCACAACTTTATTCAAATACAAAAAATATTGTGAGTGGTTGCTTAGGCATTGGTTATGACTATCTGTCCTGGCCCTCAAGGACAGAGCTGGCCCTTCCGGACTCCACCGGAAGCCAGCGTGGGAAACAAGTATTGGATGAGAAAGTGAGGTCGGGAAACAGACCCTCACTTCTCACCCTCATGTTCCGGTGGGGCTTGCACGGCCCAAGTCCGGCTCCACGGACAAGGACGAAAAGAATGGCAAGCCCCTGGATTCCTTTAACGGAATTCCCTTCCCGCATCATTTGGAGGGGTAGGCACTTACCCCTCCAAGCACCAATTAACCAATGCCTAACCGCCAACCTTACAAGTTGTGACGATTTGCTACGCAGTAGGCAAAAACCAAATGGCACCAGCCAATCCGCCAGATGGCAAAATTCCTACCAGGCCCCCGCTCCAAGGCGAACGACCCCATGACAGGCATAGCAAGGTCAAGCGATCAACTTAATAAAAAACCCCCCTATTAAAGGGAGGGAGGGCGGGTGATCCGATGCAAAACGGCCAAGAGGACGTCCCCACGTCTGGCCCTTCTATTTATAACTTCTGACTCCTCCTCCAAATTGGTAACAATCCATATTCCCCAGCAACCCAATTAACCCTTAAGGCCAGGGTTGCAGATCAATTTGCCTAGTCATGGCTGGGCGGCCTGTTCCCCAACCGCAACACGTGCTCTCTGTTAGGGAGAACACGCTTTGCGTGTTGAGTTCCACAGTGCCACCCCCCAAATAATTTCACACTTCACACATCAATTTTTGTTTAAGGTTTTTGGCATAATTTTGGCCACAACTTTATTCAAATACAAAAAATATTGTGAGTGGTTGCTTAGGCATTGGTTATGACTATCTGTCCTGGCCCTCAAGGACAGAGCTGGCCCTTCCGGACTCCACCGGAAGCCAGCGTGGGAAACAAGTATTGGATGAGAAAGTGAGGTCGGGAAACAGACCCTCACTTCTCACCCTCATGTTCCGGTGGGGCTTGCACGGCCCAAGTCCGGCTCCACGGACAAGGACGAAAAGAATGGCAAGCCCCTGGATTCCTTTAACGGAATTCCCTTCCCGCATCATTTGGAGGGGTAGGCACTTACCCCTCCAAGCACCAATTAACCAATGCCTAACCGCCATGGAGCCTCCAGCTCACCGCCAAACCACTCACAGCCCCAACCAAGACCTCAGCTTGGCAGCCACCGCACCTAACCAAGCCTCATTCCCTGAAGCAGAAAGGTGCACGCCATCAGCTCGGAAAAAGGATGGCCTCTCAAAAAGAATCTCGGGGTGGGAAATTGCATCGCCACCCAGCTCCAAAACTTTTTTGACCACAGCAGAATTGATGCGTTTTCTGGCCCTTTCAGTGGCAGCCGGGCAACGACTGCCCTTCCAAACGCAGCGTTGCAAAAGCTTTGACCAAAAAATTTTCGCTGTCGGCACCATTGCACGCAGCGTCTCCAGGTCACCCAAAATTGCAGCACGTAGTGACAAACAGTCCATGGGCACCAGGTCGTTCTCACCAAGCTGCACCACAATAGCAGCTGGCGGCCCCTCCAAGAGCAACTGCCTCCGGATACTTGGCAGGAACTCCGACCAGCGCATCCCACGTCTGGACAGCCAAGACAAGCGAATATGTGGAGGAAAGCCGAAATCTGGACCCAATCCAGATTGCCGTGCTGCGACGCCAGCCCAATGGACGATACTGTGCCCCACAATCCAAACACGGGTCACCGCTAAACCTGATAAATAAGATAAAACAAGCAAAAATTGTAAGACACCAATAATGTTAATGAACATAATCTTTGAATGCATTCGATTTCCAACGACCTGTATTTTATTTCCACTGCCTTATTAACATGCTTTCCGGCCTTCTTGGTGGTACGTTTGTCTAGGCATTGGTTCCCGACTAGCTGCACCTGACCTCAGCAGGGCAGCACTGACGACTGGGCCCCACCATATCGTCAGTACCAGCAAACATTGTGGGGGAGCAATGAATCCCAAGGCAATCGCATCCCGCCAGGTGTCGTTCCCCATAGGGGAAAGATGCACCCCATCTGCCCTAAAGAGGGCAATAGCCTTGAAGAAAATTAGGAGGGTGCAATATTACAGAACCACCTAAAGCAAGGACCTATTTTATTTTATTTGTTATTTTATTTACTTTATTTATTTTATTCTATTATCCACCGCCTTATTAACATGCTTTCTGGCCTGCTCGGTGGTAGTTTGTCTAGGCATTGGTTCCCGACTAGCTGCACCTGACCTCAGCAGGGCAGCACTGACGACTGGGCCCCACCATATCGTCAGTTCCAGTAAACAGCATGGGGGAGCAATGAACCAGGATCAGACTCAAGCTCACCCCAAATGCTCCCAGGGACTCTTGCATGGCCCTACCCCTCAAAAGGGGTCGACAAAAGCATGGCGAATCCTTGGATTCCCTTAATGGAACATCTTTGCGCATTGGAGGGGACAGGTGCTCCAGCCCCCCTCCAAACCACCTTGAACCAATGCCTTAAATTATTTTGAGTCCAGGGAGAGCTGCCATCAACTCAATCCAAGCCCTCTTGCATGCAGGAATGCAAACTTATGCTGGAGGAAGACAGCAAACATTCTCGCCCAGCTGTACCACCAGCACTGCGGGAGGACCTGCACAGGTCACACTCGACCGCACCAAAGGAAGGATCTCCTCCCAAAGCATTCCCCATCTGGACATCCAGTATATGTTCACATGGGCAGGAAGACTGAGATGGCGCCCCAGTCCAAACTCGTCAACATGCTTGCCAGCCTAGTGTACAATGCTGTGGCTCAAATGTGCACAGCTGCTCCTATGAAAAAAGGAAATAACAGACAAGCATCAGCACAGACATCATTGTGACACTTCCTGATATAACCCTTGTCAGCGTCAGACTTCCAATGACCCGTATTCACAATCCTGTCTACTGACAGGCCCCCAGTGTGCAGCCTTTGCAGCAGCACCTAATCGTAAGGAATGAGGAGTGTTCAGCGGTAAGCAAGCCGCAGGCTGTAATAACTGGTGCACGACGTAAGCACATTGATGCCAGGCTAACAGGAACCCATTTTCATGCACTAGGAGCGGGCCAGCCCCCAGGGAATAAAAAGCCAAATATTCTGTTATCCATAACCGGGCAAGGGCCCTCCTCACCTGTGGCTGGAAGCCTGATTGTGGCACTCCTGCCCACTAAGTCTGTTTTAGAGTTACCAACTCTAATGACAAGCTCCAAAGGATAAGGAAAAGTCCTGAAGCAATAAGCCTCCAGACTCTCAGCCCCGTGCTGGCTCCAACAACCATTTCCCCAACCCTCAGTGCGAAAATGCAATGGACTACTGAAAGGAGTCTCACCTTGATCTTTAACCCGCAGACAAGTTTTAACTTGTTGCAGATACTGTATAGGTAAAAATTGACCGACTTCCTGCCCACTGTCCTATGAGGTTGGAGCCTATTCCAACCCTCCAAGGCCCTGCGCACTGCAAACTTTATACAAGAGTCTCTGAAAAATAAAGCTTCAATGTAACAGACATTGCAGCGGACTGAATTCGGATAGTTATAACCGCATGCCCAATCTGCAGCAGGTGGACCAAATACTGCAAGATCTGCTCAGAGGATGGGGGCCAATTCTTCTGAATGGCTGAGAACTGCCAGCTTAAGGCTAAGAAATCCATCCAGGCCTTCCCATAAGAGGTAAAAGCAGAAGGGGAAATGGAAGCTGCCGCTCTCTGAAATTACTAATTGTTGTCAAAATGCCACAGGTCTGGAAAAGTCTGGCAATAGCTGAGTCTGGAGCCCAGGATCTGAAGCGCTTCATCTGAAAATCGGATAGTGTCAGCGTAATTTGGAGAGTAGAAAGCACAATATTAAACCTTAAGTGGCGCAGCTCGAAAGCATGAGCGGAGGGGCAGAGACTGTGCTACAGCATGAGGACTGTTTTGCCAAGACGCTCACCACTACCTGGTTATCAGACCAAAAGCAGATCCGATGGTCACTGAACTCCTCGGGCCACGTGAACTGCTACTACAATGGGGAAAACTCAAGAAAAGTTATGTCACATGATTGCCTCACCACACCGGGCTTGAGGCCATAGCTTTGCACACCAGCAGCCCTTGAAATAAAAACCAAAGGGCAAAGATCCAGCAGCACCAGCATGAACCTGAAAATCCCTGAGCGGGTTCAAGGTATCCTGCCATGGCGAACTACTATTGCATACATTCAGGAATTGCTACCATCGCCTGATATCTGCCTTCACCACACTTGGTAGGCATACACAAAGGTAAGGGGACCTCTGTCAGCATCGCCCTTGAGCCAGTGCCACCAACTGGACTCATCCACTTCAGCCCCAACTGGGCTAGGCGAGCTGGGTAGCACTTCCAGGGACCACCTTCTGCACAGGAACAGGTCAAAGTGCTGTGGACTCTCAGCTTAGAGTTGTGAGCACCGGATTCACTCCCACAAGAAGACAGTCGTCGCACAGCAGAGTACAGCAGAGTCTAGCAGAGTATATAAACAACTCGGAGAGCAGCTCTGTAGAATATCTTCTTTATTCTATCTACAACTATACAAACTATATACAGAGCTTAATAGGTCTAAGTATAAATAAATGCTGCACTGCACTGAGTGTCTGCAGCTGCCCTTAGCAGCAACCTTATCTCTACACATGATCTCTAACACTCAGTCTCTCTCCCTCTCCGACACTGACTGAGTGACTGACTTGGTGCTGGAGCAGAATAAGTAGAGACCAGAACACGCCTCCTCCTCTCTGGAGAATCAGCAGACTCCTCAGGAGATTCTTGGATATGGGAGGGGTGAAATCTAGGCAGCCTGGCCTAGTGGGAAGATTAGTTAAGTGACCCAGCAAGATCGGATCTGGTGAAGCATCACTTGCTACAGCGGAAGTATTACAAATTAACTTCCTTCAAGGCAGACAGCTTCTCCATAGCCAAGTGGTATGTTTTAGCAACGATATCCAACTGGATCCCTAAATAAAATGGGAATATGGGCAAAAGGTATTGAGCTATTGCTTGCCAGCTTCCAGCCCCCGCTTGGGCAGGGGGCATCTTGTGCTGCCATCATGATATGTAAATTTACAGGGCCGACGCTGGCCAGAACCCCTAAAGAAGTCCCAACCAAGCTGCCGCCAAGCCAGCTTCCTTTTCAGACACACACTCTGTGCAATGCAAAAAACACACTCCGTGCAGTGCACACACTCTCCATGCAATGCAACTACACACTCCGTGCAATGCAAAAAGCACGCTCTGTGCAATGCAACTACACACTCCGTGCAATGCACACACAAACCCTCCGTGCAATGCAACTACACACCCCGTGCAATGCAAAACACACTCCCTGCAATGCACACACCCTTCATGCAATGCAACTACACTCCATGCAATGCAACTACACACTCCGTGCACTGCACACCCTCTGTTCAATGCAACTACATACTCCGTGCAATGCACACACACTCCATGCAATGCAAAAAAAACAACAACACTCTGTGCAATACAACTACACCCTCCCTGCAATGCACACGCACTCCATGCAATGCAGCTACACACTCCCTGCAATGCACACACCCTTCATGCAATGCAACTACACTCCATGCAATGCAACTACACACTCCGTGCACTGCACACCCTCTGTTCAATGCAACAACAAACTCCGTGCAATGCAACTACACACTCCGTGCAATGCAACTACACCCTCCGTGCAATGCACACACACCCTCCGTGCAATGCAACTGCAAATCTCCTAGCAATGCAATGCAATTGCAGCCCGTGCAGCGCCGTGCTCTGCAACGCACAGAGCAAACTGCAATGCGGGCACGCAAAGGTGCTTTCTCCCAGTTGCATATTGCAAACATGGCGCCCGTTACATCCCTCGCAGTGAGGTAACCACCAAAAGGACCTAAGTGTCCAGGTAGAGCAATGGGGGAGCATGCAGCTGTCCCATACAGGGACCACTCCTGCAACCTAGGCATTACCGGCACTATGCTCTGCCCCAGTGAAACCAATGCTTCATGGACCACATGGGGACACTATTCAGGCCGGAAACGCTTCCAGGCCATCGAATTCTAGGGCAAAGCCCTAGGATCACCTGCTAGGCCAGGCATAAATGTTTCCAGTGAAATAGCAGAGTTGAGGTAGCCCACAGCTTGTCCAGGTACCCCTGCTTGCCGTTTTAGAGGGAAGCACCCCTTCAAGAAGCCCAAAGTTCTTTTATCACAAATGGGCCGAACTACCCAGCAACAGAATAGCCCATAAGGAGCAGTTTGTTTTGTTTTGTTATAACAATGGCTAAGAGGGGTATATGAACCCTGTCTCCCAGGTCCTACACTTTAGCCACTAAGCCACAATGGCTCATCTCTAAAATGGCAGTCGCCACTATCCGGGCAAAACAAACTTAAAGAAAATAAACTTGTTCAGAAACAGCATAGTTCAAGAGCATATACAGAGTGCTCATAGTCCTTGGAGGCACAGGGAGCCATAAAGCCAACCTTCGGGGATACTATAAACGAAAGTGATACCAGCTAAGCTGGGAACAGCCCTGACTAGCCCCACAATTTCAACAAGAGAAATGGGGGAAACCTTTTTGCGAAAGAAAGCCCCTAACGGGGGCTCTCTCACTATTGGGAAAGGCAAGCCACAGATACAGGGAGAATCTTCCTACAGGGCAGGGTAAGGGGTGGGGTGGGAAATTGAACAGGAAAAGGGGGGAATTAAATTATTTAAGGGACTAGAGAGGATTAAAAAGAAGGGGAAAATAAAGAAATAAAGAAATGTAACCAGACAATGAGAAGATTGTCCAAGTGCTCCATGTGATCCGATGCAAAACGGCCAAGAGGACGTCCCCACGTCTGGCCCTTCTATTTATAACTTCTGACTCCTCCTCCAAATTGGTAACAATCCATATTCCCCAGCAACCCAATTAACCCTTAAGGCCAGGGTTGCAGATCAATTTGCCTAGTCATGGCTGGGCGGCCTGTTCCCCAACCGCAACACGTGCTCTCTGTTAGGGAGAACACGCTTTGTCTAATGAAAGAGTTGAAAAACGTCCTCATCTGAATTTGCCTCGGACACAGGTTTGAGCCTACAGAGGGAAATTGAGTAGATTAAATAAAATTTCAGTTCCCATCAGTAGCTTGGGTCCTGTCTTTACCTATATCACATTAAAGGCTGAGCTATTAGTAATTGCCAATTTTATATTGGCTTCATAATAAACCTACCTTCCCACTAGGTATTTTAGTATGATTGATGTGATGAAGATGGAATTGCTCCATGATATCAGACTTCACTGCTTGTAAGTTGAGATATATTAGAGAAGAAGCAAAGAGGAAGAAATCCTTTCATTTACTTCAAAGCTTTACAGCTGACAGGGAGCTAGCTGCATGGCATTGCAGTCTGCTACTTATTTGACTGCAAGACTAAATGCCCAGGGAAGCTGCCACCCGAAACCCAGCCATGCTCTTTCATGTAGTATGGATGAGGCTTGCAGCTCTGAAATGCTGCCTGACAGGAAATTAAATTCAAGGCTTTGTTCCAATAAATAAATAAAACATCAAGAAAACATTTAGTTGAGAGAGACCACAACAACCCCATGCTGAATTAACAGAAAGGAAGCTCGCACTGCTTTCTCATTCTGGACTGCTTTATTCCTAGCAATATTGGGGTCATACATGTTAAGGCAGAGGAAATTATCTAAAGATAAATGGTCTGAAATTAAACTTTCCCTCCCCTGCAAGCAAATAGCTTTTCAGTGCCACTCATATTCTACATTGCATAGATGTTATGTTATATAGGTCTTTAAATACGGGTGCTCATCCAATTTGGGTAAAACTCAGAAACAGGCCCATTTGGGCCTTGGCTCTGAAGTCCCACATAGGTTCACAAAATACATTTGTCCATAGGTGGCAGTCTCTATCTGCTGCTTGTCATTGCAATTGTCTTGCTAACAGAGCAATATAGACTATAGGAAACCAGCATAATTTATGCAGCTTTAACACAGCTGGCATTAAGTTACCCCATTCTCTTATATGACCCTTTGCAGTGCTATGATGCTCTGAGAACTGTATGCACTATTCCAAATGTGTCCACACCATACAGATTCATGTATATTACTGACCATTCTGTTTTTGGTAACTTTTACAATAACTTCCTACATTTAGTTTGATGGGTTTGCTGCTACTGCACACTGAGTTGCTATTTTTCTATTTCCAAGATAATAGGCATAGCTAATTCAAACCCTATGAGGTTATGATAGGTTAGATGTCCCTCCCAATGTGTGCCAAATGGCACTTTTAAAAACATCACCACCCAGAATCTTATTTGCTTATTTGTTAATGTTGTCATTCACCCAGTCTGGAGAGAGCCTTCTGAAAATTTTCAGTCTATTTTCCATTTCACCATCCTGAATAAAGTGGTTTCATCCTCAGATTGGCTTCCTTATGGCTCATTTGCATGAATAACTTGAACAGTACTCAACCTAATACAGATCCCTCAGAGAAACTGCTGCCTATTTCCCCTCATTATCCATTTTCGTTTTTATCTGCTTTTTCTTCTTTTACCATTTACTGATACATAATAGGATTTGTCCTCTTATTCTGTGACTGCTAAATTTACCTAGGAGCCACTGAAACTTGCATAAAAAACTTGTTTGTAACCCATGTATATAACATATCTCCTGGGCCACCAATATCGGCATGATCGTGGAAGGGATGTAGCTCAGTGGCAGAGCATCTGATTTGCTTGCAGAAGGTCTCAGTTCCAACCCTTGTGTCGCCAGGTATGGCTAGGAGAGAATCCTGCCTAAAATCCTGGAGAGCTATTTCCTGTCAGTGTTGGCAGTACTGACCTAGATGGACCAATAGAACGAGGCAGTACGTCAGAAGGCTGGTGAGACAGGATTTCCATTTCCAGAAACCATGATCAGTTGTTTTCCTTCATCAGTACAGTGGTACCTCAGGTTAAGTACTTAATGTTGGGATACTGCCAGGGAGACAAAGTCCATCATGCCCCCACGCCGATGCCGGACAATCCATTGATCTCCTGTAGAAACAGCAGTATCAGTCAGTTAGCGACACAAAGCTTCAGAAATAGCTTTCCACATTCCAGAACTTGTGCACGCTCTATCAGCAGAGTTCGCACAACGAAAGATGCACTCAGGAGAGCATATTTACAAGTTTATTCAGTGTTGGTCAGAACAAAGAAAAAAACATGAATGCCTGCTTCGATGTCTCAGGCACAGAGAGAAAACGAAAGCATATACAAAAGAGAAACTTCCTGTGAACAGGAAATACGCAGACTCTGTGACTCACAAAGCCTGCTTCCTTTTAAGGTGGAACGGAAATATCCTAACACTTAATTCGTTCCGGAGGTCTGTACTTAACCTGAAACTGTTCTTAACCTGAAGCACCACTTTAGCTAATGGGGCCTCCTGCTGATGCCGCGCCGCCGGAACACAATTTCTGTTCTCATCCTGAAGCAAAGTTCTTAACCTGAGGTACTATTTCTGGGTTAGCGAAGTCTGTAACCTGAAGCGTATGTAACCTGAAGCATATGTAACCCAAGGTACCACTGTACTTGCTCTTCTCCAGGCCTATGCAGGTGATTATATGAATATCTGTGGAGTGAAAGTGAGAAGGGGCAAACAGGCTAGCCCTACCCACAATACAAAGCACAAATGTCTGAACAGGTATCCTAACTGTGTTTAGCTGAATGTGATTAGAAATCTCCCTAAGGTCAAGAACCTTGTACACTGGGGCAGTTGTCCCATTCCGGGACCTGCAGACCTCCTAACCAAGAGCACCTCTCTTTTATCCAGATTTAATGACTCACTCACTGATCCTGTCGCTAACTCCAGACACTGAGAACTTCCATGGCCACCCCAGAATATACGAGAAAGGAAATATAAAGCTCAGCAGCAGCTGCTGCAGCAGCATACTGATGAAAATCCATTCCCTGTCCCACCAAGATTTCTGCCAACAGTTTCATGTGCAAAAATGGTTCAGATGCATTTATCTCCTTTTCATGTCAACCAAACCCCTCCTTTTTCACCTGTCTGTGAGAGAAAATGCACTTAAGACCACATTTTGAGAAATTGAATGGCTTTTATTGAGCTCCAGTGTGAATCCATACCTACCTATGCTCCCAAAGAACACCTTTAGTACAGCATTGCACTCTGGACCTCAATCCTGGAAAGGGACTCTGTGGGCTCAGTAACAACTGTTGGGGGCAGAGATAACCATTGCTACTCCTGGTCAAGAGCTCCTTCCCAAACCCATATTTACACAGCTGTGTGAAACAGCTCAGCCCTGAGCCAGGATAGGTAATCTTTGTAATCTCTCACTCTCTCTGGGAATTTGAAAATCACAGTGTTGTGCTCTTACCACTCTCAAATTGCTTCTCATAGCATAGGGATCATTGTTTCTATACAGGTATAAATGTGTCACAATATTAAAATATCCCCGTGATCCCATATATATGCTACAATGTACCAAATATTCATTAATTTCACTGTGATTTTTAGATATCTTTATTTCATTTATTTCTCACAATAAATGAATGTTTTATTCAATATAGTTTTGGTTTGGATAATACATTTGTGTGTTACATGCAGTTCAGGCATATTCCCAGGGCATCACTCAGTTGTTTCCAGGAAGAGGTCACATTACTGTGTGGGTGGTAGGCACACACATACGCACACAAAACACCCCCCCCCCCCAGAAGACAGGTAACAATGCTTCCCAGTGTGAAGACTGATGCAAATAATTCATTTTTAGCCTCTCTCCAATCTCCTTTCAAAAAGTGGCAATATTAAATAGCAATAGTGCAGTATCTGCATAGTGTTTCAGTCCTTCATTTGGTCACATACCATTTTTATGGACTCCAAGGATTCAGGTAGGACAGTATGGAATCACAACTGCTTCCTTTCATACCAGAAGGGAATATGGATTCATCTTAGCGCTGTGTTTAACAATATTTCATACAGAAGAGTCCCAGAAGAATCCTAATTTTGCTTCATCTAGATAGTCTTGACAGGGTTCTGTGAAATGTGAACAAAAGAGATGGCAGAAAGAAGTGAGGCAACATTAATAAAAGCATCAATTTAATAGACTGCGTAACTTTCATATTAAATCAGTGCATTGTACATAAAACATTTCAGTCTATATTTAAACTAAAACCTGTAATTTTTTTAAAAAAAAACTTTTGAAATTAGTAGGGTCGGCAAAGTCTCAAATTATCAATGACATAACAATGAACTTTTAGGATCAAAATGGGAAATCTACCCACAATCAACTTGATGTGGAATTATTTGAGGTGTTGAGCATGTTTTTTTCAAGCAAGGCAAACTTCTGCTTCAACACATCAGCAACCACAACACACAGCCACGCTGGCACCTTTTGTCTCACCAACATGATTCTATGATTCTAATTGTTCATCTCTATCAATATTCAGATGTTGAAATTCCATGGCATTAACCTTCTAGATACTTTTTATTATTAGACTTATCAGATCATTTCTAGCTATCCATCAATGGTAGTCATGTGGAATAATGACACAAGACAACGTGCTATGGTATTAAATTGGCCACAACTTTATTAAATTTCAAATGTAGGTAGACCTTGGCTCAGGCATTGGGCGTTCTCCCTCCCCAGCCCCCAGCCGGGGACCTAGGGAGCATCAGGGTTATCCAGTGTTTGTGTGGGGGATGGGCCGGCTCTGGAGAACATATGTTCAAGCAGAGATAGCCGCCCCCGTTACGCCGCCGCCGCAGGGGAGAGCAATGACGACCTTTTGGCGTACAGTCAAAGCCTCCCTTCAGAAACCCCTTTAACGGGGAACCCTGGTATCGCCGCTGCAAAGACACTGCATAGACGCTGCATAGACACAGCTAGGGATACATACATTTCTATGCTTCACGGTAAGATACGGGAGTTCATTTTTTGCAATATGCCACACAAGCCAGGATCTACTTATGGGGGACGAGGGTGAATCTTGAATCTCCTGCCAATCATCTGTCAGCTGTTTACCCTTCTGTGTTTCTGGCAGGGGGGTTCTGAGAAATGGGTACTATATAGAACATATATCACCAACGTGGTGCCCATGGAGTTCAACTCCCATCAGCCCCAGCCAGCATGGTCAAGAGTCAGGGATAAGGGCACTGCATTGGCTACCGCAGTGTAGCGTGTGGCTGGCTGGGCATCTGCTTATAAGAAGACATTTCATTGCATCTTAAACTTTGTTTTGAAACTGAACTCACTAGGAAAATCAAAGAGAAGAGCACCATAAAATTTCCTTGCATGGGTGAAAATACAAATGTATATCTGGGTCGCCCTGCTGTTCATTCCATTTGACCTCTTCTTTTTGACATAGTGCTTAGTACTTTTCTAGGATAATCATAATGTGATTCTAGTAGTTTAAAAAACTCTATTTGCTTTCTATAACTACATTTTTAAATGAAATTCATACCTCGTGCTCAGTGTAGACTTGTTCTTTATTACTGTGTTATGACTGTAGGTGGAATCAAATCCTACTCATATAACCTTTCCTATCCCTACCATACAAACGCTGAAAGTTATTTAAGTATTATATTTTAAAATGCAAAGCATCCAAGGCTTCAGCTGTGATCTTTCTCCCCCACCCTGTATGTTTCACAGATGCATCCTGTTTCTTCTTTTCAACTTGGCCATAAAGGATCAAGAAGAATCATGACTGAAAAACTCTGTGGATGGCTACCAGTTTTCCTTTCAGCATTGCTATATCAAGTCTTCAAGTGGTATGTTACATTTTCCCCAAGAACAGCTTGTGGGTTGGCCTTTGGTCTTTGAATACGATAAGAATTATGCTAGCTTCATTTTAATGTCGGGCAGTTTCTGCCACTTCTGTATTTGGGGGAAGCCTTAATGAATGGTGTGATATGTTTTCTTTCATTCTTGTTTCAAAGGGCAGGTGTGCAGTGTTCATTTAAATACAACACACTCCCCTTCTATTATCAAAGAAATAAACAACTATCTGACGTTTAGAAGACATCAGAAGGCAGCCCTGTTTAGGGAAGTTTTAAATGACTGATGTTTTAATGTATTTGTAATCTTTTGTTGGAAGCCACCCAGAGTGGCTGGGGAAACCCAGCCAGATGGGCAGGGTATAAATAATAAATTGCTGCTGCTGTTGTTGTTGTTGTTATACAGAAATGTAAAGCTAGAGTAAAATTTTTCTGTGATATGCACTTGATTACTCATCCTATTTGCATTGCTTCCTTTGATATGAAATGATGAGCTTTAACATAACTGATTTTGTGAAATTCCATCATAGTGGACAGTGAGAATAAATAGGTAGTTTTGGTTTTAAAATGCATAACATAACAAACTAGAACAAAACTAAACACGACATTTAAAAAGCCATAGATTGCTTAATCAGTCAAAGGCCTGGTTGAAGAGGAATGTTTTTGCCTGGCACTTAAAGATATACAGTGAGGACACCAGGTTAACAGGGGTGGAGAAAGGGGGATGCGATGGGGACGGGTCGCCCTGGTTGTCACCACTGGGGGGGGGGTGACAAAATGCCGGGAGGCACTCACCACGGGGCCTGCTGTACACCCAAACCATGTGTCTCTCCTGGGAGTGACGTGGTGGCTTGGGTGCCCGCAAACTCCGCACTGCCCCAAACGGTCCGCCCACTGCCTCCCCCTCAGCTGTAGGGCAGCTGAGTGGGAGGAGGCAGGCAGACTCCTCAGAGGCCCCGTGGAGCGTTCTGCCCTGGCTCGCCCTGCCCGCCCCATGGGGGGGCTGGCCCCCTGGGCGCAGGGCATGCATGCCGCCCCAGGTGCCCGTTTGTCTTGCTCCGTCCGCCGCTGCCAGATAAGCCTCCCTAAAGAGAGCATTCCACAAAAGATTGTGTGATCTGAGTAAAAGTTGGATTCAGCAGACTTAATCTGAGCCTTCGAAGGCATATTGACTTAAAGAGAAAGTGGGAAAGAACTCTACCCGTTTCCTACTCCAGCTATATGCATTTGTCAAAGGCAGAAAAGGCAACCACACAGATTTACCACTTCATGATCCATGAGGCAGTAAATGGAGGGTGGAGACTGGCTCAGAGGCTTGGTGAGCAGCGAGGGAAGAGCTCAGGTGTGTCATTGTACCCATGGCTGCTGACCAACCCCTGACATATATGAATTGGTCATCTTTACAACAACTTTATTCAGTAGTTCAGTATTACCACTTTTGATTATTGCTACAAGGATTTCTACTTTGTTTTTCATTTCAAATAATTTCAGAACCAGTTGTGAGTTAAAATACCACACACCAGCATAAAAGCAGAAGCAGATAAAGTGCAACCCAGTGGAAGCCTGAGCTGGAGTAGGTAGAGTGCTGAGAGAGCGTAACTTGCCAAAGGCCACTTGCTGAGTTCAGAGGAGATTTGGACTGGGAGCTTCAGATTGTAGATCTGTCTCTTAACTTCAGCAACTACAGCCACACCTGGGAAAGTACATATGGATGACAGTATAGAACAGGCATGGCCAAACTTGGCCCTCCAGCTGTTTTAGGACTACAATTCCCACCATCCCTGACCACTGGTCCTGTTAGCTAGGGATGATGGGAGATGTAGTCCCAAAACAGCTGGAGGGCCAAGTTTGGCCATGCCTGGTATAGAGCTTTTAAGCTGTTATATTGCACATTACCTTCTATAGATATAAAATGTGCATATAGCATGGCAACATAATGTGCACATTTTACCACTTCACATGACTTATTAAAACATGAAATTTATTTTTATAAACCACTTAATCAAAATATCTTGTCAGTTATTATTTGTAGTAATGCACCAATAAAAGCAGTAGAATTTGAAAACAATTGTGCATAACTAAATTATATGTAATAGCCATTTCCTCTTTCCTGTTGTTCATTGTCTTATAAATATAATAAAAGTATTTTCAATGATTTTTTTAAAAAAATATGTAGTTTCTAAGCCATAGGGAAATGGCCTTATAGAAACACAGAAGGCAGCTCATCTGATCTCTGTGTTACTTTAAATGAAGTAGAATAGCTTTGTCTCTAAGAGCTCCTGTTGCCCTTCTATTAGAGTGTAGTTATTGATTTCCCTGTAGAACAAGAACACTTTAATCATGCATTCAAAAATATTTTTGCAGTATTGAATAAATGCTTGCTGTACCAAGGGGATTTCAGGTTTTATTGCCAAGCTGCCCATCATGTGTTGTTTTGTTTGCATATGCCATCTGAGATAAGCTAAATGAGCTTGCTACTTTTGAACTTTTGAGTTCTTGTCAGTAGGAAGAGAGTGAGATTAGTTAATTAAGTCTTGGTTTGGAACTGCTAACCCCTTTCCAAAACAAATTATACTTTCCTGCTCCACTAGCTGCTGTGAACATTGTCCTGAACTACAGGGGTACCTTGGCTTTCTAAGTTAATCCATTCTGGGAGTCCGTTGGACTCCCAAAACCATTTGAAAACCAAGGCGCAGCTTCTGATTGGCTGCAGGAGCTTTCTGCACTCAATCAGAAGCTGTGGAAGCTGCGTCGGACATTCGGCTTCCTCAAAATGTTAGCAAACCGGAACACTTACTTCTGTGTTTGCGGCATTCAGGACCTGATTTGTTCGGGAGCCAAGCTGTTCGAGTACCAAGGTACCACTGTACCTCAAACTGAAATCAGGTTGGAATCAAGCTATATTCATAGAACCCTTTATCTCAATCCTAAAAGTAACTTTTAAAGATGATTTCACTATATGGAAAGCACCCTGGACCACTCTGTGGCCTCCTTCTACCACATGGCATCGCATGCAAGCACTGCTCCCCACAAGTTGGGTGGAACCTGGTGCCTGTGTGAAGCAGTGTACCTCCCCACAACTTTGGCAGGTACAAAAAGTAATGAAAGTAGGGTCACATGTGACTGCGCACCAGTATCATGAGCACCGTTTATCACGAATGTGAAATAAAAAGGGCACCTGGAGGGTCCCAGAGACTCATCAAATTTTTTCAAATCTTAAAAAACACAAAATGCTCACCTTTCATCTTACAAAATAGTATTTGAGTACTACTAGTCTAAGGTACAGGGTGATTATTACAACCTGTAGATTATTTTACATACTATTACTTATTATAAACTCCATTGAGGAAGTAAAGAGTAGCTAATGCAAATATTTTAAAATTATGCCTTTTCTTACTTTTCTAAAATATAAAATAGTGGGCAATATTTCCCGCCTCCCACAATTTCTCCACAATTTCCAATTTTTCCACTGGGAAAAAATAAAGAACCTACCCTCCCCGCCCCCCACAAAAAAACCCTAAGGGGGGAAAATTCCTCTCTCTTTCATTCACAGATCCAAACACTCAAGTTTTTGAAGGCAAGTTGTATGAGTCAGTGAGGATCATATTCAGAACCAAGGAATTATGAACTACAGTGTCTCTGCTAGTGAAAAGTAATTTTAAATGACTGGTGTGTTGAGAGATACATGGAAACAAATTTACCTTCAATCATATATAATGAAACTGTCTTGCTTATTTCTTCAAAGCTCTGCAACTCTCTCTGACTTTTGGCAAGCTGGCAGAGTGGGTGGGTGATGAAAGATGATGTGCAGAAATATCCAGAGGGCCATGGATTCTCCACTCCTGCCTGATACTGTTCTAAGAATTTATAATTCCTGCTCTTGACAGCATCTCTGTAATCCAGTGTGTCTGCTTAATTTATACAATTTGTTTTAATGTTTACTGGCCAATAAGTCTTAGTTTTAATAAAATCTTTCCCCCTGTTTTTAGACAAATATCTCTTGGTGCCATAGCACATGGATTTCAGGACTACATGTGAAGAGGTAATGCCAAATACAGACACAATTATTGTGTTTTATTTTGATGATAAATGTGATATGAGCTGTTACAAGGAAGGCTAAACTGTATTTTCCAGTAAGTCTCACAGGGCAGAGGGAGTTATTCCAACCATTTTAGGGATTCCACTCCGGATTTGAGTAGAATTTACTCCCTATACTTTTCTTCTCCTGAAGAAAAGGCAGCAGAGATTTAGGATAAGAGTTTTCCTTCTCCTAGATGGGCTACCTTCCCAGGTTGACAAGCTCCATCTGCCCCTCCCTTACCTTTACATCCTGTGCAGAAACCATCTTCTTGGCCATTGGACCCACTATTGGTTTCATCCACTCAATCTGCCAGAGCCTGTCTTCTCATGCAGTGGAAGACCCTAACTCACTGAGGGTTTGAGGCCCGTTGGCTAACCTCACCTGGTTTAGCTGGCCAGTGAAAGCCATTCCTGAGTTGTGGCTGCTGATAGCTTCTAAGAGCTGAGTGCTGTGCAGGGGGGCGGGGGGGGGGGAACCAAAGGTGCACAAAGCACTCCAGAATGAACACAACGTGTTCCCCACCAGAAGTCCTACCCTCCCCTAACACCCCCAAAACCCCACATAAACAATGAAATAGTTATAACTAACCCACTGCAATTTGAGTGGACTTATCTCAAAGGAAATTACACAATAATACAATAAGTACACTTATTCTTGCATTGAAGGGAATTGGATTAGTTGAACCTCCCTTCCATCCTTACAATTCTATGATAGTGCTGCTCAGGGAGCAGAAGAAAATGGAGCACAATTCTTGAGTGTATAAAACTGGGGATACATAGCACAGGAGCAGAATAAGTTGTTTTCCTCTGGTGGCAGAAAAGTACTGGGCAAGGGAAATGCAGCTTTCCCCATCATTGCAGTGCTATGACGAGAACAATGTGTGGTTGTTTAAGTTCTCCCTTCCATGCAGTTCTTAGAGGGGCAATAAGGCCAAGTGGCAGGTAGGGAGGTGTGTGTGAAAACAGAGGTTTCAAATTGATTTGAATTAGCCTGCAACCTCAGAAGATGGGGGGGAGAAGTAAACCTTGATCTGTGAAAATAAAATACAACATCAAAACATTACGCAGAGTGTATTTCAGGCCAGCATATATTTGCTTGGCTTTATGAAATCTGAAATAATTTAACCTCCTTCTGGTGCTAAAGAATGCCCTATTTTTGTGTATCAGTGCTGCATTGGCATAGGAAAGGATGGTATTTAAATGAAGATATCATCTAAAGATGTATTGTACAACTGTGGCTTCTAAAAGGCAAAGACTATTACATTTTAAAAGTTTCCCATGTAAATTAGGTTATTCTGCTCATGTGCTATCAGTCAGTCCATTGCCGTAAATGGTTTGCTTTTTTCATGCTTGACTTCTTTGTTCAAACTGTGAATAAACTCTGCCCATGTGCATTACAATGCCGGCTTCTATTTTAATTTCGTTGTGATGTTTAATTATGTCTACTGTATAGTTACATGCCGCTTAATTCTTGCCCTAAGCTCTCTTTATAAAATTTCTCAAGAGATTTTATAGAGTAATCAGCCAAGTCAGAAGTGTGCAGTCAAGTAAAGCAAAATGACTGTATAAACAATTGAGCATTTCTTTAAAAAAATAAAAATCTCAGGCAGCCCTCAAATTAATTGGGAGCTATTGGGACACTCCTAGGTATGAATCAATAGGTGTGTTAATGCTCACTCTCCAACCTTGCTTGGCTGAAAGAAGTTATAACAATAGAATTAAAATGTGGTTATTAGCATGGTTCTCCCACCTTCCCCTTTATTCCCTACTTGCCCACGCCTGTGATTTTAAGCAGTGAAGATGTTCTTATTCCACAAGTCAGGAAGCCAAAATGCAAAGAAACAACTTTTTTAGGATAACTCATTTGGATTTTGTCTGCTGCCCAGTTTTTCTGCTTGAGCTCCATTAACAGAGCAAAGGGTCTGTTCGAACGATGGAAATTCACCTAGCTGCCCAGAGTGACTGGGGAGACCCAGCCGGATGGGCGGAGTAGAAATAATAAATTATTATTATTATTAGCAGGGCTGGTACACCCATGAGGCACAATGAGGTGACTGCCTCAGGTGACAGGATTCACAGAGGCAGCACATTCAAATGTAATTGGTCAAGGCAGGAAAGGAACCAGGGAAAAGCGACTTGGTTGTGGTAAATTAAGAGTCTTCCCTGACATTTCTCGGTCACCACATCAGCTGAAAGGCCGCTTTCAGGGCAATCAGGGGAAGCAGTGCCAAGAGAGATGCAATGTTTGTGCCTCCCCCTCAGCCTGCATCCTGGCCAACCTTAGCTATGCCCCTGGGTTTGGAAAGTATGAATGGATATTAGAGGCAAAGATATACTGAGAAGGAAAATAACTGAAACCAGAGATCTTTGCAGGGTATCAAATGGATACGCTACCACTGTCCAAACTGCATATGAACTGCCACACAAGGAAGAAATGTGCCCATGTAATAATTACCCATTACTCTTCTCAAACAGGAAAAAGATATGAACAGAAGGGACATAATGTCTGGACATTAAAAGGTAGTCTTTAGGGACATTAGACATCATCCATTTCAGATTGTCACAGTACACCTCTTGCCATTTTTTTAGTTCAAGCTGACCAGCTGGATTTAGACATCCTTTAGTTAACCAATCTGCAGACACAAGCCATGATCTCAAAAGCACTTGGAATGGATTTGCTTTTATGCATAGAGGAGCTATTGGATTATAACCACAAAGCAGGATGATTGGAATCCTTCATGGTGTTTCAGTGCTCTACTGTGATCCTAGTTAAGCTCCTGGCTCATGAGTAATCCTAATTAGGATTAATCAGAGGCTGTAAGCTTCACATAGGCTTGCCGGGGTGACACCTTCCATTAAGCAATGTGTAAGGTTCAGTCCCATATGCGTTGTGACACTAGATACTGAAATAAGTGTCTTGATACTGTGAAGGGGGATTTTTGCTTGCAGCATTTGTTGACATATCCATACTGAGCACAGATATGCAAATATGTGTTATTAAGTGGATCAATCTCCACAATCCAGACATGTTGCTAGTAATCAGTTTTGTAATGTCATTGTCTCAATATATCTATTTGCAACTAATAACCATAGACATTTCCAGAGATATTTTGGAATATGCTGGCCTCTGTTAAAGCTTTTCCAAAAGACTATCAGAGAAAAAGTATCCTTTTGATCCTCTAACATGAACAATCAGCGTGCAGCTTGGAAACTAAGGAAACCTTTTTCTCTGTTCATCCTTTGAAGACAAAGACAGGGATTTGTTTGCTGCAGGATGGTAACCAGGAGCCTTTCAAAGTGCGGCTGCACTTAGCCAAAGATATTTTGACGATTCAAGAGCAAGACGTGATCTGTGTGTCTGGCGAACCTTTCTATTCTGGTGTAAGTATCATTTTCTTCAGCAGTTTTCAAAATGAAATCATTGTGTATGTTGAGCATTCCCCACTCACATTTGCCTTCCATTAGAGGGTGTTGAAATGAAGAAAAGTTGCAAATTTTTTAAATGATGCAATCAAATCTAGATAGAAGTCATGAAATGCTATGGTATGGTACTTCTTGGTGTGTTTTGGTACAGTGTAAATAATATGAGCAGCGTTCTGGAGATCACTGCAGTGAATGGTCCTAAGAAGCATTCAATTAATATAATTCACAGTCATGATTCAAGTGGGATGAGATAGCTTGCTTAATGGGATTTAACTTTACTAGGTTCTATGTTGGTCTCAGATTAAACCCAAGACTCCTGAGCCAAAACCAAAACCAAAACCTCACAGTGGCCATAAGTCTCCCCTAAAACTCCATGATTGGGCAGGGATATAAAGGATCCAAATTCTTAGGGACCTTGTAAATTAATACAACAACCTTGGACCTGGGCTGGTAGTGTCCAGGCACTCAGTGCAAGCTTTTGAGCTCTGGAGTTATGTGCTGATAATAGTTCTGTCCTCATCAACAGACTAGTCACAACATTTTGCTCATGCTGGAGCCTCTGCACCAGGCTCAAAGATATCCCTATGTAGAGCGCATTGCAATAATCAAGTATTAAGGTTGCTTAAGAACTCTGAAGCCAAGAGCAGAGTGTTATGGAGATATAAAAAGAGCTTTGCTTGATCTGACCAAAGACTTGTCTAATCTAGCATCCTGTTTCCCACAGGGGCCAACCACATGCCCGTTGGAAGTCCACAAGCTAGACATGAGAGAATAGCCTTTTCCCACTGTTGTTCCCTAGTCACTGGTATTCAGAGCCTGTTCTTTCTGATCCAGTATCTAACTTTATGTTGATGCTGAGTTACCCATTGGCTCTACCCAAAGAGAATTTAAGAGTTGCTTTAGATCATCAAACCATATCCCTGCAATTCTACCAGATCATATCCAGTTTTTGTGTTTTTTAACATGGATTTATCATTCCCATTTGCATTTCCTTAGTATGTCAGAACACATATTACTTATATCTAGATGACATTTAAATAATGCCTTGGCATAAATGCATGATATTTTTAATTTCCCGTAGTGTTACAGCCTACATTTCCAGAGTATTGTTTTAGAAGGTAACGAATGATGTGCTCCGCTTGGTTAGCCTGGCTGCATGTTATCTGAAGATTAAATGCACAACCCATTAGATAACATATCAATGTGAAGATGGGATTTACTTTTCCTGCTAGAACAATTGTCACAGTTGACACTTCTGAGCCCTTTCCTTTATTTCCTCAGGAACTGAGATGAGATTATAAATGACTAGGTTCATCCCAAAAGACTCTTTGTTCAAAGTATTGTCTATTTCTGCTGTATGCTATTTAAATAATTGTCTAGTGATTACAGTAGATATGGAGAGTCTGATTCAACCAACCTGGTGTGTGCTAGAGGAAGCTGGTGCAAGGACTCCTGCTACTGCAATGGGGCCTTCCTCCTCCTCCTCCTCCTCCTCCTCCTCCTCCTCCTCCTCCTCCTCCTCTGCACTTTCTGTGCCTCCCCACATCTAACCTGGGGTTGAAAGAACCCCCAGAACAGTCCATGATGGCAGAAGAGGGGAGCCCATTTGGCGAGCAGAAATGCTTGCACTGATGGATCAATTGTTCTAGCACTACACATTTCTACCCTTATAGCTGAACTTTGCTTCTCCCACATTTATTGGATAACTGCCTCCCAGACATGTAATGTGAGCCCTTGCTCTTGAAGGATCAATTTCACTGAAGGTCAGACCACACGGTACTTGGAGCAATTTGTTGAAGTTATGAGTTTAATGTAGATAAAATGTTACATGTGTTTGAATATGTTGGACTGCCTGTTGCAGAGGACTGGTGGTTTTCCACTCTAGGGTGGGCAGGCTGAGTCTTGCGACTGGTTTATGAGGTATTTTTCCTAACTCATACCCTGAGCTTCTTTGTGTTTGGTGCTATGTGCAGGGAAACAGTCTGCTCTGTTGTTTTTTGAGTGGTGTCTCTCTCTGTGTTACAGCAGAGAGAGACACAACCTTTGCTTTTAAGCAGCATGGACCTACTGTGGGATCCGGGGAAGGAACTTACTGGACTTTAAAAGATGGGAACTCATTACTAATATGCAATGTAGCATTTTGTTGTTCTGCAAGAGTTACTGTTTTGTAACTAAATGTTTAAAAACCAAGTGTTAGGTATAGTGTCAGTGAAAAGTATCTGATCAGACTCGTGTAGAAAGAAACCCTCTTCACCAGAAGTAAAGCTTTAAAACTTATTTCTTGTGGTGAAGATGGTTTCTTTCTACACGAGTCTGATCAGAGACTTTTTGTTGACACTATATCTAACACAATTATCCTAACCATACAGCATCTCCAAATGTAGTATTTTCTGTTCCTTTCATGGGAATAAATGACAACCATCCACACATATGGAGAGAGTAAAATGGTCCGCTCAGGGATGATTTTGAGATGGAGTTAACCCACTGCCGTTTGTCACTGTATCCATGACTCAATATTCATTTTAGGTCAGGAAACGTTTGGTGTAATTGTGGGTAGTCTTTGTGCTGCACACAGTGGCAGCTGGTGACATTTTGACTTGGTAGGGCTGCATTTTCTAAACTTGCTGTTTTCATCACGGTAGGACTTGCACAGCACATATTTAGGAAAGTGTGCCATTTCACGTGTGCAGAGTGCCATTATCACCTTCTTTCTTAAAAAAACCACACACCCCAAAAGATATTAATCATCAGTGAACAGGGAAAGAACTTCCATGTAAGAGGATCAAAGTATGATTTTCTTGTTTAGAAATTTAGCTATACTTTTTGAATCCATGTGTTGTTTTCAGCTACACATCTGTTCCTATTTTCAGTGGGAGGGCTGTGATCCAGCAGCTCCAGTGGATCAGCCCCGACTGTATATGTGTCAGGATTGTTTTAGTGTTCTGGTGATACAGCTGAGGTATTAGTATTGTATTGTGTATTTTTCCTGCATGCAAATGGTCTGGTTATTATTGTGACCCCCTTAGGTGTATAATAGCAGGTACCACTAGATAAATAAGGATGGATTTTCACCCCACTTCATGGGAACATATGAGGGGCTCATTTCTGAAAATACTCCTATATGCTATTGAAAAGTGACTGCAGGTTTATCTCTGTGTTATATTGGATACCTGGACACATATTTTAGAAGAATTGCCTAGCAGTAACTGTTTGCATGTGCCAACTCACTGGCATTTGTTTTATGTAACTAATTTGTCACTTTACAATTAGAAAAAACCCAAAAGAGCAGTTCCTTCTTTTTTAATGTTAAAATTCAAAACTCCAAAATGAAGATATAGTGTGCAAGCCTATTTTTATAAGAAACATTACATCTGAATAGAACTGAACTTGGCTTACTCTTTCAGGAAAGGACTGTAACAATTAGAAGACAAGCCGTAGGAGGATTTGGATTAAGTATAAAGGTAGGTTGCATTTCCCCAACTGTTTCCTATGTTCAATCAGAAATGCCATTTGGCTTGTGAATAATGCATTTAATGAGATCAAAAGGTGCTTGATTGTAACCTGCAGCTTCAATGAAAGGTCTGTATTGGCTGATCTTTACAATAGATAATCAGTTGAAAAATTTTTCCCCATAGTTAATGGAGGAACAATAGAGGCAATATCCAATTAAGATTCATTTGTGCTTATAAGGTTTGGCATATATTTTAAAAGGATATTTCATCTGTGTAGTCTTGTCTTTTGTTCAGTGGTCCTTTAATTTTAATTACTTGTTAATGAACACAATGGCAGCTCTCTAAATAGCCAGTGAGTTCCCATAAACTATTTATTAATTTCATAGTTGCTTGCTAATAAGATTGAAAATAGTCCTATTTCTCCACTGTATTCATTGTATTACAGATGGAATGATTAATCCACATGAGGATTGGTTTCTCTCTCCCCCCCCCCCCCCCCAATATCTACCTTAGAAAAGCTTAGGAAACATAAAAAGGGAGATAATTTTAAATGGTACATCATAGCTCTGAAACACCATATAAAGCAACAAATCTCTTTTGAACAGAGCTTTTTAAAAAATCTCTTTAGTACAGAAATCTTAGCTGTTATCTATGAATGCAAAACAACATTGGTATATGTTTCCCAAAAATGAACTTATGAAATATGATTTGAGGGGAAAATAAAATGTAGTTCTCTTGCATTCTCATTGAGTAGGAACTTGAAAAAAACAAAACTTTCCAGTTCTTAAAATGAGTCTGGTGTGTTTATTTTAGCAGAACTACCTAATTAAACCAAATGCTAATTAGTGCACTATGGCTACAATCCCATAAGAATGAAAATGGGAACAAGATTTTTTGTTGTTGTTTAAAGTCATTACATGCTGTTATTTTTTTCATGTCTAGAAACACAAAAGAGAGTAAGTTGTGTAAGCGTGCCTGAACTAAGAATTTAAACATTGGAACACTGGTAGATTTTTCTTTTCTTTTTTAAAGCTACTATATAATTTATGATGATGCTGAAGAAAGTTCAGAATGCTAGGGACTGGAATACAATTAACTTCTTTTTTGCAACACAGATTTCCGCTGGTTTATAAGCATAAGAAAATTATTACTCTGGACAAAATCCAAAAATTATATTCACCTTTCATACATTCAGTTAATTTCAGATAGCTTGCTCAGTCTACCATCATGATATTAATTGCCTCAAATTACTGTTCATGCTTTTAATTGGGGTTCTGAAACAAAATCCTTGGCTATATTTTAAAAAGAGCTAACAACAGACGTAATGACATACAATACCAGATATAGGAGGACAGAAGGAAATCACATGAAATGACAGTAGGAATTTAGGGTCAACTTCTACTTTCTCAAAATCTATGTTGGTCCATTCATGCACTTCAAAAGATGTTGACTGTGTTTATAAAAAAACCAAATGCATAACCTGGTACTAATACTCAACAAGCCTAAAAATATCTCTATATCCTAAAAAGAGGGGCAGGGATTGTCATTACTACACTATTAGCTTCCAGAGACCTACTTTTTCACCCTATCCTGTGTTCTTAGTAGCTAGTCAAAGTGGAAATAGAAGTTAAGAGCCCTGCGAGTCCTGATATTTTTTTCTGATGCCCTTCTGTTTCATTAGCATTTCTCTTTCTCTCCTTGTTCATTTTCCCATATCAACTAAGCATTTACAAGTTGCATCCCTCATGCTGTAGGAAAATCCCCACAAACCTCTCAATATCTGCATTTCATTTTTATGCTTTTGCCCAATTCCTCATGGTCTCCTCACTCACAGGATCAAGATGGACCTCCAGATGCTGTTGAACTCCCTTCCACCTGGTCAAGGATTATGGGAGTTGTAGTTCAGCAACATCTGTCCCAATCCCAAACATAAGGGATAGAGGGGTAGGCTTGGATCAGGCTAACTCATTTATGGGACTCCAAACCTTTCCATAGATCAGAACTGCAGCTAAGGAAGGGGGAGAGGCTTGCCAGGTTTTTTGCCCCGGGTGAAGCCTCCAGAGGGGCTCTATTGAGGCTCCCCACCTGTGTGTATATATATGCGCAAATACACATGGGGTGTGTGTGCTAAATCGGGTCTTTGACCTGGGTGAAATAAAGCCCAGATTCACCCCTGCTTAAATACCCACTGAGTCCAACAACTAACTCTGACTTCCTGACCAGCTTCAAAATCACCACAATAGTTCCCACTATGCTACTGTCAGTTCCTAGCATTCCTTGTATTTCTCCTCCCGAAGTTGCTGACTGGCCATTGCTTTGGACTTCCCACTAATCTGAAGTCCCAACCACCAACCTTTGCTCTGTGAAGGGAGAGTATCTGCACTCTACCCTTCTCACCCCAAACATAAAGTTAACAATGCTCTACCAGTCAGCTGAAAACTAGTTCAGGGATAGTTAACTTTATGTCCAACAGAGTCTGCAACCAAAGATTATTGCCAAAACAGTATCTCTTGCCTTATGAATGTTGGTGACGTGTATTGGTGTGCCAATATGAACCAACTATCATTTGCTGCACTTGATGTCACTTGGGGTTGTAAGAGTTGCTTGATGAAGTCATTGTGTGAATTGAACAGTGCAACCTTGGTTTGAAAAAGGTGAACAAGGCTAGAGATTTGAATCTTTCTGCAGTAATCCGATTTTCAAAGTCTGGAAAGGCTAAAAATATAAAGGCATTGTTTGAAGAATATGAGATATGACATTAACATTGATGTTTCAGAATTGCTTCTGGGATAAGAAAGCATAAGGACTAAAATTATGCTTAATCATATTTAGTTGAAGAGTTTGTGAGTTTTTTTATTCTGTTTATTTTTCTATATAAAAAACCCAGCACAGAAATTGAGCAGCTTATTTTGATTTCCACTTCCATTTCTCCCCCGCTTTTAAGGACAACCTGTTACTTTTCTTAGAATTCTCCTTTTCATCTCTTATTTCTTATTCATATTCCTACTGACTTTTTGTGCTGTGTTACAATGAGAAAAAGAAAATGGAAAGCAGCAAAGAAAACCTTCACATTCATTTTAATCAAATGTCCAATATTCTTGCTTTCTATTGTATGGCTTTGTTTATCTGTTCCTTGTCAGCATGACAAAATGATCACAGCATGGCTACTGTTTCAGAACTGGGCCTATTTTTCTTATTATAAAGTGGGCTCCATATGGTAATCTCTGGAGAATCTGGGGGAACCTGCAGTGAGTTTGCTTTCTTTTGTCAACAGTTCCACATTGTTCCATTCACACCCCGGTCTGCTGATGCTTCCAACAAACATTTTTTCCCTCCCTAACAATGGAGCTGATTGCATTCATATGCCTATTATTAAACACAATTGTGAAACAGAAAATCTTTACCCCTTTGAATAAAACAAACTTAAAATGAAGTAAAAACTTCAAAGAAATGTAATAATATTTATAAACTGACAACAGGCTCAGTAAAATGTGGTTATTTTCATCTCATAGGGCGGAGCGGAGCATAATATTCCAGTGGTTGTTTCCAAAATTTCAAAAGAACAACGAGGTAAGTATCTGTGCCAGGCTATTTGCTCAGGGGATTCAGCAAAGCATCACCAGGTTTATACATTTCAGACTGGGAGGAATAACTGAATAGTTAAGAAAAAAAAATGAAATCTGGGCCATAAATATGCATGGCAGGATATTTTTAAGGAACATATGAAGCTGCTTCATGCTGGGTAAAATCCATTGGTTCATCTAGTATTGATTACAATGGCAGAGCAAGCCGATTGGGTGCCTGGGGCAGCGGCGCCCTGGGGCATGGCGAGCCAGGGCAGGATGCCCCGTGGGGCCTCCAAGGCGTCTGCCTGCCTCCTCCCACTCAGTTGCCCTACAGCTGAGGGGGAGGTGGCAGGCGGACCATTTGGGGCAGTGGGAGCCTGTGGGCACCCAAGCCACCGTCACTCCCAGGAGAGATGTGTGGCTCGGGCACGCTGCAGGCCCCGCGGTGAGTGCCACCTGGCATTTTGTCACCCCCCTCAGTGGTGACACCCAGGGCAGACCGCCCCCACCGCCCCCTTCCTCCACCCCTGATTGTTTACTGTAACAGGAAGCGGCCATCCAGGATTTCAGACAGGGTTCTCTCCCTGCCATATGTGGAAATGCTGGAGACACAAGGCAGATGCGGGGAGCACTGGCCTGCAACCCTTCCTCACACTTTGCACATTTAAAGTAAAATAGAATTTCCTTTGTGAATTTTAGCCTCACGTGCTTTAAAACCCTCTTCAATACAAGCCTAATTATTGTCCCTGAACCGTTTTATATGTACAGCACAGATTAATTGTAGCTGTGGTGCGCGTGCAGTGTGCCAAGCATTCCCAAAATGCATGAGAAGCTTCTGTTTTCATGGAGCGCCATCTGCACAACAAAACACCCCAGAAGCCTAGGGTGCACTAATATGTATCCAATTAGGTTTCAGTCAAGTTGTGCATAAGGTTGAGGAGGAGGTGGACTGTGGCCAGCAAGAGCAAATTCCATAGCGGTTCCCTTCTTTGGCTGTAGTTATGAGGTAGAACACTGGTTGAATGCACATCACAGACTAATGTGCAGATTGGAACCTAGCTGTCCTTCTGAGTTTGTACTTCTGTGAGAGTTGTGATGCTCTTCTTAGCTCAAAAAACAAAACAAAAAAATGCATTTAAAATGTTTAGTTTGAGATCAGAGATTTATATTTAAATGTATTTTGGGCAGATTTTTTAAAGCACAGAAACTGGATGGAAAGTGACCGGGACAAGAAATAGACAGATATGTCAATCTCTAGCAGAATCCCTACAAAATGTCACTCAGATCACAAGATCCACTTCAGCCTTGAAGCCTGATAACTGTATTTAGAAACAAGAGCTGCAGCTGTTCTTTACATTTTCAGGGTTCAAGACTAGAAACATGTCCTAGATGCAAAAGGGGAAATAAATTTCCTCAATAATACTTTCAGAAAATTTTAATTATCTATGTAAATGTGAAATATGAAACCTGTCATGGATTTGTTTTCTTTTGTCACCTATTTCTGATTGTCCTGCTCACATCCTGCTCCATTGATGCAGCTAATGGAAAAATATAGAGGAAAGGTTGAAATGAAAAGCACACCTTTCCTTTATTTTCTCTTTCTTTTTAGCGGAACTCTCAGGCTTGCTGTTCATAGGAGATGCAATTCTACAGGTAGGCAAACCCATTCACTTTTGCCAGCTTTTAGTCCCAAGTATAATGTGAAGTCTAACCTAAGTGAAGCCAATGCTCAAAACTGTCTTTTCTTTTTTTTAAACTCAACAGATTAATGGAATTAATGTAAGAAAATGCAGGCATGAAGAAGTGGTGAGCTTATACTCCTTTCCTAAAAACCATTGCGGTTCTTAATATAAGTCAGCATAGCTGCAATTCTGTCACAGTGTTCATCGTTATGCTCTGTAAGTAGATCAATGATCCCAAGATTGCTAAATGATCTAACCTTTGAATATTGTAACTTCACCATAGAAATGGTTTACTGACCTCAGTTGTGTTACAGCCTAAGGGAGCCTCTGCTTTCTTAGGATTTGTAGGTCCTTTATTTCTGGTGTGCTGTGTGTACCTCTTTAAGCAATACTATTATGTCTGGTTAAGTAGCACTCCCTGTACATACCAGATGTGTGGAAAGCTCTCATGTATAAATGGAGAAGTGAGGGTCAGGGTACTGGGCCCACCCCCAACATCATGCACCCACATGTTGAGCACAGATGTCTACAGTGGAACCCCTTAATGTGAACAGCTCAGTATGGTTGAGGTGCCAGTGGAAGCACTTACCCTAGTGCAAATTCGTGTGTGGGTGTGGCTAATCTGGTTTGGGACTGTAGCATGGAGTAAGGAGTTAAATATCCTCGCCCCTACAAGGTCTCAGTTTAGACTGGGCTTCCTCACATTTCCTATTTCCTTTTTTAAAGCTGTTCGCACAATTGCTAATTGCATGAATAGTTTCTCACTCAGTTTGGTCTGGGGAACCTGTGGCCATTGAGATGTTTCTGGTCTACAACTCCCATGAGCGCCAGCCAGCATGTCCAATAGTCAGAGATGATAGGAGTTGTAGTGTAGCCACATTTGGAGGGCTACAGGTTCCCCAGCTCTGCTCTAAAAGATAAGATGTCTTGCATAGTTGAGTGATTTAAGAATGCTTTGAAGATGTAAATTCAAGGGAATTATAGCTCTTTTAAAAAGAAGAGTTATTGACTCTTACAAAATTGTGCATCAAACAGTAAAGGAGCTACTGATTTCCTAAAGAAACTCTTTTCTTTTTAATTGTATGTTGCATTATATGAGGTTCAATAACGAATTAAGTTATTTTCCTAATCCCATTTCTTGGAGCTGTACTTCCTTTTTAGTTTTGTGCTTATTTCATATATGGCTCATCAACTTTCAGAGTCTGATTTGTTTGCAAAAGCAGCTTAATCCTTTGCTAGGCTTCTGTATACTAAAACTGAGATTTTTATTTACTGTGTCTTCGAGCCTTGGTGTTCCAGCAGTGATCAGATTACTTTAGTCAGTAGTTAAGCTAATGCAGAAAATCTCTCTGTGGGAGCAAAATGAGATATTGGGGCTTCAGGAAAAGGTTTGGTTGTATTTTTGAGTGCAGTGCCATACAGCTATGCTAGTAAGTCATTGTTTTGTGTTCAGAGTCAATGAAGCAAGATATGAAATGTTTGTGAAATTATGCCGGCACCCTTGTTAACCTGATTATGCTTTCTAAGATTAATATTTCTTTTCAGTTATAATTTGCACAGCCAGCCATGCTTATATTTTAGCACCTGGCATGCTTAACCAAAACCTTAGGCAGAGATGTAAAGTGGGTACTTGTTTGCAAACCTTCAGCCATAGAATCATAGAATGGTAGAGTTGGAAGGGACCCTGAGGATCATCTAGTCCAACCCTCTGTAATACATGACTGGATACTTTTATAGATGACTCTTCTCCTGCAACAATCAAAACAAAGCAGATATAAATGAATCAGTAATGACTGGACTGAGAAACGTCTTTAGAAAATTGAGAGGGGCACTTCAGTAAAAGGACTGTGGCAATATTCAAGGAACAGGACATCCTAAGCAGAATATTATGATTGAGCCCTTCACTCCTCCACTGTGGTGCTTATCAGATCCCAGAGCTATTCTTCTTCTCTCTTCTGCCTTCAACTAGGCAGCTATTCCTGTTCTATCTTACAGAGCTACAGAGCTCATGTCCTACACAGCCCAAATGCCCGCTCCCCCATCTGGCATCTCTAATCTGTGGGCATCAAATTGTTCACCTCTGTGCCTGGTCCCAGATTCCCATCACTTGCTGCTTCTGGCTTGCCACAAGTGTTTCACATCTGGTATGTATACATTGCAGCAGCCTGCTTAGAGGTGAGTAGAAAGAGGCTCACCCCAAAATCAATTGGGATCCATTGAGTGACCCATTTGCTCTTCACTGGCTGCATTCACGACAGTTTATTCAATTCTCACGACATATCCTTAACTGTTAAACTGAGCTTTCATGCAACACAAAAAAACACTTTTGGAAGTATAGCAGAATATATTTTAGTGCTCATTTCAGTGTTATTGGCTTCCAGGGGGGGAAAAACACCATTTGCAAAGAACACAGAAATGAGCACTAAACTTGATCTAAGTCTTGTCAAAGCTTAAATATAATGCAGAAAATAACAGCTAGGAAAACAATGGGAAAATGGAATAAACTGTCCCGTGAATTGTGGGGGATTGGGTGTATGTTTAGGCCAGGCACTGAATGGGCTGGATTTCTCCATTTCCCATCTCATGTTCCCAATGGGGAAACCTTGCTTTGGCATTTCTTGATGAGTCACTGCCTATGGTCCCTTTCTTGTTGCCTGACCATCACACCTTACCCTCCTATAGAAGCAGGCCGTCTGTCTTTCTTGTGCACCTGGTTCCTCAGGCTGGCCTGGCCTTGGGGGAGTGTGGAGACAAGTTGTTTCTAGCTACTGCCCTAATATTGTTGCAAGACATTTCTCTAGTTAGTCATTTATATTTATATATTAAAGCTGGGAATTTTAAAAGTGGTTGTGGAAGGAGAAGATGTGGTGACAGAACCATTATTTCTTTGTAGAAGGCCCATATTCATTTGTTATTGTTGTTGTTTAGTCGTGTCCGACTCTTCGTGACCCCATGGACCAGAGCACGCCAGGCACTTCTGTCTTCCACTGTCTCCCGCAGCTTGGTCAGACTCATGTTTGTCGCTTCAAGAACACTGTCCAACCATCTCATCCTCTGTCGTCCCCTTCTCCTTGTGCCCTCCATCTTTCCCAACATCAGGGTCTTTTCCAGGGAGTCTTCTCTTCTCATGAGGTGGCCAAAGTATTGGAGCCTCAGCTTCACGATCTGTCCTTCCAGTGAGCACCCAGGGCTGATTTCCTTAAGAATGGATGTGTTTGATCTTCTTGCAGTCCATGGGACTCTCAAGAGTCTCCTCCAGCACCATAATTCAAAAGCATCAATTCTTAGAAAGATCTCAGGTATTTGGGCTGAAAGAGGCTGTGATAGATCTTGCTGTGTGGCTCAATCATGAAGGGATAGAATTACACACACACCCCAACGTTTTAAATCTTTCATAAGCTATACAAATCCACAAATGTTTTTCCTCCCACAATGAGTTCATGTCACTTCTTGACTCCCACCTTCCTTGGTGCCTGAGACAGGCACCATGCGACTCAACAGACAGGCTGGCCTGTGGCCATAGCCACCTCCTTCCTGGGAAACAAACACATTTTTCTCCCTTTCATGTATTATCCCGGAGCTCTGCTATTTGTGAGTTCAAAGAAAAGTGCATGAAAGAAAAATAAACAAAAACCTAATTATAAATCTGGTGCAAACAGATATTTGATGCGTGCAAAGGCAGGTCATCTCATTGCCTCTCTGTCTTAATTTCCCTGTCCAAGAGAGCTTTGGCCCATATCTAATGAGTGTATGTTAAAACGGAAAGTGCTGTTGTTTGGACTGCTTCACAAGCTGTTGTTTTCAGTTCTTCACAGAATATGAACTTTCTCCAAGTATGTTAAATGGATGGCAATGCAAAAATATGCTGTGTTTTAATGTGCTGTATTAGTATCAAATGCAAAGTTTTGTAGACTTCTTTTTTATTTTTTAAAAAAACCTTCTAATGCCTTGAAACTTCTTGTCACATTTAGATAGGACCCTCAGTCCACATCTACACAGTATATTTACTTATAGGCAGTGCTTTTTTCTGGGGGTATGCAGGGGCATGCATACCCCTAAACATTTTGTGAATCTAAGTTTGGCCTCATTGAGGGGCAGTCTTTCAATATGAGTAGGAAAATAAGAGTACCCCTAAACATTTTTTTTTTTTTAGAAAAAAAGCACTGCTTACAGGCAAGGACTGTTTCTTAGGGCCAAATCAGAGTTGATGTCAGCTAATTGTGTTGTTGTTGTTGTTAGGATTTTGTTGGGGTTTCTTTTGCTTTACCATTTATTTAGAAGATTTATAAACCTTTTGAGAAAACAACAAGAAGAAAGTGGTGCACAAATGAAACTGGAGATAAAACGCAGCTGAAATCCAGTGTCCAATTAAAAACAAATATACATAAAACCATCACAATTAAAAGCAAGTGTGTGTATGTATATCTATATATAAACATGCGCGCACACACAAAAATATACAAAGATAAAATTATTAAAACTTTTAAAACAGGTATAGGTAACTAAATTATATATCTGGGTGGTCCTGCTGAAATAAGTTATTAGCAGGTGTCTAAAACAGAATTGTGAGGGTGTCTGCCTAACATCAATAGGCAGCGCATTCCAAAGTGCAGGCGCTGCACTTTGCAACCTCTGGCAAATGTGGAACAGACACGGTGTGGCACTTGTAAAAGTGCAAGTCACACAAATGGAAGCCTTCAAACAGGCTTCTGTAGGGCAAGGTAACACACTAAGTTAACTGGTCTCAAGCCCCATGAGGCTGAATTTTGTGGAAGTGGTGTTCTGCTGCCTTCACCCAGATCCTCCAATTGTCCCTATTTTCCAGGGATGTCCCTGGTTTAGAGAAGCTTTCCTGGTTTTTGATTCGATCTCGGAATTTCCCACTTTCTTAGGATGTCCCTGTTTTCACTGGAGAAATGTTGGAGGCTATGGAGTTACCTAACCCCCAAGCTATCTGAAGGAAATCCTGTATAAGGAAGGGTTTTTAAAATGTTCAATGTTTAATTATGTTTTATATATATTGTAATCTGCCCAGAAGGCTGGATCAATCCAATCAGATGCGTGGAGTATAAATAGTAACATTATTATTATAGAATGGGACGTCCTTATTTTCATCGGAGAAATGTGGAGGGTATGTTCACCCAGTGAAACAAATCTTTAAATTTTTTTTTTTAAAAAAAAGACTTGTCCCCTGTAAATTGTGCAATGTAGTTTTACCCTGCCATCAATTTAACAGACTTGGGTAAAGGTTTTTTCCCTCCCTGTGGAGATAACAACAGGGTTTGGCTTTTTGGGCGAAGTGGATTCAGATTGCAGAAGGAGCATGGAAGGAAATGGTTAAGATCATCTCTCAGAGCATCACTCCCCCCACTCAGCAAGGCAGTCCTTTAGGAGCTGCTAAATACTAAAATGAAAATCATTGTGCCTAGTTTGGCCTTTAATTGCTGCCACTGGCCTATTTTTGAGACAAGCAATCTTGGATACCGAGTCCTAAAATAGGCCTTTTTCAAGGAAGCATTTAACCAACCACTTTAGCTAGTCTCTTTTGTAAAATATGAGTGAAAAACTGATACCCACAGAGAGACTTCCTATTAGACAGAAAAAGCAGGCAGAAATAGCATAAGAAGAGCAAAATAAATAGGTTTGGACAAGTTTGGCCTTTCTTCACCCATTGGCTAAGTTCTGTTTCCAAAAGCCCTTTGTTTGGGCCACTTAGCAGTACTGGAGGGCTGCTTGGGTCAGAGCCTGTTGGATCAGACCAGTGGCCCATCTAGTCCAGCACCCTGTTCTCACAGTGGCCAACTAGATGCCTATGAGAAGCACAAAACTGGACCTGAGCAGAATAGCACTCTTACTGACTTGGGATTCCCAGCAATTGGTATTAAGAGGCATGAATTACCGTATTTTTAGCTCTATAAGATGCACAGGACGCACCTAGTTTTTGGAGGAGGAAAACAAGAAAAAAAATATTCTGAATCTCAGAAGCCAGAACAGCAAGAGGGATCGCTGCACAGTGAAAGCAGCGATCCCTCTTGCTGTTCTGGCTTCTGGGATAGCTGCACAGCCTGCATTAGCTCCATAAGACACACACACATTTTCCCCTTACTTTTTAGGAGGGGAAAAGTGAATCTTATAGAGCAAAAAAGACGGTATTTCATATTTCTGGAGCATGTGTCTCTTGTAAAGCTATAAGGCAGAGCCAGCCCAGAGAGAGGTGGGGAGAGAGAGAAGGTGAGAGGAATGGAGGGTACTACTGGTCCACTTTACTCTCAAACCAAAAGGATCACACATTTTCAAAGTTTCAGCTGCATCTCGGCAAGTCATGAACGAGCTGAATCACACACCCCTGATAAGTAATAAGTGAATATCTATGTTTGTACAAACACCATCTGCTGTGTGTGCCAGACTTAGATAACATATTGGAAATTTAACATATCCACACACTAACCGCCAGCATAGATAAATATATACATTTTATATTTGTATTATGTGGATAATGATAAAATCGCAGACCCTCTGATTGTCCCTATTTTCCGGGGATGTCCCTGATTAAGAGAAGCCATCTCAGTTTCTGATTTGATCCTGGAATGTCCCACTTTCCCTTCGAATGTCCCTATTTTCATTGGAGAAATGTTGGAGGGTATGGCGTTATCAGACTCCCGAGCCATCTGAAGGCAATCCTGTATATGGAAGGTTTTTTAAAAAATGTTTAATGCTTTATTATGTTTTTATATATGTTGGAATCTGCCCAGAGAGCTGGGGCAATTCACTCAGATGTGTGGGGTATAAATAGTAAAATTATCATTATGGAACGGGACGTCCCTATTTTCACTGAAAACTGAACTTCTCAATATTGTGTTTTTACCTGTCTGTACTTGTCATAACTGATTTGTAGCCAATACTGCTACTCAGAGTAGACCCATTGAAATTAATGAACACAGCTAACTTGGGTCTATTAATTTGCATAAGTCTACTTTAGTAAAACTTAGTTGGATGCAACCCATTGTGCTGCAGAACACTCTGGGATCAAAAAATGAATGAAGGGCAGACTAAAAATAGACATATTAAACAAACAATAATAAACAAACAATTAAGACTCACTGCTTAGCAGAGGTTGTTGATAGACTGCCAAGATGAAGGCTGAGCCAAATTATCACTAGCAAAAACTTTTGGGGCAAAATGCACTCCCCCTGCCCCAAGTCATGTCACCTTCTTTTATGACTATCATTTTCCTTATCCTCGGGCATCATGTTATCATCTCCCTTGCTGCCTGATCCTAACTAGCCAGTGATCATGTAGCCATGGAAGTATCATGCCACTCTGTGACCATGCAGTGAAGAGGGTGAATATTACCAAGATTTTCAGGCAACTAAGTGGAACACTTCTGTTCTGGCAATGTACTTTGTGGGTCGACAATAAAACTGTCACTGTTCAAGTGTGCTAAGAAAGGAAGTACACTCCTTAGCCAGAAGCACATTCTCCTTTGTCCTGTGCTGTAGAAGATTCATTGTCTGTCGTTACCTTTGAGCACTGGAAGAGAGAATGTGTTACCTAGACAACATAGGAATATGCTCCCTTCCACTTGTAGCTCTAGATTTTGGGCTGCCTCAGCAATTGCAAGGCCCGGTAAAGTCTTGTGAAGCCCCAGATCTTCCTGAATGTACTCTATGGGCTGTTGCACCCTGCAGACATTGCAGTGAGCAGCAGAAAGCTCCTGTTTTCAAATGTGCACTCAGTCTCCTTATTCAGCCTATCATTTTTTCACAGCCATAGGTGTGTTTGTCAACAGAGTGCCTAAGTCTGAGGTCAACTTCTGATTTCACCTTGAGCATAATTCCAAAAGTAGCGGGGGTAGGATATTATCTGAGCAAAGCTAATGCCAGTATTGTGTGATTGTTGCAAGATTGGTACTAACTGCAGTTTTCCACCCACTAATTCATGTCAATAAGCAAATTATAATTACCAGCAACTAAATGACCAAATTATGATTGACCTAGTGGTGTATTGTAAACAAGATGTACTTTAATAATGGTTTTTCTGAACTGTATTGCTAAGTACCTATTTCCTCAAAAGATTGGGGGGGGGGCTTTTGAAAGGAAGGGTCAAATTGTAATAGTGTGGAAGAGTGCAAATAGATACTTGGCAATTTTGTTTTATCACAGTTGTATCATTTTATGTCAACTATGATTGGAAAAATATTTGACCTGCTCTCTTCTGAGTCTAGCATGAAAAAGGAAAGCTATAATTATCAGGTGGTAGTTTTGCAAGGTAGGCAACAATCTGTTTTCCTTGTGACCCAGTTTCCACTGATGTTCAGTACCATCCTCTGTTATTCACCACTTCTCACCCTCAGAGGCTCCTAAGAGCACCAATGGTACCTTGGAAGCCAAATGCCTTACAACCTGAACGTTTTGGCTCCCAAACGACACAAACCCAGAATTGAGTGATTCAGTTTGCAAACGTTTATCGGGAGCTGAATGTCTGACACGTCTTCAGCTTCTGATTGAGTTCAGGAAGCTCCTGCAGCCAATTGGAAGCCGTGCCTTGCTTATTGAATGTTTTTGGAAGTTGAACGGATTTCCAGAATGGATTCCGTTCAACAAACAGGGTACGTCTGTATCCATTTTCTTCAGAGTACATTGGGTGGGACAATTGCTGCAAGAGCACAGACACCCTTCTCATCATTGGACTGCTTCTAGGGCCTTGTCCTTTATCCTATTCACTTTCCTTATGTTCCACTAATTTCCTGACTCCAAGGTTTCTCTCTCTCTCTCTATATATATACTCATTCTAAGCATGAGGGCTCCCCTCTCCAAATCTCTCTTTTTACATTTCTTTGGATGTTGCTTTAGAGAGTGTTCCCTCTTATCTCTGTTCCCGTAAGCTGCTCATTCTGCATAAACTTGTTTAGCAGCTTTTTAGTTTCATCTCTTAACAGCAAATAAAACAGATTCTGTTTTTCAATACTATTTAGTTATGGCCTGTTCAAAACAGAATTCCCACACAACTGTGATATTGTTTTTCACTTTGCTCTTCCAAACAAGTGTCTGGTGCTTCCAGAAGGAAGATTGGCAAGCCTGGGCTTGATCTTTAGCTCTTTCCAGGTTAACTTGAGCAGCAACAAAGACTTGTCGAATGGTTTACAGTTGGTGGTTTGCCCAGGAGAGCTAAATCATGGACCTGAGTTCTGAGGACATCCTAAAGCAAACTATGCTTAGATCAGTGCAGACTAGCAGCAGAACAACTGGGGAGGATCAAAGCAGCTGTGATCTCCTCTTCCAAAGGTCATACACTTGCTTGTTTGCCCTAAGCCATTGCTTGACATAGCTTGACTTGTGAACGAAGCCAGTGACACTTTAAATATCATGTTAGTGTTTCTTTTGTTGTTGATATTGCAGATTCGTGTCCAAGGGAGAAAGAGCCATTCAGATATTTCCATCTATAAAACCATGGCTAGAATAGAAGTTGTACTCTGAATGTCAATTAACCACTGGCAAGAATGGATTTCTCTGGGATTATTGCCTAATTAGGAATATGAAATGGAAATGAAGTAAAAGCTGCAATGGGACAAAATTAAAGATGAATTGTGATAAGCATTATTGTTTCCAATGCATTCAAGCCATCACTGTTACGCTCATCAGTGAACACCCTGAACAATTTAAGCTAGTTGCTTTCTTTTTTTTTCAGCACTGTGCTAGAATGCTGACCCAGCATTTTTTTCATTTTAGAGTTGTTTATCAACCTACAGATGTAAAATCATCTCACTTGCTCAAAGTATTTGGAGAAAATAGGGGAGCCCTTTGTTTTTAGAAAAATCTATGAAGCTCTCTGTGGTATGGGCTGTAGCTCAATAGCCTAGCACAACCTTTACAGGCAGAAGGTCCCATGTTCAATCTTTGGTATTTCCAAGGTGGGCCTGAAGAGGAAAACCCTACCTGGAACACCTGAGGACTCACTGCCAGTCAGAGCAGAAAATACTGATCTCGATAGACTAATGGGTTGTCTTGGTATAAGGCTGTTTCCTGTCATCCAAATATGAGAAAGAGCTCCCGAGGGCAAGTTCTTATTTTCAGTTCAGGTCTAGAGAATAAGATAGGGACACAAGAAGCTTCTGAGAAAGAACAGATTAGATGACAGAAGATTCAGTAGCTGCAGGTATCCTATAAACCAATTTTCGATACCCTGGAGCCCATGACCAAACCAGCTGGAGCTGATTAATGTTATAGTTGAAAAATAATCTGCAGGGCACCAGGTTGGGGAAGATGCAATTGAAACAATGGAGTGTGTAACCTGTGCCGGATACTAATCTTAAATCAGGCTTAACACCTGTTTTTTAAAAACATATTGTTGTGTATATGGTTTTTTTTAAGGTATGGAGAAGAAAAATTAAGGCCTGTAGGTTGTGTCTAGCCTGCCCATGGCTTAACTTCAGTTTGCACTGCCCATGAAAGATAATTTCAGGGGAAACGGGGAAGCTGAACTATTATATAGGACTTTATTTCATTGCCTATCTATTCCTCTTGTTGGGAGCTTAATATTTTAGTATAGGTTTCAGATTTTGCAAAATAGGAATGGGACAAAAATGTATTTATATGTTTCCCTGTATTGCTGAATCAGTGGCATGGATGATTGCAAAAAAAATGTGTATGGGAGAAAGCAAAAACTACTTTCAGAGGTTTTACAAGTTATGTCTCACAGATGCAGTGCAATTATTCATCTGTGTATGAAAGGCTATCATTATGTGGATGGGCTGAAGCAGGCAAGAAAGGAAGTTTTCACATGGTTTGCAGGTGACAAGACTAATTTTGTCATTTGCTGCAGTACAAAAATATCTTTCTCAACAGAGATTGGAGGCAGAGCAGCCTACGTACTAAGCTGAGAGAGCTGCAAGTATTGATCAAAAGCATTACTTCAAAAACAGATTTGTCAAAGGATTGCCGCTGTCAAGGTTCTGGAGAGCTCAGCTAGTAGGGGGGAAGCTTGCAAAAGTTCATTCGAGTTCTTTAAAAGATTTTCTTCTATCCATTTACTTACCTTTCTTTTGCTAATAATATTTTTAGTATGCAAAACTGAATTTAAAATTATTTTTCAAGGGTGATTTATAAATAAAGCTGGGTAATAGAAATAAATCTGTCTAACAAATCCTATATTAAAAAGAGTGTGCCCAGCATCAATGTGTGTTCAGTAACATGTACTGAGGCTCATTTTTCAAGTGTGATCACACGTAGGTCAGATACAAAGAACAAAGAAACCAATTTCCTTACTCCAAAGGGGTTTGCTAATCAACCATGCCAGCCCTGCCCATTCCATGAGGGGAGTTTGGGATAGAGAATGGAAGTCTGCTATTGAAAGAAATAAAAGAAAAACAGTTTGAGAGCTTAAGCCATTCTTTGGATCTCTCCTATAAAATCTGGAAGCAGTGGCCAAAATTACAACAGCACAAACCCTTTTCTGTTGGATACAGGAAGGAGGTGTGCTGAATAACAACTCCCATCATCACTGGCCATTGACCATGCTTTGGGGACAGATATGAGTTGTTGTTTAGCAACATCTGGAGAGCCAAAAGTTCCCCACATCTGGCATTGTGGACACAGATTAGTTGCTGACACAGAGTTGTTCAGTGTGGGACTGTGTTTGACATACCCATCTGAAAAATTTCTTCTCTCTAGATTAGCAATACATAATGAATCCAGCTTGCAGACACTTCCACTCTCCCTTGTTCCACATCTTAGTGACATTCTTACAAAGCCGGCTGTGTAGAGTAGGGCTGGTGACCCAAAATAGGTTCATGTTTCTGAGCAGGCAAAAGTAATTCATCTGGCTGAGAAATGGCTCAAGTGCAGCATTTGTGAATGCAATTCCAATTCCCCTTCCCCAAAAGAAATGCAGAGAGAAGTTGCATGTGACTGATTTGCTCAAAAGTGTTGTTGCCTTCATTCCTCCACTATATAAATCCCATCATTCGCTCTGATATGTATGAACTGGGCCACAACATTAGGACAAATTATGCCTCCCTTTTTATGTTACATTACAAAGCTCATGTGTCAGCCCTTTCTGTCAATTTTCAACCACCATGTTTTCGTGTTCACCCAAGCAGTTTCTGAATAACCATCCCCATCCTTTTTGCTGTTGGAGTTAGACAAAAGGCTGCTCAGCATAAATAAGATTACTGAGTTCTAAGGAGCTGAACCACAATGTATCTTGCACAACACATGTGAAATTAGACTACTGTATTCATAGTACTTTGTGTCTTCTGCCATGTCTGAAAATACTTTTAATAAACTATTATTGCAACTCCGAGGGATATGGAGGAATCTATATAGAGTGTTCAGCAATTCAGAGCTTTCAGTCATAGTGGATGACCTGAGAATACAAATACTGTAAAGTAAGATGCCCGATTAGAGTACTTCATCTCTGGCTGACATTTATTAATGATGTTGAGCATTATTTAGAAGAAATATTGAAAAAGCTATAGTAACATTTCTAGTCTTTTATTTATTAAGCTTTTATTCTTATTTTTGTGCGTTCTCTGAGGTCTCTCTAACCAAATTTCAATAACAAAAGCACCCCACATTTAAATCAGCTCATAAAGGTCTACTTTGATTGTGATTTAAAATTTAAATTTAAATTATTAAAAATATATGGAGCAGTTTTGAAGGGCATGGCATTTAGAATATTAAAGAGCTGCTTAAAATATGTGGCTCCAGTGTTTTAAGGTATTTGAGAAATCTCATGCCAGTTTGTATCTTAGTATCTTAACCACATGTAGCCAGAAGATAGAAATGAAGTCTGTTTCAAAAGGGAGAAGAGGGCATCATGGAGAGAATAAAGAGGAAGGGGAGTGGTCAGATCTTCTGCAGGGCCAAAGGGCACCTTTCTGTCAGTAGTATAGACCAAGACATTTACCCTAGATATTCCTGGGACCACCATAACTCCTTCCCATGGTGGGAGCTTAACGTGGATTAAAACTTGCATGCACCTTGATTTTTTTGGATGTTGTCTACATCACATTCTCCCCATCCCACTAGCAACCCATTGTTTTACAACAGTAAACTCTGATTTTTGCCAGTGACATTTTAGTCCCTGGTTTGGTGTTCTGGTCACTGCTAGACTCCGGGGTCATGATTCTTAGGAGTCTAAAAGGTTCCTGTGTTCTGAAACCCACTATTTAAACATAAAGTGGTATGCATTCCATCAACCAGGATTTTTCAGAAAACACCACCAATGTGCCTTTCTTCACCATATGCACCAACATGGTGAAGCAGTGTATTTTTAAGGTCTGTAGCAGCAAAAATAAAAATTACTGTGGTATACTTTTTAAAAAGACTATCCAGTTAGTGAGCAATGAGCTTTTGCTGGCAACTGTATGCTTTAGCAGATGTATGAAGTAGAATGTGAATGTATATATTCAGCATCAAAAGCGTTTAAAGTATTGGGTTAAAATAGGACAGTTTTAATATTGTAAACTGAAGGACTCGGTGATCATTTTCAATGGACCTGAGATAGCAAGATTATTAACAGTACAAATTGAAGTTCAGTTTTGTATACCTATTTTAACATTTCCTTACATCTTATATTTGTGAGATAGGTGTCTTCTCTTAAATTTCTGCATGTTGCTGGTGATACCTTTTTTCCTACCTTTTTCTTTCAGTTGTGCATTGCTTGCTACAACCTTCTAAGTAGCATCATCTTTGATATTTTCTGTGATCAAGTGTGTCCCACTTTCAGAAAGGGATGCTCAGCAAAGTTTACATGACTTCCACTGTGTCAAATTACTGTGAAACATTTGCTCATATCTGTGAGAGCAGCACAGGGACAGACAATTCAGTTCTTGATAGATGGTCTGGCTGTTACACTAGTGAGAACAGTTTTGATAATCTGGATGAAGTGACTCTGGGTAATTCATGTAACAGAAGAGAAGGGGAAGCACACATTTCTTTTAAATCACCAAGGAAAAATTCAGGGGTTTTTTTTTTAGTCCAAAGTGAGAGGCAAAACAGACAGATTCCACCAATATGCATTTATTTACTAGAGAATTTTATTTACTAGAGTTTTTTTCTGTGAGACTAGAAAGGTTTAGCTACCCATGCACAATATTTTTTACATGGGATGTCTTCATACTGAATTATCCCATGAGGCTGCCTTGTTCTAGGTAGAAAGGGAGAAGAAGACTGCTCATGGTGTGCAGATCAGAGGGGAAATGATATTATCCAAGCCCCTCTTGCACAATTTTAATGGAACGTCATTCCTTCCTCCTGGAAATAATCATGTTTTAGAATGCTAATCACAACTGTGCAAGGTTTAGCCTGACCAGGCAGGCACTTTTCACAACCTTGTGAGTCTACTGGTTGAAGGGTGATTGACTGTACAGCTGTGGGTTCATCCGTTTTGGTATCCACAGAATTCCCTCCTCTCGCTGGATTTTGCACCAAAGTCAACTTTCTCATAAGAGAGGCAGTTCTGCTCACAGGTGGGAGGCTTATGTGTTCTGCTTGGTGATAGTTCCAACATCTGGCCACCTGCAGGTTTCACAGTCCCTTGCAATATAAGGCTCAGCTTTTGCTAGATGTCTGATTCAGTCCCAACTTTTACCAAAATGCTTACCTCAGACCTCTGTGCACTGAAATCCTTTTGTAAAACAAGAGAAGGGATTGGAAAATCTGTGAAGAATTTTAAGGAAACCAGAATATAACCTTAAAGCTTAAAAATTCACGTTTGCCTTTATTGTTCATTTCTTTTTATGTTGTACAGTAAGCAACTGTGCAATTGTGTGTGAAGGGTAGAATGTAATTTTGGCTTGTATGTGTGTGTTACATCTACATCTTTAATCCTCAGGTCCAGGTTCTTCGGAATGCTGGAGAAGAGGTGACCCTAACTGTATCCTTTCTCAAAAGAGCACCTGCGTTTCTCAAACTGCCCCTCAACGAAGACTGTGCATGTAAGTATTAACTGTTTTTTTTATAAAAACAACAATAACAACAACCCAAAGAAACCTTGAATCTATCATAGGAGCCCCAGAGCCACTTCACATTACTACTTTTAAAGCCTGCTTCTGTGAATTGCCCTGCCTTTGTTAAGTTACAAATCATAGTTTGGTTTTTGTTTGCTTATTTTTGCTGAGAATTGTATGAGTTTCTCCCTAGAGCTGATTTTGAGTGTTCCATTTTAAACCTTTGCTTTAGTGATGATGTTATGCTCTCAACTGATTACAACTTGCTTTGAGTGCTATTAAAGTTCTTTGACTTAACGATAATTTGTCCAGAGTATTTGCATTTCATTTCTAGATTAATACATAATGGCAGAGATTTGGAGAAGGGTTGGCATTTCCCCCCGAACTTGGCAATTGAGAGTGAATATATCTGTCTTGAGGACTTTTCATTTTAAATTGCAGTCATGGGCTTGAACAGATTGCTCTGCTTAAGTGAAGATTAATGGAGTCCATAGTGATCAGTATTTTGTTTTTGTTCAACCATTTAAACTGATTAGTCTTATTGGGAAATAGCAGAAATGGAGAGACAGCTGTCTTCCTTCTATAATTTTAATAAATTGTAGGGACTAGTGCATAGTCTGAGATGGCTCTGTCTGTGTTCTATAGTTGCCCTGTGAAGATTATTACCAGGGTTTCCCTCAGCCTTTTAATTAAGAAAAGGAAAATATTGTTTTAAAAAAACTTCTGAAATGAATTCAAATAGCCTCCTACCCATTAAATAATTCCCATTGCATTATATTCATTTATTTTCAAATGTTGATTAACTTGTTGAAAGTGTTCTCATTTCTATCATTATACCAGTTTCTCCTTTATTCATACTAATGAAGATATTTTATATTCTACACAGTAGAATTCGCACACCTACTTTATTTTTTACAGGCAGAAGACTATTTGGGGGTGGTGAAGTAATGTAGGATCACCACAGTTATTTGCTTCAGAATTTATAAATCGCTCTACTTTCATAGAATACCTGGGTGGTGTATCGAAATAGAATGTAAAAGATAATGCAGATCATAAAACAGTGTTGACATTTATAAATCTGTACCCTGATGGCAATGCAGATTTTTTTTTCAAATAGGGAAAACATCTGGTTATCACAAGTCTGTAAGATTACTTTGCATGGCAAAGAACTCCCCATCCCTTCAGTCATCTTTGATGATCTTCATATGCATGGTGGTTTTTGAGAGCTGATGCATTTAGTATCCCTGTAATACACATTAAAACACCCTCTGTAGCAGAGGCAACAGCTGTGCCCTATGTGTGGCTGAATTGTAACTACTGTATGACAAAACCAATGTCAGTTTTGATTATGAAGTGTGCGTAGTTCAGTAAGCTGTGATACACTTTTGTATGTATTTATGTTTTTATTAGGCATTCCTAGTGATCAAAGCAGTGGTACTTCATCGCCTCTGTGTGATAGTGGTTTACATCTTAACTACCATCCCAATAATACGGTAAGAATTTTTTTTTTTTTACCTTGCTGCCAAAAATATGAAAATTTACCACACATGACTGTTAACTGAGAAGTTTACACCATCTATGAGCATGCTGGGAATATGCCAGTTTCAATGTTAGGTAGACTCCATAGAAGCAAAGTGTACTGTAAAAACCCTTTTCTCATTATGCAGCTATAGGTGGGGGAACTTTATGCTAACTCCTGGTTTAGTAATGGAATGAAATCAGACAAAGACCACAACTGACAAGTGGATTTAGATACTCCATTATTTTTGCTTCCTTTAAGTCTTATTAAAATGGAATAAAAATTCTATAAAGAACCTATGGATCCCAGTATGATTTTGTCATAAATTACCTGGAAACCTAGAGAGCTTGGAACCTGCCACAAACCTCTTGGCATTAAGTACGTTTTCCCCAGTGTCCATGTTCCCTCAGTGGTGGTGAGTTCAGTAAGGACTGACCACATCGCTGAGCAGTGCTTCTGAAGCATCTGAACTTCTAGGGAACTATAACTGGCATCGCTACCTACCTGTGCCCCATCACAACCTGGATAGGATGCTGAGTACAGTCACTTTCTTAAAGAAAGCAACGCAGAGTGAAATGATGGTGGGGGTCCCATCCAGTGTGTTCTCTGTTATGTCACTAGGAGAATGCCAGGACCTAATAATTTATTTTGGACATACAGCATTTATTTGGCTTTCTTTTCCCCCTCAGAATTAATTCTAAATTGGATGTGGGTTGGAGGAGTGTTCGCTCATCGCTATTTTGGCTTGCAATTCAAATTATCTTAGTGAACCCACACTAAATTTTAATTATGTTTTCCCCTGGACAATTCAATTTTACTACTACATCCAAACCGGAACAAGGTCTGATTTCAAAAAACTGCCAAACAAATTGGAAACAAAGGTAAGTTTGTGTGTTGTAAAAAAAGCTATCAGCACCAACTCTCATGGAAGAAGCTTTTTTGTTCTTTGTTTGAACATCACTTAGCAATACATCATAGGTGCTGACAGACCCAGAGGCTCAAATAAACACCTGAAATGTTGCAGCATTATTCTGTAGTCTCCTGTCTCTGGAACCAGCTAGAAAGATTCCATCAAGAACGTTTTGACACTTCTTGCTTCTGCGGAGGCTACAAATACTTCACTATTAGTGTTTCTTACAACCCTTGTAATATTTTCCCCCTTTCATGTCTGCATGACCTCAAAATGTTTGAAAGAAAATGTTGTTTTAAATGTCAGCATATCCTGTTGGGGTGCTTGTTTTTCTTACCACAAGTTTGCCTCTTTTGCCACTATAATATCCATAGAAATGAACACATGAAGAAAGGTAAAAGCGCCTTCTGGATAGAGGGGCATGAGAGTTATTCCCTTTATCGGTGATGTGAGCCAGAGCTCTGTTGCATGAATGGTTTGTTTTTGTTTACTTCCATTGGCAATAACAATGGTGAAGGCTTCTTCTATTCATTGCAGATTCTAGGATAGGTCTATCCTCAACAACTGAAGTCCTTAGGAAGGATATAGATATAATGCTCATTACACTGGTGTCTCTAGAAACACCCCTTCACTTTCTCCTTTTTGAGTATATGGTGCCCATTGAATAAAACCAGCCCTCTCTTCCTTATATTTGATGGCTTCACTTACGAGCATCCTGCAGGATGTGGTATACTATATAGTTCTCTCTTTGTATAGAAGGTAGAGATTAATGTTACCCTTCCCAGAGAACCTTACAAAATAAAACCTTTCCTGCTATACATATCCCACTTGTTGTAGTGATGAGCATTTTGCAACTAGCCAGTTCAGAAGATTTTCACTGAGTGATCTTGGACCAACCACAGACTCTCAGCCTATCTCACAGGGTTGTTTTCACGATAAAATGGGGAGAAAGAGGACTATGAAACCACCTCAAGCTCTGTGGTGGAAAGATGGCAGAGAAATGTAATGTAATATATAAATGAGGTACTGTTTATTGTAGCTGCTGATGGTAACACCAAAACATCAAAGGTGTTTGAAATATTTTTCAGGACACACTTTCATGTTCTTCATGGCCTACTTCTCCAGGGCTTAGGTGGGAGAAGAGGTGGTGTGATCTCCGATTAATCCCGCTGCTTCACTCCCGGTTTTCCCAGTATCTCCCAGGGTCAGATATGTGCAGGTAAGTAGATAAAGGAAATATTTTCTCCATATACTGGAGAATGCTAGTTGTAATTTTTGAAGTGAAGGGTCTGAGAAGGAGAGGTGCCCTCAAACTACTAGATCATTTTTTTACCATCATTAGAGAAAGAAAGGCATTTTTTTACTAATAAGGAAAAATAGATGTTATGTTAGCTGAGGCTGTAAAACACAGTTAGTGCTAGAAACTAATATGATTAATACTCTAAGGTACAACTTTTCCCGAAGTTCTAGCTATCACAGAATGAGAGAGAGTCATACTATTTACAAAAGGAAAAATAAAAAAACCCCTCAGCAATATTAAGTAGAATGGGATTTTTTTCCTAAGTCATAGAGTAGAGCTATTGAGTATGACTTAGTTGGTTAAAATCCAATTTTAGCTAAGTAAATTAAAACCTGTTGGTACTCAGGCGGAGCATGTTGATTACTTCTAGCTGGAAATGTAGCTCTTTCTCAAGTTGTGCATAAGGCAAAGAATATAACTAAGAGACTTTTTGCATGACTACAAAACCCTTATAAGGCATGTAGAGGCACTGATTGCTTGAAGGAATTTCACATCCAAATCTCCATGCCTAGAGAAGCTAACAATCAGTTAAAATGCCTAGTATCAGTCAGCCATGATCTTTTCCTCAAAAGCTAGACTCGACACTAGGACTAGAGTCTCCATGACAAACTATTCAGTGTTTTCCTGTGCTCTAACCCAGGAATACTTTATTAGGAGTAGTGGCACTGTGTACCTAGCTTCCTGGAGGTGGTATCTCTGCCACTTAATGAGACAGGGAAGGGCAAGGCTGTGTGGAGGTTGACGTGATAAAGGCACCCCTATGTATCCAAACCTGTGGTCCCAGCAGGGCACCTGCACAGCACCAATCCTCCTGCCAGGTGTGTGACACTGCCCTTCCTGCTTTGTTCTATGTCGCTAGGCTGGAAAATATTTTTAGTTGACTCTGGTTAGACAAAGGAAGGTAGGGTGGGATGGGCCAAATTCATATTGGTAAAGGTATGTGTTTATTTGCAGGCTTCTAATGGACAAGGAAATCAGAAATCAATATGCTGATCTCTTTTTCTCAACCTGCAAATCCCTATGAAAAAATCTGTGTGGTCCACCCTCTACCCCACAGTGTTAAAGTGGAAGGATTGTTACAGCTAATGCAAAATGCACTGGACCAACCTGAACCAGAGAATAATATTCCCTGTGCTGAAATTTTTCTTTTAAAAAAATAAATCAGATCAACCTTCTATCAAAATTTTTCTGTCTTTAAGTGACCCAGATGTAATGGATAGAAGATTGATTTCGAACGAACTGCAGCTACAATTCCCACATTTCTCATGTCTAATCTCAGTCATATATTCATCATGAATAAATAGACCTGTTGTACAATTTCTAGTCCACACTCAGGAGATGGTTTTAGGGCATGAAATATCATCGTGCTCCCGTGTTTCTTAAGCCACTCAGACCCATGTACTTTCTGGAGGAAATTGGGCCCTTACTGCTTCAGCATTTCAAAGGTTTTTATGGGCTTGATAATTATCTGTCATTTGGATGCAGTAAATCAGTCCACAGAGCATTACGGCAGATAAGTCAGCTGTGCAGAATAGCAGACACAGAATGCTTGGATGCCCTCCCCTCATATTGATAAATACATTGCACACATTCATTGTGTTTAGGTTATGTCCAAATGTTGGGAAAGTGCAATGTGAAAATCATTAAAGTTATGTGGATCAATTCTGAGTTCTCAACCCTTCACCTAATTAGTTTTTGAAGCAGATCATATTTGAATTTTCATTAAAAATCTATAATTTAGTGGAGCATGCCAATATAGAATATTCTGCTTTAGTGCTTTTATAGAATATGAGGAGGGGGGACTCTTAAGAAAGTTATGATAGATTTTATTACAAAGTCTTGTTCTTTATTTTATTATTTTAAAAGTTCCAAAATATCTTTTTAGTCTTCTCATTGAAAGTATTTTCCCTTTTATTTATTCTAGCTCTGAAAATTTAGTGTTGATGTAGCTTCTGTAGTTATAAACCTGGGTTACTAGTGATCTATTCCACAATTAGGGAGGATGTATATGCTGCGTCCAGATCTGTAGAACCTTTCTTTGTTTTTTTGCACAGATTCCTTCCAATAAGTCACCCATTGCTTTTGGAATTGCAGATGTGAAGCCACTGTTGTCTTCTTCCACAATAATTGTCCTTTATAATGCACTTAGGCTGCCGTTCTATTCACACATACCTGGGGCGTAAATCTATTTGAACTCAATGGGGTTTGCATTTGAGTAGATGCTTAGGAATGCTTTGTGGCACCAATGGTGTGAATTTGCCAGTGCCTCCATTCTTTTAGTGCATTAAATCAGGGAAGGAGAACCTATGGCACTCCAAATGTTGTTGAAGTCCAAAACCCATCAGCCTCAAATAGCATGGGATGATGGAAGCTGTAGTTCAACAATACTGGGAGGGACGCAGGTTCCTCAATGTATAATGCAGGTTCCCCATTAAGAATAATGTTTACATTTATTTAATCAGTCAGTCAATCAATCAATAAATCAATCAGTCAATCAATCACCCTTCAATTATGTTCCTAGGGCAGTTTATATAAAAATACAATTAAAAATGTAGCAAGATACGGATAAGCTCCTTACCAACTATATATCATTCTTGTCTAATGAGCAATTCCATATGGTGGGAGGTTGCCAAAATGAATTCTTTGCTTCTGAAAACACACCAATTATTATCCTAGCTCCTGTAGAAGCTAAATGACGCATCTGTTCTTGTTTTTGGGGATATAGTGGATGCCATATTGAAATAATGAAATTTTCCAAGGTGGAGATGAATGACTTCGATCCAGAATCAGCATGGTCAAAATATGTGGGGGGTAAAGCTGAAGAGCTATGTGCCACAAATTGCAAATTGCAGCTTGTGCAATCTGCCAGGCTACTACCTTTTCAAGCTTTGCGCCCTGAGCAGATAGCCCAGTGTGAGCAATCTGTATTCAGTTGTTCTGTGGGTTTTGCCAAGATTTATCTGGAGATGTGCCATATACAAAAGCTAAATATAGAAGAGAATGACTCATAAAATAGGGAAATCAGTAGCAGTTCAATGGCTGACTTTTATTGTGGGGCAAGGGTAGGTAGAGGGGAGTGATTTCGAAGCCTTTTGACAAGTATTATTAAGTTGGTAATGTCGGAGTAGGTGCACTTGTCTCCTGACCTAATCTATTACGATGTGTCCATAGGCAAAATGCATTTCAAGTAATCGCTGTGGATGGCATTTGTAGTGGAATAATTCAGTGTCTCTCAGCTGAAGACTGCATTGACTGGCTACAAGCAATAGCAACGAATATTTCCAACCTCACAAAGCACAATGTAAGTATGCCTCTAAGTTAGTTCATCAGATTTCCCAGTTACATTTGATCCTGACTGTCATAAAGGCCTCTTGGGTTTACGCACAGAATTATCTGTGCATAAACTCTGCTTGAAGCTTCCCCAGAGAAGTGAACTCAAGTCTGTCATCAGCTCAGAATTTTGAAAGCTTCTTGAAAGGGGAATTATTTTTTCCTTGTGGCTACATAGTCCACTTCATGGCTATCAGTATTATTTCCTTTTTTTCCTGATATCCACCGACAGAACTAGAAAGAAAAGTAGAGAAGGTATAGTGCTTCCAAGATATGCAGGCTTTCAGCATTCCTATTCTGATACCCAAGATCATGGAAAAGCTCTGTGTTGCCCCACTCCCAACCGCCTACCCCATGCACATAGTAACACAGTTAGATATCAGGTTCAAATCCCATCTTCTCCAGAGAGCTCACATGGTCACCTTAAGCCAGGGGTCAGCAAACTTTTTCAGGAGGGGCTGGTCCACTGTCCCTCAGACCTTGTGGGGGGCTGGACCCACTGCCTCCCGAAAGACACCCCCCCGCCTATGCCAATTACACTGCAGCCACCGACACAGCCTTATCTTCGGCAGTGTCAGCGTCCTCTGTCTTGGCGGGGCACAGAGCCCAAACCGCTGGCCTGGGCAGCGGAGGCAGCCTCCACGCTGCTGCCACTTCCTTCCCGCTCGGCTGCTTCCTCCTGCTCGGCTGCCTCAGCAGTAAGGAAGGGCAGCACCCAGATGCCTCTGGCCTAGGCAGCCTCCGTGCCACTGCTACTTCCTCCGCCACTTCCTCCTGCTCGGCTGCCTCAGCAGGAATGAACGGGTGGTGCCCAGAGGCGTCTGTGGCTTCTGATTGGCTGCAGGAGCTTCTGTCGCGGAAGTAAGTCTGTATGCAGTGAGGTCTTTGCACAACGTCTGTTTAGCATGGGGACTGACCGAGTGGGCAGCAGGGTCCGCAAGGTTCGCGGGCCAGATTAACGTGTCCAGTGGGCCGTAGTTTGACGACCTCTGCCTTAAGCCAATTACAGTCTCTCAGCCTTATCTGCCTACCTTCCTCACAGGCTTGTTGTGAGGGGGAAAATATGCAGGAGAAGGGATCATGTAAACACTTTTATCTTCAACCGATAAATGACCCTTTAAATTGTGTTGTAAATACAAACCCTGCCAGGGTTAGTTTCATTTGAGAGCAGCTGATGCTTGCTGCAAGTGGGGCTTGCTTTCAGCACTGAATGTCAGCCCAGCTTTTGGGGGGGAAAGTTGCATCAGATTCTTCTTTTGCAGCCATGGTTTGAAAGGATCAGAGCTACAGTTAAGTGCTCTCCTAATGCTTCCTGTGGAATGTGATCATGTGGCATCTGGTGACGTGACAGCATGCTCACCTATTAAAAATGGCCCGTGGAAAGTTGGCCAGTTCTGAATCTAGAAGATGTTCAAAATAAAAAAGCATTTCGCAGAATGTTCATTCATGCTCTAATGGCTACAATTCATCCTCCTACTTCCAACCTCACTGCAATATCTGGGGTCTTCCTTCTCCCAAACTGCCTTCTGTGTTTTGCCTTCTGCCCCAGTTGGACTTGTCCCAGATTTAAAAAGCTGAATCTTAGAGACCGAACAACTTGTGTGAAGTATTTATATGCTGCAGTTCCTTCTGAGTATATAATCTCAGTGGCGATGTGATGATGATTTTAGGCAACCTTGCATATCATTCTATAATATTCCTAGCTGGAATTCCTGACTGATATTATTCTGTGCCTGTTCCCACCAGCACCAATTACTCTCTCTCCTCCCCTCCCTCTCAACTTTTAAATATTGCCCTACTTTAGTTTAGTTTTGGTATCATATTGAGTTCTCTGAATCTTGCAATATCCTCCACAGGCTTCTAAAATTAATTTTGTTTCTAATGCCGGGAACATACTGAAGAATTTTGTATCTTGTGGAGATTTATATCCAGCTACAGAACCATTCCAGCTGGTGGCAATACTGAATTGGTATTGCAGACTTGAATCTGTCTGCCATCTGTAATGTTCTGTGCCGCACTCGCCAATTCCCTCGCTATTTATTCATCTTGATAGTGCTGTCACTGCGTATGGCTGTCAGTCTCATGACAACCTTGACAAATGGGACTATTGCTAACCTTTGTGCTTACTCTATAACTATTTTCTATTACTAATTTTAGCTTGTGCTTGGGAATATTTTTGGTATTTCAAGGAGCAATGTTCTTACAGTTGCAGCAAACATTTTAAAGCCAAATTTCAATTGCCTCTGATTAATTGCTTCTGATTAGCACTGTAATTATTGCCACAGAAATAATGATGTTTTAACACATTGCTATTACGTGGCATGTTTTTACAAGATTGTAATGTATACAGCAAATTCACAGGCAGTTAAAGTTCCCCATAGTCCAGGAGGGGAGAGGAGTTTAATCTGGTAATGTATGGCTTGGCTTAAGCTTCAGCAATCCATGGAATGATTTGAAGTATGGAGTAAGTTCCTGTGTTCTGCACTTCTGTGATGTGTGCTGAATGTCTCAATCCCTCTGCAATGGACCATGTTGGCTCTTGTATGGCACACAATGCAATGGTCCATAAGCAAGTGTAAAGAGATGCACAATGGGGCAAGAACTCCCAACTTCACATAAACACTGATGGTGTCTGAACTGGTATTGACTGACCAGGAAAGGGAACCTGAGTTTGTGTAGCTCAATGAAAGCTGCTGCAAATTCCATGTCAGAAATTGTTAGAAGAGGAGTAGTAAATAAAACTGTCATATAATGATATCATTTTTAAAAATCTATGACAGTTCTGGTCACTGCATCTCAAAAAGGATATTGTAGATCTGGAAAAGGTACAGAAAACAACAATAAAATGCATCTCTCCATCATGAAAGGTTATAATATTTGTAGCTTTTTAGGGTAAGAATATGAAAATGTAAAAATAGCCTCATGGGTCAAGCCAATGGCCTATCTAGTCCAGCATCCTGTTCTCGCAGTAGCCAATCAGAATCCCATAAGCAGGATTCAAGCAGAAGAGCCCTCTCCTCTCCTTTGGTTTCTCGCAACTGGTAGAAGAAGAAAAAGCAATTATGGGAAGAAGGATATGATGAAGGCTTATAAAATATAGATGATGTAGAGAAAGTGGATGGGTGAAAAGGTGTTCTTCCTCCTGATGCTAGAACCTGAGGCCATCCAATGAAGTTGAACAGTAGGAGATTCAGAAGAGACACTTGATTACCAGTTGCTGGGGAGAAGCAGCGGGAGAGCACAGTTGTGCTCATGTCCCGCTTGTGAGCTTTCCATAGGCATTTTTTTGGATACTATGGGAACAGAAGTCTGGGCTAGGTGGGATCCATCATGGCTCTTCTTATGTTATTATGACTCTACTCCTTGTTTCCAATAAGACTGTAATACTGTATGCATTACAGAGCCAAAATTAGACTCCGAAGCCAGGGCTCGGTTGTTGTCCTAGCACTAGGGAATTGCTTTATTCCCTCCCCGCCCCCGATGAAGGGTTGGGACTCTTGTGCACCTCTGCTAGTGCAGCATCTCATACAACTCAGTGATAAGAAAGGAGTATCAAGTAGTTCTTATATGGCCAATTATTGCGAAATGTCATAAAGCTAAATGCTCATAGTTAATGTCTTGCCAGAATGAAATTACCCCTTCTTTTCTGCGACTGAGTCCCCTAGCTCCCTTAATGTATTTTTTGTCTGATGGGGAATTGATCTGTAATCTAATCATAATGTTCTTTTAAATGTTAGTCGACAGGAAGAATTGAATATTTGACAGCATAAGCAGGAATTGAGCGTTCCGCTATACAGGGACATTTGAGGACGAAGAAAAGGACATTTAGCCACAGAGTCACAAGAAAATATAATGTTTATCAACAAAAGAATGCTGCTGGAAATGTCTGTGATTCAACTAACTGAAACAAGACGGCTTCTGGCATACATTAAACTGAGGTTAACAATTTTTGTGCCACCTCAGTGCAGTGTATAATTTTGCTTGGGTTGCCAATGATTGCAGTGTCACTTGACAAGCTGTGTCAGAATGGCAAAACAGTTATTGAGGATATCTGCAAACATTTAAACAAGCTGAAGTACAGCATATTTTCTGATCTGTATTTGAAATGCGTTCTTATTTGCTCTTGGCAAGCGTGTCAAGATATCTGTCTCTCAGAAAGTAAGTATAAGCTCACTGAGATGCAAAAATGGACTCGCCATGCCTTTGTGGAGCACAGAGAAAACAAATCAAGATAAAGCGGGATAAGAAGAGCCTCAGCTGGTGTGAAAAGTATTACTTGAAAGCCTTATGGGCCAGCTAATCCAAGGTTAAGCTCTGTAAATCACAGTTTAGTTTGTGTCAGAGAATACTTGTAGCTTGCTGCACAGTCATATCAAGAGATTCTGGCACCAGTTAATGTTGCTCTAAGGTGGTAGCTCTTTGATCCTTGCAGCACAAAGATTGCCAGAAAACAACACAAGGAGCCAGGTGGAATTTTCCTTCCCCTTTCTACACTTTGCAGCTGATTGGCTTCCGAAGATCCTGTTGAGTTTCTGAGAGGTTAACCCTGGAGATGCCTGTCGCTGTGCTTTATATAGCCTGAAAAACTGAAGCCCTGTGCAAGTTGGCAAGAGGATGGGTGACTTGAAACAGCTGCTTTCGGATATGGAGAAGAGGCTGTAAAGAGGGCAGTGGGATGGCAGTAACCACAGAAAACGTAAGAGGGTGGGCAAAAAGAAGAGGTACTTGCTCTTTGTATTGGAGGGATACTGCTCTGGTCTAAAGTTCTGCTTTTACATAGCATTTCATGATCACAGCCATTTAAAGGGCATCTTAGGGCCCCGTTGCCAGTGGGAGCACCCACAGTGGGTCTTTTCATCAATGTTTGGACCCCAGTGTAGGCACCATAATGATCACAGAAGATGTCATGAGTGTGCCTCTCTTAGTGACTTCTCATTGTTCCACATGGAAGACCATTGGATGATTTGGTGGTGACTCAGTTCTTCCAGATTTCCTTGCATGGGATTCTGTTTACTGTTTTGGCTTACAGTAACTCTGGGGTGAAACAACATTTGCAGCATTGTTTCCCAGTAGGAACTGCGAAACTTTCAGCACACCTTGTGATCCCCAGTGAGAAAAATATGCTGCCTTTGTGTCACTTCTCTTAAGCAGAGGAGGCCTCATCTCTCTTTTCAGAGTTGCACTTTCTCCCACCATCTGTTGAGATATTGGGACAGAATAGCCATGACAGAAGCCTGGCCCTTCCTCAGTTTATTTTGAACACTGAAAAGCCCCACACATTGCAGGTCATTCAAAATGAAAGATTGGCTAGATTTTTTTTTTTAAAAAAAACACAATTGTTATTAAAGATTTCTTAGTTTACAAAAATACGTGCATAGTCTCTTTTTTCAAGTTGCGTTTTCTACAGATCATTTTCATTTGTTGTGAGACATTACTGTTGCATACAGTGTTAGGTTAGGAAGAAGAGAGGGGGAAAGTGTTGGGAAAAAGCACCAAGGCAAAAGCCAGCTCCAGATGGCTGGAATGCAAAACAGGATGTTATGTTTTGCAGATGTACTGTTGGAGAAAAGGTGGAGCCTATTCTCTGTACTGAGCACCGGATGTTAGCTCAGTGTGTCATCTGACCTGTACTGGAAGTACAGGGGAGGAGTTGAGACTCTTCTGATGGAGACTGAAGGGTGCAGTCACATTTCTATGTACTGTTGAGTGACAGGAATAAAACATGTAGAAAGGACTCCTGTCTGTCTCATTTCTCCTCCCTGGGAGAATGCAGGGAGGGAGAGAGAAGCAGAGAAGCAGAGGGTGTGTTCTATCTCACGACTAATGAGAAGAATCGCCGGGTTTGTTTACCTAGCCTGCCGGAGGTCGCAGACGGACGGTAAACACAGTATCTCGCTCAATTGCCTCGGGGGAGGCCAGGTACCTCTGACTGTGAGCCGAAGATACTAACATATGGCAGCCTTCAGATGGTTGCGATTCATCGGACATCTGCATGAGAGGCTGGTGGATTGTCCTCCTCTGCTCCAAGGGAGAAGGCAAGCGTCTGAAAGAAGTCAGAGGCTCAACAGACACCTGGTGGAAAGAAGAGGTGTTTTCCAGAGCAACAAAGTTCAAGGTATGCTGCATTTCGGGCTAAAAGTGTGAACGCAGTTTGATTAATTCACTGGTTCACGGAGCTGCGTTTCAACGGAAACAAAAGCTCCGGGAGGAAGAGGCCTGCAGCTTAAAGGCTGAAGCCTGCATTCCACAAATTCTTGTGGTTGATAAACTGTCCTATTGGAATGCATTGTTGCTAAGTAACGGAAAGTTGGAAAGTTACTGGCAAAGGGGCTGGACTGTGAGTGTGAGCCTGGGAAAGCGAAACAAAACCAGAGAGTGTTTTGGCTACAAGTTTACGTGCCCTTGGAAGGGACTTTCCATAGCAGCCAGAGTTTAGCTGCCAGGTGCAAAAGAGCGTAAACAACTTGCAGTTTGCCTGCGTGAGAATGAAAAAAACAACTGTTGGATTTTACAGTTTGTTTGAGAGTGTGGGCTGGAAAGCTGAAGAGGCTTGGCTTCAAGATGGATGCCAAGAAAGGAGCTTTGCCTTACCCACCTCCCTTAACCAGAGACAGTTATTCATCATGGTCTGGATGGATAACTACCCCAGAAGGGCTGAGCCAAGATGATGCTGGCCAAGTTCCTAAGAGCTCATCGAAAGCTGAGGAGAGCTTTGACCCCAGAGGGGAGAGTGCAGGAACTGTGGTTGTTGGAACTGTTGGTGTTCCTGAACAAGGTGCAATGGGTGTTGCTGACAGGGGGAGGGAGGAACGGAGTTCAAATCTCCCCACTGATGAATCTACTGGAGAGCATGGAGTAGCATTGAGTGCTGTCCGATGCTACAATTGTGGACAGACTGGGCATCTACAGCGAAACTGTAAGAAGCCGCGCCAGTCAAGAGGAGCAAAGAGCAGCTCTATGAAGCCTGAGGCGTCAGGCAAAAGCCGTACCAAGTGCCAGGTGAAACCTGCAAAGGCTATGATGGCGAAAGGAACCACGCCAGATGTTGGGAACTCGTTCATAATTGACACGGGCGCGACGGTTCATATGTGCCCACACAGACAACTGTTTTCGACGTTGAAGAAGCAAAGCTTCGCTGTGAAACAGGCCAACAGTCAAGAGTTGGAAGCAACAGGAATTGGGACTGTGTATCTTGAGAGTCTGAACTTGACTATAAGTGATGTTTACCTGGTTCCAGAACTGAAATTTAATCTGCTGAGTTTGTCGCAGATTGCAAAGAAAGGACTGAAACTGACCTATGATGCTAAAAGCTGCAAGATCTACAAAGATGGAGAACTGTTTCTTACTGCCAAAGAGAAAGATGGACTGTATTTGTTGACTTTTGATCAAAGTGATTACATGAAATGTAATTCTTCTGATTCTAACGAAATCTCTCTTGCAGGTGTGACCAGTGTGAGCACCAGGAAGGTGACCAAGAAGGTCGACAGAGCATTTCAGCGGGTGTATGCTGATGTGATTGGTCCTCTAGAACCATCTAGAGGCAGTGCAAAATATTACCTTTTGTGTGTGGATTGTTTCACTAATTATTCTTGGGTTTATATGATGGAGAAACCGCAAGAAACTTTAGAAAAGTTTCAGGAGTTTTGTGACAAGGTTAAAAATATGCATGATGCTAACATTGATTGTCTTTTCACAGATGAGAAGCAAATTTTTCTGTTACAGAAGTTTCAGAAGTTCCTGGATGGAGAAGGGATAGACCACAAAGTTGCTGTTTCGACCGAAGCGTGGAACAGGGGGGTCTGTGTTAGAGTGAACAAAGAATTGCAAAAGGGGATGAATGCGCAATTGCTGAGTTCACATTTGCCACATGAATATTGGGCCGAATCGCTAGCGTCCTATCTTCATGTGTGGTTGAGAAAGGTCTCAACAGAGTTGGGATGTTCTCCTTTTGAGAAGCTGTTCAATAGCAAACCTTCTGTTGCCTATTTTAAGGTTTTCGGGTCTCATGTGAGAACAGAAGCTCCAGGTGGAGTAAAGAATGCCAGAGGCATTTTTGTGGGTTATGAAAAAGGTCTCTACAGAGTAATTTTGTCTGAATCTGGTCAGGTGATTCTCACAAAGTTCCTAGAGAGTGCTCCAGAGCAAGAGCGGGTTGTAGAACACACATTTCCCACAGGAAACGATTCAGATGATGATGATGATTTTTCTGATGTCACAGCTTACAGTGGTACTGATGATGATGACAGTGATAGCTCAGAGAGTTCAGTTGTAACAGTCATTGAGAGGAAATCTCACACAATGGATAGACCTTCACAGGTGAAGGAAGAACCACTGATTGCTACTGGTTCTCAACAGAGTCCAAAGGTTGAACCAGTGAGCACAGAGGATCAGAACCTCATACGCAGGTCTGAGAGAGTTACAAAGGGTGTACCACCAAAGAGGTACTCAAAAGAGTTTGCTAACTTAGCTGTTGCATGTGTTGCTATTGTTAACAACTCAAAGCAGGTTGAAGCAGTGTCTAAGTCAGAGACAAAGACACAACAGAGAGTAGCTAGCCAAGGTAATGCAGAAGCACTCATTCCTTGGAAGCCAGACAACCAGAGAGGTACACTGGTGAAACCAGTGGTGGGGAGTTCCAAGGGTGGAACTGAAACAACAGGGGGCTGTTATATGTATAACAACTGTTTGTTCTCTTCTCTGGATCATGTTTTGCCAATTGATGCTTTTGGGGGAGGATGTTGGGAAAAAGCACCAAGGCAAAAGCCAGCTCCAGATGGCTGGAATGCAAAACAGGATGTTATGTTTTGCAGATGTACTGTTGGAGAAAAGGTGGAGCCTATTCTCTGTACTGAGCACCGGATGTTAGCTCAGTGTGTCATCTGACCTGTACTGGAAGTACAGGGGAGGAGTTGAGACTCTTCTGATGGAGACTGAAGGGTGCAGTCACATTTCTATGTACTGTTGAGTGACAGGAATAAAACATGTAGAAAGGACTCCTGTCTGTCTCATTTCTCCTCCCTGGGAGAATGCAGGGAGGGAGAGAGAAGCAGAGAAGCAGAGGGTGTGTTCTATCTCACGACTAATGAGAAGAATCGCCGGGTTTGTTTACCTAGCCTGCCGGAGGTCGCAGACGGACGGTAAACACAGTATCTCGCTCAATTGCCTCGGGGGAGGCCAGGTACCTCTGCCTGTGAGCCGAAGATACTAACAGAAAGAAGGGAAGGGTGAGTGGGGTGGGGTCGGGTGGCAATGCTTCTATTCTTCTACTTAGTGTATGTGTGGGGTTTTGTGTTGGCGTCACTTTTATGGGACTATTCACTTGTTGTATTTCCTTGGTAGTGAGAGAGGTTGGGGTGGCTTAGGGTGCAGTTGGTTGTCTTTGGTTGGCTGTGGTGAGATTTGTTTTTGTGTGTGAGTGGGGTATGTGTATGTATGTTTTTGGATCAGGTTAGCTAGATTGATTCGTATGCTGTCGGCAGATTCTTCTTGTTGTCTTGTTGAGCTGTGTATGTGATAAAGGGGAACCATACCAGGGTGAAGGCATCTTCTATTTGTCCCCATGTCAGTTTCAGTTTATTGCTTAGTTTTTCTAATAAGGCTGTTTTCCATACTATTTGATACCATTGGTCCATGCTTACTCCTGACAGGTCTCTCCAGTGTCTGGCTATGATGCTTCTGGCTGCTGAGAGTAGGTGGGTTATCAGCTCTTTATGATGTGAGTGGGCATTATTATCTTGGAAGTTGTTTAGTGGAGCCAGTTCTGGGGTGACTTCTAATACTTGCTTAGTTATTTTGCATATTTCTTGTATGATTGATGTCCGAATCCAAGCAGCCAAAGATTGGCTTGATTGAAGGCTGCAGCCCATGCACTGGTAAACTAGAGATTTGATTACTGCAACACACTCTACATGGGGCTTCCCTTGGGTCTGATCCAGACACTTCAGTCCATGCAAAATGCTGTGGCTAGACTGGTGATGGGAACAGACTACCACAAAGACATGACACTGGTGTCAGGGATCTTTAGCTGAGATTCCTGCATTGCAGGGGGTAGATTAGATGATCCCTTCCAACTCTACAATTCTGTTATTCTGAAAGTTTTTAAAGAATGCACACACACATATATAGACACACACAGTATACAGTCAAACCTCAGTTTTCGAACGTCTCGGCTGTCGAACATTTCAGAAACCGAATGTCAAAAACCTGGAAGTGAATGCTTCCATTTTTGAACATGCCTCAGAAGTTGAACGGCTTCCAAGGCGTGTTTCTCCATTTTTTCAATTGATTTTGTTGACCGGCAATTGCACCTCGGTTGTCGACTGTTTCGAAAGTCGAACGGTCTTCCGGAACAGATTACTTTCGACAACTGAGGTTCCACTGTACACACAAAAATATAATCTGTCTCCATATCCCAGCTAATCTTGGAGTAACTCACAATTTAAATTCATAAACTTGCAAGCAGGGAAGAAGCAACCAACTCAACTCCATTAACTGCAACAGTTCAAATTGGTGCCTGTGCTGCAGCAGCTATAAGCTTGACCTGTGTGGGTCAAGTCATAGGGGGAGCTCTAATGTTTCACAGTTGTTTAATAATTAAGGACACTATTACCATTGGGCTCAATCTCAAGCAACACTGGATTTAATTGAAAGAAAATGGGCCTTAACAGCTTGAAGCAGTTCAGTCTCTCAGATCAAAAGTGTGTGTGTTAAGATCTGGTTGAATTCCCAGTTAAATACTAGCTAGTTTAAATAGTTCTCTCTGATAGTGATATGTATTCATGAAACCAGGCAATATAGTCAGATTAGTGACACTGGGAATCTTGCCCAGGTAAGGTTCTGAAGCTCCTTTCTCCCATATTGAACAAGTGTTCAAAGAGAACCTTGCTGTGCATTGCCTGTACTGCCTACTTCTGTTCTGGTTTTAGGGTTCCTTGTAAAAGAACTTTGCTTAAGGGAATGACTTCACCTTTCTATCTTGTTTGTAAGTTGTTCAATATGCCTAACAAATCCATAAAAAAAAATACTTGAAAACAACAAAGCGTAGAGGCACAGAATGGTTCAAGCACTTGTAACTTGTAAAGAAATCTGAAATGCCTTTAAGATTAAACATTCAACTATGATAAATTATCAGTGCAGTGTGAAAAGTGCTCTCCTAGAAGCGAGAGGAAAGCAGTTTCAGAAAATTAGAGGTAAACAGATGTGCATTTGATCAGTCTAGTAGATCATCTATGAAGCTCTCCAAGCTGCTTGCATTGTTAACATGCAGCAGTTTCTTCATGAAAGTTCCACTATCATTACAGTGGAGATACGGTATGTAATGATGACAGATGTTTCAGCAGACTGGGGACACTGGCTGCTAGGTGTAATTTATGCAGTGGAACTTTTGAGAGTGTTACTCGAAATTCTATTTTTAATTTACAGTTGCAGTGGGTTGAAGCCCATTTTTTTTTTAAGCATATGCCAGTTTTGTTGTCGTTTCCCTTTGCAAAGGAGCAAATGCATCAGTGGGATGTGTTGGCCTCACAGCTATTACAATACAATCAACTTAACTTTATGTTAAATGCTGCTGTTCATGCAGCTCTAAATTATGCATCCCAGGATTTGGAGAAGATGAGTCATGTTGATGTGTGTGTGTGTGTGTGTGTGTGTGTGTGTGTGTTTAAAAAAAATTAAATATTTCTCAGCACAGAATTGCTTTGCATCTTCAATCATTTAGCTTAAGGAAAGTGAGCTATTGCAAGCCAGCGGCATTACAGTGTGGGAGGTGAGTATCTTCTTAATTCTGTGTGAGATATTTCAGTCAAATTTCCAGCAATAGCTAAAGTTTACCCAGTAGTCAAAAATAAGGGGTGGTATCTAATTGGTGTCCGTCTACTGACAGAAGGTATCTGTTTAGCTTGAACAGGAATTGAATCAAGTTTTGATCACTCCTTGCAGCTCCAAAATCTGCTGTTGAAGTACTTTGACCCTCTGGAGCAAATCTGGGCAGATTAGCAGGCAGTGAAATCTTTGAAAATTGCCTCCCTCCTAGGGAGGCAAGATGCCTTGAGTCAGCAAAGGGTCACCAATTGGATAATTCCCAATGATGGGTGTCTTGGGAAAGTAAAAAATACTGCTCACACATGCTAAACCTCAGAATCAGAGTTAGGACTTGATTTTAGGGAATAATTGCCACGCTCATTATGCTGACTGGCATAGAAAGCATTACAACTGAAAAAATAATTATGACGACTACTGTTTAATTTTAAGACGTCTTTTCAGCAACACTTTGGTGACTGATAGCCGCTTCACTCCAGGTGCTGCTGTGATGGGAACTCCAGGTAGCTCATTCAGGACTTATCCATACCTACTTTTTGCCCTGTGCTTTCTAGGCACAAGTTCATGCTTTCAAACTCTGCGTCCAGACTCTCTTTTATCCCTCGGAGCTTTCCCCATGAAAACCTGTTCTTTGAAATTGAAGTGCAACAAATGGGAATTTTGGTTTTTCGTGGATTGCAGTTTGCTCCAGTTCAGCGGTTTTCTCAGGGAAAGCTCCAGAACACAAAAAGAGCACTTGGACACAGAGCTTGGAAGTGTAGACAGTAGAAAACTTACCTGGAAAACACAGAGGAAAGGTAAGTGTGGATAAGACCTCCATTTATCAACACTGTCAGGGCAGGTAGTCACAGACCCTCAGAGAGAGACAAAAGCACTTTACAGCTGCTGTTGAAAGAAACTAAGCATTTGTCACTTGCAGTTGCCACATAGCCTGATAAAGAAAGGTCTCCTCACTTTATCATCGGGCAAAAATAGTAGCATGATATTTTCAGGGTCATTTTAATGGCAGCCGCTAGAAACAGAAAGGAAAAGATTGTCAAAAAATTGTACAGTGGTACCTCGGGTTAAGAACTTAATTAGTTCTGGAGGTCTGTTCTTAACCTGAAACTGTTCTTAACTTGAAGACCACTTTAGCTAATGGGGCCTCCTGCTGCCGCTGCACCGCTGCTGCACGATTTCTGTTCTCATCCTGAAACAAAGTTCTTAACCCGAAGTAATATTTCTGGGTTACGGGAGTCTGTAACCTGAAGCGTATGTAACCCGAGGTACCACTGTAGTTGAAATCATCATTTGTTTTATTTCAAGCTTTTAAGAGACACATTTTCACACACACACACACACACACACACACACACACACACACCACATGCATATATTGGCATTAGTCTGTTTAATTAAAAAGGAATTACAGGAGATTTGCTCATTTTACCCCCTCATTCAATCTATTACAGAACACAAGCAGCAGCTTTTTGTGTAGTTTTCTGAAAAGTGAAGATATTCCCATCTTTGGGAATTTTAAAGAAAAAATAAGCTGCTGTTGTTTTTATTGCCATGATAGGGCCTGAAATGTGTTCTTTAAAAACTTTTGCTATATCTTTGTGAATAAAACCACCAATACAATAGATTTTTATCATTCCTTTTTTCTGCTTCTTGATGCTTCTTCCTTTTGTGAAATACTTAACTTCTGCCATCCTGTTGTTATTTTCCCCCCTCTTTTGTGAGTACTAAAAGTTTTCAAATGTACTTGAAGAAGAACAAATAATATGGTGATATGTTCACTACTGGTTATTAACCAGAGAGTAATCTTGAATTGAGGAGGTTGCTGATGTGAAACAACCATAATAATGCTATCGACTTAATCCTGCTGGTGCCTAAGGTCTTTCTAATAGGATAATAAAACTGGAAAGGTGCCTTGGTTTCACTTTATACCTTCATTCTGGCACAATAAAACCCATGTTGCAACTCAGTACCAAATCACAGGGCAGATGCCCTTAATGTGGAATTCCAGTCATGGTAGCAGGTATACTAACAACTCCAACAAGAGAGGCACCCATCTCCTTTGCTTCTTATTTACAGGGCTCTCCAGCATCTCAGCAGATCCTCAGTGCTGTACACAAATAGCAAGAAGTCAGAGACCTTAGAGATGTGCACTCCAGCCAACTTGGCAGCATTTTGATTGTCCTCATTAGATGACTAGTACTTCTAATCACAGATGTTGTAAGAACTCTACCGGTCCTATAGGAGGTGATAGTTAGGCCAACATACCTTGCCCTATATCAGCACCATTATTTGTTGCACCTGCTTATTACACTTGCCACACACAAACCTCAGCAGGGCTCAGAACTTCAGGGCAGCCACTGTAGCCATCTGAAGCTTTGAATTGTCCCAAACTTTCCCTCTCGGTAGACTGTTAATCAGCAACAATGACCAGGTGGGTCACTGAAGTGTAATACAAGCTACCGGTAATACCTGGGATAGTTAGCTTGTACATCAGAAGATAAAATCAGAATTCAACATGTCCGTAACAGATTGGAGAACTTGACCAAAACTAACAAATGTAAGGTACTACACTTAGGCAGGAATAACCATAGTTGTGTGCATGACAACTGTTGTTGGATTTTAAAGTAAAGTCCTTTTACTTCAGTGTGGAAAAGTGGTGGTGGTGTTTTTTTAGAGGGTCCCTTAAAAACAGAACCAGTGAGTGAACCAATTTTTGGTGCTTAGTAGCCAGCTTTCTGCACTTCAGTTACACCTCAGGGGAAGACATCATGAAGCATCTTCCCTCATGGGGCTTTTTGAGATGAAGAAGCTCAGGCAAACTCCAGAGTCCAGGAGACATTCTTAATGGAAAAGGGGGGCACACAGCCAGCTGCACCCGCCATCATTTAAGATAAATTTTAAAGTGGTCTGCAGATGTTCAGAATAACTGAACCTCTTTTGCAAGAGAAGAAAACTAACATGAAATTGAAGAATGGTTCTTTGTGTAGCACTAATACTATTTGTTTGTTATAAGAAGTCAGTTAACCTTGGTCCCAGGGCCTGAAGGAACATTATGCTATACCATGTGCTTTGTCAGTGTCTGGATAGGAGATTGACTGGGCACCCTGGGTAAATTTTCTTGAGTTACTAATGGAAAAAAGAGAATAGAAATCTAATAGGTAAATAATAATATTTCCATACCACATGAAGTAACTGAGCTATCATGAACCTCTTTTTATGTCCATCTCCCCTTTTTAATAATTTTATTGCATTTTTCAAAAAAAGAAAACTCCATCTGGTTAAGTGTTTACAAAATATATCATAGACATGCACATGTAACAGTATAATAAAACATATGTTATTTTCTTACTTCAAGCCATGAATAATGGTTACAAGAATACAAAAATACTTGGTTTAAAAGTTAATTTGTAATATGTGATTAATCTACTACCTGAATGGAGAAGCTAACTAGCATAGCTTCTGAGTTGCTGAATTGAAAAAACAAAACAAAAACCAAAAACATTTAGAGGAGACAAAATGCCCTTAGCACCATTGCAATGTCACGACCTGTGGCAGTTCTCTGGCTCTTTGCCAGTGCTGCAAGCTGACGTAGGTCATTGCAGTGACACAACATCATGGACTGGCACTGCTATGCTGGAAAATATCCACCTTCTCACTTGACATATATCACAAGGTAGCAGAATCATTACTCTGCTTTATGGTTACTGTCTAGTTGTTGTTTTTTTTAACCAAAAATTATCTCTGTGCCTATACGCACTCAGTTTGCATTATGTTTTCTTGAAGAAAAATACCTGCACATTGTAGGCTGTTTTGGTAATGATTGCTTTAAGCAGCAATCCTATATCCACTCACTCAAGAGTAAGCCATGCTACACTCAGTGGGACTTAACTTGTGCTTCGTCATGTTCGGGATCGCACAGTTAAAGTACATTGCAGATAATTGCACAGGAAGAGGAATTGGTACTGGACTGTGGAAATGAATGTACAGTGCCTATCTAATAAATCAATGAAATTTTGTTGCTTTTTTCTGCAGAGCCAGAAATCTTTTTCCTTTATAGTAGCCCTGGAATTTCCAGACTGAATGCCATCTATGAATAGTCAGACAAATTACTGTAGAAATTATTTACCATATGTCAAAGAGATATGATCCATATTGCTTTAGTGCATGTTCAGTAAAACTTTTTGTCAGAATGGTAGCTCCTTTGCAAGTGAAAAGCAGCATTATGAGAGCGACATTGGACCTATATTTACAATGAGAGTGGGAAATCTAAATAAAAACATCACTGGAAACTATTCTTGATCATTACAGAGTCATATGTTTAGTACTTTAAAGTTTGCTTCCTTAGCATGCTGCTTATGCAAAATAGTGTTCCGTAGGTGACTTACCAAATGATAATATGGTTTCGAAAAGTGGCTTGTCAGTTGGGATTTTACAATTTTATGTCTGCATCTCAAACAAAGGTAAATTTTGGGTAGTAACATGATTATAGTTCCCAGAACTAGAAGTTTCTATATATAGATGCTCCTGACTGAAAGCTCCCAGAGGAAATTATACTGGCTATAATACAGTTAAAATGTGTTAGATTTGCACACTATTATCTCTACATTTCCTCAGTATTCATTCTGCCTTCATCAAAATATTTCTTATTTTTTAAAAAAACAAACAAAGTGAAAATCATTTGAGTTTATGTCATTCTTGACAGTCTTGGGTCAAGCTGTATCTTGTTAAATGTGTTTTCATTTTACTGACAAGTGAGAGATGCCTAGAGAGAGTGGGTGTTTCGTTCCAGTTCATCCCTTTGTTTACAGCTGATGGTGCTGCTAGCACTCTTGGCACACCTCTGGAAGAATGTCACAGAGTCTTTGTCACTTCTGGATATTGCTGCAAAAAGCTTTCCCATATTTGCTTTCTCCATACGTGCAGAAACCTTTTATCTCCAAGATGCAAAGCCTAAGAGCGGTAGTCTCGTAATCTGGGGAACCGGGTTCGCGTCTCCGCTCCTCCACATGCAGCTGCTGGGTGACCTTGGGCCAGTCACACTTCTTTGAAGTCTCTCAGCCCCACTCACCTCACAGAGTGTTTGTTGTGAGGGAGAAAGGGAAAGGAGAATGTTAGCCGCTTTGAGACTCCTTAAAGGGAGTGAAAGGCGGGATATCAAATCCAAACTCCTCTTCTCTTCTTCTTCTTCTTGATCTCCAGGAGTAGCTTGCTTGTTTGACTGGGTAACTGAGGCCACACAGTGGCAGGGGCCTCCAAAAAGCTGTAAGGATGAAATAATTTGCATGCCGTTGGCTTACCAAGTAGTTTACAGATTGGTAGAGTGTTGTGAGCCATCTTCTCTGTACTAGTCCATTAATCCAGGCAGACTAAGACATCATTATCAAAACCTCTGTTTATGTTGCCTTAAATAAAAGTATTAGGCTAACATATATGGGTTGTGGGACGCGGGTGGTGCTGTGGGTAAAACCTCAGTGCCTAGGACTTGCCGATCGTATGGTCGGCGGTTCGAATCCCCGCAGCGGGGTGAGCTCCCGTCGTTCGGTCCCAGCTCCTGCCCACCTAGCAGTTCGAAAGCACCCCTAAGTGCAAGTAGATAAATAGGTACCGCTTTATAGCGGGAAGTTAAGGCGTTTCCGTGCACTGCACTGGTGCTGGCTCGCCAGAGCAGCTTCGTCATGCTGGCCACGTGACCCGGAAGTGTCTTTGGACAGCGCTGGCTCCTGGCTTCTTAAGCGAGATGAGCACGCAACCCCAGAGTCGGTCACGACTGGCCCATATGGGCAGGGGTACCTTTACCTTTACCTTTATATGGGTTTCGCTGCACATAGGAGGGTTTCTGATCTCTTGGGAAATACCTCATGAAATACCATCATGAGATACTGCTTGCGTACAGGCAGCAAAATATATTTTGATTATATCAGGTGTAATAAAAGGTTCACACATGTTCCATGCAGGTAACATAAGTTAGAACCTGACGTCTTATTAATTTCCACTTTCACATATTTGGAAAGGAAGCCATATCCATCTTTCAAAGCCAAATGACATTGTGTATTTTGTACATGAGTATCCTGACCTGAGACCAAAATGCCATCAGGAATTAGCCCAGACAACCAATGGCTAAGATTTATGGTTGTAACCAGCTAAATTCCACTCAGATCAGACACATTGTAATGAATGGACCTGAGTCCATTAGTTTCAATGGATCTACTCTGAGTTGGATTACATTGGGATAGAGCCTCTAGCTTTTAATGGCTCTTCAGGTTATGTTGTTAAATATGCCATGTTTCGCATTTTGTGAGTTCCTGACATTATTTAACAATCTAGAGTTGTGGTGCTTTGGCTCCATGTAGGTAGAACACATGTAGGTATGAAAAAGAGCCTATTTTTGTATGCTGTCATAAAGAAGTACCTATGTCACAGGCATGTTTATATGTGATATCCTTTTATTTCAGAGCCTTGTATACTATACCAAAAGTGTTTGAAGTATCCTTCCTATAAAGCTTGCCTTACTTACATTTTGTTCACTTTCCGCTGAGACACAAAATCAATTGATTTAGGTTAGAGTTAGCTCTAGAAATTGTATGTAAAGCCTTGTCCAAATAAATCTACTGAATGTTATCCTTATTTCTTGGAACTCATATGAGCTTGGTTAATAACGATGATCTACTACTACCTGTGCAATGTTGCTATCTAAATGTATAACTTGATTCATTATAGAATAGATGCATGTGAAACCTGATTATAGATCAGGGGTCGGCAAAGTATACAGGCCATGGGCTGGATCACTCCCACAGAGATCGTCCGTGGGTCGGACTGGCATAGTGTGGCACTGGAAATTGCTTCTGCGCATGTCCGCAGTGCAGGAAATTGCTTCTGCACATGCCCAGATGCAGAAAATCGCACCTGCGCAGAAGCGATTTTCGGCGTCTGGACATGCGCAGATTTGATTTCTGGTATCTGTGCATGCGCAGCCTCGATTTCCAGCGCCGCTTGGTGAGTCCTCGCGCCTTGCTGTGCCAGTTAAGCACAGCATGCAGGGGACTCGCTGAGCAAGCAACTCGGTTCGGGGGCGGCTCGTGGACCGGTAGAACGGTCTTCGTGGGATGCATGGGCCTCACGTTGCCGACCCCTGTTATAGATCATTCACTTTGTGTTTAAGGCTTCATCTGTAATTATGGTTCACTTTTCTCTTGAATACAAACATATATTTTATTCTTAGTAAATTTTAGCAGTTCAAGCTCTGAAATGTTTTCAGGTTTACAAGAACACCAGCCCTAATGTGCAACAAAATGAAATGTATAGAGTAAAAATAAATCAAAGGAAAGCAGTGGTTTGCAGAACACTTAGGCATACATTGGGCACAGTTCACTTAATGAACCATAGTAGCAGAAGCCCTGCACAATGCACTTGCACAATGGGACTTCTCCCCCCTGCTCCTCCCATGTACCCCCATAACTGGGGAAGACCTTTAGAACAGTGTGCAGGGGAAGCTGGGCTCATTCCATTGGCAAGCTGATGTGCTTGCACAGATGGAACGTTTGTAATGGCACAATGTTAAATTCCACCCATTGTCACATTCAGAAATGTACTACATTCAGAAATATTGAATCCCTAAAAATCTGCCCAAACCAACTCTGTAAGCATCTTTTGGTAGGCTTTGAATCGTTTCACAAAGTAAATCTATCACAATGCCAATGGACGTGTAATGTGCCTGATTTTCATAGTTGAATATGCTTGTTTATTAATCAATTTCTGTATTCACTTTCATAGATTAAAAAAATCAACAGGAATTTCCCCGTAAACCAGCAGGTAAGAGAAGAAAAAATATATTTTGAAACCTTAATATCCAGTTGTGCTGTCTCTGGCGAAATAAGCCTTCAATCATCGTCTGAAGCCCTTCTTCATGTGTTCCCCTCCACTAGAGGTCTGGAGGATGGCAACATGAAAATGGGCCTTTTCTGCAGTTTGTGGAATGCTCTCCCCAGGGGGGCTGATCTAGTGCCATCATTATATATCTTTAGGCACCAGGCTGACTCTTTCAATAGTGTGTCCCATTTCACAAAATTAACAGCCAGAAGGACTATAGACAACACAACATTCAGAGATGCTTCTGAATTTCACGCTGGGTTTTGGAGTCCTAAATTATTTGGTGGCATTTCCAAAGTTGTACACTGCAGTAAAGGGAAACTTGATCGCATGCATGATAGTTTCAAGTTTTGTGTGTGCTGTGTTTTAATTATGCAAACTGATAAAACACCTCAAAAAAGGAAAGTTAAGTTGACTGTAAATACAGCTGCATAAATACATAAATGCCTTAGTAAAACACTATACAAAAAGCATATCGATGCACTCTTACATACCATTGCTTCAAGATTGCTCTTTTGCAGTCATAGAAAATGTGTATGTGTTGGTAATGTAGGGAGAGGAAAAGACACAAATAAATTGAATGGAAAGAAAGCCACAGAAAATTGCACATGGCCTTCAAGTTCCTGGTTTCTTTTAAGAAATTATCATTGTCAAATCAAAATCCTAATTAGACCAGAGTGAACCAGAGGAACAAAAAAGCTACTGAAGAATGCCTCTAATACATTTTTTAAAATTATGTCATTCATAAAATTAAAGCAGATTGTTGTGATCTAGACATTGCATAATACTGGATTCAGCATGTAAGGTCGTTTCTTCCATGAGCTGTTGCATGGGTGAAAACAGATGCCTGGTAGCTTCTCTTTTTGTATGGAAGAGTGTAGGGTCATGGATTTTAATTATTGTCTAAGTGTTGCATATAATTTGGATTTATATCCAAAATAACAGCAAAAAAATAATAATCATCAGAATTGGGTGGTATTTTAAAGGTGTTCATATTTTTAAAAAATTACATGGATTGAAGGCAGGAAACTACAAGGCACCATGATGTCATGTTGTGATGTCGTATGCTACAGAGGAGGAGTTAGATGTGTGGCTGTTGTTTTCAAGGAAAGCTGCCATTTAAAATACTGCAAGGATCCAATGAAAGGTCTTTTGGTTCTTTTCTTTTTGTCTCTCTCTCTCTCTCTTAAAAATGTCTAACCCTGAAACTCCTGATAACCCAATTCTGAAAGAATTGCTGTTTCAAGTTGTTGTCTCCATAAAAAGCTATTGTCTCACTTGTTCTGGATTTCTTTCAACTTAGCTTGTTTATTCACATGTTTTATTTCATTAAGTTATATATGAGTCTTCTTTTAGCCCCTCAAATGCCTCCTCAGTTATTATTATAAACACCTTGTGATTCATTCTATAGCATGAATTTTCAAGCTTGGTAATAGATCTCCAGACACTGTCCTGAGGCAGAAGGAGCTCACCATCTGAAAACATTACAGCACTAGAGGGAAATGATAGAGGGGGAGGGAAATTTCCATTCCTTTCCACGAAAGGAGGCTCCAAGAGCACTGCAATTAGAAAATGTCAAGGTGACATATAAGGGCTTCTATATTTGGTCTGCCAAGTTAGGACAGAGAAACGCAGGTGTGCTTCATTTTCTTGGAATTCATCACTGCCGAGCAGCTGTTTATCAGTGACAGAAAATGTCAGTACCTGGGAGAGATGGGAACAGTAATAAGTGGTGGTGAATTCAAAAAGTTAATGTAAACATTTTCTTAAAAATAAACAGATGCACAATTTAATCTCCTCCAGGTTTCCAGATCCTTTTTGCGTTGTCCGTCCCCTTCCTGTTCATTGTTATTTTCTGAACCAGATACAAACAACACTCAAGCTGGTCAGGCATGCTGGATTTTTGCTTTTGCGTAGTGAGTTTTCAGTATGGTATCATTTTTCTTTCAGAAGATGACTTCTGTTAATCTCATAATGCAGAGGTTTTTGAGTCCACGGCTCCCTCGACCAACTCCATTCTTTCTTTGGCAGCCCTGTGGGGCTCAGGAGCCCAGTTATGTCACTCCTTGCCTGCATAGCTGGCAGCCTCTCACCCTTTTTCAAACACCCTCCCTTGTGGAGTCTTCCCTCAGCCTCTTCTCCTCTCCTCTTCTCTTCTCTTCTCTTCTCTTCTCTTCTCTTCTCTTCTCTTCTCTCCCCTCTCCTTGGCAGTCCTCCAGGTACCCACTGCTGACATCCCTGGTCTCTGAGCTGCCCCACCCCACCCCAAAGAGAGGTGCCTCCTCACACTGCCCCATAGGAGCATGGGAAGCACCCCCAGGCCAGGCCCAGAGGCTCTTTCTGCCTGGGGAGCTTATAGCCAGGGCTGGTGCAACAAGCAGCTGTGCAAGCTTTGGGAGGCAGAGGTGCAAGAGGGCATCAGAGGAGGAGCTTCCCTGGAACTGAATGGAATGCGAAGCAGTAGGTCAGAAGCCATTTACTCACAGGTGCCTCATGAGTGCGTACCCTAAATGCCACGTTGTAACAAAATGACAGGCAGTTGGAAGCCAAATTATCCTCATATGGCCCAAATCAAATGGTAGAGAGTAGGCAGAAGGTGTACTCCAAGGACAATGAAAGGTACTCTTAAATTCCTACTAACCCCCCAGAGGTGGCTGGGTAATCATACACTGCTTAAAGGGTGGGTGGGTCATTGCAAAAGCACAGGATGAGGAAGATGAGATGAGCCATATAAAGAAGAGCAGCCACACTCACCAATGACATGATTCCCTCCCCACACTCCTCCTCACGCAAGGAGGAAGGCCAAAAACCCTCCTCTGAGCAATATAGGGTAAATTTGCTCCTCCATAAGATGGTCACCTGGCATTAGCAATAATTCCACCCACCCCCTATGGGCAGTGGGTGGGGTGTATGTGCTTTCTTGGGCTCGTTCTTTTGAACAATTAGGACAGAGATTTACTAAAGGTCTAGAGGCAGTCATGTTTATTAAAATGCAGGCACTTGGGGTTACCATTCCTAACTAGGCCCTTGTCACCGCAGCAGATCACATTTATTGTGTGTGTTTTGAGGATCCATTTGTAAAGAGGAGCAAAGCTATCAGGGACAAGATGATAGGACAGTATTTACCTGACTAATAGACATCTGTGTTGAAGCTGACTACATACAAATATTTTCACTGTGAAATAATAAGCGCCAAGTAGACATCATTCATATTATAAATCTGCAGAGCGGTAAAATTAAAAATGAGCGCTGAAATAAATGTATTAATGTTAGGGTTTTAGGCATTTAGTGGGATCAGTTACATATTGAAACAATTGTCTCCATATATGTTTCTAATACCTAAAGAAGAAGGAAAATGTATGGCCACATGTGTGGGTGTCTCTCTGTGTGTACACTCACACTGCTTTGAGATATTTGACTCTATATGGAGATAATTGCTTCAATTCTCCATAGTTGTTTCTCAAAAACTTTTAACTCAGCATCTCTTGACAGAAATCAATGGAATTTTTTTAATGTCTTAGAATATACTTGCCCCGTCACCATCTGTTGTCACCAAACAGATTTTTGATCAGGCTCATCACGACGAGGAAGGCACTAGGTTGAAACAACTATTGCTAAGTGTGTATAAAAACGCATAGGGGAGCTGGGTTCTTGCTGTTAAATTAAGCAGAAGTGCACACCAGGGTGTCAATTACGCTGCGATAATTCCCTCATATTGCCCTGTCAGCTGTCTGTGCAACTAAGCATTGATTATTTTCGCAACTAATGTTTGATTATTTTTGCATTGATTTGAGCTGAGAATGCCTTTGTTATTACATGTTTACTTGGTTTTATTTAAAGGAAGAGAATTCCCCAAAGAGAGTTGTAAAAGAAAAAGAGGTAAAAGAGATGTAATGTAATTCATTCTCATTACTGCTTTAGATTCTTCTGAGAAGCCTTATTTCTTCAGTCTGGGATTCTTTAGGCTTCTCATGTTTTGAGAATGTATGCCTTTCTTGGTGTCCTTCTGCACTGTGTCCCAAGTTACGTGGCAAGTGTTTGAGAAGCTTCTAGGCCGAATGTGTGTAGCAATTCCCTTTCCTGGTTTTTTAAAAAAACACAGTGCATGGTTCTCTGTCTGCAGAACAGTGCAGGGTCCTGGTAGCCAGTTGGTTAACTGAGCATTTGGCAAGTGGGCTTTCCTACAGATGGTCAGCTTGAATGCTTGCTGTGCACATTGGCATGCAATGCATGCTGTATTCATGCAAAGACGGTTAAGGTAAATTAAGAGAGCTGCTGGAAATGCCAGGTAGAAGGAATGGGACATTAGCCAGCTTCCCGAATCCGAAGGAAACTCAATAGGGATTGGTGGAAATCCAGAGAGAAAAGCATGGTTTTGTTGCTGCTGCTGTTTGAAATTTTAGAGTGTAACCTAGCAGTTCTGTCAATATCCACTTCCATGTGATAGTGATACATAGCAAAGTCGTGCTATTGTGAGCCATGCACTTGCGTCTAGATCTCATTGAAATATCCTTGAGATGTGAGCATCTTTCATCTGCTACAGTGGATGCATATTAGCAGCTTTGCATTTCCTTGACCATGATTATATTTAGAGTTGGGTCTCATATACATCCACTGTAAGGATGAAGGAACAAAATCCACATGAAAATTAGCCCGGCTGAATTGATTCAAAATAATTTTACTAGGCACAGTTTAGGCATCCCCAGTACAATTCTATTCATGGTTACAGAACTAATAATTCTTGTGTTTAGAATGTGAAAACATTGAGTAAGCCTAGATGAATGTTATTCCTTAGGAAACTGTATAAACTCCATAAATTAATTGGAACTGATGATGTAGACATTTTAAGTACAGCTATGCATAACACTTAAGTTTTACAGAAGGACGTTAAAATTTAGTTTATAGAAATCATGAAAAAATGTTTTATTATTGTCTGCTCTATTTCTGGTCAAACAATATTTCTTAACATGCCATGGTATCTTTATCCCTAAAGTATTTTGTGGAGTGTAGATGTTCTAGCTGCACACTCACCCAAGAAGACAGTATTTTGACAGTATCCATTTGATATTCACTCTTTAGATTCACCCGCAGCAAAGTAGTTCAAACAAATTCCAAAAAGATGTATCATGTATGCATAGGATGTTCACTGCAAATTTCTAAGATGACATTCTGTTGATCTGGCACTGATATGTTGTCAGTTCTGCTGTTCATCTCCATAAGCAGAATCTTCCAACAACCTAAGTATAACTATATTTATGCTTGAAGATGATAATACCTGTAAAAGCATTTTGGGCTTTACTCACTCAACACTCCCCCCCATCCCCGATTCAAATATTGTTATCTTGTTATGGCAGGTTTGTTGTCATAGGATATTATTCTTCTATGCAAGAACAAAGAAATCTAGGATATTTCAGACTCACACCCTTACTGATCATCTTGGACCATTGATAGGACATTTATCTATGAAATTGCATGCCATGCTCTTCTGTATTCCTTTAATGTGAAAAGTTTCGGCACATAGGCAATAACCGTAGGGGTGGTGATGCCAGGATAAAACTGCCATGGAAATAGACTTCTTTGAAACCCTTCTTTGAAAAGCATACAATACTTGTCTCCTAGTTTTCCCGCTCCTGTTGTTTTTATCTTAACATCAAGAGCTGAAATTCAGGAAGGCATTTGATTTTTATACTTATTTTATTGCAGTATGGTAAAGCTTTCAGCATCAACTAGTAATTGGAAATAATGTTAACTTTCATATTATAATTTACAGGGGATCTGGCATTAGTTTACTTTCTCATTATATTAGAGTATTGAAGATCTGTCAGGTAATAATGAATACATTCAACCTAGTGCCCCATACCTCCAAATATATAGCCTAACATAACAGTCATGCTGTTTATTATGGGAGCTCGGGGAAAGAGAAACTATCAGAGCCTTAAATCAATGCAATTTAAAGTCTTTGTTATTGATCAGTTCATGAATTATGGTGTACATCCATCTATAGCTTCATCTAGCTTATAGAAGTTGTACTAGTCAAACTAGCTGCACATGTGAGCTTAGTCCAAAGCTCTCAATATGCCTCAGATGTTAGGACTGTATACTTAGGAATAAAAATAGGAAATATAAATTAAATAATGATAAAAGATGAATGAATGAATAAAGTACTGCCAAATGTTTGTCTCTCTCAAAAGCCTTTCTTAAGATAATTTCTGTCCTCGGGTTTAGATAGATAGACATGTTTTTGAATTTCCATCCTGGCAAATCTTACCTCCCCCTGCCCCAGTCTCCCTTCCTCACATTGCAGAGCAGCATAGATACATCTGCGACTAAGATTTTGGAAATTTCTAAGGCAATGGCAATGGCAATGTGTATGCCTATTGTATGATTCCTGAAAAGTATATCTCCTTCCCTGTCTTTGAAATATTGTCTGAAAATCTTAGAAGAACATGCGTCCCATAGCTAACATTGAGAATTTCAAATTACCATGTATTCTGTTTAAGCATACAGTTCACTCTTTCGTAGTGTGCAATTGGGTATAAACATGCTTATCTTCATATGGACTGTGCCCATTGTTCAGCAGGTTTTTACAGCAATCTCATATAAATCATTTAATCCACCTGAGGATTTGATAGACTCTTTGAAATCTGTTTTGAGCTGTGTTCTTAAGTGTAATTAGCCTTCAAGCTCACAGTTTGGCCTTGAGTTGCAAGTCATGATCTCTCATCCTGACTTATCCCAGAAGGCAGTCGTGAGGATAAAAAGCAGCTCAGATGAAGTGCAGAATACAAATTCCACTATGTCTTTAGTGCATAAAATATGCAGGTAGTTAAGGATGCTGCATAAGAGACAGAATGCAAAAAGAGAGGGGGGGCAAAAAAGAGAATTCTCTTCCTTAATTCTGTAGTGTAGGGAAGTTTTGTCAATTTCAGTTTGGTGGGCAAGCTTGAAGCAAAGTGGATGGGGATGCAAAATACGGAGAAGAGGGTTTGAGCACGCAGAAAGAGTGTTTCCCAGTAACCACAACCAGTCAAGAGGTATCTGGGATTAGAGGGCCAGTTTTGATCTTCAGACAGAGCATATCTATGTGGGGTTGCCAACTTTACTGGTAGGGTTTCTGTACGTTTCAAAAGAGGTGGATCACCTGCATCCCTCCCATTTTTTTCAGGACTCCCAATTCATATCCAGTGGTCAGGGACCACGAGAGTTGTAGTCCAACAGCATCTGGAGGGCCACCCCTTTTTAACAGTTGTCTGTATCTATACTAGGAAAAGCTCTGTCTTGCCTCCACTTCCAAAATGGCAATTACGGTTGCATCTCTTCTTTTACAATTTAAGCTTTGCTTACTAAATTAAATTAAATATCTCTTGCTTCACAGCCCTACATAGAATCATAGAATCATAGAGTTGGAAGAGACCACAAGGGCCATCGAGTCCAACCCCCTGCCAAGCAGGAAACACCATCAGAGCACTCCTGACATATGGTTGTCAAGCCTCTGCTTAAAGACCTCCAAAGAAGGAGACTCCACCACACTCCTTGGCAGCAAATTCCACTGTTGAACAGCTCTTACAGTCAGGAAGTTCTTCCTAATGTTTAGGTGGAATCTTCTTTCTTGTAGTTTGGATCCATTGCTCCGTGTCCGCTTCTCTGGAGCAGCAGAAAATAACCTTTCTCCCTCCTCTATGTGACATCCTTTTATATATTTGAACATGGCTATCATATCACCCCTTAACCTCCTCTTCTCCAGGCTAAACATGCCCAGCTCCCTTAGCCGTTCCTCATAAGGCATCGTTTCCAGGCCTTTGACCATTTTGGTTGCCCTCCTCTGGACACGTTCCAGTTTGTCAGTGTCCTTCTTGAACTGTGGTGCCCAGAACTGGACACAGTACTCCAGGTGAGGTCTGACCAGAGCAGAATACAGTGGCACTATTACTTCCCTTGATCTAGATGCTATACTCCTATTGATGCAGCCCAGAATTGCATTGGCTTTTTTAGCTGCCGCGTCACACTGTTGGCTCATGTCAAGTTTGTGGTCAACCAAGACTCCTAGATCCTTTTCACATGTACTGCTCTCAAGCCAGGTGTCACCCATCTTGTATTTGTGCCTCTCATTTTTTTTGCCCAAGTGCAATACTTTACATTTCTCCCTGTTAAAATTCATCTTGTTTGTTTTGGCCCAGTTCTCTAATCTGTCAAGGTCATTTTGAAGTGTGATCCTGTCCTCTGGGGTGTTAGCCACCCCTCCCAGTTTGGTGTCATCTGCAAATTTGATCAGGATGCCCTTGAGTCCATCATCCAAGTCATTGATAAAGATGTTGAATAAGACCGGGCCCAAGACAGAACCCTGTGGCACCCCACTAGTCACTCTTCTCCAGGATGAAGAGGAACCATTGATGAGCACCCTTTGGGTTCGGTCAGTCAGCCAGTTACAGTTCTACATTGCCTCACTCTTGAGCATATTGATTTGAAAAACTCATTTCAAATATGAAAATGCTGTATTTCATATGGATTTTTTTCCAAATTTTACCAGTAGCAGCTTGGAATAATTAGAGCTTGTGTACTAAAGGTGCATATGTAGGTGAAGTCACACTTATTTCAATGGATTTGTACGTAAGCTCAGACATAGGAGGTTGTTACAGCACAATAGCACAATGAAATTAAGATAATAAGAAGTTCAGCTGCAATTCTGTGCAGATTTGTCTGAAAATAAGCCAAAAATAAAATATGCCTTCCTGGATCAGACCAAAGGTGACACAAGACGCTTCTGGGAAACCCACAATGAGAATATAAAGGATGTTCCTAGCAACTCCTACTGAGAATAATACTGCCTCTGATATTTGAGGTGACATATAGCCATATGATTTAATTTGTCATTGATAGTTTTGCTCCATGGATTTATCTAATTGCCTGTTGGTCATCGAGCTTCATGTCCACCTGTTTGGGAGCCATTTCCTTATCTCATAGCCATCAACAGATGGAAAATCAGTTTGCAGTGTAAGCACTTTAACTTAATCAGGTCACTAGGACTCTTATTCTATTTTGAAATGAATGTTAGATTTTTGTGTGAAGATTAAAGAATCTGAAAGTCATACTGCTGTATATGCACACAAACAGTTTATTCAGTGCTGCTGTAAAGAGGGGCTAGGCCACATAGATAAATGAGAACATATATTTTAAGCTGCAAATGATCTAGCAACAGCTTCTGTTCCAAATCTACAGCTGCCCTCCCATTTATCTTCAACCCTTAAATACTAAATTTTACAGCCTGTGTATGGCAGCCTCATCTATCTTTCACATCAACCTTCTGGAATCATGAAATGCATTTCTGAGAAGGATCCATTGTGCGCTTTGCAGGAAGGAAAATATTATCCCATGTTCAGCTGCCAGGGAAGGTGCTTAGAATTCATCAAACTTTTTTTTTTTTAAGTTGTTGGGAAATCAGTATATGTTGCTTGTGGGTTGGCTGAACAAAATTATAGAAGACAGGATAGGCCAAACTGGGAGTTCCTCTCTGCTTTAGTGGGCATTTTGTCGGCTATCTTTCCAGTACTACTGAGCCACAAACTGAAATGTTCCGAACCAACCTGCCTCTTTGTGATCCCTCAAGCTTCCTGCTTTTAGTACCTCTCAGGTTGTCCCCTCCTCTGAGGTGTGGCCAGTTTCTCACTAACAGGAACCAAGATCTAAGTAGTCTTCTGTGCCTTCCCTGGGGGACTCTTGGGCAGGCAGCTTCCACCACTCTTCCCCATCCTGCCAGTCCCTGACACTAGCAGTTATTGATAGCCTTATCCCCATGAATGTTTCTACTCTCTTTTGACATGCAGAGTGACACCGCTTCCAGTACGTACTTCCCTGGCCTTCCTGTATAGTTTTAATCTATGTAATTGGTTTTATTTCCTTTTATGCATTTTTATTTTTGCAAAGTGTTTGAGTTTATTTTATAACAAGTGAGGCCTTTTGTTCTTTATAGCATAAAGAAAGCAAATTATGACCAAAGCTTGATTTAATAAAACCAGTTCAGGAGCTCAGCTAGTCTTATAGCTGGGTTGCTTTAGACAAGTCAATTTTCCCATGGTGGTTATTAGAAGGAATGAAATAAATAAGAAAATGCTTGTAAATTGTAATGCATATACCTACAGCATACACACAGATGTAAAGGAGCAGAGCCCCATATAGCATAAAACCCACAAAGTTAATCTGCCAGTTTCTTATTTGGGAAATTTATTTCAGTGTTGATGCTTCTTCTGGGCAACAATAAACTTCATTTCTGGAAGTTCTGCTTGCTAAGTTACTTTAAATGAGTTGCATCAGATAATATGTTTTTGGAATCTGCCAACCATGAAAAATTCTTCATTACTAATCTAGTTTTGATGAAGTAATGAAATGAGATATAATCTGGAGATTTTAAGAACTACAATACATTCTTTTCGGTTTCAGCTTTACATTGAAATTCAGCTGATTTTACATACGTTATGAATCCATTTCACATGTCCTCTTATATACAGTTGCAATAATAGATTGTTATATCTGTCAATTACTTTAGTTACCTCTTAACACTGTTTATAGGTTCCATTATCTTTATCTGTGCTGTTTGTACCTACAGTATAGCCATCACACACAATCACTTCAAGACTTGAAATTGGAATTATATACCTTGATTATTCTATCCTCTTTCAATTATAGGCATTGATTTCTCTTGTAGAAGATTAATGGCCCTTTCTATAATGGTATAATTCTGCTAGCAATTTAATCTTATGTCTACATATTATCAAGTTTGATTATTTCTGATGTTTGTGTTCCTATAACTTTCTTTTAGACAAACCTGACTGCTGTGTAGTAAACTATTTGGAGTGTGATTAAATGGATCAGTTTGTAATTTGTGATTAATTTTATAGAAGCGCATTCAAAATCCATGTGATAGAAACAAAAAAAGGTGGATTGACTGTAAATACTGGGAAGAAAGACCAGTACACAATGGTACTGGGGCTGGAGATGGATCATGTAAGAGCAATACTGTATCTTTGGCTGAAAATTGAGCTGAAAGTAGCTATCTTGAGCCATAAACCATGATAAGTCACAGCGGAGCAGCTTCAGAAGTCAGAATGCAGGCAGTATAGTAGGAAATCAAGATTGAAGAGTGGTCCAGAGAGACTAAATAGCAACAACAAAATGACTTACTGCCAAGGAAAGGGGATAAGTAGAATTATCTTGCAATAAATTGGTCTCTCTCAATTCTTAGCCACCCTGTAGTGCCTGAATATAAACGAGAAGCAAGCTCTTAGGGGGTGGGAGTAGGTCATTTAGTTATTCAGACATTAGTGTTATGCCTGTAAGTTAGTTCCACTGGAAATTCAATATCCAAAAGACTTACCCAAAGCATACTTTATCCCCGCTGCCTCAACACTATTAAGTTAATCCAAGCCCACTAAGACTTCTGGACTTCTTTGCAGTCCCAGCTCAATTTGTCTTTCACAGCTATGATTTTTATAGTAGCAAACAGTCTGCTGTGGATTTTCAGGGGGAATGTGAAGCAGTACACAAGACTCTCTGATGCATGGTAAATTCTTGGTCACAATGTGTAGGAAACTCATATCAAAGAATTTGTGGAGAACAGCTCTGTGGAGACTGTCAATGAATGTCCCTAGATCCTTGAGCAAACCATAGCATTCCTTTGAAAAAAAGGACAGTAGGGTCCTTTTAGTGATAAATTTGACATCTTAATGGGATTACAGAATAATGTTTCTATGCCAGTGGGCAGGTGAGTGGCATGGCAAGTAAACAAGACACATTGATGATTTCTTACTGTATAGATATGTTGGATTGTATAAAACTAGATATGCATCAACAACTATAGACACTAACACGTATATGTTGCAGCTGCAGGGCCATGTGCAGCGAGCCCCCAGGAGCCAGAAAGGGGTAGTGAAACATAAGAATAAACAGGCACAACAATGTTCTGGAACTGAAATCAGCCACAACTTTATTGATCACAGATGCTGGTAGGCTTTGGCTTAGGCACTGGGGATGTCTCTGAGTCAGTCTCCTGACTGATGGCTGACATTGAACAGGGTTGTATCTGGATGAAGGGATGCCTCACAATGCAGGTCAGCCAAGCTGACCCCCAGGCCAGTTAAATTTTCAGTTGCGCTAATGTTTCCAAACTAACAATATATAAAATTAACAAACTGGAATTTAACAGTGCAGATTACAAATAAAACTATATGGTAACACAAAGCAACTAACTTACTTTTCTGAACACTATTCAAAGTCTTGGTGCTGATCTTTAAAGCCCTAAATGGCCTTGGCCCTGTATTCCTGAAGGAGCGTCTCCACCCCCATCGTTCAGTCTGGACACTGAGATCCAGTATCAAGGGCCTTCTGGTGGTTCCCTCACTGCGAGAAGTGAGGTTACAGGAAACCAGGCAGAGTGGCATCCACCCTGTGGAATGCCCTTCAATCAGATGTCAAGGAGATCAATATATCTTTTATGAGACATCTGAAGGCAGCCCTGTATAGGAAAGCTTTTTAAGGTTTAAGGTTTTATTATGTTTCTATATATGCTGGAAGCCGCCCAGAGCGGCTGGGGCAACTCAGCCAGATGGGCAGGCTATGATGATGATGATGATGATGATGATGATGATTTGAAAGACCCAGGTAAATAAAAAGGGTCTGAAATTGCATTTTGAAATGGGAGTTTTGAAAGCCAGACTTGAAGGTCAGCTGTCATTGCTGTTATATGCATTAGGGCAGATTATGAAAATTAGAGAGCCTTTCTTTCTTTCTTTCTTTCTTTCTTTCTTTAAAAACTTTGTATATTGAGGAAACAGAGTGTGAGAGTTAAATATATTCCCATTTCCATGGAATATAGCCAGTGCTTTTTTTCTGGGGGGATGCAGGGGTACGCATACCCCTAAACATTTTGTGAATCTAAGTTTGGCCTCATTGAGGGGCAGTCTTTCAATTTAAGTAGGAAAATGAGAGTACCCCTAAACATTTTTTAATGGAAAAAGCACGGAATATAGCTTCGTGTGTGTGTGTGTGCGTGTGCGCGCGCGCACGCATGAGTGTGTGTGTTGTGTCTCTAACACCCTGTTATAGTGTGTATGTTGAGAGCAAGTGCTTAGATGAGGGTCTGCCCACACCATCTACTGGAATGCACCCCCCTAGCAGCTTTCTAACCAGTTATTATGGCCCTTGGCTGAAAAAGATTTCTCACCCCTGGACATATGGGTTGTAAAATCCGATAAGATGGGTTTTTGACACAGGCTTTGGTGGCATTTTGTAAGAGTAAATGAGAAGCATGGGGAAGGCTTTTAAGGCAAAAAGCCATTTCATAGAATCATAGAATCATAGAGTTGGAAGAGACCACAAGGGCCATCGAGTCCAACCCCCTGCCAAGCAGGAAACACCATCAGAGCACTCCTGACATATGGTTGTCAAGCCTCTGCTTAAAGGGTGGTTCAGAATGGTAGAGCTGAAAAAAACAAATGGCACGGGGGGATATATATTGGGCTAAAGCAGCAGAAAAATTGGGGTGAACATGGGAAGGTTTGAAAATATGGGCAAGGAGTTGCATCTACTTTCCTGCTCTCTGATCCCCACAACATAGGTTTTTGCATGCAGGGACTACTTATTTGGTGACCTATGAGGTGTTTATCCAACTATGCTTCTCCCCCCCCTTTTTTGTAAGATTTCTTTTAGGTAAGTGAGCAAATCAGTAATATAAATTACTTACAGTTCTGCTGAAACAAAGTTATAGGGTCTCCCCCTTTCCCTGATCAATTTAATATCTTGCAATGCAGCAAGAGATGGTCTTGAATATTGCTTCTGATATCTTGTAGTCTTTTGAATTAACAGTTTGACAGGTGCTGTACGGTCTGAATCAAAAATATCCTTTTTATGTTAATAAATCTTTAATAAAAGAAAGGCCCGTCAGTGAAATCAATCTAATTCATTCACATGATGTAGAGAGACAAGGGAGCAATATATCAAAGAGCAATTGCTTTAAATTTCCGGGACTGCTTTAATACTGAAAAAAAAATCCAGTGTGAAATATCAATGCATCTATATAGAACAAATGGCTTTATCTGGGTTGATAAATGACATCAGACATTATGAAATATTATCAAGGTTTTCAGAGAGAAAATCTGTTAAATGAACAAAATTCCTTGCTTATAAATTAAATATCCCCAGTTCTCACACATACTTGATTAACTTTATTTATGGGAACTAGCAGATCAGAATCTCAAGATATTGGACCTGCAAATGTAGGAGCCATCATGTAAATTTTCTTCCTTATCTATCAGTTGAATAGCTTGCAGTGGCAGTAGCAAACTCCACAAAGGCATTGTAGAAATCAGTTGTGTCTAAAAGTCATCAAGGGTATAGACCATTTTAGTTAGCCCTACATCCTTCAAGGGTCGGTAACTCCTATTGGCACAAAGGTGACAAGCCTGGTAGCTGGATCTAGTCTACTGAGCCATTTCTGGTGGTCCTGTGACAATTAGGTGCTTCTTGCCTTGAAAGATGGCCTCTTCTCCCAGATTCAAAAGCAGCGACTCTTTGATGCAAAGGAAGTGCGCTTCCAGTTCTTCTTCATTTTATCCACAGCTTGATTTTTTCCCCAATTTCCAGTAAAAAGCTACATTCAAAGTCACAAGTAGTTAGTAGATGAGATGTTTTTTCAGTAAATCACAGCAACTCTTCCATGCTGCTAGTTTTGAACTAAGTAGAAACTAGAGAAGGGAAAATCTTTCGATGCATAAAAATACAATTGCTTAGGCCTAGTGTTTCAATTACAGTTTTAATCAGGGGCACTAAAAACAAAGACATGCTATATTCTCCATGTAGTCTACTGTCAAGTAATTCATTTTACAGTGAATGCAGTTTAAAGAGACAGTAACATTGTCCGAGTTATGCTTTTCTTTTGCTTCTAAAAGAGGTTAAAAACAGGCACTTGGGTCACAATTTTTTTCTTGCTCAACCCTAAGACTCAGGTTCATGGTCCACTAGAAGATGAGTATCCTCACAAGTGATTATGACCATCATATGATACCATGTTTTGGCAATGTTATGAATGATGTTTGGACAGCTGGTCACAAAACTGTCACATAAAGTTTGCAAACACGCTTGAATGCAGTGTTAAGTATATTTGTTGCAACATCATTTTCACATAATAATCTAATGTGGGGAAGTGCAATTATATTCTTTTATGCAATGCAGTGAAAATTTATTTCCATCTTCTACTTTTTATTTCACACAGTTGCAAAGAAAACCAAAAAGAAGCATTTCATTAGGAATTTTAATTAACAGTGGGCTGTTTGCACAATTGAAGGCTTGAAATTATGTATGGGATGAGTTGTGCATGCCATGTATATTGTTGAATGACTTTCTGTGTGACTAAATCTTGAGTGACACGTATGCACAATTCAAGACGTGGATTGTGTCAGCAGAAATTTCGTGGGACTTCTAGAAACAGGCTGTTGAATGTTGCATATTTTCATAACAAATGTTCATCGTATGTGTGTAGAATTTGTCAAAACTATTTGTATTTTCTGCCAGATAGTCTACACAGGCTGGACAGAAGAACGGGAACAAGATTCTCTTCAGGACAGAATGTATACACCAAAGTTTCTAGCGTTGAGAGGTTCTTCACTTTATAAATTTATAGCACCTCCAGTAAGTATTAGTACCATTTATTGGCTGCCCATTAAATGGTTTTTATGAAATTGATATGAAGGTTTTATGTTACTCCTAGGCATTTCATTCAGCTCTGTTGTAAGGAAAAGCAACAATAGTGATGGGAAAATTTGATTTATTAAGACAAAATTGCTATGAAAAGAAATGACCATAGTACTAATTTTGTCCATTCCCAGTACTGAGATTTCTCTGTAAACTTAGAAACTCTCAGATCTTTACACAGCATGTTTTCAGAAACTACCTTCTCTGTTGATGCCATAATCATGAGGAAATATCTAATAAGTATGAGGGGGGAAATTCTTGATAGAATTTTCTTCTAGTGTACAATTTTGTTTCTGACCATGTAACAAAAGAATGAGGTTGGGGAGATACCCTGGTTCTTTTCCTTAGATTACTGCAATACATTCTACATGAGGAAAAGGTAAAGGACCCCTGGACGGTTAAGTTCAGTCAAACGTGCCTATGGGGTGCGGCACTCATCTTGCTTCAGGCCGAGGGAGCCAGCATTAGACCACACTACAGAGGACTGCCTGATTCTTTCCCTATGGTGGAGCAGATCTGATAAGGAAGAAGAAAGGGAAAACTTTTCAGTGCATAGAAATATAACTCTTTAGGCCCAAAGTTTGATTGAGCTCTTAAACAGGATGCTAAAACAAAAAAAGACACTTCAGTCGGTCCAGAAGGCTGAGGTCAGGCTCTTCATACAGGCCACATATAAGGAGTGTATGAATCCCTTAGCTACACAGGCTTCCATTTTGTGTCCAGGTTCAATCCAATATTCTAGTTATGACCTTTGAAACCCTTTATAGTTTGACACCTGGATATCTGAAGGACTGTCTACTCCCATGTGAACAAACTCGGCTGCCTTCTGAGATCATTGTTAGAGGTCCTCCTCCGTGTGGCATCCGTGCCATGTAAATATGCTGTGTCCTATTTGGCATGTGTCCAATAAAGAGAATATATCACACTGAAACTGCTTTTGTAAGGAGCTTGCCCACAGAGATTGGTTTTGCAGAGCTTTCAGGTTATGCTTGTTGAATCATTCTGATTAGATTCCAGCCTTCTGAAGTGGTGCAGGGTTGGCAGGGCAGCATGAACAGCACCCCCTAGAAAAATGCACCTGGGGACATTGCCCTCCCTCCAGTTATGCCTCTGATTTAACCCTTTCTAACCTCCACAGAGGTGAGTGGGAGTCATTATCAGAGCTCAAGGACACATTCCAACCGGACAAAAACACTCAAGAAGGATTTGAGGGCATAGCCTGCAGAAAAAGGGTGCAAGTGAGGAGGGGTGTGGCTTAAGGAGAGTCCCAAGGACCATATACAGTGGTGCCTCGCAAGACGAAATTAATCCGTTCCGCGAGTCTCTTCGTCTAGCGGTTTTTTCGTCTTGCGAAGCAACCCTATTAGCGGATTAGCGCTATTAGCGGTTTAGCGGCTATTAAAGGCTTAGCGGCTAAAAGGCTAGTAGTGGCTTAGCGGCTTAGAAAAAGGGGGGGGAAGCGAAAAAAATCGAAAGACTCGCAAGACTTTTTCGTTTTGCGAAGCAAGCCCATAGGGAAATTCGTCTTGCGAAGTGCATCGAAAAACGGAAAACCCTTTCGTCTAGCGGGTTTTTCGTCTTGCGAGGCATTCGTCTTGCGGGGCACCACTGTATACCAGACTAGAGGGCCACATTTGGCCCTCAGGCCTAAGGTTTCCCACCCCTGCTGTACACCATAGTTTGACATTACTTTCCAACCGATATAACTGGATGAAAAAACAGTTCAATTAAATTTTGTTTATTTTCACCCAAGGTTACTACGTGGGACTGGACACGAGCCGAAAGAACATTTTCTGTATATGAGATTATGTACAAAATTCTCAAGGTATGAAGAATAAAAATGCAACTTCATTGTACTGAGGGGAAGGAGGGATGGCTGTATTCACCAAACACAACCTTGTCATTGACTACTGCTAGCAAAATATCCCATGGAAGTCAAGTTGGTGGAGAAAAATGGTCTGTGTGAACAGTTTCAAAATGATAGAAATAATTTGGGGAAAGGATTTAATGTGGGCTAAGATTTTGCCACGGGATCTTGTAAGAATAAGAAGGGTAGCTTTGTCAGGAACCTTTCTTTTAACACAGAACAATCAAAGTCATTCCACAGACACCATATACACCTTAGAGTAGAGTATAGTTTCCAACTCTGAGGGCCTGATTTTCAAGGAGGCCTGAGCTACAGCACCTCATATGGCCAATGTCAGCACCAGGCCACCTTTGACAGTGTCTGGTGCTTTGCCATCTACCCACACAGAGCATGACTGGCTACTGATGCTTCCTCCACACCCCCTTGTTTCAGGAGTATAGGAAGCTGCCTTATACTAAGTTAGAACATTAGTACATCTAGTTCAGTTCTGTTCGTGCTGACTGGCAGTTGCTCTTTGAGGTTCAGATAGAGGGCATGGTCAGTTCTACCTGGAGGTGCCAGGGATTGAACCTGGAACTTTCTACATGTAAAACATTTGCTTTGCCCCTGAGCTGCATCCCTTCATCGCAGGCATTCTAGTGAGCATGAGAACAACTTGGAGCCACCATTTAACTTTCCTACAATGTCCCAAGCCAGTCACAATGTAGCATTGCTGAGAAATTGTGAGACATTTAAATGGTTGAGACCTCCATTACATTGGGGGTGCTCCAGGGGTGTTCTTGTGCATTGTAGAAGGTGTGAATTGTGACAAAGGAATGGTGGCCCCAAGTTACCCTGGTGCTCGACTGTGCACAGTGGGTGAAGTAAGCACTCATATGGGAGAGACCCACCAGAGGGCATTATGCCAAAAAAGTCCCTTCAAACCTGGAACCAGCCCTAAATGCTTTATTGTTGAATAGATTATGTGTTGGGTTCATTATTCAATTTTATTTAATCTGCTTCCAAATATTAGGTGAGGTTTGTTAATGATACCACAGCTTGCATGAAACCATATTGTAAATTTAGGGCAATTTCACAAATGACTCTAGGAATCGTAACCATAAATGTTCCCACATTTGCAATATGAATGAATGAATCACCTTGATCAGTACACACAATCACTTTTTAAGTGACTTCCCCCCTCATTTTTGTATCATATAAACACCATTGAGAAGTGACAAACTGGTAGCCAAATTGTATTTTTAAAGTATTGAGTGTAAAAATGCAATTATTCTTATCTGATGTTTATCTTCACATGCCATCTGTGCTTTACATTTAATGAAACATAATAAGATAGGGTTTATGATAGTCCAATTTGTTTTAAATGTAGAGCCCTAAATGCCAAGCAGTAAATGAATGATAACAAATAATTTTAAAGGGAGTTGTTAAAAAAGCTAATGTACGCACAACAATACTTCACATTATATCGTGTCTGGGATTATAGAAGTAGAAATGGCTATTTGGCTAATGCCTTGCAACAGCAGCTGAATTTAAAACCATCATTTGCCCAACTTTACTATACTCTGGCATCTGGTGAACAGAAAATAAATTCAGCTTTATCACAACATTATGGCAAGAAATGAAGACTACTAGTTTCTACTGGAAGTGTTAAGATATGTTTGCCCGTTACACTTAGTTTGAAAATTGTAATTTATCCTTAAGTGATGAACCATTTTTTTTCAGAAACTTAGTCATTTCAGTCTTAATTTAATATTGTCTCTAGGGATTCAGTGTTGTAGCATCTAGTCAGTGTCATTTAGGCATGATAAGGCCCTGAGCCTGGATATACTGTGTGCATAAGTAATTCTTAGCACACAAATGGCTGGACTCAAGGCAATGATTAGAACCAAGCCAGTCTTTCTGCATCATGTCCATTTATTGCACAAGGAAGAGGCATCATTTTATCCTAAATTCACTCCCCTGTTTCTGCCTCTGGCATTCTCTCTCCAAATGTGCTTTCCAGTTTCTCATTTTCATTCTCCTTCCTCCCCTCATTTAGCTCTTGCTCTCTCTCCCTCTCTATCCCCAATGGCTCCCCTTGGCAATAGCCATTTAAGCAACAATCAACAATTACTAATGCTGATACTCCTCTGCTTAACTGAACACGATAATGGGACTTCTATAAAGGAAAATTTCACACCAAATGGTTTGGGGGACGGGACGGGCAGGGAATGGGACATGATGCAATTCTCTTCTGAAGCTTTCCCTAGCACTGCATGTTAAGAACAACAGGTATCTGCAGTGTCTGTCGACAGGCTTGCATTCCTGAGCAGATAGTTTTCAAAAGTTACTATTGAGCATTGTGTCAACATGTTGAATATTCCTTGTGCTGTCCAACCAGAGCCAGGGCCCATAAATTAAGGGAGTGGGGCCACAAAACAAACATTGTTCAGAGCAGGTCATCTCCAGTCTCTTTCAGTTCCATCATCAAGAAGCTTGAGAAGCTGAATTACTTTGCATCTAGTATCATACTTACAAGGTCTTTTAAGGTACGCAGAGAGAGGAATAGTCTGCAAAGCAGCAAACCAAATATATATAATGTCAAACCTTGGCATTTGTTGAGTATTTTTAATTTGAAATAATTTATTTTTAAGTCCTTGTCTCCCTTAGACAGATGTATTGCTCTCACTTAATATGAAAATCAGTATTAATTAGGCCAGCAAGTGTTGCACTTTCCCATTAGAAGAGATGCTGGTTTAAACTCTTCTGGGATATGAGCCAAGTACTTGACAGTTGTGCTACAGGCTTTATTACATTTGCATTCCCCTTACTCCCTACTTTCAACAACAACAACAAAAAGTAGAGCAAACTTTTTTGAGTACCTAGCTCAACATAAAGTTCTTTTTAGGGTTCTGTCTCCAGACATTAGAAACTGGAATAAGTTATGTAAATCAGTTGAATCTGAAAGTGCTTACAGGTTGGTGGATGGAAATTTCATTGTGTCTAATTTGACCATGTATTAGACAAGACAGCACCCTCAGTAGATTTTAGGAATCAGTTACAATTGGTTATTGATGATGCTTGAAGATGAGTGATTGGATAATTGCCTGAATGTGCGTGTTGTGTGGCTGGTGATCCATTTTACATGTAATTTATTTTTCTTTTCTTTTTTTAAAGTCATAATGATTATCAAGTTTTATCTGGAATTATATCTGTTCTTTCCCCCTCAACCTGAATCGGTCACTATGTCCAACTATGAAATAAACTGGAACTTCTTTTTTTAATCAATTTTTATTACAAGTTTTCAACACAGAATACAATAAAAGCCAAACTAATCTACAGAAGAGAAATAATAAAAAGGCAAGAATAAAAAAGGAATAAAATAAAGAAGAAAGGAAACACCTATTAGCCCCAGCCAGCATGGTCCATGGTCAGGGGTGAGAGTAGTTAAAAGCCAACATCTAGAGGGTCATATGCAGTTCCAGCAGCTGTACTGCCTTGGAAGCACAAGAAGTGGGACTGAGCCTTCCTCTGTTACAATACAAAGGAGGAGTCAAATGCCCAAATACTAATATATAGAAAGACACATCAGCAGCTACTATATCAAACTTACCTGAGCTCATTGTGAAAGAAGCAAACTAATCAGTTCTGGCATATTTATCCAAGATATGTGAATCTCAAAATACAAACCAGGAGGATGACAGAAAGAATAGTAGCACAGCACAGTTGAGCTAGGAGCAGATGAGTTGGCACAGAGATCTTTTGATGGACAGGAATCAGAAAACGGAGCAGGGATTGATAGCTTTTTCCATTCCATTTTCCATCTTTTTCCCATGGTTACATGTTCTGCTCAGGCTCTCTTCCGTTATTTTCCATTTAAAATTTATATAATGTGTTTTCCTCATGCAGCTATCAGTTGCTACAATTTCAAGTAAACTTTTTTTTCTTTTATTGATGCATGTCATCACATCTAGATTCTTTTCTTCATTTTTGATGGGTGCTTGAATGTGCATCAGTGTGTGGATGCCAGTTTTCTTCACCGCTGCTTTTAATGGTGTGTGCATTTGGACGCTGCCTGCAAGAGGGAAAAGGAGAAGTCTTTCCCTTCAGTAAAGCCCAATGAATGAGGTGAAATTGACATTACTTTCGTCAGTTTCATTTCTTGCTTTTGCCTCTAATAACCTCAGAAAATTCTGATGTTTCAGCTCTGCGCCTATTTACTCAGTAGAATATCAGCTTAAATCAATGAGATGATTTCACAAGCATCCATTATGTACCGGTAATTAAAATAAAAATCTAACCATTCTTACCATTCACTAGCAAAATCTAAACTGAATTGTCCTGTGTTTCTTTATCACATGTGCAAGGCACAAACATCCTTAATAAAGTTGTTCCCCATTTATTACAGAAAGCTCTATATCCTTATTTAAGGGGGAGATATGCAGTTAGCTTTATCTGCCATGGAGATGGGAGGGAAAATTCACCTGCTAAATGTGTACATATCAGGACACTGTTAAACATTTAGAAATCTTGTCATAATATGTTGGCATCCCTAAATCTCAGGCCCACTTGAAAATCACAGACTCTGAACCATGTGCCCTCTCCCCCAATCTCAGCTGTTTGATTATTGTTGATGGGTTTCTTTAAAAAGGCATTTTGTTCATGTTTAAATACATTCTTGTCTTTGCTGTACACCCACCCCCACAGTCTCTATTCTGAGTTGACCCACACAGGTGAATTGGTAAAACTTTATTGCACTACAGCAGAGGTGGGGAAACTTTTCTGGCCTGTGGGGCTGGTCTTTATTTCCCCACCCTAGAGGACTGCAGCTGACAGGTGGGCAGTTAATCACCTGACATCCCTATGACATCAGGTGATTCTGTACTTTGAAGCCCTGGCTGTTGGGACTTCAAAGCACAACAAAGGGCTGTTTGAGAGACCTTTTGCAAACAGACCCACACCGTTCTTCAAACTTCTGATGTCAGGTGTAAGGCAGAGAGATGTGGCTTGCCCATAAATGCATCACATGCCATGATTGGCTAGAGAACAGTAAACAGTGCTACCTTGGGTTACATGTGCTTCAGGTTACAGACTCCGCTAACTCAGAAATAGTACCTCGGGTTAAGAACTTTGCTTAACCCAGCAGCAGCAGGAGGCCCCATTAGCTAAAGTGGTGCTTCAGGTTAAGAACAGTTTCAGGTTAAGAACGGACCTCTGGAACGAATTAAGTACTTAACCCGAGGTACCACTGTAAAGGGGAAATAGGATGAAATTGATTAATCTCTTTTTTATATTTAAAAAAAACCTTTAAAAATTAACTATGCACTATCAGCAGCTATAGGACATTTTGTATCCCACTCTTTCTCCATGGAACAGAAAGCTACACATTATCTTAACAGTCTCCTTGATATGAGACCATGACTGGCAACTTACGGCCATGCAGTGAGCTTGAAGGCTAATTACATTTAGGAACAAAGCTCCAAGCAGACTCCAAGGACTCAGTGAAATCCCCAGGTGGATTAAATGTGATTTAAATTAGATGCAGGGAAATGCAAACATATCCCAATGGAGTTGTTCAGCTCAGAAGAAATCATTCAGTGTACAATTGGGTCCAAAGGGCAAAGAATCCTGGTGGCGGGTTATGCAAAGAAGCAAGATGTTGAAGTGTGTTTGTATTTGAAGGCGAGGCCCCTAATTGCGTAGGTTGTTGCTCAAGAATCAGAGTAATGAGAATACCCTCCTTTTCAATTGTGGAAGAGAATGACAACATTTCCCCAAGTACCTTTAAATCTGGATGCATCACTTGTAAATGTTAATTCCACATAGACTGTGGAGGGAAAGCACTTTTAGTTATATGTGCATGCCAGTCAGTGCAGTTTCCTTCATTTAGTTTATAGAACCAGCAAATTGCAACTACAACAACAACAGCAACAAAACTAATTATACCACCACTTGTGGAAAATAGCCTAAGACTGTTTGGAGGGCCTCGATTCCTCAAGTAGGATGCCTCAAAACCTCCAACGGGCCTAGATTCAAGAGCCTGCAGCCCTTATGACAGATAACATACATTCACTGCTAAAGGAATAGCAGAAAAGTCCAATAATTTGAGAACTGTTTGAATGCATTTGGTTTATTTTCTTTATCCGAAGCCTCGCCAAAAACAAATTGTAGTGTTTTTCAGCAGTAAAGAAATTGTTGATGTATATTTCTGTGCATGAATACACAAAATATATGACACACTTCTGAGGCATTTTATGACTGGTGACTTTGGGAACTATTCAGAGATTGGACACTGGCACCTGTGAATCCTTGTAGCCAAACTGTCCTCTGCTACTTGGCGTGAAAACTCTAAAACATTCTTTTATTTCAAATCCATTTAAATGCTGAGACTAATGTGGGCTGAATAAAAATTACATGGCACTTTGTTCTGCATCTAACATGTGGGTCTGTACTGTAAGAAATATTAATTGATGTATGCAAGATTATATAACTCCAGGTTTTCATCAGGACAGTGATCTACTGGATCGTCGAAAACACTGCTTTGGTGTCCAGTCTGAAACGGGAGAGGATCTCTACTTTTCTGTGGAATTAGAATGTGACCTCATATTATGGGAAAAGGCCTTCCAATCAGCAACTTTTTTAGAAGTGGAACGAATACAGGTAAGAAACATGTGGTGTCAAATTCATTTTGGGTTATTATTATGCAATACATTTTATGTGATAGTCAGTGCTTTTTTCTGGGGGGACGCAGGGGTACGTATACCCCTAAACATTTTGTGAATCTAAGTTTGGTCTCATTGAGGGGCAGTATTTCAATATGAGTAGGAAAATGAGAGAACCCCTAAACATTTTTTCTTTTTTTTTAAAAAAAAAGCACTGGTGATAGTGATAGTTATTACCAAAGACGTTTTTTTTGGGGGGGGAGGGAGGTGGTTTGGAATATTTAATGGGAAAAAGAGTTAATGATATACTACAAATTGTTTCCATACAGGAAAAAAATCTCATTTAAAAACAAAACAAGATAGGGTTCTGTATACACTTTTAGTTTTTGAAACCCAAACACTGAAAGTACTAATGAGATTAGGTGTGGTTGTTTGATATGTTCTTGGCCAAACCAAAATGGCGGTTCAGCAGCTAGAAGCATTGAGTTGTAGCCTTCTGTTATTTTGCTTATTTTCTTAGCTTTTGCTTTGAAAATGAAAAATATCTGCTAATGAGATAAGGATAAACAATGGTGTGGCAGCACGGTGCATCCCAATAGTGGGGCTAGAAGCTTGAATCTGAGAAACTTGGGCCCAGATCATCCATGAAGCTTGTTGCATGGCCTTGGGCTAGTCACTATCGGCATAGCAGTTCTGATCTCATGGTAGAATTTATTCAAGAAGACAACGAGAAATTGGAATTTTATGGTATGGTAAAGGAGAGACCAGAACTTGGTAACATACATCTCACTGTCAACCAGAATGTTGTTGGTTTGAGTCCACTCAGGGACAACTGTGGGAAAGATTCTTGTATTGCAGGGGTTGAGCTAGATCAGGCATGGCCAAACTTGGCCCTCCAGCTGTTTTGGGACTACAATTCCCATCATCCCTAGCTAACAGGACCAGTGGTCAGGGATGATGGGAACTGTAGTCCCAAAACAACTGGAGGGCCAAGTTTTGCCATGCCTGGACTAGATGAATACCTTCCAACCCTACAAGTCTATGATTCTATAAGTGCAGATGATTTCAGGGTGGCAGAAGAACTTGGGAGTCACTATGTTGTTACGTAAATATTTATAAGAATAGAACATCTATTATTTTATTATACTTCATCCTTTTGAAATACATAGGATGTTTGGGTGGGTATCTCTTATATTAATGGGTATAGTTTACATCCATTCCTGTTGTAGTAAGCCAGCTTTCTCCCCTCTCCCCAACTTATCCAGGATCACAAATAGTGTCACGGATCACAAATAATGCACTTTTAATGCAAGCATTACGATTTTGCAATACTGATTGATGAATGACTCCCCTCCCCTCTAACCCTGTAAACCTCTTAGCCCATTTTCAATTAATTACAATGTGTTTCAAGTTGATATGCAGCCACTGTTTGGCAGATCAATCAGATTGATTCAGTTGGCAGAGGCACAGAACCTGGTTACTATTTTGAGTTTTTACATATACAGAATAGCCAAAGCTCCTTCTTTTCACATAGAAACCTGGGAAAATCACCTAGTGTCTTGAGGGCAGGGAATGCTTCTCTGTAATATAATGGGGCAACCTTTACAAAAGAAAATGCATCTTGTTAGGAAATGTATGCAGTGGCGTGTTCTACATGTTGAATAATGGATTTGCAGATAGTTCATCTCACTCAGATCAGTGGGATATCAGTAGGATATGCACTACAACTTTGTTTAAACAACAGTCATAATGTACAACTATTAAGGTTAAGGGGACCCCTGACCATTAGGTCCAGTCGTGGCCGACTCTGGGGTTGCGGCGCTCGTCTCACTTTATTGGCCGAGGGAGCCGGCGTACAGCTTCCAGGTCATGTGGCCAGCATGACTAGTTTATCCTAATTTGTACCTTTATGAACTTTGTAATAATTCGAACTTGCATTTATGATTTTGTTCCAACACTGATTTTTGAAAACTGGAATTCTGGCATGAACTTAGTAGCCAAGAGTCTCTGAACCTTTTCCACTTTAGAAATGGGCTTGGATGAGCTCTTTCCTCCATTGAATTCTCTCCCACTTTAAACATCTCCTACTAAGCTATAGTATACTTCAGGTTTTGGGACCTGAGGAACATAATGCTTCGGTTTCTGCTCCTGAACTAGGGCAACTGAATTATTCACAGACCCAGTTTTAAGATTCTGTACCTTTTTGCACATGGTAGATTAAATATTGAGTTGCCTCTTATATGGGAAACTTTCATTCCGAAAAGGGTTTTTTTCATCTTTTTCAGCGTGTGAAATCAATAATCAAAAGCAAATAATTCACTCTTTTTATGGCAGGTGTAATGTTTTAACGGTTTATATTAGATCTGTACGAACTTTGACATTATGTGCTCTCTTGGCAGCATTCTTCAATTTATTCTCTCCAAGTTCACAGCAAAGGGGATTAATTAAAGTAAGCTGAAAAGCTACAGGTGAAATAAAACCTCTGATTAGGAGCCAGAGAGTGAGAGGCTAGAGACTGACCCTTTACCACTCTAACCTGTGGTGCACATTAATATCTCTTTACCAATTTGTGACAGCTGCTCAAAGCCCGTTATAATCTTTCACCTTTCAATATTTCCTGCTAGGAGTTGTGCTTGTTACTCATAGCTTTGTAGCTGGGGGAGTGGGGAGGGGAAGACTGATCCTTAGGTGAAGTGATTGATGGAGCAAATCTAGCACTTGCAGAGGTATTGAACTGCTAAATTGGAACACTAAGGTGGATGGCCAGTGTGTTTAGAACAGAACTTTCCTTCAGTCTAAAGTTACTTCCTCATGCTTACCTGCCACACAGGTTAAAGCAGATGTGGGGAACCTCTGGCTCGCCACGTGTTGAAAACGGCAGCTCCCATCAGCCCCAGCCAGCATGGCCGATGGTCAGGGATTATGAGAGTTGTAGTTCAACGTCATCCAGAGGGCCACAGGTTCATCACACCTGTGTTTTAAAGTAACCCACATCACTTCTTCAACACAAGGTGCCACTGCAGTCCTTTACATAAAGAAGTTACTTTGCCCAGAAGTTTGAGATAGGGATACATTTATGAATGTGTGTAAGAGTGAGCATCCAAACCCTAAGTAAGGTATCTGAGGGACTAAAAAGAATTATGAGGCTCTGTTTCCAGCCCAATGATCTCTGTGTTTTAATCATTTTTATAACTGAAAGATATGACAAAAGGAAGCAATTGTGGTTTTTTTTTTTGCAAGTTAATAAAATTAAACATTTATGCCCATAACATTTATTACTACATAATATACTAAATATTAATAAAACTTACATGAAGTTGGTGAGCTTTAACAAGCAGTTGAGTCACAAATATGGCTGCTTATGAGGCTTTCCATTGATTACTTCGTTTTTTATTTTTCTCTGTGGAATGATTTGTTTCACTCACAAAATCAAAAATCATTTATTTTCTCCTATTACTTTTACTGGATGTTTTATGTACTAGTTTTTGCTAATCATTTTAAGCCCAGTATTTAATTTTATTTCTCTTACAATAAACATTTTCCGGAAATCTTACAAAAAAAGAGACAGCATCTATGTACTCTGCTCTAAATTTTCGAACTTTGATAGGACTAATAATAATTAACTGGATGCAGGAATGCTGCTGTTGTTGTTGTTGTTTTAGTTCAGTGCAATTCACATATACACAAATGTGTAACCGTGTATGCTAAGTTTGATTCCAATGGCAGACTTCAGTTTCTCAGGATTGCATTCAGAGGCTTGGAATCAAAGTTCCCTGCACATGAATATGAAAGGTGCTTCTACATATTGGGGGTGGGGGAAGCAATGATTCCTAGCAGCCGTCCCTCACATACTGTTTCACCTCAGGAAGCCTCGTTCCACACCCAGTAAGCATGGGGTGCCTTTGCCCAGCAGCGCTGGGGCCCATAGACTGCAGCAAAATGCAGTCTTACAAAGGGGAGAGGAAAGCCTTCCACTTGGCGCCCGCCCACCCTCTGGTTAGAACCTTCACTGAGCAATTTTGAGTAGCTCGTTGACAGGGCGGGAAATAATTTTTTTCACTCAACCTGATTGGCACTTCCCTCCCACCTTTCCCCCAGTGAAATTATGGTCTTCCTTTGTTAGGCAGAACAACATTGTTTGTTGAGGGCAGAAATGGCATTGGGCAGGATCCACATAGGATGGGAGAGCCCATAAAGGGCCTGAGGGGACAATTGACCATGGTACCTCCAAGTTTGGGTTGAGGTGCCTGGTTGGAATCTGCACCCTGGTCACCCAGTGAGACCTTGCTTGCTTGGCTTGCACTACACAAAGTTCAGCACTGGCTGACTCCCATGAAATGGGTTTGGGGTGCTCCAGACCCAGGAGACCCATTCCACCATGGAATGATTTCATAATCCCTTACCCTGCCTTTTGCTGTCAATAAAGATTTTATTCCATCACTGTTCTACGGTCTGGTTATTTTGCTGCTCTGATGGGTCACATATTGTGCCTGCCTGGGCCTTACCTTTTGAGGGGAGGAACAAGTGCCTGTTGTGGCAGGAGATAATGAAATCCCATGGATCAATTCTTCAGATCCAGGCCAGTATTTATACTTTGTTGAGCCATGCCATATTCACCTGTGGAACACTTGGCTCCAACATCTGAGCTATATCCAATTTTTATCATGCTGTATAGAAAATATGTCTCAGTGGTTTGAATTATAAATGGTACTTTTTGAGGACTGCTGTGGCAATGGCAGCTGAGAAAATGATTCATACTATCCATTTTCTAGCAGAGCTTTTCTAAAATGGACTCTTGCTCTTCTCATTCCATCTCCCCCCTCCCCCGACTTTCTTTGCTTCCCACCAAACTTTTGTGGTTGTCATGGGAGATAATAAAGTCATAATCTAAAGTCAACAGCCCTGGAGACAAATGCAGAATCAAGAAAGCTTGTCTCCTCAGCTGGCTACGGGCCAAATTTCTGTGGCTCTTCTTCCATTCAATCCTACCTTTCCCCCTTTTTTTCAGCCATCTATTTGGGATGGGACAATTCCTTTAGCATCTGAAGATATCACACTTTAGTTTGTCTTATTTTTATGCCTTTGCCAACATCTAAACATGGGCTGCCTAGAATTGCTTGAAAAAGCTGTCCCTTATCTCAAAAGACCACACGAAGGTGGTGCATATTGAATAGCACTTGTTTCAAAACACTGCTGTTCCAAAGAGCTCTAGTAACCCTTTTGGTTTGATAAGGGAATTAGACACCTGACACATACTTTGCAACCTGCATATGTTTACAAAATGATCACTTTTAAAGATGTGGAAGTATAGCATATAAGTAGTGCAATGAATAGCCATCTCAGTGTCCCAACTAAATGGTTATTCTTGGTGTGTTCTGTTCTGTTCCAAATATGGGAATGTGCCTGGGCTGTTCACAGGGACCTTCTAGGAAGCTTTGGAAGACTGACAGCATTGGATTTGCCCCTCTCATCCCTGTGAACTCATTTGTGATCTCTGTATGGGCTAAGAATCTAGAGTCAGCCCTTCAGGCTCCCTTCTTCACTTGTGCAAAAAGCAGTGGCACGAAGAGACATCTCTCGCTCTATGCTCCCCCTCTCCACTCTTTATTTTTCCTCCTTGAATTTTGCCCTGATGCTGAGTAGGGATATCTTCAAAAAGTGTAGCAACTGTGTGAGTAAAGTTCTTGATCTTCGCAGTCACTGCCTCACATGCCTCAAAGAGGCTGACATCATTAAAATGTGAAAGTTTTTTGCAGAAGTCTTGCAGAAAGTGCTCAGGAAACAAATTGTTGCCACCATGGACATTTCTCCCAAAGGCCATGCAGTAATTGATACTATGCAGGGGTGTAAAGGAAGGGATCCAGCATACCCAAGCTTCCAGAGCTTTCTAGAAAGTTCCACCAGTAGGTGCTTTTCCATATCTGTGACTGCATTTACAGGTGAGCCACTTTAGGTTTTGATGTTATTTGTTTGTTTATTGAAATCATGTTAGTTATGAATTATATGATTTGAGAAATTGGGGGGGGGGGCTACTGTTGGCAGAAAACAGAAATCTGAATTTAAATTGATAGGAATCACTTTGCAATGGACAACTTAATTAGCGATCAGATTATTTCTGCTTGGCAGTTTCTGTTTAAACATTTATTTTGTATAAAAAGTCCTTAAGTCATTGTTCTTCTAGCTCTAAACTAGGGTTTTCATCAGTCTCAGAAGGATTTCAAGAGATTTGTCTCTGACTTTAATGTGAAAAGGTAGCACCTTTCATAAGCACTTCTGTGATGAGTAGCTTGGCCTTTTCAAGCTCTGCTGTGCACTTCACATCTTGACAATGATGTTCTGATCAGAAAAATGCCTTATTTGCGCTGAGAAGTACTAGCTTGGCATTAGGAACCAGAAGCCAACTATCAAACAAGGAGCTCAGTAGAAGAATGTAATTTGTTGTTAACTGAAATTCAGTGTTGAACAGTTTCATTTTATCAATGCAAACCAAAATGTCACACTGTATGGGGGGGGGGGTTTGGAGAGATAAGAAACTAAAAATAAAGGGAGTTCTTCCGATTTCCTTCTATGTTAGAAGTGCTGTATTAGCAACTTGCTGGCAATGGAAGTTTGGTCATTTGCCCTTATCAACACATTTCCTGACATAAACTATTTGAAAATGAATGGGGGGGGGGTGTCAACTATAATACAAATCATAAAAATAGATAAATGTAGGTCCATCAAGTGGTTATATCCAAGTCCACGAGAACCCCACTAGGACAATTCTAGGAACCTAAGAGTCTTCTTATTCCTTGTCTTCTTTCATGAGCCATTGCATCAACGGCAAATACCTAGTCATTATATATATTTTGTTTGCATACCCACTTCCAATGAAATATGTTTATCTTGCATTAAAGTAATGGGACATAAAAGCTGCAGACAAAAGTGCCTCTCTTCATTTACCAAAGGTGCATGTGTCCCCAGTCATATGCAAGCAGATGTATTCCATGTGTGATCAGAAATTAGGAGGTGATGCATTTCACTCTCAATTACTTCATTTACATTGAGGAATAGGCAAAGACAGTTGAATTCCAATACAGTGATACCTTGGTTTACGAACTTCATCTGTTCCGGAAGTCCATTCTTAAACCAAAGCGTTCTTAAACCAAGGCGTGCTTTCCCATAGCAGTGGGGGACTCGATTTACAAATGGAACACACACAGCAAGGAAGTGAAACATGTTCTTATTCCAAGGCAAAGTTTACAAATCAAAACACTTCCAGGTTTGCAGTGTTCTTAATTCAAGTTGTTCATAAAGTACCACTGTATTTACTTACCTACTATGCTAAATTGTAGCCAGATAGTCAGGGGTGGCACATCCTGCTTCATCACTTGAGGAAAAATGGGAAGTGTTGCATTGCACTGCTGCCGCCGCCACCCCTACAACCCCCTGCCTGTTTCTGCCGCTGCTGCCTGCTATTCCGCCACTGCACACTCAGCCCCTATGTGTTCTCCATGTAGGTAGAGGTAGAAGCTCTCTTTCATGGAATGCAAATAGCCAGTTGATTGAATGGCTAAGGGTTTGTGTTATTTGCAAAGATGTATTTTGTTCTTGCCAGGGCTAATTAGTAACTAAACAGGTATTTCCCCTTAGCTATAATTTTTCAAAATACGTGTACTCAACTGAAGAGCTATCAAACATGCTGCGTTTTTCAATCTTTCTTAGTGCAAGACATATGCCTGTGTTCTGGAGAGTCATCTTATGGGGCTTACCATAGACTTTGGCATGGGTTTCGTATGCTTTGATGCTGCAACAAAGGTAAGGCCATGAGAAGATGTTTACATGCTGTTAATGATTCATTACCAAGAATTATCTTTTCAATTGAGAGTTGAGCCATTGTTTGAAGTCTGCCGCTATGCTGTATTTGCCTCCCCCCATATGAACCAACCTGGACCCTGTGATCATAATCTGAGGCTCTCCATGAGAGGTCCTGAGGGTGGCAACACGAGAACGGGCCTTATCTGCAGTGGATCCCTGCTTGTGGAATGCTCTCCCCAGGGAGGCTTGCCTGCCCCATTCGTTACATATCTTTAAGTGCCAGGCAAAAACATCCCTCTTCTCCGAGATTTTAGGCTAATTTAACAATCTATGGCATTTAAAACTTGGGGGTATTGTTTTTATTTGTTACTATGGTAGGTACGCATTCTTTTGTTTTTATATTGTAAAGCACCCTGTGATCCTCAGCTGAAGGGTAGTTTAGAAATTTAATAAATAATAATTTTATCCTATCACATTCTCAATATACTTTTTAAAATAGTTTCTGCAGGACTTATTTCTGTAGAATGTTCTTGAGATGGAATACATGACTTGATCCTTTTCTACAGCCCCTGCTCTTCTACTTGTTCCATCTCCTTTCCTTTTCTCTCCCCCTTCTCCATGAACACCATAAAGCACACAATTCAAAAGCTCTAAAAAGGGACAAACTTCTAGAGATATGGCCAAAGTTCACATGAAGTTTGGCATTCAGTATGGCATTCCATTTGAAGAGAATCATTGCATCTCTGGAATTCTTTTCTATTTTAGTTTAGTTTTTTTTCTATTTCAGTTCAGAGATGAACTTCTTCTTTACCTAATCTCTCTTACCTGGTAGCAGGTACTGCTGCTCTGGTGGCAGAGAATGTGTGGAGACATCTTTCCTTGCCCCACACTCCTTCCCACAGCAGCAATCCTGATACTAGAAGCTTGGGGAAATATAAACCCTTCACACTGTTACCACAAGAGCAGAAAGTGCTGCCACCAGGCAAGGGGATTTAGGTGCTTATGAGATCAGCATTAAGCAATGCACTCACATTGATGCCATTGGGAGAATGACAGAGTTCATTCTTGCTTTTAACTGGTTCAGAATAAACTCAGCCAATTTTCCAGTCTAAAGGAGGAAGGGGAGAAACTCATTTTGACAAGCCTAATTATAAATGTAATCCGTGCAAACTTGCCCATTGCTACAAATTTCTTAAACAAATGAGAAAAGGGACTGAAGCTTTTAGCATGTAGACAATATGCTTTTGAATCATAGCCCTTCATTCCGTGGCCCTGATTGAGGGAGCCAGAAGCAGAGAATGGGGTTTTGGTTGTGTTCCTGATGTTTCCCCCTCCATAGTAAGAGCTCTGACAGTGCTGATAACCTATAATGAATTCAAAAAAAAGGTGCCTGTGCCAGCTTCTGTTTCCTACTCCCGCTCACAACAAATGTTATGGAGTGAAATAGGTTTCTACTTGCAGATTGTTTTCTCTGGATCAGGGTGATTGTTTTATTATCTAGATGTTAATAGAAAAATCACAATCCACATTGGTCAAATGTCAAGATTGTACTTTCTCTATGAGAGTCATGAAAAACAAAGCACAGTTTGTTTGTTTGTTTTCTTCCATGGTGCTACTTTCCTCTAAAATCTCTTTCAACACTGTTTCCTCTGATAGAATCCATCAGATAGGAAACTGCACTAACAAAACTATTAACATAGTTATGGCTTCGGATTTATATTTTCAGAACAGAAGAAACCACACACAGATGTCTTAATCAACATATCTAGCTGGCAACAGTGTCAGAATAAGAGAAATGTCAGTTGCCTTCCAGACAGAAACCATTAGAATCAGCCTCAGTCCTTGTAATATTTTCTCCAGCCTTATAAAATCCTACTTTGCTCATTCACCTGAAGCAAGTAATTTGCTTTGACAGGCCACTGACATACTATCAGCTTTTACATTATCATGATTACCACAAGCCTGATCTATACTTCACTGAAGTCAGTGGGTGCCTTTCCATTGATTTCACCCCCCCCCAACTGCCAAAATATACCCCAGGCCTCCTCAAAGAACACTGCAGATTATTTTCCCAAGGTATTTACTTGACCAGAAGAATAAATTTGGTTTGGAACCTATCACATACCCCCATCCATATTCTCTTTGTGCACATTGATTATTAAGAGCTGGGCCAAATTTCTGACAGCTTCAATTTTCATGTCAAAAATTGCACTTCTGATCAATCAGGGCCTTTATTGATCAGCTAAGCAATGTGCAGGAAAATTGTGAGAGTTTCTGCATGTATCATCCATATCAGTACACAAATCACTGCTCAGCGGTGTTGAAAAGTCCCTGATCTGGCCCACAAGAAAATGCCAGAAGGGTTTTGAGATCTCTGAGCTTTTCTCACCAAACTTTGAGAGAGCCTCTGACTCAACTGAGTAAATCCATTTTTTGAGGACATGGTGAAGTGAGGGCTGTCACCAGTCACATGAATTGTAGGAGAAGGCTTGCCCACAGAAAGCAGATAAAGGGACTAAGCCCAAGGTTTTGGTCCAGTTAGGAAGCTTCCTTGAGGTTGGTGACACAAGCATAGGAATTCAACAGCTTTATTCTGACATTCTGCTCACTGCTAACAATAATACAAGAGGAGGAACCGATTGCGCAGGGTTCCAGATCACATGGGAGCTTGTACAGTGGTGCCTCGCAAGACGAAATTAATCCGTTCCACGAGTGTCTTCGTCTAGCGGTTTTTTCGTCTTGCGAAGCAACCCTATTAGTGGATTAGCGGATTAGCGCTATTAGCGGTTTAGCGGCTATTAAAGGCTTATCGGCTTATCGGCTTAGCTGCTAAAAGGCTATTAGCGGCTTAGCGGCTTAGAAAAAGGGGGGGAAAGCGAAAGAAAAATCTCAAGACTCGCAAGACATTTTCGTCTTGCGAAGCAAGCCCATAGGGAAATTCGTCCTGCGAAGCAACTCAAAAACGGAAAACCCTTTCGTCTAGCGGGTTTTCCGTCTTGCAAGGCATTCTTCTTGCGGGGCACCACTGTACTATGAAGGTTCCTACCTCACAGCAATGGTATTTTTCAGTAGAAAGCTACTGCTACCCAATATTATTGATCTTTACAATTTATTACTTGTGGCAGCAACACTCATAACAGCATATCATAATCTATCCTGGTATTTTTATTTTTTTGAGAAACTCAAAAAGCCTTTTCGTTATCTTTGAAATTCATGAGTGAAGACAAAATCCTACTGCTGCTTTTCCTTTTATGATGCCAGTAAAGTTGAATAATTCAAACTTGAGATCCTTACCCTTTTATCTCTCCTGCCATTCATCAAAAACCGGAAGGTTGGGGTGATGAGTGATGGCATTTGGGTTTCAAAGCCTTTGTAATTCTTGTTTATTATTACTTCACTTTTCTATAGCAAACAACATCTAAAGTAGCTAGCAAGAAGTGTAAACACAAAGCATACAAATATTAAAATTACACGAAGCACAAATTAATTATTCTTTAGTAAGCATCCTTTAGATTTGTTATGGATTGAATACAGAGGCCAGGATCACTTTTTGTGGCTCAAGCAGGCCAACAAGCCAAAGCCGGTTAAAAAGTGCAGGCTGAATCCAGGAGCATATCCATCTGTACATACCTTGGAAGAAAAAGCATCTTCATCCAGAAGAGATTGGATACTAATCTTCAAATTAATGGAGCCTTTAACAGCATTTCCATCTTATCTGGATGAAGTATCAAGTTGTTCACCCCCCACCAATTCTTTCCTGGTACCATATGCCAGTTCAAGACTGTCACCTACCACTTTGTGTTCAGAAAGTGGAAATGTGTCATTATCATTATACTGATGGTAGTTCAGTCGTTGTTTCAGTTCCCATATTGTAATTTTCTGTCCAAAAGAGCAATCAAATCCCTACAGTCTTTATTGGAATCCAGTATCATGGCTTTGCAGTATAGCATGTATTGTTAGGGTTTCATTACCAAACTATCACCAAACTAGGAAATACTTATGAAACACTCCCCACCCCTTTAGCCTGAGCATAACTACGCATAATTATGCTTGGTATGAAAAAGGTGACTGAAACATTGGAAGTTGTGGTCATTAATAGAAACACTAGAAGCTGCCTTATTTCAAATCAGACCACTGTACTGATAAAGCAGCAAATCTCCAGGGTTTCTGATGGAGGATATTTTCATTCCTAACTGGAGATGCAGCCAATTAAACCTTGGACCACCTTCATGCAAACCAGATGCTGTACCACTGAGTTGTAGCCCTTCCCCATAAACATAAAATGCTACCTTATATCAAGTCAGATGATTGGTCCATTTTGCTTAGTAATCTTGACACTGATTGGCAGTGGCAGTCCAGGGTTTCAGGCAGGCAATCTTCTCCAGCCCTACCTGGAGTTGCCAGAGATTGAAACCATGACCTTCTGCAGGCAAACTTGATTCTCTACCACAAAAGACAAACAAAAGAAAGTCCTTTTCACATCACATAGTTAACTGAATGGAAGTTGCTGCCACTAGATGTAAGACAGGGGGCTTCAGAGGGTAATAAAAATTAATTCACAGAGGATATGCCTATGAATGACTATTAACCATGGCAGCTAAACTGTACCTTCAAATTCAGAGGCAGCTTGTCTCAGAATATTATTTGTTGTGGGGCAAACAAGAGGACAGATGCCTTCTTGACATATTTGTAGAATTCCCGAAAGCATCCGGCTGATCACTTCTTGAAGCAGGATGCTGGACTCGATGGATTCTTGGTGTTATCCAACAGGGATATTCTTGGTTTTGAAATTCCTCAACCCACAAAGCCAGATGGCTTTAGCAGCTTCCATGTTTTCTGAAATCGGGTCATTATTAGCTGGCAATGAAGCTAACCCTGCAGCTTCCAATTAAAATTAAATCACTTGTGCCAAACAAGGAAAAAAGCAAGTGCCTAAGAAGTAATCAGGATTCTTCACCACTCCAAACCCAGCACCTGGCACACTTGAGGGTAGCTTTCATTTTGGTTGAAACAAGCTGGCATGATGGGATGGCTGATACACTGCCTATTTCCCAGAGTGCCAATTCCAAGCCCTGCTAAGTAGCAAAGCTTTGTAACAAAAGTGAATTCAAGGAAGGATGTATTAAGCCCGTCTTGGAACAGTGTGTTTGCATGATACAATGTCAAGAGCAATAAGAATGTGATGCTTTTAGAGGGTTTTCTTTCCCAATTAAATTTATCCTCTAATAAAATCAAGAGGAACAGATGTTTCTAACAAGAGCTATGTCGGCCTCATTGGGATGTAATGCAAAACTATAATTGAGTGTTGCAGGAATGAGCCTGGGCTTCATTAGCCACCCTGCCCTCTGTTTTCCTCTAGTGCAGGCACAAGGAGAGCAGTAGTTTTCACTTCTGTTTTTAACTAACCAGAGTTTAACTAACCAAATCCCAACAAACCCATGGTTTAGGAAGTTGGTTTGTGCCCCCCAGATGCTGTTGAACTACAACTCCCATCAGCCTTGTCCACGGTGTCTGGATCTGGTGGGAGTTATAGTGCAACAACAACTGCAGAGCTACAGGTTGGCCACCCTAACTCTACATTACGGTTCAGCTGAACCTCTTTAAAGTTTGGATGTAACAATACACTGTGGGTAAATCAGAATGGAAACCAAAGTTTCCAATTTCCTCCTTGCAGCCATACGAGAAGAGGAAATGAGGAGCACACAAGTCCAGAGCTCAGGCAGTTAATGCTAAACCACTTCAGACCAGGCCTGTGAGAATCAACAAATTAGGTAGGAAGTTCAGGTTTCCTGACATAGGGTAAAATATGTTCAGCCAGTTGTAGTATGAAATGTCAAATTAATAATGTTTCCTAGCAAGTGCACATTGATAGTTCCCATTATTTTCATTTTGCTGAGAAGCAGTTCTTGAAATACTGCATTATCCTGGAATTTGGACTGGAAAATGAGAAGTTTTGTGATGATCAAAAGACCACAGAAAAGTTAGAGAGGGAGGGTGCTTATTAACTTTTTCTTGCAACTACTGTACATTTTGTTTGCTGGTGCCTGGATGGCCGCCATTGCATGGTTTGTAGCAGTTTTGTGCTTTGGTTTTTTTCCTGCTCACTTTTGACCTTCTGAACATGTGCATTTGTAACCCTCCTTTCAACAAAGCTTCCAGGGCAGCGTATGTAAACAGAATACAAAAAAACTTGTTTTAAAAAACCAGCAGGCAATAGCAGAAATAATAATGATAGCTAGATAAAAGCAGCAAGAAATAATTTGATAGAAATGAAGGCCAACTGAGAAGCTAAAGCAGGTCTAGGGGGAAAAAAAGGTCACTGCTGGATGTGAAGATGTGAAGGCAGGCACCAGGCAAACCCTCTCCCCTTGCTTTAGCTCCCCTCCCACATCACTATAGTCCTTCTAAGTCCATGATCCTTGCTACAATGTTGTGCAGGTGTCCTGTGCCCAAACAGCATCTGCAAATGGACAATTAGGATCTTGCATCAAGTGCCTTTGAAGGGTAATGAAAGTGCATCAACAAATGAGACTATCAGGTGTGGGGCAAGTGGTCATGGTTTAGAGAAAGCAGCATTGCAGTCTAAATTGGGACTCATGCTGAGCCTAATTAGGCCCACAGGACAGAGATTTCCCACCCAGCCCTGATTAATAAGCTTAGTCTTCTTATAGCAATCTTATTGTGTCTAAAAATCTTCTGTAGAGGTCCATAGCCAAGAAATTTCTTGAACAGAGATATAATACACAGCTGCAAAGAAGCTGTTGTGGCTCTTTGACTTTGGAATCCCTCTCTAAGGAGCCACACCTAGTGCCAACATTACAATCTTTTCAAGATTTTGCTCTATATCCCAGGCATTTAGTTGGAACCGTTTTTGTTCTTTTGTTAAAATCTGAGAATGGGAAGTTGCACAATGTGTCATTGCTGAAATGAAGTTTATCGGTAGTCTAGAGGCAGGGGTAAAGCAAATGAAAGGCTGGAGATGACTGGTTAAAATGCTTAATTTAACCCACTGAAATTGATTGCAGTTATGGCCCAGAATGCTGGATTAGTTTTCAAAGATCAATCAGTGGATGTTTATTTCTTCAGATTAACACGGTTGTCACCATCTTGCCCTTCATGTAAGCTTCCCTTAGGCATTTGTCCATAGCTAGAGACAGAATGATGAACCAGATGGCCTGTCTCAGCATAGCAATTTTATACCCAAGTTAAATATCTCACCCTCAGTATCTGCTTCTTCACTTTGGGGTTAATAGTGACCTGGAGGATTACAAATAAGGATTACAGAGCATTATCTCTATTAGTATTTTCCACATTAATGTGTGTGTGGGGGGGGGGAATCTTCTATTTTTTTTGCTAAATGTAAACCCTGTATGTAAATACAACAGTATTTTCAGGGAGGCTTCAATTAAACTGAAAAAAGAACTACAATACAAACAATTATAAAATTGTCCACCATTATAAAACCATTATATTTCTCTGATGCTGAGCAGCAATACCTGTTACTTTTGAAAAGCCAAACTTTTACTGGCTATTGGAAACGTTATAATTTTTGGCTATAAATGTGCATTTATGAACTTGAGCTCCCCAGCCCAGAGATCCCAATGCACTCATTGTATATTACATTATAATATGTTCTAACATTTAGTTTTAAACTGTTGTTTTAAGAACTGAGTGAACCTGTGTGAGGGAATCCTGACACCCAGAATGGAATGCTAGACTGTTGTAAAAAGCTTGGATGCTACACTATTGTACCAAGTGTACATGATGCTGAGACATTCACATGAATAAGTACTCCCACAGACCTGCCACTTTGCCAGAAAAACAAACACTGTTGACCCATAGCTCCACTATGTTGTGTGACTCCATCACGACCCTCAAAATGGGCAGAGTTTGGGACAGTATCTTGGTCTTACTAATTCCAAACAATTCAAGCAAATAAGAGTACATTTTGGCTGATGGCCAGTTAACAGTAGCCCCATGCAAATATTCAAATTATGTACAAAATGGAGTGTGGAGCAGGATCATGGTGGTAGGCCCCATCCTGACTTAAAGAGCATTAAGAAAGCCTAAATGCATACAGTTCTGCACAACCAGACTCCAGAGAGACCTTGAATTGAATGTGCTTAGATATTCACATTTGAATATCTTCATAAGGCTTACATATAGCAGCCCATGTTTACATCTCAAAAACTTAAAGACGACCATTTATTCACATCCCGTATTCAGTGAATGCTGAATGGCTACATCTTTCCCCTGACCTTTGACACTTGAGATGTGTATTTTTAGAGCCTACCCTATTTTTTATGTCTGTATTCTTTGCCATTGTAAGTTTTTAAATGGTTTTTAATATTGTATTTCAGATTGTTGTAACCAGCCCTGGGACATTAAATAAGTAGCAGTAATAATAATAATAGGCTGTAATTGTTGGTGTTGGGATTTGTAGATGATGCTTCAAAGCATTTGCTTGATAGGTAGTTTGTAATATTTCATCATTCTTTGGGGAACAATTTCTCTAAAGGCAGTTGGATCCATTGCTCCAGGTTACAGTTTTGGAATTACAGATGGTTTCTTTGTTTTCGCAAGAGCTGAATGAAGCCAAAGTCCCATGTGTGGCAATCTGATTGATGTATTTGTCTCACCTAGAAATGGGCATATATATATAGTTTGATCATGATGGGTAGAAGGAAGTTCTAAAGCACAAGATGATAGTCCTATGTTTTCCCCCTCAGGTAGGAAGCCATTTGGAAACCCTTCTCCATTACATAACATTAATCAGCCCATTTGGCCAATTTTATTGAAATGGAAGTTATCAGAACACTAACTTTGCACTAGGAAAATGAGTTAATCTGCAATAAATAGGTGCTCAGGACAGGAGATGAAGTCTGGCTTATTTACCACATATTTGACATAGTGTAAATTGGGGTCTTCACTTTACTTCTATCTTTTGCTGTTAACCAGGGTCAGGCTGAGCTAAAAGGATTTCAACGAACATTTCACAAATGTAGCCTGACTGCTCTGAACCAGACACTGTCAAAATGTGATGCAGTTTTATGATCAAAGAGACTTCGGAGCAGAGAACACTGCTCTTGTTTAATTTTATTATCATTGGTACGTTATAAAGTTCCCTAGAAGGACTTTTTCTCTGCTTATATTTTGTGTGCTGATGTTCCTGTGTATGTTTTTTTTCTCTTCTTCTTCTCTCCCCCCCCCCCCTTTAGGCTGTACTATGGCGGTACAAGTTTTCCCAGCTTAAAGGGTCTTCAGATGATGGCAAGAGCAAAATCAAATTCTTGTTCCAAAATCCAGATACTAAACAGATTGAAGCAAAGGTAAAAGCAAGAACTCCAATATGTTTCCCTTGTCTGAAGGATATTAGATCAAGTAATCAGGGGCAGGGAAGACAACAAAATTTGAGGCTCATGTACTGATGCTTAAATAACAAGATGAACACTCAGTTCTGTTGCTATTTTGTCTGAGAACTAGAAAAAAGTAAACTAAAAATCAGACAGAGCTGCATGCAAAGCCAAGCCAAGCCGATAACTAGGTTGATGCATTGTAGTCTTCATTCAGTAGGGAATTGGACATTGAGAGGACAGTTCCTTCAGTGTAGAAGTCTGCCCCTCAGTAGCTAGTCCAGTTATTTAAGGTATTATCTATCTCTTAATACACATACAAAAAGCCTATTGCTGTAACCATACACACTGCTTGTACTCCGGGGAGGTCACTTGAGTGCTCCTAACATAGCAGCCCCATGGGGTGCGCTCCATTGTCTCTTGAGATAGATGGATGCCATCATGGGCCATCAACATGTTAACGGCTTGGCTTATCTCTGGCTAGCTATGTGAAGCTGCCTTGGCTTGTGATCCTAAACTGAATGCAACAGCACTTGGCTTTTAATTAACCAAACTTTTCTTACCTCATGAATTCATGAGCTTGCTCAAATTCCAGCTCTTTACTGGGTCTAGAGATTATGGAGAGTCTGCCCCTCCCCCAAACACATAACAGTACATTGTGATAAAGGGTGCTATGGATATTTATTAGGTATGCATTTCAACTTTGTGGTTTGGCAGAGCTTAGCATATGCTATGAATACTAAACTACCCAGGTGAAATTATGCCACATACTTACTTCATTTATTATATCAGGTAGCTGATGCCATTCCTGCTTCTCAGCCACCTGGTAACAGCAGACTGTGCTGAGACAGAATTTGTACACCTTCCTTCCCTCTGATTCCTAATCTTTGTCAGAAAGCGTTGCTGTAACAACAGTTGTGGTGTGGGTGGGGGAATGCTAGTGCCTTTGTCTATGTGTTGTGGTTATACATTGTGGAGTTATATACAACAGAAGGAATGAAGACTATTTACTTTAATAATAATAATTTTATTACTTATACACCACCAATCTGGCTGGGCTGTTCCAGCCACTCTGGGCAGCTTGCAACACATATAAAGACATCAAACATTTAAAACTTCTCAATACAGGTCTGCCTTCAGAGGTCTTCTAAAAGTTGTATAGTTATTTTTCTTCTTGACATCTGATGGGACGGCGTTCCACAGGGAGGGCAGCACTGCTGAGAAGGCCCTCTGCCTGGTTCCCTGTAACCTCACTTCTCACAGTGAGGGAACCACCAGAAGGCCCTGGGCGCTGGACCTCAGTGTCCAGGCTGAACGATGGGGGTGACAGCACTCCTTCAGGTATACAAGGCCGAAGCCATTTAGGTTTTTGAAGGTCAGCACCAACCATTTGAATTGTGTGGCACTGGTCTGAGTCCTAGAACTTTTGCATGTTATGAAGAAGCAGCTTCCTGTTTTATGCTTCTGTTATAACTTGCAAACCCTGAAAGTGAGAGACATCTGATGCCAGGACAGCTTATCTACAGGGAAGAAAATGGGGCAAGAGACAACGACTATATGTTCTTTTTTTAGTGCCTCCTCATAGCATGTGAGTAAAGGATAAATTATTACAATTACTGCTGTGAAAGCCTGTTCTCTGTAAAAGTGTTTGAGCATGTGTCTCAGGATTGCATCAGGAATGCCAGAGCATTTTACATTTTCTGTCAGACTTTACTTCATAAAAGAGCAAATTCCCGTTCACCTGCACTTATACCTGTATGTTTAATCAAGAACAGAGAATTCAAATGTGGGTTGATGTGCAGTCACTGACAGAATATTTTATTGGCCAGTAGCTTTAACATTAACCTGGGTATGTCTAGCAATCTTTCTCCATTGTGAGTTAAGTTCTGACAGGGGGAAAATATATATAGATCCTGACAAGTGAGAAGCCCATGCTATTAAAGCAGCCGCCTGCACATTTGACCAGTCAGTCATGTTTGCCCGCTTGGACATAAAACTTAAGTTACAAACTAAACATAAAATAACACTAAATCTAGTTTTATAATCTTCAGTGATAGAGGAAGTCTTGCTCAGGTACAGTTCTAAGGAAAAAATCTTGGCTCATTGGGAATTACCAGCCAATAATAAACTTGTTTTTGTGTGATACATTTCTTAAAAGAATTCAGAGAGGAGTTTATTCCAGATTAAATTCCATGTGTTTGGTTCACATGCAGGTTTTTGGAAATGTGAGATTTACTGCTTCACAACAGAGGATTGCCACCATAGGCACATGATGTCCTCAGCTGGTACAGGGAAGGGTGAAAGAATGAGCACAGGAGACTGGTATTGGGGTTGAATTAGGCCACAACTTTATTGATTACAGGAAAGGGTAGGTTTGGCTTAGGCATTGGGCATGTAGCCAGCATCAGGCAACACACCTACTATCTGACAGGAACATAGTGGGGTTTGATGCTGTACTGTGCCACAACCGCACACAGGCTGCCATTTGGAGAGTGTATTGGCCCATCAGTCCCCATGTGGATTCCTGGACAGTCACCCCTCCCAGACCCATTTAGCAGTGTATCCTCCAGCCCAATGCCTTATCCCCCAAAGTTGTAACAGTGAGGTAGATGGAAACATGCCAAATTGCTTGCACAAGAAAATTCCTCCCTGCACCTGAACATGACGACCAAGCAAAGCATAGCAAAGACCATATGCCACACGTCTGCTTCTCCACTGGGCAGACCACTAACATACTGGGGTGGGTGAAAAATCCTGTGATGGTCAGCAAATAGGGAAGCCTGCACCTGGCCACCCCCTTTAATAAGCTAAAAGTGGAATGGGCACAGCTTCTCCTGCCACTGCCCCAGCAGATCAATTGCACCAGTAAGTGACTTTAACTTAGTGCCACAATCCAATATATTCAAAGCACACATTAGTAAAAATCAGGAAGAAATGTGAAATGCTCCTTGAGAATGTCAGACTCATTAGTCTACTATTTATGGTGGAAAGCTAGCCAAATTTTGGCATTGTTTACAATGCAGCCTTAATTACGAATTACCAAGTGCATTATAGAAATACAGCAGCATCATGCTTCATTGCTTAGATTTTTTTGAAAAAGGACAGCTTTCTATAATGCTGTTTTTGAAAGCTCGAAATCAGCCTTTTAAAATAGTATTTGTTTTGGGGACACTGTGCTTTATATTTCATGCAGAAAGCATCCCAGAGAACACATCCTTTAAGTTCATCCTCTTTGCTGTTTCCACATTTAGCTAATAATAAATTTTATTTATACCCCGCCCTCCCCAGCCAAGGCTGGGCTCAGGGCAGCTAACAACCAATAATAAAAACAAGTTGATTGAAATACAACTTAAAAATGACATTAAAATACAACTTTAAAACATTAAAACATTAAAATGCAGCCTCATCACGGGAGGAGAGAGGAAAAAAGAAAGAGGGGGAGGGAGTCAAACTGACTCCAAGCCAAAGGCCAGGCGGAACAACTCTGTCTTACAGGTCCTGCAGAAAGAGATCAGATCCTGCAGTGCCCTGGTCTCATGTGACAGAGTGTTCCACCAGGTCGGAGCCAGTGTTGAAAAGGCCCTGGCTCTGGTTGAGGCTAGTCTAACTTCCTTAGGGCCCGGGACCTCTAGGGTGTTGCTATTTATGGACCTTAAGGTCCTCCGTGGGGCATACCGGGAGTGGCAGTCCCGTAGGTACGAAGGTCCTAGGCCGTGAATAGGATATTTCTGTTCAGTTCCTGGGTTCACAGAAGATGCAACAACTTAAATGATGCCAGCATTGTGGAGAGGGAATATCATCATGTTTTGTTAAGTCTTTGTGAGTTTCCCATTACTTTTAGTTATAAAATACTAGGCAAAGGTTGGACCAATCCATTTATGTCACTCATCCATCACTCTGTTAATTCCAAACATAGAGTAACATTCCCCCCCCCATGTTATTTTATTTAACAAAAATTGTATACCAATTAACTATAAATAGAACCTCTAAGGCAGGGGTTGTCAGCCTGGTCCCTACCACCCACTAATGGGCATTTCAGGATTCTAGGTGAGCGGTAGGGGGCTCTACAGCAGAAGCTGAATCCTCCTCCCATTGAGCACTGGTGGGTGGTAAGGAAATTTTACCATCAAGAAAGATGCATTAGTGGGCGGTAGGTATAAAAAGGATGACTACCCCTGCTCTAAGGGGTTTACAACCCCGCCCCATAAAATATACATTACCATTATCAATAATAGTCATAGTCAAAAGCAAGTTTTGAAAAATGGTTCACCTTGATCTGTTTTACGTCATCAGCATATTGATGATATCCTCAGCCCATCCCACAGTGATCTCTTGCCAATGCTGGAAAATATGGGGAAAGTAATAGAATTGTGACATGATCACAATTTCCTGACAGATTCTAGTAGCTATTAATGCTGAAATCCAGTGTGGTGCAATGACTGAGAGTGTGACATATGAGTTTCTGGCTCAAGTCTTGCCCAGCCATGGTTAGATGGCCTTTACATAGGCTGGCATCTGTGTCTCCAGTGCTATGTGGGGATAATAGTGCTATCCATTGATTTTAATGGGTCCAGTATTCAATATGACTTCAGTCAGATGCAACCCAAATCATACGTTGCTCATAGTTGTAGTAATAATATTCAGTGTCATAATTTGTGAAAAGGTGCCAGACTATACGGCCAGTTATTTAGTGATAGCAAATTTGGGTATTAGTATTAGGTAGAAGGAATAATTCTGCCCCTTTAAGAAAAGCTAATGCCTTTCTCCCTTTTTAGACCTCAAGGCAGGTTGGGAAATGTAGGTACAGCAATATTCTAGTTTCTATTGGCTCTGCTCAGAGCAGGAAGAAACCTCCCTTTCTCTTTTGTTTCAGTCTAGTGTTTGCATATCCAGGAAGATGGATGAACTCACTTGTTCTTACATAACTCAACAGGGAACTTCATAAAAAGCGTCTAACCACTTTAATTTTCCTAACTTGTAACATGAAGTTAATGTAATTTGCAGGAAATCATCATGAACCTGGCACATGCTAAACTGTAGTTAGTGGATATAGTATACATGCAGCAGGATATTTTTATTCTGAAAATAGTAGCCTACCGTGTCATAAAACATGGCTTAACAGTTAGACCATTTTGCACTAGGATGGTAGAAATCTCAAAACACTGGTTTGTATCCAACTAAGTCATATTAAACTTAAACTGATTTAAATCAATAAGCTTAGGTTAGTCAGTTCCATTGCAGTGGTTCCAACTCTGTGTATGACTTAGATGCCATCCACTGAATGTGGCTTTCCATCTCTATGGGAAGAGATAAGCAGCATCCCCAGGTTCTAGTAATCCTCCTTATTCAGAATGTCCTCTACAAGCTTTTGGACCATCAAGGTCACAAATGGAATGGGCACCATTAGGCAATTCTTCCCAAGGGGTTTAGTAACATGGCTGCAAATGCTGCCCAGGAGGGTTTGGTCAGGGGCTTTGATCCCCGCTGGGACAGACAGAACCAGAAGAAAGGCTAACAGCTGTGGGCAAGACTGTGGCTTGGCATGGTTATCAGGAAGCTCAGCATTGCAAAAGGAAGGTCCCACCTCTTTAGGGAAAATGGGATTTGCTTAGTTAGTGGAAGGAGGCTGCAAGCTTTATCAGAGGAATGTGGTAAGAAATATCAAGACCTTGTGCTTACCTGTGTAAAGAGGAAAGGATCCAAGGTAGGTTGATTGCTCCAGATGGCACAAGGACCAGTGTAGAACTGGAAAATGTCATCTGTGTTAGGAGAGCAAAAAGTTCATGTTGATTGCAGTAGGGTAAAACAGAATGGTCACAAGAATGGAGCAGCTTGAGAATGAGCTATGATTCAGGATAAAGGTGGGATACAAGGAGCAGTGTTTTAGTAGCTCAGCTCAGGAACCTTCTTATGCCTGATTTTCCTCATAATACCTTAATGCCCCCCCACATGCCCATTTTTCATGTTCTTTCAATAATGTTGTGGCCAGTTCAAGCCCTTTGATTGGTTTCCACTTCCTTTTATCCTTCTCTACCTACCAGAGGGGCAGGGGGATGAGTTAGCCCATGGATTGTAGAAATAAAGAAACAGTGAATTTAACTTTCTTCTTTCTATTTATTCGACAAATTTTCTTTTCCATGCTAAGTCATGGCTTAGTTTCTAGCATTCATTGTCACAAACGTCCAATATAAAATTGCTGTAGCATTCCACTCAAATATTTGAGTGCATGTTATCCAAAGAAGGTGTTTCTTCATTAGCCAACAAATACTGCAGCTTTCCACAGTGATGGATGGCTATCCTTGACTTGGTTAAACCTCTGCTGGATTGTCTCTACAACAGAGTGCTGGGTGTGCTGTGGAAGATGAAAAGGTGGCCTAATCTTACCTTTGACTTCTTTGCTTTCACTTTCAGGAGTTGGAATTTTCCAACCTGTTTGCAGTCCTGCATTGTATCCACTCTTTCTTTGCGGCCAAAGTGGCCTGTTTGGACCCACTCTATGTTGGCAGTCAGGCCACAGCTGCTGCTACTGCTGTTACTGCTGCTGCTACTACTGGTGCTGCTGTTGCTTCATCTTCTGGCACTAGCAAATTGAAGTATACGACTTGATGGCTCCTATTTCTGCACTTGCCACTTTCCAGGAGTACATGAGACTACGTATACGAAACATTCATCAGACAGGTCTCTCGGAGAACAAACAGCAAGCAAGAGAACTGACTCAAGAGACAAGTGGCAGTTGTCAGCAGAGTATAGTCACATGGGATCATGAATTAAGTCTCAATTTTACAAGGCATCAGTACATAATCCAAGCAGAAATCTCTGAGGTGGATGAAGATGCTTTTATAGTATAATCTGATTGTGTTTTGAATGACACTGGAAACAAAAGAAACAGAAATAAACGAATGACACAGTGCTGCACTTAAGTATTTAATACAATTTTCAAATCTCCATAATAATAGACATTTTCTTTCCAGATGTTTTTATATGACAACCTACCAAGTTCTGGATCAGAACTAATTTCCTCTTGCTAGACTATAAATGTCAGGCAAAGAGGGATCAGTGTGTAGCAACAAGGAAGTGAATACAAAAAGATGCTACTGTATCTCCTTAGAAAAGAAAGCACCTTAAGTACTGTTGCAAATTCATATTTGTGCCCTTTTGACATAGAATCATCTTCATTCTTAATTTTGGTTCCATCCCATTATCATAATGATAATAGTATAGCCATATTAGGTCAACATGTTTTTAAAAAGGAAATATAAGCATAATGAAGCCATCTGCTATTGAAGCCTATAGTACTTAAGCCACTTAGCTCTTGCTCTCATGAACAGCAAATGAGGTGGAAATTCTGTAATTCTCAAATTGCAGTTTGGGGCTCACAAAATTCAGTGTTCTGTGATACAGGCAGTAGCAGCCAGCGGAGGGGGGGGGCAAGGCAGCAGAGAGCTCAGGGTGGTGCAGGCACAGTGCTGGGTATGTTGAATTGCCTTCGCTGCTGCTCTTGCACCACACCTGCTCCTCGCTGCCTTGCCACTCCCTACCCAGTAACCAGTAGAGATGCATGACTTAGGGAAACCAAGTCAGAAACACAGCGCACACAGCCGCCACATCCTGCTGCACATGGGGAGGGAGGAATCACAGCATGTAGCGAACTCGATGTGAGCATGAATGGTGGTAGCATAGCCTTCAACATGACATGCTAATTTTCTTTCTGTGTGAATATTTTTCATGGAGAATTATCATAACTTGATGAGCCTTCACCTCAGAGCCTAAAGTGGTAGAGACTATACACAGGTTCACCTGTTTTTGTGAGACCTAGGCCTCAATTCTGGAGTAATTCCATTGACCTTATTAGAACTACCCAGAAATTGTTGTTTGAGGATCATGGTCTTAAGCCAACAAAACCTTTTCCCCTTTTCCCTTTGCTTTCTTTCTATATACAGATTCTCCATTGTTAGTAAAAATCTGTTAACATTCAGAATTGTTTTAATTATGAATGAATTACAAAACCAATGTTAAACCTGTTTAATTATGTCTTTTATTATTCAGTTTTATAGTGAAGTGTCTTTTAATCTGCCAGGCTTTGTTCTCAAATCCCAAGTATTATATTTTGTTACAGGCACAATAAAGGTTGCACAAGGCTTCACTTTTAAATTTGATTTTCATATTACCAACAGGAAACCAAGAAATAGAATTCATTTTCTCTTTTGTATTTTAATTAACAGCTGTTAAAAATGACCTTACAAAAAAGCAAGCTTTCTTGTAGGTTAAATGGAACATCCCAATTTTTGAAGTGAAACTTGGAAAGTTTTAGCAAACTCTTAAAATGGCATTCAGTGTTGTGTCATGTAAAACTAGCCCACAGGGTAAGACAATGAGCCCTTTTCAGATATTTTATGTATGAGGCCAGCAGGCTCTGCCTCCATTGTTCATGGATTCATTGTACCATTTGCAAAGACCTCCATACATACAGTTGTACATGCAGAGGATTCTTCATCTGTTCGGCAACTCTGGAAAAGCAGCATGCCCTAATATTATAAGAGAGTCCTCTTTGCATGCACTGGGGTCTTTTCAGATAGTATAAGAAACACTCATACATTGGAAGGCAGAGCCTTCCACTGAGATATAACCCCTCCCACATGCACTGATTTCATCTGTAAAATGTCTGAAAAGGGTAATATGCTTTACATGTATTTTTAAGAATTGTATTTTAATGATGAATCTAGAGAAAGTGTAAAATTTGATCTACTATATATGTACAGTGTATATAACACTGATAAGGTTCCAAAGAGCCATTAGGAAATATTCTCTCATTCTCTCTCTCTCTCTGAAATGAGTTTAGTTTTGCATTGAGTACAATCCAGATCACAATTACGTGTATAAGCCAGATTCAAATCAATGCAAATAAGTATTTTCAACCATGCAGATTGTTCCCCGTTGCCCTTACACCAAGGTTAGGCATTATGTGGTCCTTAATCTAATTTCATACAAGTTGGGGAAAGGGGAACAATCCAGTGGGAAATGAGGTAACAGAAGAAGAGAGAGAGAAAATAGTGGCCAAAAGGGAGGGAAAGGGAGTTGGCTCCATCCACTCTTGGCTCCAGTCTCCCCATTGGTGGCTGCAGTCCCATCCACTACCAGCATGCAGTCTCCAATATATTACCCCCGAGACAAAATGGCCCTCAACAGAAATAAGGGTTGTCCATCTCTGCCTTTTGTGCAGAACTGTTCAGGGAGATTTGAGATCTATACATGCAGAGAGTCCTTTTTATATTTACTTTCCAGAAAAGTTGCCTCATCTCTGTCCCTCTTACTGTAAGTTGCTTTACTGGAGTTTTCTTTGGGGCATGAATTTTAAAAGTCCCATTGCCCATGTGTTCAGGGGATAAAATGAGATGGGCCAATGCTATACAGTGGAACCTTGGCTCCCGAACACCCTGGGAGTTAATATTCCGGCTCCTGAACGAATGAAAACCGGAAGTAGTTGTTCTGGTTTTCAAACGTTATTTGGAAGCCAAACACCCGGTGCGGCTTCTGATTGGCTGCAGGAAGCTGCTGCGGCCAATCAGAAACCGCACCTTGATTCCTGAACTGTTTCAGGAATTGAACAGACTTAAGTTTGGGAACCAAGGTTCCACTGTACTATCTTAAACTGAAGCTTGTAACTGACAGTTTTCATTTCGCATATACATGTAGCACATATACATTTTATACCAGGATGGTAACCTGCTGCTACTTAACTATCCCTGTGCAATATTTTTATGAACTAATCATTCAATAATTTGTAGTTCTTGCTGAAATTAGCTTTGAAGGAAATAACTAAGGTTAAGAAGGAAACAGTGACTACATTTGATATTACTTGGTCCAAACTATCCATAAGAATGAGTCACTAATTGCAAGCATTATATTAGAACTTCATAGGAAGGTTGTCTGGGGGGTAATATTTAATAAATCATGGTGGGATCCAATTAACACTGTGCTAGCTCATACCAGTGAATCAAGCATGCAACACACACACAGTTTTCCCTGCTCACATAAGGTATATCATTCCCCTGCCCACCAAACAGGCTCTTGGAGCCAATCCCAGGCTCAAATGTTTCAACTCATCAACTTGGGCTTTGAAGGAAAGGCAGGATGTTTAAATGAATATGATAATATGTATTGAATTCACATAACCAGTATCATGGTTCTGTGGATCTGTCATTAGCATGCAGCATGTTGAGAATCATGCAATAGAGTCAGTAATATTTTAAAATTCAGAGTTTTAGCCAAGATGTGACCTAAGCATCTCAAAAGACCACACACACATATCACATTGCCAATTGGTGCATCAAATCCAATTCATAAATCTATTCAATATTGTTACCAGTTACAAATTCAAAGTAATATGTGTGAGAGTATAATGATACAAGATGAATCGAGTACAAAGTGGCATATTTGAATTCACTAAGCTAGGAACCAAGGTATTCCAAGTACTCCATGTAATCTAAAGGCTCTGTTGTGAAAATGTGACACTGGAGAGATCTGAACGGTTGGCATTAGAGCCCAAAGTCAATAGCAAAATTTTGCCTGCTGACTTCAGTAGAATCAATGGCAAGCGAACTACATGGTTGCTTTTACTTCTCATGCACTTAAGAATAGTAAAGTCACTCGCTCACTTTGAAGTTGATGTGGGAATTAGCACTCATTAATGGGAATGATCATGATTGTGCCTTAAAAGTATCAGTCTTGCTACACTATTACAGTAATCCTCATACTAATAGCTTCTCATAATGGCAACTAAACTGCCTACTTTCTGAAGCCAAAAACAAAATTCTTGAAACTATAACAGACCAAAAGATAACACAGATTACAAATGGGTCTGCTATATAATTAGGAGATGACTCATGTAGTTGTATTTTTCAAACAATAATGGCTACCTTGTGGCAGCTTAGATATCTTGCATCATTAGGGCTGCCTTATTTATTTGTACCTGTCTTTGGGAGGCAAGTATGGATGTGATAAGTTCACCCTTTGATTATTATTATTTTAAATGCTGTGGTTTTCTTTAGAAACTACTACAAAAATGAGGAAGCTGCTGAACTCAAGGTATTCATTAAAACTATTTTTGGTACCATAACAAATGCATCTTCAAGAAAAGCTTATAACACAGAAAAGTAGAACTCAAGATTCTTATTTTTAAATACATATGGTCACTCATATGAAGTAAGAATGTGACTTATGTTGAGTCAGGTAGCTTCAAGGCCTTGCTACCAGAGATCTATTTAGCTGGAGATGGCAGGGATGGCTCCTTAGACCTTTTGTATGAAAAATGTGTTCTATTCTCAAGCTATAGCTCTGACTGGTGTAAGTGAGTTAAGGGGGGGGGTGATTGCACTCATTTTGTGAAAGCATCCATTCATATAATGCAAAGTGCCATGGCAGAATCATGAGAGAGTCTGCTTTTTACATATGGTTTGCAGTTGTGCGGCCCAGAATATCCTGAAGATACTATGCATGTGGTTATTCAGTTTACAGTTTGGTGATGCTTAATACATAATTTTTAAAGCAAATTCCAGTAAGAGATGGTCAACTGAACTAAATTCTGGTGGCACCTCTAACTATAGCTGTTCAACATTATAATAATATGATATGTGAATCTAACTGCAATCCTAAGGTCCATATGGGCCAGAGCTGTGCCATTGCTTGTTGTGTCTTTTTAGCTTTTCCCGGCAGTAGCTCCCAGTGTATTGGCTCATGCCCTGTGATTATTAAAACCCCCTACAACAACTTAGAAAAGGGTTAAAATCTGTTGGGTGATTTTTAAGTTAACACCACCTGTTGCCAGGGAATATGATAAAGAACACCCTGAGTATGTGCATTCCTGAGAACTTTGGTCTACAACTGATCAGTCATATCCTGACCAAATATGGGTCACAGCAGTGACACCACCACCATGTGTTTAGGAGAAAAAAATAGTGTATTTGGTTACAACAAATGATCCCTTTTATAGAATGGGGAACTTCATCAAGAGCATCTATTTTCATCACTACATGAGGAAACTATATCTACAAAAATTTCATCTTGCTGTTCAACATTTAAATCATGGCAGGGAACCCTGTGGCCCTGCAAACGTTGTCAGACTGCAACTGCCATCTTTCATTATCATTGGCCATGGTGTCTGGGGCTGATAGAATCTGGAGTTGAACAACATCTGGAGAATCACAGCTTCCCCGGCGCGAACATAAATGTACATTAGTCCCCTGCTTTCTCTCCTTATATCTGATTGCAGGAAGCTAGACATATATGGTTTAGAAATATTGAAGTGAGTCCCCTGTTGCTGGATGTAGCTAAAGCTGGGTTGTGAACCTTAAAATCTGACAGCTATTGCCCCAAGGACATTGGGACCACAGGAACATGCAATAACTTGCATGAAAGCTCTGTGAGTTGTGTGTAATTAAAATATGGACTATGAATATCTTGCAGATAATATTGCACTGGAAAGATTAACATCCTCTTCCATATAATGGGGCACGATTCTTTATAAGTTGCACAGCTGTATTTTGGGGTTGTAATTGCCAGCAGAAACTCTGTGTAAAAACTAGGCTAGGATCCAATAAGCAGCATGCATGAGCTCAAAGCACACTCCTGCATGGGGCAGGGGAGGTTGACTGCCTGTTTTTCTTCCCCCACCTCTTCCCCCTGAAGCATCATATATTGCTCTAGAGGGTTCCCCAATTCTCAAGACAGCTTTTGTGGGGAAGCAGAAAGGGGAAGGATCTGGGAAGGGTCCAGTGGGAAATGGACTGGAAAGCCATGGTGCATATACAGCCTTTGGCTCCAAGTCTAACTAGATAGAGCTATCTCGATGAGAATAGCTTAACTTGAAACTTGGGGGTTGTTTTGTCATATCAATCTAAATTGATATGTAAAATTTGTAAAATGCAAATGCCACACATTATTCTGCTTCAAGAACGACTCACAAAACACGGATTGAATATTATCCTCTGAAGAGTCAAGGCATTGTTCGAATAAACCTTGTTCCATCAAGTACTGATCAGATAACTCAGTGTGCTTTAGTATAGGTAATGATGGGAATTGTAGCCTCTCTTGAACTTTCCAGAATCACTCATAACCAGCAATCTTCATGATTACATCTCAAGCTGTATTGTTTTACTCAGAGGAGTGAAAGGAATCGGTGCCTAAAGATTTTGAAGTTCCTAACTGAAAATTGCGAAGGAAATCAAGATAGGTAGACTTGAATGAATTATTTGCATGCATATGTTCCACTTTAGAACTTATTCTTTTTTTGGTATGCATCCATAAAAGACATTAATGGAGCACAGGGCAGATGAAGGTGGTTTTAAAAATGTCTGGGGGAGGGGGGCCTCATTCCTATGCTGGCAAAGCATTTGAATACATGTGTAACTCCATGCATGTGTTGTAATGACTTCCATCAATAGGAATAATATTGTGCATGCTTTTAAAGGCTTACATGAATCATGTTCTAGATAACAAAAAGTATTTAGTCTTCATGGAGAGAAAAAATTGGCCAGTCTTAGGAAATGAAATCCTTGGGGAAGTGACCAGAGATTTCATTACGGCCAAAACCCATTTATTGAAATTGCGGAAATTTTTTTTCTGTTTTTTTATCATTTTGATTCTGCAAACAGGCACCCCAGCTGTGTAATACTAACTGATGCATGAGCTCCAATATCCACCGGAGTTGCCAAATTCATTTCAAGCATTAAATTTTTATTCCCACATAATAGTGTACATGTATCTATCTGCTTTCTTTGTTTTGGCATGGAGGCCATCATAGAACATGTGGTGATCTTGAGAGCCCCAGACTAAAATACTGAGCAGGTTTGCCTGTGCATAACTCCTCTTGAATTAAATTGGACTTGCATGAATGTAACTGAGCACAGGATTTCAGCCAAAGTGTGGCTCAAAACAATTTGAACAATTTGCCTGGTTTACAGTAATAATCTATGACCTTTTTAGAAATAGGATTGATTTGAAACTTTGAGCCACTCCAAATGTTCCAAACCTAACTTCAAGTGAATAACAATCCCTCAGAACAAAATGCAGATCAACTTTATTTCTATATTTTATGGTATATTCTGCACTTGCTTTAAGATATAATTCTAAGTAAAATATGTATATATTGGTTGGGGAAATGACTATTTTTGCAGCAGATGCACAATCTTGACATAGAGTAATAAAATCATATCAGCTATTTTTCTCCAGACCTTAAAATTATCTGATTTTGGCTTATTCTCATTGCTTTGTACATTGATAATATTTCATGAGTTTTAATTTGTGGTTGGGGGAAATGACAGAGCAAATGTAATATAAAGTATTATATATTTTATAAATACTGAGGTTTAAAATACCAGATCAAAAAATCTAAATATTTATTTCATTTTTAATTATGTTTGTGGCTCTTTGTAGTGTTTTGTGACTCAAAGACATCTAGTTGTTTAAACTCATTAATGAACTACTAATAAAACATTTCCTTCTGTTTGGTTTTGTTTCATTGATTTGTAATCATGAAAAGAAAAAATAAAATACTTTTTTAACAACTTGTTTTGGGCATATGATGTGTGGCTATCTGCATCAGACTAGAAACTGCATTAACAGATGTTTTTATTGCTGGGATTTTTATTGCTAATATGTTTCATGGGACGAAATTCATAAATGAAATAAATGAAACAATTATGTTCACACACACAGTCTCCTTTGGTGCTGATGGGACATTTTTCTAAGTCAGGGGTTCTTGGCAGGGGAATGAAAAAGTGAGCCTCCGCTTCACATATAATGCCTTCAGTCTGAGAATTGGGCTCCCCAACACTCTACCTACCTAAAGAAAAGCAAAAAACCTACCTGCCTGCTATGTATTTAAGTACACAGCTCATTTGGCCCTCTTACTCTAGAGTACGTATTAAGCTCTGAAGTGCATGCAATGCCCTACCTTCCAATTGCCTCTTCCTCAAACCGAAGGAAATGTCAGAGGACTTCCTAGGACCAAAGTCTTCATCTGGCGTGTCCCTTCCCGGGGAAAACAATATTGTAAGTGAGGTAACTAGTACAGAACAGATGGAAGAAGCCTATATATCCATCACCATCTCAGTTTGCCAAGTGCTAGCCAAATTGACACCATTCATCCACAAGAGGGGAGATATGAATGAGCTTAAGCGAAACCCCAAGGTTTGCAGAAGTACAAGAAAATCTGATAGGAATAAAAACTAGACAGCTAGGACTTGAATGCTCAGTGGCTACCGTGTGGCAAATTACTATTGAAAGAGAAAGAAAAAAGCCATGCAAATTGAGGGCTTTGTGCTGGCTTGGGCAATCAGGCTCGTCATCCAAAACATCTGAAGAGAACCACACTGCTGAAGGCTTTGTTGTTGTTTAGTCGTTTAGTCGTGTCCGACTCTTTGTGACCCCATGGACCAGAGCACGCCAGGCACTTCTGTCCTCCACTGCCTCCCGCAGTTTGATCAAACTCATGCTGGTAGCTTCAAGAACACCATCCAACCATCTCATTCTCTGTTGTCCCCTTCTCCTTGTGCCCTCCATCTTTCCCAACATCAGGGTCTTTTCCAGGGAGTCTTCTCTTCTCATGAGGTGGCCAAAGTATTGGAGCCTCAGCTTCACGATCTGTCCTTCCAGTGAGCACTCAGGGCTGATTTCCTTCAGAATGGAGAGGTTTGATCTTCTTGCAGTCCATGGGACTCTCAAGAGTCTCCTCCAGCACCATAATTCAAAAGCATCAATTCTTCGGCGATCAGCCTTCTTTATGGTCCAGCTCTCACTTCCATACATCACTACTGGGAAAACCATGGCTTTTACTATACGGACCTTTGTTGGCAAGGTGATGTCTCTGCTTTTTAAGATGTTGTCTAGGTTTGCCATCGCCTTTCTCCCAAGGAGCAGGCGTCTTTTAATTTCGTGACTGCTGTCACCATCTGCAGTGATCATGGAGCCCAAGAAAGTAAAATCTCTCACTGCCTCCATTTCTTCCCCTTCTATTTGCCAGGAGGTGATGGGCCCAGTGGCCATGATCTTCGTTTTTTTGATGTTGAGCTTCAGACCATATTTTGCGCTCTCCTCTTTCACCCTCATTAAAAGGTTCTTTAATTCCTCTTCACTTTCTGCCATCAAGGTTGTGTCATCTGCATATCTGAGGTTGTTGATATTTCTTCCAGCAATCTTAATTCCGGCTTGGGATTCATCCAGCCCAGCCTTTCGCATGATGAATTCTGCATATAAGTTAAATAAGCAGGGAGACAATATACAGCCTTGCCGTACTCCTTTCCCAATTTTGAACCAATCAGTTGTTCCATATCCAGTTCTAACTGTAGCTTCTTGTCCCACGTAGATATTTCTCAGGAGACAGATGAGGTGATCAGGCACTCCCATTTCTTTAAGAACTTGCCATAGTTTGCTGTGGTCGACACAGTCAAAGGCTTTTGCATAGTCAATGAAGCAGAAGTAGATGTCTTTCTGGAACTCTCTAGCTTTCTCCATAATCCAGCACATGTTTGCAATTTGGTCTCTGGTTCCTCTGCCTCTTCTAAATCCAGCTTGCACTTCTGGGAGTTCTCGGTCCACATACTGCTTGAGCCTTCCTTGTAGAATTTTAAGCATAACCTTGCTAGCATGTGAAATGAGTGAAATTGTGCGGTAGTTGGAGCATTCTTTGGCACTGCCTTTCTTTGGGATTGGGATGTAGACTGATCTTCTCCAATCCTCTGGCCACTGCTGAGTTTTCCAAACTTGCTGGCATATTGAGTGTAGCACCTTAACAACATCATCTTTTAATATTTTAAACAGTTCAGCTGGAATACCATCACTTCCACTGGCCTTGTTATTTGCAGTGCTTTCTAAGGCCCATTTGACTTCACTTTCCAGGATGTCTGGCTCAAGGTCAGCAACCACACTACCTGGGGTGTACAAGACATCCATATCTTTCTGGTATAATTCCTCTGTGTATTCTTGCCATCTCTTCTTGATGTCTTCTGCTTCAGTTAGGTCTTTACCACTTTTGTCCTTTATTATGGTAATCTTTGTACGAAATGTTCCTTTCATATTTCCGATTTTCTTGAACAGATCTCTAGTTCTTCCCATTCTGTTGTTTTCCTCTATTTCTTTGCATTGCTCGTTTAAGAAGGCCTTCTTGTCTCTCCTTGCTATTCTTTGGAAATCTGCATTCACTTTCCTGTATCTTTCACTATCTCCCTCGCATTTTGCTTGCCTTCTCTCCCCCGCTATTTGTAAGGCCTCGTTGGACAGCCACTTTGCTTTCTTGCATTTCTTTTCCATTGGGATGGTTTTAGTTGCTGCCTCCTGTATAATGTTGCGAGCCTCCACCCATAGTTCTTCAGGCACTCTGTCCACCAAATCTAAATCCTTAAACCTGTTCCTCACTTCCACTGTGTATTCATAAGGGATTTGATTTAGATTGTATCTTACCGGCCCAGTGGTTTTTCCTACTTTCTTCAGTTTAAGCTTGAATTTTGCTATAAGAAGCTGATGATCTGAGCCACAGTCAGCTCCAGGTCTTGTTTTTGCTGACTGTATAGAGCTTCTCCATCTTTGGCTGCAGAGAATATAATCAATCTGATTTCGATGTTGTCCATCTGGTGATGTCCATGTGTAGAGTCGTCTCTTGTGTTGTTGGAAAAGCGTGTTTGTGATGACCAGCTTGTTCTCTTGACAGAACTCTATTAGCCTTTGCCCTGCTTCATTTTGATCTCCAAAGCCAAACTTGCCAGTTGTTCCTTTTATCTCTTGATTCCCTACTTTAGCATTCCAATCCCCTATAATGAGAAGAACATCCTTCTTTGGTGTCACTTCTATAAGGTCTTGTAAGTCTTCATAGAATTGGTCAATTTCAGTTTCTTCAGCACCAGTAGTTGGTGCATAAACTTGGATTACTGTGATGTTAAAAGGTCTGCCTTGGATTCGTATCGAGATCATTCTATCATTTTTGAGACTGCATCCCAGTACAGCTTTCGCCACTCTTTTGTTGACTATGAGGGCCACTCCATTTCTTTTACGGATTTCTTGCCCACAGTAGTAGATATGATAGTCATCCGAACTGAATTCGCCCATTCCCGTCCATTTTAGCTCACTGATGCCCAGGATGTCAATATTTATTCTTGCCATCTCATTTTTGACCACATCCAACTTACCCAGGTTCATGGTTCTTACATTCCAGGTTCCTATGCAATATTTTTCTTTACAGCATTGGACTTTCCTTTCGCTTCCATGCATATCCACAACTGAGCGTCCTTTCGGCTTTGGCCCAGCCGCTTCATCAGCTCTGGATCTACTTGTACTTGTCCTCCGCTCTTCCCCAGTAGCATGTTGGACACCTTCCGACCTGAGGGGCTCATCTTCCAGCGTCATAACTTTTATATGCCTGTTGTCTTTGTCCATGGAGTTTTCTTGGCAGGGATACTGGAGTGGCTTGCCGGTTCCTACTCCAGGTGGATCACGTTTGGTCAAAACTCTCCACTATGACCTGTTCATCTTGGGTGCCCTGCTCGGCATAGTTCATAGCTTCTCTGAGTTCTTCAAGCCCCTTCTCCACGGCAAGGCAGTGATCCATGAAGGCTAATCAGCCTCATCTAGTGATACAGAATATTATATCTGATGCTTTGTGTGTTTCTTTGGCTCTTCTCTACTTTATTTGCTACTAGGGATGGGAGAACTTGCAGTGTGATGACTTCAGATCTCTCATTTTACATCATGAAATGCCACTGACAATAGGGAAATAACAAGACATGGTCTTCCTGTTTTCAGCAATACCCCAGTGCCTGTCATAATATCTTATTCTTTCAGCCTGAATAATTGTGATAATGCAGGGGTTGAAAATGAATTATTTCTGAGTTTCTGCTTTATCATATTTTTAGCATATTGTTGAAAGATTTGATTGCCATATCACTCTCCTTAAAACTTGGCAAATAGTTTCATCATTTTGTCTGTATGGTAGCTGATATTTAACATTTCATTTAGCATACAGCTATAGAGCTGGCATGACTCTTCTGAAAAAGAACTCTTTCCAAGGCGATCAAAGAAAAAAATGCTGAATTATACATGCTGAACTATACTGAGAGCATACATGCTAGCAATAATACATTGTGGAAAATTTAACTCTACAAACCATAATCTTACACCTAAACATTACACGCCCCTGCAGCTGTGTACAGATTTTTATTTCTAAGGGGCAATGGGAACAATTTATCACTAATGTGATAACAACCCTTAACCTAGAATTGCTAGATTCAAAATTATATAATTGGGGGAACCTATAGATATAGTTGAATGGGGAAAACATTTTTGTTCCTTGGTCTAATTTACACCCACTCACATGCATTGTTTCACCCAAGTTGGGAATGATGAAATTGATTAGACCACAAAATGCTTGTAATTGGATCCGATCAATTTCACATTTAAGAGGGCTTGAATGGCAGGACATTGTTTACTGAAAAGGCAAAATAGCATCATGCTTGTGCTTTCCTCACTTTTTAAAGGACAAGTTGAGCACATGGATTGTGTACATCACATATCCCTTAATACATGGAAACAAACAAACAAATGAATTATAACCTTGGAAAAAAATCCCAACTGTCCCAGGCATTGGAATGGTGAAGTATATTATTCATCATGGTGTCTTTGCAAGAGACATTCTGTCAAAATAAACTTACTGCAGAAGTGCTGCACGTGTTTCTGGGGAACAGTTCCAGCTTTTCCTCAAAAAATCTATAAGTGCTATTAAGTAAGAAAAAATTTGGTCAGAGACCATGATAAGGCACACAGAATGAATGTGTGTCCTGGTAGTAACAACACTACATGTCTGCCTCCAACAATCTGAAAATTCACTGCTTGTACAGAACCTAATGCCCAGTGCTTACCACATGAATCATACTTCATAGAATTGCTGATATGGGCTTGAGTAGTAAAAGTTAAGCAAGAGCTAGAAATAGCAAAATAAATACCTTCAGAAATTTCCTATCCTGTTTTTTAAAAAAAACATTATTTAAATAAAATTTAGATTTTAATGGGAGCAGGCAGTAGCTCATGAATTTGGGGTACTCATTCAAAACTAAATTTACCTATGGCCCAATAATAAACCTGTCTACGCAGAAATAAATTGTACTAAATTTAACATGTGTTGCTAGGTATGCTTACAATGTAATTATATGAATGTGCACGTATGCCACACAGTGTAATTCTAATAATGTTTATTTGAGTTATAGCTGAATTGGGGCATATGTTCAAAGAGATAAAATGGGTTTCACACCCAAGAGACAAATCTCAGAAAACACTAGACAAGTGTTGAATAAATACTATATTTTTTGAAAAACTAAAAAGATGCTTATGCCCATTATTTCTTCCAATGGTCAAAAAACTTAGCAAAATTTGGAGGGCTTATTTATGAAATTGATGTTATACAGAACAAGGTATGAGACAAAGGTTTTGGTGCACACTTGAGCAGCTTTGCAAAGAGTTGGGAGAAGTTATCAGGACAAATAGATAGGATTCATCCCCCTGTTACCCTGCAAAGAACAGGACAGGGTTGTCCTTTATGGCTCCTGCTCTTTGCCCTGTCTATTGCAGCTCTGGCAATTTCAATAATCATTAATTTCAAAATTAATGATGTCAGTATCAATAATGGAGAACACACAATACAACTGTTTGCAGATGATGTGGCAATTGTCACAAGCAAACCTGAAATGTCACTGCAGGAAAGTCAAAGACAAGTAGACAGGTACAGTAAAGTTTCAGGCTTTAAAGGTAATTATAAAAAATCAGCATTATAGGTATGCCGATAGAGAATCTCCTTTGAGAACAGGGTTTTATTTCTCGCTCAAAGACAGCTGTAAGGGCATGGGCAAGGAAAGAGACTTCCAATGGCCTTTCTTGTTGGCACTTCAAGATATTTCAAACAGCTTCAAATAAATGCTGGATGGAATTCTGAGATGGTCTCAAAGGACTAGTTGGAAGAGATGTCAAGGGATGGTACATTTGTCTGCATGTGGTGGTCAATCATGTCCTCTGAGAGATATATTTGGGACAAGATCCTCACAGAAATAGACATTATGACCATACAAAGCAGTTATAGGCACTTTCCCAAAGGATTTACTGTCTACAATGCATAAAGATTTTGAGTGGTATACAACACAGCATTGTAGAGTTAGCACTGAACCTGTTCTGTTACCAGGTTGTCTTATGCTACTGGGCAAGAGGTTCCACAAGCAAGTAGTTGGTATTTATATGCACAGTTCGTAGAGGACAGAAAAATAAAATACCTAGCCACAACAGTTCCAGTATGGCAAACTCTTGTGCAATGGTTCTAGCAGGCTGACACATTGGATACAACCCTTTCTTTTATATCCTTTAGCAGCAGAAAGAGCAGTAATTACAATCCATTGCAAGGATTCTCTCAAACTGTGGTTTTGGGGCAGGGGTGGGTTTTGGGCAGTGTGCAGTGAAGTTGCATCAGGTGTGCAGCCAAGAAGCATGCCTTTGTAAAACCTGGTAAGTACTTGCCAGGCTTCAGGGTGGAGGCATGATTGCTCTGACAGGGTCCTAGAGTCCTCCCATCTCCTTACCAGGCTTTGGAAAGGGGGTAGGAGGGCTCTAGGACCCTTCCAGAGCCTTTTGCCTCCTTCACAAAGCCCAGCTTCAGCCGGCACGGCGAGAGCTGTGGGAGAGGGCACCAAATGGCCTTGCACAGGGGAGCATATTACCAAGGCCCACCCCTGTTTGGGAGGCTTTAGGACCAGTTATTGATAAATAAGCTTATCCACCATAAGTTTGTTAAAGGCCATACAAAACCTGAATCATTTGATGTAACACAGTGCTCATTTTTGTGATATGTCCATCATATATAGCCCATAACTAATGCTTCTCCCAGATCCTTGTATGTTTTTGCTGGACTACTGAGAGAAAAATTAAAAGCTTGAAGGCTTTTACTTACTTGGTTGTGTTGATTGTGTCAGAAGAACCTCACACTTTTTTGAATCCAAACCAGTGTCTATAGCTCCCAGCCATTATATTTACTTCATTACCACAACTAATCAGGGACCTAGTCTGTATGAATAATACCTACTTTGTGTTTGGGGAGGGGGAGTCTCACAAAACTGTCATTCTACATCCATACATATACCAATATATTAATCTGCTCAGTTAGTTAGAAACAGCATACATGAACACATTGGTCTAATAAAGGATATCTCAAACTAAACTGTGTGTAGAGTGTAGGTACTTTGTTTTGCTGCATTTTGGTGAATGTTTCATGCCTGTCATTAAAGCTGAATATGCTGTTTCGTTAGATTAGGGATAAATGTTTCCCTTAATCTGTTTAGTGTTTTGATGCAATCTGTACGTCTGGATTTGTAGAGGGTGAATAATTCTTTAGGAAGTATCAAAGGACCAGGCAAACAAGTTTGCTTCTTTTGTGCATATTAGCCAGCTTTCTTTGCTAGCTCTCTTGGTTACAAAGTGGAACAGCTGAAGAATACAGAATATCTCCCCTCACATCACATATTAGATTTCAGCATTTAGACCAGCTTCTCCTCATATAAAGGTAAAGGTAAAGGTACCCCTGCCCGTACAGGCCAGTCTTGACAGACTCTAGGGTTGTGCGCTCATCTCACTCTATAGGCCGGGAGCCAGCGCTGTCTGCAGACACTTCCAGGTCACGTGGCCAGTGTGACAAGCTGCATCTGGCGAGCCGGCGCAGCACCCGGAATGCCATTTACCTTCCCACTGGTAAGCGGTCCCTATTTATCTACTTGCACCCGGGGGTGCTTTCGAACTGCTAGGTTGGCAGGCGCTGGGACCGAACGATGGGAGCGCACCCCGCCGCGGGGATTCGAACCGCCGACCATGCGATCGGCAAGTCCTAGGCGCTGAGGTTTTACCCACAGCGCCACCCGCGCCCCTTCTCCTCATATACCCCTCATCAAATCTTCATGTATCACAGACACTTCTGTTGATTATTCTTTTGCTCTGAAGTTATTTGTTTGTGTCTGTGTATGTGTACTCCAAAATATTTACTGAGTACTATGGTTTTATTTCTTTAGGAATTGATTCTTTTTCATACATTTTTAAGGCCACAAACTGAAATCACTGAAAACCTATAAGGGCCTCATTCAACATATTATTTCCCCCCGTGTAAATAGTCTTTGGGCTATCCCTGCTTGAGAATACACTAATATAGACAAATATAACAAGTGAATATAGAGCTGGAGCAGAATAGTGATATGGCAGAGCTTTCCACCACTGCCTTCTGGAACTAAATCTTGCTCTCAGGGAGCAGAGAAGGAAGCCTGCAGCATCTAGTGGCCTCTCAGCCACCATCCCAAGCACCATTGGATTCTTCTCTTAGTGTTTCTTTTATATATTGTTATATCTCTCTTTAGGAACATATGAAGCTGGCTCGCCCTGAGTCAGAGCATGGGCCCATCTAGCTCAGCATTGTCAACAGATGGTGGTCATGGCTCTCCTGGATTTCCGGTAGAAGATTCTGCCAGCCAAACTCAAGGCTGAACCTGGGACCTTCTGTGTTCAACCTCTACCACAGAGCTACTGTCCTCCCCTCTACAGATCTTCTTTTGCTATATGATTATATGTTCTATTGATAGCACATAAGAGGAGCCCTCCTGGATCACATCAAGGAAGCCTACACATACTCAAGGCTGCTCAGACTGGTGACAAAAGTCAGCTAGCCTGACTTTTTACATTTGACAAAACGTCACCATTCAGGGGTCAAGAGAAGACTCATGGGGAACCCAAAATTTCTTGGAAGTATATAACAAAAGCTTTCGAAAAATCCATAAGGGGTGGCAAAGGTTTTCACAATTTTAAATATATGGCCGAGGAGGTGGGAGACCCTAAGAGGGGAACTCCAAAACAGCCCAAAGAGCATACCCTGTGGCCATGTTAGGGGTGGTGCACAATAACAGAAAGAATCAAATAAATATACTGGGGGAGGGTACAGATGACTGAATGGCACTCTAACCAGGAGCACTCCATACTGCAACACTCTGTTGCCACTGAGTCCCAGTTTTCAGGGTATATATCTATCCAATATATTAGGGAAGTCATGCAACAAGGAGCAGAACTGTGCTCAAGCTGAACCTTTCTCAAGAAAGGCAATATTATTGGATAAGAACCCCATAACACCATATAAATGTCACCATGGTAATGTATAATAGCTACCAGATATCCATGATCATGAACACTTTACAATAACAGTTTGTTATCAGATTTACTGAAATGTATCTTCAGGCTGTATTATCACAGGGCGAAAAGAAAAGAAAAGAAAACTTTAAAGGATCACTGTGTAGGATGCCTGACATACTTTTGAAAATAAACAGTGAAGCCAGTGTCAAACACGGTGTTCTTTTATTGGGGGGAAAAAATAGTGGTACTGTGGTCTATGACCCAGATTTGTTCTCAATAGGAGCCTACATTCCATCCTGGCTTCACCCAAGATGCCATGCACTTCCCTACTTCCCTGCACCCCCATTTGATATTGGGGGGGCAGGGAAGTAGGGAGACATTGAAAGTGTGTGTGTGTGTGTGTGCACGCGCACACACGCTCATGACATCAAACATGGTGTCAGTGGAACGGTCTAGCTTCCATTAGTCTGCCTGGAGCCGCTTTGTGTGTGTTTCATGTATGAAAGGTATGTGTGCAGTAATACAATGATAACCGTGAAATTGTATCATCTGAATATCTTTAAGGCAGTCGCTTCCTTTTCATGATAGTTTGTTGAAAGAGCAGTAGCTGCAAAGGTGATAGCATCTGAATCACTCAGGCTGCTTACCATGGCTCAGGTGAAAATTATTATTTGGGAGGAATTGTTTTTGCAATTCTTCAGTTCATTCTGTGCCAAGTAATTCCCCTCTGACCAGATGAATGGCTATTTGATCCATGTGACTTAATTCAATAAAAAAGTGCAATGACACCATTAGAATATGATGCGCTTCTAGTAAAACAGTGTTAATGCATAGCTCCTAATAGTCTACACTATATTTCCATCTAAGCATATTATTTTTAATACCCAGGCCACAGAAGAAGAAATATTAAACAAAACTCTTAATAGATTTCCAAAGTGATCTTGCATCATTTCCAGTAAAATTAAAGCCATAATCATGAACTCTGGTATAACCTTTTGCTAGTTAAGGAACTTAAAGGAGCTAAAATAATTTAGCAGTGCTTCTCCAAAATATCTAATGGGGGCAACTTATGGCAGCTGAATGCCACACTGAAACAGAATGCAGAAAACCATCTCTACTTTAATAAGCATGCTATTAACCTTTCTCAGCAAAACACTTATGATGCAGATCATCTTCCTGTATTTCACATATATCAGCTTACTGGGGAAAGCAAGCAAACAAATTCCTATTGCAAGAAGAAACATGTCTGCTTTGATCACAAAGTCCTCTCTGAAGAAGGAACATTTTGGAGAAAATGTAAGATACAGGCCAAAAAGTAAGTATTTGGTATTTGTAGCAGCTGGTATATACAGGTGAAACACTCAGCAGCTCTTCCTGTTTCTCGAAATTATCAAGAATCAATCTTAGTCCCACTAACAGCACAAACTTTAGGAAGCAGAGCAACTCACGGGAGGGAAAAGTTCTTCTCTTTCCTTCCCATCGCATCTTTGGGACAGCATGAGCAGTGACGGCACACAGACTGAGTCTTGGGAGGCCACTGGCTGTCTCTCCCCCCCCCCTCCCCGTTTCAAAAACTGATGCCATGCCGGCAGCTTCTATGTAACAAAGGTCTCTGGTCAGGATAGTTTAAAAGATGGAGAGTTAGCGTGTAACACCAAGTATAGAGCACAAGCTGCTTCATGCTTTCACTAATAATAATGACACAAGCCACATGCTGACATGGGTAATGTCTTGGCCACCTGAAGCAACTTCTACTTTCATGACAAATCCAACTGCTACCCAGTCCCACTGAAACTTTAGTAAAATACTAATACTAATAATAATAAATGTTGCCAATCCCATGAGGTTAATAATAATAATAATTTATTACTTATACCCCACCCATCTGGCTGAGTTTCCCCAGCCACTCTGGGCAGCTTCCAACAGGAGATTAAAAACACATTAAATCATCAGTCATTAAAAGGACAAACCACCTTCCTTCACTTTCTCCTGCCATCGACTTTCTCCTGCGACCATGTTTTATATGCACCCTCATGCAAAAATATTCATTTTATTGTTATTTAACAAAACGGATATACTGCTTGTTGGTAACAAAACCTCTAAGAGGATAACAAAATACAAACCATGTTAAAATTGTCAACAAAAGTCAAAAACAGGTAGTTACAAACCTTTTTAGGGATTATTAAAATTAACAGTAAACCAAAATGAGATTAACACATATGACAACATTCTGCATGTCTGGCTTGCTGAAACAAAAAATGTTGTAAGCAGACACCAATAAAAAGGGGGGGGGGGGCGAAGAGTACAGCAAAGGCATCTGCCTAATGTCAATAGCAATAAGGAGTGATAGAAAAGTGAATAATGACTAATGCAGGAAACTTGTTCTATAAAGCCAACCTGTTCTGCTCCTGTGTTCTAAATAAATGATTGTCCCGTAAACCTGCTGGCCTAGAGGCTGGTTTGGGAAGTGTGAGATGTGAGCGCTTCCAACTCTTACTCCTATCCTGATTGTGTCAAGCTTCATTCCATCATCATTTTCAAATCCAATAGCAGCATGCATGGTGAGAAGGAGCCACTGTCTAAAAACCTGGATGGGGCAGTGCTCAACGGGATGGCAGCATGGTCAAAGCCATGTGGATTCTGCCACTGCCCTCACATGCCCCCAACCTCTCCACCACCCAACCTCAGGCCAGTAAAGGTAACCAGCAGTGACACCCTATGATATTTGACCATGATAAATAGATAAGATATGCACAACAAGAAATGGGAATGATTGGTTATGTAACACTGGGAAAGAGGAATTTGCTCATATGTAGTGAAGTGTGTATTAGACAGCGGTCTATTAGGTCTAAAGGAATGGCATTTAAATCTGTTGTGTCATCTTTTTAATTTATATAAACATCATGCAAGGTTTGTGGTTACATGATTAGCATGAGCATTCATGAATAATGAACAGTGTGATCATGAAGAACAGAAAGAGAGATTTACAGTCACCTTTGTATGTGTCTGTAATGTTGCTTTTAAACTGGCCTTCAATCAATCAAGTAGTTTAGACTTAGGGCTTTCAGGTTTCCAACTCTAGTTAGGGCCATGAAGCAATAATATATATGACGTGGTCTAGCAGTAGACGCAATTGGAGCATGATGTTTTGGAAATACATTTTCATCGTCTATTAGTCTAGAAGTTTAGGATGTTCATTACAATAAGTTTAATGATATTTATGCTTGGGCTATTATAGAAAAACGTTCTGAGCCTCTTCAGTTGATTAAAAATAAAAAGGAAACCAGTTCTGATATTATCTTTGCATTTCATTTATTTACCAACACTTAAAGGATAGGAAGGATTTGGAATCAACTTATGTCCCATAGATGAAGGATTTTTCGAGCCAAAGAAAAATCCAAGATTTCAATTTTTCTATTAAAATCCTGTAGTTGAAATCTAAACGTGGTAACTAGCATATAAGATATTCATGCATTAATCAGTAAAGTACCTATTTTAGGGAATAGGCATTATTGGAAAGTGGAAAAAAAATATGCATAGTATTATACACTGGTAAAACCAGAAGTTGCATTCAGGGACAGTGCTGGGGCATTCTCCGCCCCCCTCCCCAATCTTCAGAAAGTGGATTTATTATTCAAAAGGGGCACCAAAGACTTTGGTGGTTATAAGATACACTACAACAATAAGATGTAACTACAACAAAGATTTGTACTTTTCGTAGTTTCATTCCTCCCCCCCCCCCCCATTTCATGTTCCCTGTTCACTTCAGTATGAGAATACTTTCATGTTTCATGCTTGCCTCAGTCATGCAGTTTTGGAACACAATTCAGTTACTTAATTTGCAGCTGTATCACAAAAGTATGACTCACTGACACAAGGTCCTTGAGTTTCATTTTCAGACCTCTAGGACACTTTCATTACATGAAGAGCTAAACAGAATCAGAGCATGATTCCTGGCAATAGCGTTTTGCAAAGATTTCACTGGTCAACAACAAATTTGTTGTCTGCGTTTTTTCAGCTGATTTAGGACGAATCTGATGCGCTGAATCCAAAAATCACATTGGTTTTGCTCAATCAGGTCAAGTTTTTGAGGTATGACCACATGTTGGTTTTTTACGTTTTTGTTCACATGTACGCTTGTGTGGAGCATTTTAGAAGAAGTTGGTGGGGGTAAAATGCCATGTCGAATAATTGTTTTGATTGGAAATGATTATTTTAATGACAAGAAGTATTCAGGTCCGATAGTTCTGGGTGATTATATCGAAAAGGGATCAGTTTGAAGTCATAAAACCTCGAAATCTTCCTTAAATTGGTGCGGCAAAGCATAAAGTTGGGGGATCAAAACTAAGTTAATGGGGCAGCCGCCCCACGAAGTGTAAAGCTTGGGCGCCACACATGGTGTGCAAGGCATGCACCGAGACTCTACGTGGGTGGACGAATGGCAAGAGGAGTCTGAACTTTGGAATTCCCATGGTTTGGAGGGAGCCGACAAACCATGTCACTGACTGCTACTTCTGCGCTGTTGATGTGACTGGGATCAACAGAAAGAACCGGAGCAGCCTCAAGTATACTGATCTTCAATCAGCACATCGTCCTGTAGCTCATTGTGATGAAATTCCAGTGCCTATCTTCGGAGAACTTCCTGACATTAGTGACGAAGATGCCTCCAGTGTTGAAGGACATGAAGAAGAAGAAGTGGTTCTTGAAGATGATGCTCCACATCCATTTTCCCAAAAGGAGTTGAATGATCTAGTTCGCGACCTCAGCTTGTCAAAGGACTCTGCCGAACTGTTGGCATCCAGATTGAAGGAAAAAAACCTCCTCTCTGACAGTGCTCGCATCAGCTTCTTCCGCAACAGGCATCAAGAGTACCTCCGTTTTTTCTCGGAAGAGAAGGTCTTGGTGTACTGTGCAGATATTGCGCAGCTTCTGCTCAAGCTTGGAGTGCCACAGTACGAACCCAAAGATTGGAGACTGTTCATTGACAGCAGCAAGTGATCACTGAAATGTGTTCTGTTACACAACGGCAACCAGTTTGCCTCTATACCCCTGGCTCACTCGAGTACACTGAAAGAGAACTATGAAGCGGTGAAGTATGTGCTGGAGAAAATTGGTTATGATCAGCATAAGTGGTTTATTTGTGTTGACCTGAAGATGGTGAACTTTTTGTTGGGACAACAGTCTGGCTTCACCAAGTACCCATGTTTTCTGTGCATGTGGGATAGTAGGGACCGTGCTCAGCATTACACGAAGGAGGACTGGCCTGTGCGGGAGGAATTGGTGCCTTGCAGAAAAAGGAACGTCATCAATGACCCTCTGGTGGACAGAGACAGAATACTCTTCCCACCGCTGCACATCAAGCTCGGCTTAATCAAGTAGTTCACCAAGGCTCTGGACAAGGATGGTGACTGCTTCACTTACTTGTGCCAGGCTTTTGCAGGATTGACCATGGAGAAGTTGAAAGCTGGCATCTTTGATGGTCCTCAGATCTGTCAGCTCATCAGAGATCCAAAGTTCGGAAACTCAATGAACGAAGTGGAACTGGAAGCGTGGAAGGCATTTGTTCTGGTAGTGAAGAACTTTCTTGGCAAAATAAGGCCAGAAACTTGTCAGCAACATGCTGACTCCTTTCAGAAACCTGGGCTGCAACATGAGCGTCAAGATGCACTACCTATTTTCACATATGGACCAGTTTTCTGAGAACCTGGGTTCAATGAATGACGAGCAGGGGGAGAGATTCCATCAGGACATGAAAGAGATGGAGACCAGGTATCAGGGTCGCTGGGATGCAGTCATGATGGCTGACTACTGTTGGACTCTGAAGAGAGACCTCCCTGTCGCTGAGCATTCCTGGAGTTCCAAGAAATGGAAGTTCAAGCCCTGAAGTTTGAAAAATGGTGAAGCAACATGCAATTTACGTGTACTTACCTTTATCAATGCCCACCATTCAGTTTACAGTAAACTTGACCTGATGGAGAGAAACGGATGCCATTTCCTGATTCAGCACTGCAAAAATACCCTAAATCAGTTGTAGAAATCTAGACAACATTCAAAAAGTAAAAAATTGTTGCCCAGTGTAATCTGCAGTGGGATTTGACTTTGGGCAGTAGCATCACATTCTAGCTCAAATTTAATTTGAGATCAATTAGAGCAGCTGCCCCAAGGCCCCTTTGCAGCAGAGGTCCTTTCTAGCCAGTTCTGCCTCCTCCAGTTCTGCCTGTAACACTTTAATATGCCTTTATTGATTTTCTTATTATTTAAAACCAAATTTTCAAGCCGACCATAAGGATGCTGTGCAACCCACACCACAAGCAGCAGAAGCATTGCTGGGGGCAATCTCAAAGAAAAGGTTTTGAGCTATTTTAATGGAATTTTACTGAAATCTACACTTCCGACATGGGCTGCCATACTTCCGGATTTCCCTGGACATTTAAGCGAATTCCGCCCAGGTGCTGTTTCAGACAGCCGAATCCCGTCTATGTCTGGGAAATTCTATGGCGGCCCTAGGCAAGCTATGTGAAACTAAAAGGCTTTCCTCACAGTCACATTTGTAAGTTGGGTTTTAGCTGCCCACCCTTTTCTAGTTTCAGTGCAGGATTAGTGGTCAATATGGGGATAAGTGGGTTTCCCCCCCCTCACCCCCCCCAATGCCTGCTTTGGCTTTGAAGTAAGTTTTTTTCCTCCATCTGTTCTGCACTGATTTTCTTTTCGGCTGTAGCCTCTAGTAGTCTATTCTTTTCTAACATAGATCAGAACTGGCAGGGTGGGATAGCACAGGTTAAAAAGAGAATCGAAATGAAAATATACTAGTTAGAATCCTAAGGAATCAAATAGAAGGTGAATGCGGATCCCCCCCCCCCCCACACACATTAAATCAGTCTCTCAGGGGTAGCAGTCCTGGGAGACAGGAGTATCCTTTGGCCATTGCTATTTTTCTAGAAAAAGAGGTGCTGGAACTCACCATGAATGCCTCCCCTGTTCTCTTATAATGGCAATGGCGTCCACCTGAGAGGTGCTGGAACTGAGATCCAGTGAGTTCCTATTGATAAAACTGAGATCCAGTGAGTTCCTATTGATAAAAGAATGCTTTGGGCATTTCAGAACTGTCAGCTACTGAGCCCACTAGTTAGTGAATATAATACTGTAGTTCCTTCACAATGCAATCCCATACTCATATATGTAACTGAGTTCAATGGGATTTATACCCAGATATATGTGCAGAACTGCAACCTAAATTACCAAGATGGAAACTAAACATAAAATAGTATAAGGAAGAATGAAACCTTCTTGAAATAACAAGTGCAGTGGTATGATCCCCTCTTAGTTAAAGAATAATTACTTGGTTTAAATATTGTGCAGGAATAATATATTCTTCCAGGTTTATGCATTTATTGTGATCCTTTTAAAAATGCATATTTACTCATAATAGTAAGAACTTACTTTGAATAATGCAGTAAAAATGCCCTCAAGAGTACGTTTTAAAAGTTACATTACTAGCATTCATTTTCTGAATTAAATTGGAAATAGTAAAAAAAAGTGTGTTTAAATAGCAAGTGTTACTGAAAAAAATCACACAATACGTGATTCACCAGTAATTACGAAGAAACACAAACATTTTATGAAAAGGAATTATTGATCTATAACCACAACAGACTGAAGTATTCCAATGTGATCTCTAATGGAAACTACGTAGCAACATTCACAAACACACCAACTCAATCATTCTAAAACAGACATAAAAGCAAATTATACTAACAGCTAATATTGAATGGATGGGTCTTTAAAAGGCTTTTTACTCAAAGCAAACAAGGCTTCTTTTTTATTAAAAAGAAAGAAAATACCTAAAATAGTTCTACAGATAAAACAAGCAAAATCCTGCTTTTCAGTTTCCAAATTGCTACTCTCTTATTTTGCTATAGGAATAATTTGGTACACTGTATTCATTATAATGACTGAAGAGAAATCATCTCTGGTGTTTATTGAATTTGTTCTGGCCAAGCAACATATAAAGTTGATTTGGGAAGTTTTGTGAATTTTTCAAGATATATCTAGATTATTATCCCCTAAATCCTGACTTAAATTGCTTTTGAAGAGTTGTCCAGAACACAGTGTGGGTTTTTTGTACATCAAATTGCCCCCAAGGTGTCACCAATGTGTTCTGACTCAGCTATCTTAAATTTTCACTTATGTGACTGTGCAAAGCACAGCCTTCTATAAGCCCAGTAGAACAAGTGAATCATCGTGTTCACTAGCTATCCTATTCAATAGGATGTCACTTACCCTTTGTGTGCATGGAGGTATAAAGATACATGCAGACCCCTTTATTCTACATCTGATTTTTTTTTGGGGGGGAGGGAACACAACTATGAAAGGCATGTGCCTCACTTTGCCATTGCTTTTGAAACTAGTGGTAATGCAGAGGGACAGTTCCAGTGCTTAAAGTTCTCTTTTCAGTTTGCACATGGAGCACTCCCTCCACACCTTTCCACTCAGTCCCGTGGTGGGAAACTCAAATTATCGTAGGTACTCTCTTCTTAGGAATCCCAAGCTTTAAGAGTTGTCTCCTAAGAGACCACATTGTAATGCTGTGAACCATTCAGTAGTCTTTGGGTGAAGGGTGGTATAGAAAGGTAAGGAAATAATAATAATAATAATAATAATAATAATAATAATAATAAATATCTGCATAAGCCTTCATGAGATGCCACCAAGATTGTTCTAGCCATAATCAGCACCTGCTTCCTACTTCCTCTTCCCTTAATCTCACAACATTTCTGGGTTTTGTGTTTTCTTCAGTTTTGTTAGGAACCTGAAAGTGAGATGCAGGTTCCACCTTTTTAAGCTCTTTGCCTATTTTTCACAAAAACAGGATGGTTTTTGTAGGCTGTTTGCTTTCTGAGGCATTCCATGTGGAGCTCAAGGCAAAATGCAAAAAACATTTGTCTCCCTCTATCACAGCCTGTGTCTATATGGCAGGGGAAGCCAACCTGGTGCCCCTTGGACTTCTGTGGGCACGGGCATGTCAAAGGGGGTGCTTTCCTTTCTACAGCCCTCCTCTTCCTTTATATACATGGACATAGTCATGAGTAATTGCTCACCTCACAGCTTTTATTAGGCATTAGTTATCAGACCACACTCGGAATACCCCGAGCCAATGCCAGTGATACTTCCCTCTCCCTGAAAGTTAAAGCAGCTTCTTTTGATTCGGGTTTTACTTATTTACTTACTAAACTTATATCCCGCATTTCCTCCCAAAGAAGCCCAGTGTGGCAAACAATACAATTAAAAATAAATTAACAACAGATTTAAAACATCTTAAGTATCTACATAGTTCATCACCAGCCACCCTGTGATCTAGCTCAAGGACACTTCTGTAACCATTAAGCATACTTCTTGATTTATTAAGTCCTTACTAAAGCCAGGCAGTTCTTTCTCTGTCAGCTATAACAGCCTTTTCTAGCATATGCATGAAAGGGGAGGGGAGAGAGTGAGAGAATAATGTAGTTCCGTTACAGGAGCTTCCTGTGTTTTCAGCTCTGTTGGGGTTGAAGCAAGCAAGTTCACTACCACTCTGGAAGAATGGCAGATGAAGGTGATTGACTACATGGAACTGGCGGAAATGACTGGCAGAATCCGAGACCAGGGAGAAGAGTCGGTGGAAGAAGATTGGAAGAAATTTAAAGACTATTTACAGAAATATTGTAAAATTAATGAATGTTAGAATGATGTTGGATAGAAATTAAATGGTTTTTAGCAGAAATATTATAAGGGAATATGAAAAATGGATTACTAACAGGTAAAAATTTAATGTTACAATACTTTAAGATTAGAGATTAGGATAAACAAAGAGGGGAAGGATTTGCTGAACCAACAAATTGAACTGGAATACAAAAAAGGGAGGCGTGAGGAGGTCCGGGAAACAAGCTAATGAAAAATAAGTAATTGAAAGATTGACTTGTTTTTAATTAATTTTATTTTGTATTTTTCTTTTTTCTATTTTTATTTTGTAATATTTTAAAAATCTTAATAAATATCTTATAAAAAAAAGCAAGTTCACTGAAATGAGATCTATTTCCCTGTCTGTGCTGACTTCCTCCAGAGACTCAGAATGGAATATCTTCTCCATTCCAGCACAGGAGCTTGGATGAACCTCAACTGGATTAGCTCACTTTGTAAAAGGACAAACTACGACTAGTTCCTTTTCAGATAGAATGAACCCAAAGTAGAGTAAGTCCTTTTAAAAAATGAGCTTTCCAAACACAGACAGGAACCATTTGCTCAGCATTAGTTGCGCACAAAGTTTTCCACCCACCTCAGAATGTGTATCCAGAAGTTTGCTTTGAAATGTGCAGAGTTCCCTAGCTAGATTGGGGCCCTGGAGTTTAATTCTATGATTTCTGTATTTTGATCTGGCAAATATCATATGTGAACAGACTCACAAACTAAAGCAGAATAAAGTCACCCCACTACACTGCTGCTAAGGAATTACTTATAACTGCTGTTGAGGGAATGTTTACCTTTATAAAAGTGATAAATATAGAAGCTATGTTCTCTTACAGCAACAAAAGCACTGAGCTGTCAGATTTGGGGTGGCATAAAAATGTTCCCTTTTTAAATGCTGGGCGACTCATCTCTTCAGTGCTAAATTTAGCTTGAAATTTAAAAGGCAGCTTAATAATAAAAAGCCCTTAAACTATTTCTCTCTCTCAAAAATGTTTATATGTTTCCCTTGGATAACATGCTTCCATTTATATTAGAAGAATTCATAACAATGTTTGTAGAAATGACACTTCGTGAAAAGAACTCTGATCCTTTGTTACCACTTTGATTAATTTTATTCATTGCATTGTTCTGTGCTGAAAGTGGCCCATAGGGCGGCATTGAAAAGACAATTTTAATCACACAAAAAGACAGGAAAACAGGCTTTTCTCCAAGAGAAATAAACAAAGAGGAAAGCATACCCTGCAGAGTTTTGAGGAAGCAGAAAACCCTCTCCATTTAAACAGTGGAGCTTTATGGTGGGGCAAGTAATTGATGGGGAGGAAATGAAGACATCAGTTCTGGATTTTTAAAAAAATCCTATCACAAACAACACAGCAATCCTCTTGCTCTTTTTGTTAAAGCTTATCCATTGAACTTCAAGTAGGTCTGTGAAGAGAAAAAGAACAAAGCTCAAAAGAACGCAACATTTCTCAGCAGGGTAGCCATTGTTGTGCTCCTGTCCAAAGCAGGGCAAGATACCAACAACAACAAAAAGCATTTAAGCACTGCTTGGCACCGTGCTTTGAGTTTTTGACTGCCATTTCAGTAAAAAAAACAACTGTATCCAAACACAATGGGCAGTAGTAAATACTCTAGAACAGGGAAGAGCCATAGAGGGGGTTCCTTTTGTGAAGATTTTGGACAGTGTTGAAAAGCTCTCCCTTTTTCGGCAATCTTTGAAGATGGTGTTGAAAGGGAAAGAAAGGATTCTGTTTAGAATGAGGACAATGCATTGGCTTAGTTATCCACCAGTGACATCAACACATAATCAAATCTGATTAGCCACATCATGTTATGATGTCATCCTGCTCCCTATGTAATTCCTTAGTGGCTGGGATTGACCATGTGACTAACTAAGGAAGAGGGTTCTATAATGAAAAGCAGCAGCAGAGAAGGGAAACAATGGCAGAAATGTAGTTGAAATAGGAGAATATTCTCAAGTTTAGGGTCCCCCCCCCCAAATGTTTCTGTCTTCCAAAAGCATCACTTCCAAAAGCATCACGGTAATGGCACCTGCCCTGTGGAACGCCCTCCCATCAGATGTCAAAGAAATAAACAATACCTGATGTTTAGAAGACATCTGAAGGCAGCCCTGTTTAGGGAAGTTTTTAATGACTGATGTTTTAATATATTTTTAATCTCTTGTTGGAAGCTGCCCAGAGTAGCTGGGGAAACCCAGCCAGATGGCTGGGGTATAAGTAATAAATCATCATCATCATCATCATCATCATCACTTTCAAAGTGAACATTAGAATACATGCAGTAACATACTGGGTAGCTCTTCTCTAGCATCCACCATGGTCATCATGCTGAAATTAAAAGGCTTTGTGTAACTCCCCATTCTAGATGCCATATGAACATTTTACGAGCAAACATGTGCATACATCTTATCAGACTCAGTCCTACAGGACAAGCTAGGAATATCTCCTTACATGTGTCACTAATCTCTAGAGCTAGAAATGGTGGCATAAGCAAACACCCAAATTAGCTAAGCCATCGCAATGACTGCGGCCAGCAAGCTCAGATTCCATGGGAGACTGCAAGTATTGTTTTTGTGCTCCTCTCCTCACAACCTCAGAACATTGGAAATGGAAATGATGGTGCGCTTGACTGGCTGCAGCTTCTCAGCTGTGAAGGGAAAGCATCCTGCAATCTATCAAAGGTATTTCTTCCTTGCTATTACATCACAAATTCCAGGTTTTAAGCCATGTATTAATAGTAGGCTACAGCACACTGACCCCTGCATTAAATGAAGCCCTGGATGTTGGGAGTTATTGGGGGGGGGGAAACAAAAATTACATTTGTCATGGCTCTTGGGGGAAGATGGCAAATGTAAAATTGCCACTCTTCAGAGACTAATTGCAATGTGCTGTATATTCTTGGCACACCTGATGAAACTATTCTATCAATCCTAACCACATTCATGCTCCTGGAATTATGTCAGAGGGCTTTAATATCAGACCAGAACAAAAATGCTTCTATTGGAAGCACTTTGTTAAAGAAATGCATGTTCTTGGAGGTGCAATCTGTGAACTAAACAAACCATAATTTTGAAGCTGCTCCAATGTAAAAAATACATTTCATTTTTCAAGCTATATGTGAAAGTCAGCAAATCTAATACCTGAGATTGGATATCTTTTAACAACAGCAGGCTTCACTTTTTGAAAGGAGGGCTTGTTGTAATGAGCCCAGGGCAGCAAGAAGTTATAATTTAAAATATACTACTTTAAATGAATACTTTTCTAAACGAAAAGAAATATATATATATTATTGCTCTAGAAGAAGATGCTTATATAAAACTCAGTGGGAAGAATTTCACTGACAAGCACAATGTGGAAAAGTCCCCCACCCAATTTAAAATAAATGAGTAAACCTTCCACTTAAGCCCCCCCCCCCTTATCACAGTAATAAATATTTGCTAAAGGAAACAAAAGTCTTGCAGCTCTCTCCTACAATCTCCCATCACCTAGGCCTGTAGTCAGAAGCCTTGTGGCAAGGGGACCCAAGTGTACGTTGGGAAGAGGGACCCGGTGCAGAATGGACAATGACTAAAATTCAGTTAGCCTAATATAATACATTCATTTGTTTAAACAATTTAAACCAAACTTTCATATAAAATATTGCAATGCGCTATATCACCTAATGTATGATTAAGGCTGGAGTCTATGCCGATTAACTCTGATTCTACGATCTCTGGGAGGGTGTCCCTGGAGCATATAAGAGTATGAATTTCCCACTCCACAGTTAGAGAGGGAGGTCTGCCGGTGGAGTGGGAAGTCTTTCCACAGAGGCATCCTCCTTGCAACCATGAAATGGCTCTTCTCCACTGCATCTGCATCTATTCAGAGTTTTTATGAAGGGCAAGAGTCTTCCTAAGAGGCTTGGGTGCAGCCTGAAGCCTGGAAAGCACCTGAAAAGGTCAGGGCAAAAGTCTCTTTGGGAGGCACCAAATAGCACTGAATCAGGTGGGATTATCTTACTACAATGTGCTTCTTTGCTACCTTCGGCAGGCGTCTGTACAAATGATGCAGCTCCACATGTAACAAGAATGGCTCAGCTCTTCACACCGGCCTCCTGTTGGTTTCCATCAATTCAATATGCTTGATTTTGACAAAAAGCCATAATGAGCTAGAGCTCCGCTACATATGTAACTGACTATACCCTTCTCTAGCTGCCATTGCAACTGTTATTAATCAAGATCAACAATTTATCCCTAAAGGTGAATTGTGATCAGCTAACAAAGACTCACAGAAAGGTGTCCACTTGAGTCACAAGCATAGAAATCTTTCCTCAGTCTGAAGACTGTACGGTTTTCCTAATGAAGTATGCAAAGTTCCTCTGTTTGTTCTGCCATTTGGTGCTGAGAGGTTAAGACAACAGAGATTATGTGAATTTAAATTGAAATGTGGTCTTGTTCCTTGCATCTCACTACAGTAATCTGAATTTTCAGAATAAGAGAACATAAAAATGTAAATACATTAACAGAAGAATAAAAAATGCCCTATCTGAGCATACAGAGTAACAATTAATCTTCAATGAGTCTGGTCAAATATTTATTGTGTTGAATTTAAGGGAAATGATTTCTCAGCTTCTCTAGTCATTTTTATCTAGTAGCAGAGTTACTTCAAGAGCCCATTGAGTGGATCTCATTTGGGCTTGGTAAATAGCACTTACGGTAGTGGTTTTGCTCGCTTGTTTTTGGAGAAAAAGCACTGCTTCGAGAGTGCTGATGTAGCATAGTGCACAGTATATACTAACAACATTGCAAAACTATTTTATGGTCCACAGCAGTGGAAGAGATAAATTCTCCAGATGAAATTAGAGTTCACATGAAAAAGAGTTGGCTAGCTAAAAAGGAATCATTTATTATGCAAGTGGCAGCTGCCTGCCTGCCATTTTCTGCCTTCTGTCCACTCTGTGCCTGTTGCTGGGCCCCATAATCCTTTGACATTTTTAGAAGTTAGTTGGATCGCAGCCATTAGCATGCAACAACACTGTAACAGTTGTGTTTAGGTCCAAGAGCAGCTTCACGATTAATGCCACAATCTGCTGTGCATGTACAGAAAACACTCACCCTGTCTAAGGGCAACCTGTTTCCAGAATCTTTGCTTCAGTATACCAACATCTTGGAGGTGGTAATGGTGTGTCAGTCCTAGAAAGTTTAACAGCAGTAGGGCTGCATCACCAAGAGGGAATTTTCTTTGTGGGCTGAGTAATGCAAAAGCAGTAATGAGACTGAAAATACTACTGTGATATCTGAAGACACCTCACTTTAGACTTTCAGGTGTTTCTTGAAGCCTTTTTGTGCGTCAACAGACCTTTTCAGTTGATTAGTCAGGCACCTGAATGATTACTTATTTAAATTTTCAGCCTTTTTTTATAGTGTACACAGCATTGATATACATTGTGATATAGTGCTATAGAAGTAGTTTTTAAAATAAAAAAATAAAAAATAAACTGGCCTGCTTTACATTTTTAATATCCTGGGTAGCAACATAGTTGCCTGGCTGGCAAATGCCTACTAGTGCATGAGGACACAATGGAACATTTTGTTGCAGCTGTCAGTCATAGTGCTGTAATGCATTATTTCATGATGGAAACTACTTTGGCCTCAAAAATGAGAAATGCATCCTCAACAATGGGCTACCTGGTCACCGCTGCATGTTTCTCAATGTTTCTAGCCACCCCACAGATCAAAGGCTGGAGAGAAATGAGGGCCTGAATTCAAGCATTCTTTCCTCCTCATGGTGTAAGAGTGAACTCCATAGTTGTGAAGCATGTAGGCAGCCCTGGTCCCGGAAATGATGTGCTCAGCAACCTTTCATGCACCCAGCTACCAGTTCAGCTGGAGATATGTCACTGCCAGTCTGCTTTTATGAGCACGTCACTCTTGCTAGATTGTGGTGTTCAAGTTCATGGTTTTAATAAAACTCTTTGTTAAGAATTACTAATAAATATTTCCCACTTGCCATTTCTATGGCTTAAGTGTGCATTTCAAATATTTCACTGCTCTTTTACAAGTCTTGTAAACACAGCTAATTGGAGTTTGACAAGACACGACAAATAGGACTGGATCTGGGACATGCATCAAAATGCTGACAATAGAAAATGAAGCTATCAATTAAGTTTTATGTGCAAGGGTTTATTTAAAAATAACAGAAATGAAAAACTGTGTCATTTGACATATTGAGTGCTAAGTTACACCTTGACATTTTGCAAACACCAGTGTTAGGTAATCTCCATCTAAATTAACAGCTGGGGCTTCAAAATCTAAAAGCATCCATGTGTCATTAACATCTGTCATCAATAAAGCCCTTCTAATCATGGATCTTCCTGGAGAGATCAAACTGTCTTTTTAAATCTGTTGTTTGGTCTTTCACTACCATAACTGACAGTGCTCATAAAAGTCTACCTTCACTCTTGCCACATCAGCATTTTAGCATCTGCCTATCGCACTGCAACAGTTGCAAAACTGCTAATTGGTGTGTGTGGTGGGTTTTTCTTTTTTTAAAGAAATACAATTACTGCTGTTATAGTTTGCATTTGTTAGAATTAAATTAAATATAAGTTTTGGCGCATGGACTTAATCATCCAAAATGTGATCTGTGTAATGATAGCCAGAACATTTGCTTTATGTTCCTACAAAATTCATTTGAGTTGCTGAATAGTCAGTTAGAGCTTCCATCAACTTACTGCAGCACTTTACTCACCAAATATATAGTTCTATAATTTACCACTTTTCAGCTAGCAGGAGTGATACAAAGGCAACCAATCAACACAGAAAGCAAAACAGTCTCCCTCCTTTCCACTCTCTACAAATATCTCTTCTAGAATCACACTGCACATGGGAGGACTGAAAGCCATTATAAATGATATTTATTGAAAAAAGGATTTTCTACAAAATTTTATACAAAAGGAAAAAAAATAAAAATAAAAAATAAAACCATCATTCTCAAATTCTCCACTTTCAATACCTTCTTTCCTTGACCTCCTCCTCCTCCCTTTTCCTGTATCCTATTTTATAATAATCACAGCAAATCCTTTCCATAATTCATAATATTCTGTCATCACATTACCTTAATCTATTTTCATCTTATCTTATATAAAAAAAAACCTTAGAGTTTAAAACTTAAGTCTTAATTTTTTATCAACTTCTCCTTAACCATAGCATTCTTGCCTAATTCTTTTAACATTTTTATAAGAGCCAAATAATTTCATTTCAGCATTTTGCTAACATTCATCAATTTTATAAAACAGTCCTAATGATAAAAATAAAGAGAAAGAATCCAGTCTTCATCCAACGTCCTTTTCTCCTGGTCCCGGGTTTGTCAGTCCTTTTTATCCTATTAATCTAGCACATTAACCTGGCAGTCTTATGTCCGAGGCCCTTAAGTCACTTCCACGTCCCTTCCATAGCTCTTCTTTATATTTCCCTTTTATTCGTGGGAACTCCAGCTTGGTAGTGTTTTTGACCTTTTTCAACAAAACAGTCCCTTTTCCATAGTCCAATCCAGGCTCAATGTAAAATTTACAAGCATATTCCAGATTCCCTTCAAAGTTAGGAGCCCCCACAACTCCAGACATCTGACGGCCCCTTTCCAGACTTGAAAAGACCAAATCTCCCTGTGGAGGGAGGTCTATCCAGCCCCCCCATTTCCAAACCGAACCAGATTTTATCTTTCCAAGTCTGATTTTTTCCAAGTTCATTTGTCAAGTCCAAAAGTTTGTAATCCTGCTGGGCCGCAGCTCCCTCCGTCTCTGGCGCCCAAGATTCAACAAAATCCTCTTCTCTCAGTTGTTCTGTCATGGCACACTCCTGTTTTGATTCCTGAGTGGGCTCCATATAGTTTCCCACTACCTGCTCAAAGGATCTGGCCGCATTAGTCATGAAATCCATCTTCTGGCTTAACTGATCCAATAGGGTATTTATTTTACAGAAAGCACCCAACAGTGCTTCTGAAGACATTGTTCTGCAAGGTCACAAAGTCCTTTCCCACAGTTGTAATCAGTAACAGCTGCAAGTTCCCAGGAATTCCCAGGAATTAGTTACAGTTTCACAATTCCCCTCTAGGGGGAAAAGCTTCTAGTTGTTCCTTCTCTTGAAAACAATAGCAACAAAGTTTCTTTTTTACGATACTTTGTCCATATTTGTTCTTTTAAAAAACGAAAGGAAACAATGGAGTAACTACGTTTCTCTTCTTTAACTATCTGTCAAAAGCATTTGTTTCTGGTCAATGAGCTTCAAACGTCAATTCTGACACCCCGCTCCAGGGTCAGGGCGATGGAAAAATACTTTAACTTCATTTCTGCAGGTTTAAACAACTCAGAAAGAGTCCCCCTTCTTCTCCTGCTACCGAAGGGGGATTCAGCGATTTTAAATGGTGAAAGTCGATCCTTTACAAGTGGTTTTTTAAGGCTCTAGTTTGCATTGTCTTTGCTTTGTTCTGGCTACAGGGAAACGGAAGGGTGACTTCCTGTTTGATCCTTTCCGTTTCAGTACCAAATTAGAGTAAATTTTAAGTCCAAATTCCTTTTAATTTCGCCAGTTCTTTATTTGAAGTCCAAATATTCAATGTTCCAGTACTCACGGTTGGTTGATTTAAATGCCAAATTGTCCCAGGAAAAAGGCAGCGCTCTCTGGCGACGGCTATGTGGCTTCGCTCCGCAGAAAAAGCAGTTGACTCACAGCACCGCGCCACTTCCCCCTCTTCACTTCGGAGCCTGTTAGTGGGTTCCTTAGCGGGTTGGGGGGGCGCTAAAGGTGCCCGCCGAGTCTCACGGTCACAGGCTTCATCCGCCTGTGATTTCCAGAAGGGTCCCCGCTACGCCGCAGCGGAAAAGACCCGTTTCATGTGGAGCTGGTCCCTCCAGTTCAGAGGGAGTCCGCCATTGCCGATGGCGCCACCCCGGAAGTTTGGACCGAAAGCCATTATAAAGCCTACAAGAACAGAATGTTGATTCAAACAAACAGGCATCAGCCATTCAATTCTATTTACACTCCACCTTCCTTCCCCACAAACAGATACTCTGAATGGTCACAGCATTCAAGAAAAAGGAATAGCAACCTTGCAATCCTATGCCTTTTCTGCTATGTTCAGTGAGGCTTACTACGAGGTAACTAGGATTGCCAATTTAAATTTATAGGGTTGAATTCAATGCAGTGCTAAGTCGGTTATGTATGAGCACAAGATTCCGACAAAACATCAGGAAGAAATTTCCGACAGTAAGAGATGTTCAACAGTGGGTTCTCTTTCTTTGGAGCTTTTTCAGCAGAGGCTGGATGGCCATCTGTCATGGGTGCTTTAGTTGAGATTCCTGCATTGCAGGGGGTTGGACTAGATGACCCTTGGGGTCCCTTCCAACTCGACAATTATTTATGCCCCTCCTCCCCCTGTGCACACTCTAACCATGTTCTGGAGACGGTGATGTTTGTCCCTGCCATGGTTCTGATGGGAATATACAATAGAAGGTCCCATGTCTACTGTTTATGAGTAAAAGTTCCTATTGGTGCAAAATGAATTAAAAGAGAAAGCATAATAGAATTGTAGAGTTGGAAGGGACCATGAGGATCATCTAGTCCAACCCCCTGCAATGCAGGAATATGCAGCTGTCCTGCATGGGGATGGAACCTGCAACCTTGGCATCATCAAAGCTCCACTCCCCCACAACATGGGTGTGAGCTGGCTTGCCCCTACCTCTGCACTAGGCATGGGGGAAAGATTCAGTTCTACTCACAAAACTAGGTGCACTTCCTGGAACATGATGCAAGCTGGAAAAATTATTACCCTATGAAATCCACAAGTCTCCATATTTTGTGGTGCAGATTCCAACTAAAAGGAATTAAATGGTGAAAAAATGTCTATATTAGGGTAAATGGTATATCTTGCTGAAAATAACATACAAAACCATTATAGTAGGGGGAATTGCTCCCAAAATATGTATATTATGCAACATTGAATACAAAGGTACTTATTAGCGGAAATGTGGACTAAAATGTGAAGAATTTTGTGAGGACTAATGTAAACTCATGCAGAAATATGGTGAGCTGAACATGAGTTTTGAAAAATAACTGAGAGCAATTGAAATTGACAGATTCATCCTTTGCTTAAAAAACAACCACCACCAATAACTGTGCAAAGCCAAACAATCTAAACAATGACACATTTAGTTTGGCCTTTGAGCTACCACAGTCATTGGGAAGGAAAAGGGTGAAATGTTTTAAAAGTAGAAAGGGAAAAGCCACCCCTTCTCACTTCCCATCCTGCTTGCAGTGAGAGGAACTCGCCACAGCAGCCAACCCCATCCATAGGATTGCTGTTACTTGGTTTATCACCGTTCTTCACTCTGTGGAGATGCTGCAGACATCTCTCTGGAAATAATCTGTCATTTAGTTTATTTCAAGGACTGGGAAGGTCAGTGCTATAGCAACATTTTAAGGCTCAAGTCCAGAGTTTTTATTAGATTGTGCTTTTATTTAATAATACATGCACATGAAATCATTTTATCCAGTATCTAATTTTCATTTTGGGATGTAGAAATTCCCTTACGGGGGATTTTTTTTAAAAAAGACAAAACAAAATGTTCCTACTATATTTGCTTTTTGCCAGGGATGGGGGACATTTAACCCTCACATACTGGCCTGGTTAAGTGCAACAGCAGAGATCGTTCTCTGTGTGACAGAAGGATTAATTCTTCTATTAGTAAGTCAGCCAAGGTGGGAGGGCAGAGGTGCTGCTCAGCCATGATCATCACTAAGGTGGCATGTGTTCTGATTGGCTAAGTAGTTCTGAGAGAACTTTTCCTCAGTATGTTTTGTTGGCTGTCTCCCTGCTATGTACAAAGCCTGAACTAAGAGAGATTATAGAAGGTATTTTTGTTTGGTATGCTCAGTAAAGTATTATCAGGATTCTTTCTCTCTGGACTGCATATATATTATGTAATTTTGCTAACAGGGCCATCACATTTTAAAGTCTTGCTGCACCATTCAGAGACCAATTTCTACCTTCATCACCACGTGGTGCCTCTTGACAGATTGCCCCACCCCACTGCATAGCAGTGAATGGTACTGTATACAAGTTTCTTAAGTTTATATGTTCTTGGTGCCTCTGAACATTGTAATGCAGGGGTGAGCATGTGTACCTTCAATTTACAAGACACCCAAAACTTAGAATACCAATTCAAGCGAACCAAATTTAAGCAATTTTCCACTCAAAGTAATTCTTAATGAATAAACACTAGATGTGTTTTTTTCAACTGACAAATCCCAATTCTCGGGACATATTTGGAGGCCTGAATATTAACCACCTATTGAAATTGCTCCTTTCCCCAGCACTTAAAGCCACTCTGCTGAACTAATAGTTTCCTGGAGACGTTCTTTTCTTTGTCTCACTTCATTACTTGATTTCTTGCTTTCTGTTCAGATTCTCCTGTAGAGGAACTAATTTGTATGTGTGTGTATGATGGAAAGTAGTAAACTGGACTAGCATTTTGCTTCATTTTATTACGTGCAGTGGCACCAAAACTGGCAACACTTTAATCACCTTGTAAGTTTTATGGCATGTTCAATTTACAGTTGCATTTCACATTTAAGCATGGCAATAAAGAAAATAGTTAATAATATTTCCTACCAAGCACACTGTTTTTATTCTGGAGAAATATCCCTGGTGCTCAGCTCCTCAGTCCTGCTATCTCCAAATTTCCCCTCCCCTTTTGCATGGGAGGACAGTCATGTAAACACAGCAAATATATAACAGTTCCAGAATGATGGAAATCCCTCACTAGGTAAAGATCTGAATGTCAGGCTTATTGGGACTTCCGGGGTGGCACCATCGGCAATGGCGGACTCCCTCTGAACTGGAGGGACCAGCTCTATGGGAAAAGGGTCTTTTCCGCTACGGTGAAGCGGGGACCCATTTAAAAATCACAGGCGGATGAAGCCTGTGACCATGGGACTCGGCGGGCACCTCTAGCACCCCCCATCAACCCGCAAAGGAACCCACTAACAGGCTCCGGAGGGAAGAGGGGGAAGTGGCACGGTGCTGAGAGTCAACTGCTTCTTCCGTGGAGCAAAGCCGCACAGCCGTTGCCGGAGAGCGCTGCCTTTTTCCTGGGACAATTTGGCTTTTAAAACAACCACCCGTGAGTATTTAAGTTTTGGACAATTGGACTCTAAATAAGGATTTGCTAGCAGAAAGGAAAACTGGACTTAAAAGTTTAATTTAATTTGGCACTGAAACGGGAAGGTCTAAACAGGAAGTCAGCCTTCCGTTTCTTTGTAGATAGATTAAAGCAAAGACACGGCAAACTAGAGTTCTGAAAATCGTTTCTAAAGGATTAACTTTCACCATTTAAAATTGTTGAACCCCCTTCGGAAGCAGGAGAAGAGGGGGGATTTTTTCCGGACTGTTTAAACCTGCAGAAGTGAGTGTAAAGTAAAGTAACTTTCCACCGTCTTGATCCTGGAGCGGGGGTCAGGACTGACGTTTTTTGAAGCTCATTGACCAGAGACAAACGTTTTTGACAGATAGCTAAAGGAAGAGATACATAGTGATTCCATTGTTCCCCTTCGCTTTTTAAAGGAACAAATACTGACAAAATATCTGAAAAAGGAAACTTTGTTGTTAGATCTGTTTTTAAAAGAAAAGAACAAACAGAAGTTCTTCCCCTAGAGGGAGCTTGTGAAACTGTAACCAATTTTGAATCGGGGAGCCAGCAGCTGTTACAGATTACGATCGTGGGAATAGACTTCTGACCTTGCAGGACAATGTACTCAGAAGCTCTGTTGAGTGCTTTCTGTAAAACAAGTGCCCTATTGGAACAGCTACATGAGAAGACGGATTTTATGACTGATGCGATTAGACTGATGACTGATGTGATTAGAAATTTTGGACAGGCAGTGGGAAACTATATAGAGCCCACCCAGGAATCAGATCAGGAGTGTGCCCTGACAGAACAGATGAGGGAAGAGGATGTTGCTGAATCTCGGGCGCCAGAGATGGAGGGAGTTGCGGCCCAGCAGGAACATGAATTCTTGGACTTGACAAATGAACTTGGAAAAAGCCAGATTTGGAAAGATAAAGTTTGGTTTGGCTTGGAAATGGGGGGTTGGATAGACCCCCCTATGCAGGGAGGTTTGGACTTTTCGAGTCTGGCAATGGGCCGTGAGATGTTTGGGGTTGTGGGGGCTCTCAATTTTGGAGGGACTTTGAAACATGTTCTTAAATATCACATGGAGCTTAGTGTGGACTATGGAAAAGGGGCTGATTTGTCAAGAAGGGTCCAAAGCATTCTCAAGCTGGAGTTCCCAAGAGTGAAAGAACTAGGAGACAAAGGAAAATACAGCTATAAATATGAAGAAGAGCTGTGGAAGAGACATGGAAGGGACTTAAGGGCCTCGGACATAAGGTTACCAGGTTAATGCGCCAGATTGATGGGATAGAAAGGACTGACAAAACCCGGGTCCAGGAGGAAGAGACGCTGGATGAAGATTGGATTGTTATTCTTTCTTTTTTATTATGATTGTTTTATAAAATTGATGAATGTTAGAAAGATGTTGAAACGAAATTATTTGGCTCTAGTAAAAATGTTTAAAGAATTATGTAAGAATATTATGGTCATGAGAAATTGGTAAAAATAAGATTTAAGTTTTAAGTTTTAAGGTTTTCATAGTAAGATAAGATTAAAATAGATTAAGGTAAAGTAATGACAGAATATTATGAAATATGGAAAGGATTTGCTGCGACAATTAACAACTAGGAGGGAGGAGGAGGTCAAAGAAAGAAGGCAATGACAGTTAAAGAGTTGAGAATATTGGATTTGTTTTTAAATGTTTGAGACATATTTTTGTTTTTTAATTGTGTTGTGTTATTTTTTGATCTTGATTTTTATTAATCTGTATTGTTGGATTGTGGTTTGTCTTTTCTCTGTTTTTTCTTTCTTTTTTTTCTTCTTTGTTTTTTTTTGTAATTCTAAAATTTTCAATAAATATCATTAAAAAAAAGAAAGAATGTCAGGCTTATTGAAGGCACAGGGGCAGTGTTTAAATTGATTTAAAAAAACAAAGGCAAGCCTCAGCCTATCATTGGAACTGTGATAAATTAGATATTTCTTATGCAGGTCCAGCCAAACCCTGCAGCAAGGTGAACTTCCCTACTTCAGACTGCACAACGGGGATAGGCAGACAGCTGAAGACAGGAATTGGAGTTTAAACAGAGCCATAAAACTTTTACAAGTGTTCCTTCTTGTGTTTCAAAGTGTTGGTGTCTTGGTCTGGGCCTCTTCTCATGGAGGACCACAAGATAGTTTATTCAGTAGTCTGAGAAAGAGTTTAAAGAAATATCTCTATTTGTGCTACTTGGGGTTTTCTGTTTTCGGACAGCTACAACATTTGCCAGAATGCGGTCCAAAGGATTCAGTTTGTACTAAGACTGCTGCACAACACTGGGATATTCTTTTTCAGTTGGCTTTTCTTATCTTCAGATGTCTCAAATACCTTTGGAAGAACAAAGAGGTTCTTAATATTCTCTAAAGTTTTTATTGTTCATTAGCTCCCCTTTTAAGCTTGGGACAGTGGAAATTTCCAAATTAGTCCAAGCAAAATGTTTGCTGTGTTATCCCTCTCACCTCAGAATAATTGTCTTATCAAAACTAAATGTAAACTTCTAGTGAGGTACTTGGCTACCTTAATTATTGGCACTCATTCCAATTATATGTTAATTAATTTAGCCTAGCAGGTGTTCCTAGCAACTAAGGAAGAAATGGGCTGTAAAACATAATGAAACAATCACTTTTATTATTCTTCCCCCAGCCCCACAACAAGAGAGCTACTTTTAAGGGTGCAAAGGGCTATCTTGAACGTCCAATAACAAGCAGGCCTTCAACTGTCAGACACGTAACTGTGACAGTCTCTGAGGTAACCAGATACTAAGGAGAATGAAGCCATTATATTGTTAATAGCTGTGTGTGGAAGATGGAATTTCAGCAGTTGCTACTTATCACGTATGAGTAGGAAAACCTGCACTTATTTAAAATGCAACTTCTGCATAACCATTAAGCATACAGGAGCCACCTGCCATTTTATCTTGTTTACTCTTAATATTCTCTGCTATCTGGTTTCAAATATATTGATTTTTTATATTTAAAGAAATGCAGTATTTTCCTCCACCTAGAATTTTTGTTTTTGATAAATACAACCATTATGTGTTATCAGATTTCAAGGCAGTTTATAATGACAGTACAACACATTACAATGCAGAGTAACAGCAGCAGATAAAACACCGTAATAAGTAAAAACATCTAAATTTAAAACAATTGTATGCAAAGAAATATTTTTACCTGAACAGCAACAATGTCAGTAACATCTCTTTGGGGAGGATATTCTGTAGCTGGGGTTTCACAGGTAAACAAGCCTTCTCCCACATTGAAATCTGCCTCACCTCAGAAATGTCCTGCACTAACACCCTTTCTAAGGTGACTTTCTTTCAATAATATACCCATTATTTCCTTCAGTCACATTTGATCTCCACCCCTTCACAGCCAGTTTATATAAAAAACAAGCCCTGTGCTCAGGATTACAGGTTCAGTAGTCAAGTTGAGGGCTTATTGAAGTCAAGCCACCAGATCCTTATTATTGGATACCAATCCAAAAAACAATACCGTTCCCCTCCCCATTTAAGTTATGTTTGTGGCTGGCTAGAGAAACATTATCAGTATTGTGAGGAGAATCAGAACTTACAGGGTTAAACAGTTCTGTGTGACGTCTCACATTCTGAGGCGTGGTTTGGTTCACATACGGGAATCTTTCTTTGTGTGTGAGTTTCCTTTCGTTTTTGGCTGAGAGGCGAGAAGGATGCCTGCTCTCTCGCCGGGACTGATTTATGATGTTTTTCTTCTCATTAAAGACTGTTAGAAATTAGCAAGAAGCCTGCGTTCAGTCTGATTTATTATCCACACACAAGGCAACACTTTCTACCACTGCAGAACTCTGCTATGAACTCTGCTAAGAGCTCGAGTTTTTTCTATCGGCACAAGTGTCCATCGGCACAGGGGAAGTGTGCCGGGCGCCATCTTATCTCATTTTGGTTCCCCAGACTAGTAATCTCAATGGATGCCCTGAATAGCACATACTCTGTGGGTGCTGTAAGTGAACACACACTCCTTTTACAATATGGGAGGCTGTATATTCCTAAGCAATAATAATAGGTCAGGAAAATAGTAATGAGAATTATAACACTTTCTTACAGACCTCCGATGTTTTGTATCCTCTGCCTCTGGACATGTATGCTGTTTTTATTTATCTATTCATATATTTTATTCAGTCTGTGTCAAAGTTCATTTCATTGTCATTATCACTGTATCTGGGCTTTGACTTTCCTTTTGATTAATGGAAAATATCCCTGGCAAATGTAGTAGCTTAAGGGCTGTAATGAATCCATGCTATCCTCCTTCCATGCTAACCTCTTTTTTCTTTCTCTCAAGGTACACATTAAAAACATAGCGACATTAAACTGCAGCACAGCCTTCTCTAACGCCTCCTTTTTCAGCAGCCGACTATCTTTTATGCAGTATAGCAGCCTCCTATTCTTGCCACACCTGATCCTGATTGCTAGTGTAACTGTAAAAGACCAAAGGCATTTGCCCCTCCTGCATCATCCAGTCCCGGCCATTACAGTCAATCCTGCTCCCCCCCCCCCAACTTTTGAGGAGACTTTAACCTTAAGCAATCCAGGCAGGCACTTCCCACACATTTTTTATTGTTTTATTATATTTGTAAACCACTTTGAGGGGGCCCCACACACAATCAAGCAGCATATAAGTGTGTGTGTGCTACAAACAGTTCCATCACACTGGCTATGTAATCTTGCCCTTCTTACTACTGGTGTGTTTCATTTCAAATGCACCCCTTACAGCAGGCATCCCCAACCTGCGGCCCTCCAGATGTTTTGGCCTACAATTCCCATGAGCCCTAGCTAACAGGACCAGTAGTCAGGGATGTTGGGAATTGTAGTCCAAAACATCTGGAGGGCTGAAGATTCGGGATGCCTGCCGGACTAAAAAAATGAATCTCCAGAAGCTATTTAAGGTGCTGGAGAATATAACAACAAAGAATTCTGCTTCCACAACCCAAAAGAAAATCATAAACTCATGCATGCCAATAAAGCACTCTGAGGAAAAGCCCCACGCCCCAGCAGATCACACACCGCCCTCTAGTGGGGAAATAGGAAAACCAAAGGAAATTTTACCACCCAAGCAACCAACCCTTCGCTTGACATCGCAAATAAATCCTGTGTACCCTAATGTAACAAAAAAGGATCAAGATACAACAACACAGACTTGTTGGAAGCTAATGCTAAACAAACATAAACTTGCCTTCACAATACTTCCCACAAACAGAGGTCATCCATCATATGCTCAAAGAAAAGTAAATATTCCCGAAAAAATCGGAATAGTTACCAGGGGCCTTGTGACAGCAGAAAATATCATCAAGGTAAAATTCCTCCCTCGTGATACGGCCCAAAATAGGGCTATAGTGACTTTTAAGAACAGGCTCTCGACTAAACAGATCCTTTCTAATAAAAACAATTTCCTGAGGGCTGGCTTGCTTGTGCACCATTTCTTCGAAAACATCGAAGACCCTTTACCACTTCTAGGAGCACATAGGCCAGTCAGATCAAAAACCAAAACCAGCACTGCAGAATCCAACAGCGCTGGAAATGGTAAGCTGCTCTACCCAGAGGCTGGCAACCTTAAACAATCTGGCCGGTTGTACAAAACCCCGCCCTTGCCAAATAAGCTCGAAAAGGATTTCTCGTCAAAGGAAGAACAACTCCTAACAACCTACCTCGAGCAGATTCTACTTTCCCAGGATGCACTAATTGAAAGACTATCGACCATAAGGAACTTCCGCAGCTGTAATTAATAATATTAGAAGAACTTAAAAGAAATTGAATTGAATAATTTTGACTGAGGAGTTGCTGAACAAATATAAAACAAGGATGCAGAAAAGGGGAGGTATGGGGAAGTCCGGAAAGTAAGGTTTATGAAAAAATGGTTATGAAATTATACATGTTTATATGTTTGTATGTCTGTGTATTGTGTATTGTTTGTTTTTTTTTATTTATTTTGTGTTTGGAAAATTAATAAAAATTTATTTTAAAAAAAAAAAGACCATAAGGAACTTCCTTCCACCTCTAGCCCCGCCTCCTCCCATGGAATTTAATTACGTACATCAATTGTAAATCAAAGCCTTTAACTAACGAGGAATGGACAACTTGTCGATATCTGGCTCCAGAAGAAACGGGCTCTCCTACACTCCCACCAACAGCCCAGTCCAAATTGCAACAAATCGAACTAGTGGTGCCAGCGCCAGGAATTGGCCCAATCTTCATGGACTGCCGGGGAATCCTAGAAGCTATTCATGCAGAGGAATGAAATAAGGTCTTAGCGGGTGACTGCCTGAACAGACAAATTAATACCCCCAAATTAGCCTTTCCCCCAAAAGGCTCACCCATTCCTCCGCATCGCGGCTCAATCAAGCCAAACCCAAAGGACCTGAGGAATCAGCAGCAGAAAACAGCTATGAGTGCCTGGAATCTAAAAACCTAAGAACCAACTACTGCCCTAAACATCATCTCCTGGAATGTTGCCGGCTGGTCCAGATGCCTCTCCCATTCTACAGACATTCCCTTCTACCGTCAAAACTTTAATATCATCGCTCTCCAGGAGAAGTGGGCGGCCGAAAATCCATCACTGGAAGGATACTACACATATGCAGAAAATCTGATGGGCCTGTGCACATCGCTGCTCTTCACAAAGTTTGACCGTGATAATTGACACCTGAAGCAGATATTGCCTGGAATCATGCAATCATCTCCCTTAATCATCTGTCTTAAACCAAACCCTCTTGTGGCTGTACTTACATGGTGCACTGGTCATTTGTGATCTCTCCTGCCATGAAGTGAGTTGAGTTATTACCTTGCTTCAGTAATTTGTTGGCAACCTGAAGACGCACAGGCTATAATATGTCCAGAGGCTACAGACGACCTGATCCCCATGAAGTCTGAACTGTCATGAGCTAACTTTTTAATAAAGATATATGAATTTATTTTAAATAAAAAAAGAAGAAGAAGATTCGGGATGCCTGCCTTACAGTGATGCCATTAAAGCTGGTTCTGCCCTTCTTAACGCTTTAATCCAATCCAAACCAGCCTGCCTTACTGTGGGAGCATTATAGCCAATCTCCCCACCCACTCCTAACTGCTGAAAGTTTATGACCAGAAGGACCAGCAACCTACTTTTTCAATTTATTATGTTTAGTTTTTAAAGAATGTTCACCAAGTGGAGGATGGCCCATTAGGCAAGTTAAGCATCACCACACCAAGCTTAGTCTGTGCCCACCTTCCTGCCTCCTAACTTATGGCCAGACTAGGAGGTGACACTGGCTGTCAGCTTCCTTTTCCTCCTTCCTTTGTAGAATTTGGCAGACAGGAGAATGGGAACGAAACCAATTGGCTCTGCCTGTCGTTGGCTCAGGAGGCACCTACCGTTGGTTTTTCTGACTTCCACTCCTCCAGGCCTAATGGGAACCAGTCACCACTGCCTTTGCACAAAGAGATTAATTTTAATTATATTTATAAAGATAACAGGATTTGAAGAATAATGTGAACGGGGCTTGCTGCCCCTTTAAAGGCTCTGTGCCTTTAGCAGCTACATGAAAGCAACTGGTGCAGTCTTTCATAGTTCTGCATAGTCTTGCCAGAAAAAAAACCCCTGTTGATTTCATGCCCACCATGCAGTTATTAAATGAGCAGAGTATAGATGCCAAGGTAGAAAGAAGCTTGTAGATTAAGATACTCTATTATTATCTTGGAGTGTGTGTGTGCTGCATTATTACACCCATGAAGATTTATGAGCAATGAGAAGAATATAATGACAATGTTGCATTGGTAGTTAGAAGTTACTTGTTATGTAAATTGCTATTAGTAGCACCTACAGTCCTGAATGATTGATTATATGCCATGATCAATGTTGTGATTGCACCAGCCCTAGTTCTGTTTCTTGTGGCTTCTTCTACGCTCCTTTGTTGTTGTCAAGTTGTTTTTGCTGTAAATTTTACCGTAATTTCCTAAAACCTTTACCTTTAGCAGTTTTCCCCATCAGTTTCTTTTATTCTAAACTTTTGTTTCATTTTCATTCAGTTCAAAGTCCCTTCAGTTCGATATTTGCTTCTCTAGGTTCCTTTGCATTTCTGAGGCATTGACAAGAAATTCTAACTGTGACTGCACGTGGCACTTAAAATTCTGCTTTATTACCCATCACAATCCATATGCTCATGGCAAAGACAAAAGGTAGCAGGCAATGCTGACATAGGATGACTGTCTTGCAGCAAATTTCTAACAATGTTACTCAGAGGTAAGTCTGCTTAGAAATGCAGACGTTCACGTTATTAGGAGCTGCCTCTGCTTTATTGTTTATGATGGTGTGTTTTTTGGTTTTTTTTAGAAATGGTGTTTGTTTTGCTCTTGGTTTCATAACATTAATTCTGTTTCACTGCTTATTTAATGTTTTTAAACTGCCCAGGAATCTGTTTTGATGAAGGGCAGTCCAGGTCTATAAATAAATAATAATACAATAAATTTTCAACAAGCTGGAAAAAATATCAATGCATATAACATACATTGTATGATCCACAAATGGTTTATGCTTCCTTACATGTAATTCAATTTAAGTGATATGTTTGTGGATTTGAGCCGTTCTGTACAGTGTCGTTTGAGGCTCTACTGAGTATCAGATCTTGCAAATTGCTCAAATGTGCTTAAATCCAGAAGATAAGTCTAAGAAATGGAATCTTATGTAAAATCAGAGAGTTACTGAATTTCAAACACATTCCAGATATTGTGTGCTTTTCTTAATAAATAAGTAACAACTCTATATTCCTGTGTGGTTACATTCATAGGATTTTGACAAGCATCTACCCAACTTTTCTGTTGATGTGTTTTTTGCATGAGCTAAAAGCTACAAAGAATAATTAGCAATAATCATCACAGAAAAAAACCAAGCAACCAGTAGCATGTAAACCCATAGCTAGTAAACCACTTTATGGACCATACTTTTTATGAAGATCAACTCTGATGATGTCATTGGTACCATATCCTGACCTGCAGGTAACATGTCCACTTAGTTCAGCTTGTTCACTGTCTACCAGCCTGGTATCTCTGGAGTCTCATATGCAAAACTTAATGTCAATGACCATTCCCTATTGTTCACACTACAAATTCAGGACTCAGGGGTATATCGCTTCTGTAAATGGTGGTTCATTTAGATAGGTCTATTACACAGTAATTTGTTGTTCATCTAAGGTAAAGCTCATCACCACATTTTTGTGTGTGGCATTACAGCTACCAGTAGTGAATTTGTACAGGTGTAACTCTGCCAACCTAGCAGTTCGAAAGCACATCAAAGCGCAAGTAGATAAATAGGTACCGCTCCGGCGGGAAGGTAAACGGCATTTCCGTGCGCTGCTCTGGTTCGCCAGAAGCGGCTTAGTCATGCTGGCCACATGACCCGGAAGCTGTCTGCGGGCAAACACCGGCTCCCTCGGCCAATAAAGCGAGATGAGCGCCGCAACCACAGAGTCGGTCACGACTGGACCTAATGGTCAGGGGTCCCTTTACCTTTACCTTTAACTCTGTCACCCTGGGCTCCTTCAGGAGGAATGGCAGAATACAATTTCGCTAAATAAATAATATATGACTGCCTTGTGTGATTCTTATTGCCTGCTTTAAGAACATGTTAAATGATATGGCCAGAGCTGGCCTGAGACATTTTGGCACCTGAGGCAAATGACAAAATGGCAGCTCCCCCATCAGTGAAGAAGGGGTGAATAAAGATATATGCCAGGGTAAGCAAAGATCTACATTGGGAATGAGGGAGGAGTAAGATCTATATTTGGGGGAAAGGGGGCAGGAATCAAATAAACCTTACCTGACAAATGAAGTGGGAATCAAAGGCAGGAATGGGGCCCACTCTGAATCATTTCAGACAGGTACAGACTCCAGGAGACCCCAGAAGGCAGCCTCTGCCATTTCCTCCCTAAGGATGAAAGGAGACCAACAGCGTGTGGCAGCTGTGGAGGACAATGCATTCCTTGAAGGCTGGATGTGCTGCCCCTTTGGATCCTGCCACCCGAAGCGGTCACCTCACCTTGCCTCATGGGTGGACCCACCCTGGATCTGGCTCACTTTACCTCTGAAGGCGGTGTGCCACCAGCTGCACTGCAGGATGAGGACCACAAAATGAAGAACAAAGATGGTGATGAAGAAAGGATCATGTGAAGGTGATAGTTTCAATGCATGTCAGGTAGGAGCTTTCAGTTGCCATCCTCGGTAGGCAGAAACTTTAGCCAACTTATTAACATCCACCTTGATAACCATAAAGTGGGTAGAAATTAGCTTGGTCCCAGGTGTTTAACAGCTGGCATATAAAGACTGTAATTGCGATAGATCAATTCTACAAGCTTGCTGCTGTCAACACCCTTATTCCCAAACCACACTTTCCTTTTAATGTTAAGTACTGTCAGTGCAACTTAACATTTCTTCCCTCTTGATTATCATAATCTATACCAATATTCCTTCAGGACTGGAAAAAAAACTCCCTGCATTTCTCCACTGCTTGCAAAACCCTACTTAATACACATTTGGATTCTTCTTCTCAGAGAAATAATCTCTCAGGACCTGAGGCTTTTCAACACCTCCCTCTTTCTTTGATTTTTTTGTGCTTATTTCTTTGCCACTTACAATTTGATGGTTGATTAACAGAATGGAGCTGAAATGGGGCCCTGGATATTTATATGACTCTGCAATGCATCATTCTTTCAGTTATTTTTCAGGAGGGCTGGAAAGCAGATGATAACTTTGTAGCATAGATGCAAGTAGGCCAATGCTTGACAATGTCACATAATTGCCTTGGCAAAAATAGGAAAAGTTCCATTCCATTTTAGAGTAGTTTCATTTGACCTCTGTGATGATGTCCCATAGGTGAATCTGATTGGAAATCCGGCCCTATAATATCTCTGTTTTGGCTAGGATCGCTCAAGGAATAAACAAGCATGGTGATGAATGGTGCAGAAGCACCAGCAGAGGAGAATCAAGAATTATGCGTTATTATTGCAAAACAATACAAATATAGCAATGAAAAAATTGTAATGCCGAGCTGTTTCAGTATGGAGAAACATCTAGCTCTCTAATGGTTCTCTTTTTGTTCTGAAAATATCTGTGGATCAAAATTCAGCACATCCTTATTGCTAAATGATGAGATAAGCCTTCTCACCTCAGTTCTACAAAAGTTTTTATGTAGGAAATGTGGTTAATATTGTGAAACCACAAACAACATTCAGTACCATTCAGTAGTGCAGGTTACTTTCATTTGCCTCTGGCTGTATGCACATGATCTAAGCAGAAGATATACAGAAATGCTCCTTTTTAATAAAGTCACTCACTTCTATTACATAAATCTGCGATGACCTGAATATGTAGATGGACACTGAGGATTTCTGTGTGTTATTAATTCACGTTACTTTTTTTTTGTTCAACAAAAAGCTTAATACCTGTGTTATAATTTTTTGTTATTGGGCCACTGCTTTCTTTTCCTTTTCCTTTCAAGGTCACTTAACTACAGGTACTCCCATGACCCTATTTTCATACACAGTTGAGAATGGTTTGAAAAATGTGACTTAGATATAAGTGGATATTTTCATGAGGATCAGAGTCCTTGGGGAAAAGAAAGGAACAAAACATTATTTTGCTAAAACTTTGTGGAATGTTTCCCTCTTTACTACAATGTCACATAATTATGTGTTCAATAAGTGTGCTAATCATTTTCATTCTTGAATATTTGCTTCCATAGCCATTCCCTGTTGTACTACTTCCCCCCAATTACGGTAAGTGTTCAAAATGCAGACTTACAGGTGGCAGAAACTGAGTGCCTGCTTGCCCATCAGAGCTTGCATTTCCTGTTCATGAAAACTGATGGGAGGCAGCTAACCTAATCACTGCCTCTGTCATAAAAAGCACCCAGTCCTGCAAAATCGGAAAGTTTTGCAGTCTTCTCCCATTGCTGTTTCTTAGAGAAATGCATGGTGATTTCCATGTTATTTTATGGTGGCTACCTTTCTCCCCCCCCCCCCCCCCCAAATGTGGTGCTATCATGCTCCAATGTTTAATCCTCTTCTAAAGCCATCCATAAAGAAGGCTGATTGCCGAAGAATTGATGCTTTTGAATTATGGTGCTGGAGGAGACTCTTGAGAGTCCTATGGACTGCAAGAAGATCAAACCTCTCTATTCTTAAGGAAATAAGCCCTGAGTGCTCACTGGAAGGACAGATCCTGAAGCTGAGGCTCCAATACTTTGGCTACCTCATGAGAAGAGAAGACCCCCTGGAAAAGACCCTGATGTTGGGAAAGATGGAGGGCACAAGGAGAAGGGGTCGACAGAGGACAAGATGGCTGGATAGTGTTCTCGAAGCTACTAGCATGAGTCTGACCGAACCGCAGGAGGCAGTGGAAGACAGGAGTGTTGCGAATTCCTCGCGGCGCTTTTAGCAGAATGCTCAGAGTCCCAGGTTCTTTAGTGCAGTATTGTTTAATGTGAGCTAAATATATATACAAATATTTACAGAAGCAGTTCAGACAGAGTACCTGCACCTTGAGGCAAAAGAAGACTCCACACTCATCTACACTAATCCACCACAGGACCACAATTACTGTTGAACAGGCTCTACCTTTAAACAGGTGACAGCCAATCACATTACTGCTGAGTCATTCCACAGAGAGTATTGCATCAGCCTGTTGCAAACTGAAGCCTGCAGACTTACTTACACAGCATTCTGTCCCAACAAGGAGTGCCTGGCGTGCTCTGGTCCATGGTGTCACGAAGAGTTGGACAAGACTAAACAACAACAACAAAAAGCCATCCAAGTTGGTGGCCATCATTGCCTCCTTGGCGTTCCATGCTAAATCCTAAAACATTCTAGTGTTGTGCTAGAGGGGAGGAAAGTTAACTCTATCCACTTCATCCTTGCCATGCATAATTTTATAAACCTCTATCATCTTGGCTGTTACTCATCTTTTCTCCAACCTAAGAAGCCCCAAATGCTTTCTCTCGTTATAGGAGAGTTGTTCCATTCCCTGAACCTTTTCCAGCACCACAATATCCTTTTTGAGGTCAGGTGACACAGTATTCCAAGTGCAGTATCGCCATTGATTTATACAATTGCATTTGTATATTAGCAGTTTTACCTTCAGTTCCTAGCATGGATTTTGCTCACTATGTGACAACTGTGAAAAGGGAAAACATCTTCACTGACTTATCCCATACAACCTCAAGGTCTCATTCAAATCCCATAGGTGTATATGTGAAATTAAGAGTTTTTGCCTCAACATGCATCACTGAATTGCATTTGCCATTTTACAGGTGATTCACAATTTTGGAATACCTTTTGGAGTTCTCTACAAGTTCTTTTTTGTTTGTTTGCTTTAACAACCCTGAACAATATATTATCGTCAAGAAACTTAGCCACCACACTAACGAGCCCTAACTCAAGATGCTTTATGAGCAAGTTGAAAAACACAGGTCCCAATACCAATCTCTCCACTGAGAGAACTGTCCATTTATGGCTACTCTTTGCTTTCTATTACTCAACCAGTTCCTGATCCACAAAAGGACATCACCTCTTATTCCTTGACTGCTAAGCTCACTCAGAAATCTTTGGTGAGGTAATTGTTAAAGAGGCACATAGTGTATCCCACTTACAAGACTATGCTACTGTTAGGATATTTCCGTTCCACCTTAAAAGGGAGCAGGATGTTTGTGTCACAGCCTGCATATTTCCTGTTCACAGGATGTTTCTGTTGTGTCTATGCTTTCGTTTCTCTCTCTGTGCTTGAGACACTGAAGCAGGCAGTCATGTTTTCTTTGTTCTGACCAACGCTGAATAAACTTGTAAATAATGCTCTCCTGCGTGCATCTTTCGCTGTGTGAATTCTGCTGATAGAGCTCTGGAATGTGGCAAGCTATTTCTGGACCTTGTGTCGCTAATTGCTGATACTGTATCTACGGGAGAACAATGGACGTCCGGAGGCGACGTGGAGTCATGATGGACTTTGTCTCCCTGGCATTAGCCCAACAGCTACCTCTGTAAACCCCTAAGTGATTGCTTGTTTGCAAATCTTCTATATTAAATTATTCTAGCACGTGGAAAGCTCTCACTCCTACAAAATGTAAAAGGTAAAGGGACCCCTGACCATTAGGTCCAGTCGCGGACGACTCTGGGGTTGCGGCGCTCATCTTGCTTTACTGGCCGAGGGAGCCAGAATGCTTCCGGGTAATGTGGCCAGAATGATTAAGCCGCTTCTGGCAAACCAGAGCAGCGCATGGAAATGCCATTTACCTTCCCGCCGGAACAGTACCTATTTATCTACAGTACTTGCACTGTGTGCTTTTGAACTGCTAGGTTGCCAACAGTTGGGGCTGAGCAATTGGAGCTCACCCTATCACAGGGATTCGAACCGCCGACCTTCTGATCGGCAAGACCTAGACTCTGTGGTTTAGACCACAGCGCCACCTGCGTCCCTCCCACAAAATGTACAGTACACTAAATTTACTTGGTTGGGGATACAGCCCCATGCATCCTACATTTGTAATAAAAGCAACTCTCCCTAATAAAGTTACCTAGACTAATTAAAAAATTACAAGAACAGCAACTGTGAACCAGTATAAACAACAAGGTCATGTTTTACAAAAAGAAGAAATGAGAAACAGATGTGACCTTAATGAAGGTTCTTAGTAAAAAGCAAGTCATGCTGAGCTTACAAAACCAAACTGGCAGAGTCCAAACTCATGTTTAACGAAACTAGTGCTACATAGCAATAGTTCTGCACTGTTTTAATTAAGTGAGAAAATGTTCTATTAATTCTAGACAACAATATAATTATCTGCAGGAACCAAAATAGATACTGAGGACTTGAGGCAAGTTGTCCCAACTGTCTTACATAGATCATTACCTACCCAAGTATAGCTACAAGGTTTGCATAATTAAAAATTCAACCCACTGTGAAGTGAAAACTCAATTCTTATAGCTGTTTCAAGTTGCTTTGATAATATAGTTCCAGTTTCCTTCAAGCATGCTTCTGCTCCAGTCAACTCCTTTTGCTGTTGTTTTGCACACAGTTCTGCAGTTACGGGGAAGTCTTTCTAGGGTAGCTTTCTTCAGAGGAAAGAAGTCCCGGCTCTCATTCTTAAGGCACAGTGTGTTTCTTACATTGTGGTTGTACTGCTCTATTATTGTGGCTAAAGCATTCTGGACAGAGGTTGGATAGTCATCTGTCATAGATGATTTAGTTGAGATTCCTGCATCGCAGAGGGTTGGACTAGATGACCCTCAGCATCCCAACTCTATAATTTTATGAGTCTATTATTCTGAAGAGTGAAAGTGGGGTGCAAATGTAAATACAGACTAAGGTGACATTCTGAATTACCCTTAAGTAGGGATTAACAAATCTTCCATTTGCGTTTCTCATTTTGTCCCAGTAACAATTTGTCATATTTCTATATCAGTTTGTGAAAGAAAAAAAATAAAGTCTTCGCAAAAAAAATCAGCATTTTACATGCATATTTCTCTTAATACACACATTTTTGAAGAAGTCTTCCCTAATATACATTTTAGAAACAATATAATGCATTTTGTTTATTATTTCCCCAATGTTCTAGTTTCATTAATATATATGTGTATTACTGCACATTTACTCCTAAAACACACATTATTCACATTTTTCATTCAGAGAAGTGCAAATTTTGAAGTACAGCTATTTTTCAATAGACTATTGTTTTAGGAAATGCAAATTAGGTATGTTAAAATGCAAACAGAACTGAATTTCTTCCCCATTCATTCACTTAAGGTAGCATTTTGTTTTTGCTCTTGATGCTGCTAAAACTAGATTTGACTTTCTAGGTTACACATATGGTTAATTTTAAATGCATGACTATGGCTTGAGGGCAAGGTTGGCCTATTTATTGGTGTTTTTATTTGGTTGTTTCATAATCGGTAATTTATGTTATACCAGCATTGATTCATTATTGCAATTGTTTTATGATTTGTTGAAATCAATTACTTTAATATCACCCACAGAAACAGAGGCAAAATGTTCACTCTACATGAGATTAATATGCACCAAGATTTGCTGAACTACTTATGGCCTGCCTAAACACTTGAAGTAAAAACAATGATGAGTCTTGCAGCCCTTTCAAAGCTAGCAGATATGTAATGAAAGAAAATTTTGTGGACTACAGTCCACGGATGCATGAAGTTTTGCAGGCACTGTATATATATCAGATATATATGGTTGGAGGTGGGAGGAATTATAAACAATGAGGTCACAGAAGGAGATAAAATACAGAAAACTACAGTGTGATAATTACTTTCTTAACACTGGCTAATCACCCCAAAACAGTAGTTCATAACGCAAACATCCTGACAATGGTAAGCCAATTAGTGTAATAAAATCCATTACACTGATTCCACCCACAAGTGATAGCACTGAACCCCTTAATGTATTGCAATTCAGGGGTTTCAAATTGCACTCTCCCTTTGCAATTCCTTTGATCAAGGATAGCCACCTTAAGATCAGTTAGTGTGTCCAACAAGGCTGAAACGCCCCCTCACTGTATTTTCTATATTGCCATTTCTGATTTTGCACAGGGACTGGCCTCTTTGTCCTATGTATAGTTCAGAAAGGCATTGTTGGTAGAACAAGCACATAGGAAGACGAGTTGGTAGAGGAACTCCTGCTATAGATGACATTATCAGATCCGGTCATAGTGTTGCCAGAATATATATGAGAATAGAATTGGCCTCCATCTCTGCAACAAATCTGACCTCTGCATCCATATCTCTGTTGTGTGGGCCACTGTTAGCTGCTTTAGGCTGCGTGGCTATTTATAAGCAAGTAGGGCTTGCCACACAATGAGGTGGATTTCCAGTGTAGCATTCCTCCAGTGGTTTTATTTGAAGTATATCATGAAAAAATAGAATTGATGGAAACTGTAGCCCATCAAATATTCAGGGTTGACTGACCTCAGCTTACATTAGTGGAATAATTAATTTTGTAGATATACCCAGTAGCATGTTTCCACCATGTAAAATGTTTCACTGAGCTGTCTATAAACTATATGGTGCCTATTATACTAGCTGTGAAACCATTTCTCAAGCTCTCGTATCAATAGTGCTTAATAGCTTAAAGAAATGGCACTATTAGAAAATTAGATATCATAAATAATTTCAGAGAGAAGGAAATGAGTAACTGGATACTAGAAACAGCAATCAGAGCAGGCCACAATTTTATTAAAGGAACACGGCTAGCATATGCATGCTTTAAGGGCCAATTGTATGGAAAACACTTTTATTATGCTTCTTGTTGAGATGCCCAAGGAGACTGGCATGGGCAAGCCAGTCAAGATGCCCTGGCACATCAGCTCAACCTTTAGCAACACTCTCCTACATCTCAGCTGATGAAGCACCCAGTGAAACATAGTATCCTATCAGGAGTGTCTTATCAAAATAAAATTAATATTCACATGCAGATCCCAAAATATTAAAATGAGTGATATTCCTGAAGTTTTTTCAGAACAAATATTTTTCTAGGTCATAATGCTCAGAGCTATATAGGCTATGCAAAGATGGCATTCTGAAATTCTTCACCCTACTGGTGGGAGTTAAAGTGGCGAAGGATTTCTTTCATGCTGGAGCCTACGATGGAGGAGTTCCCAGCATCAGCACTCCAAGAAAGTCTAGTTTCTCCCATATCCACAGCCTTGGATCCCAACAGAAATCAGCCATGGTGTGCGCTCTCGCTCTCTCTCTCTCTCTCTCTCTCTCTCTCTCTCTCTCTCTGCCTTTCCAGCCTACAGCTTTTCTTCCAGATTCTAGCTCACCTCAACTCTAAATTCTGGTTTTTGTCCTCACTATCAGTTGTGGGAGGGCCCCACCCATTTGCCATCTCTCACCGAGCCCCTTAATCCCCGTTCATGGCTCATCACCTGAACGATTTCTTCATCAGGAAGCTAGCCTGGCTTGATTAGCCTTTTAACAATTGCTGGATCCAAGGATCAGGTGGCCTGATTGGATTTAAACACTTGCGAAGCTTTGATTAGATTTTAATATTTGCTGGATCCAGGGATTAGAAAGGTCTGGCACCCAGTTTAATCCATACACACCAAACTCATAACACCATGGTATTGCCTTGGCTTTGTCACATTCATTTTCACCATATTTCTCAGTACTCGGTTCAACAAAACAATAGAGTAGTCCATTTCTCTGCAAAATGAATTTTGTGAGCAGAACTCATTGTCATTTCATTTAACAAAGGATAAGAAAGAAAATCATTCTTGCCGTGCCATGTGATTCCTAGGATATCTGACAATCAAGCAACAAAGAACTTTGAATTGTCTCACCTTTTCCTAGAATGATTTTCTGGTAGGTAACCTAGTATCCTGCAAACATCATAGAAAGCATGTATACTGTACACCAGATGTGGGAAACCTGTGGCCCTCCAGACCTTTCTGAATTACAACTACTGTCCTCCTCAGCAAGCAAGACCAATGGTAGGAAGGAAAGGAGTTGTATTTAAACAGCAGGTGGAGGGCCAAAGGTTCCCCACATTGCTGTACACAATGGAAAATGCAAACATACAGGTGGTATCAGATCAAACATGTTTTCTAAAATGTAGATCAGACAAGTTACAGGTTCTTGTCTAAGTCTCATTTGTTTACTGCCATCTTCTGTATTAAAATGAATGTGCAAGCAAAATTATATTTACAAGCATGCAAATACTTGCTCTTGCAAAAGAGAATGCAGCACAGTTTCACAATGTTAGAAGAAATATTATATTTATCATTGCTGAAAGATGTTTCTAAAGTGACTATGTGTCTATTTTCTTTCAGATGTGTTTGTTAATATGAGATGCAAAGAATCACATGTTTATTTTATGGTATGTGTAAACATAAGAACAGTCCAATTGGCTCCAAGAAAAAATACATCTAGATCAGCATTCTGTTTCCTACAACAACCAGCCAGTTTCTCCATTCGTTTTACTTCACCCCCAAAGGCTCACTTCTCCACTGTCTCCCAAGACAAGACAGGTGCCATCTATTATATTAGATCCAAGCATCCACTGCTTCCTACTTTACACAAACCAACTGTTCAGAATCTTCAGTTGTTATCAGTAAGCCTATGATGATTCTCAACAGCAGAAATATATGGGAAAATTCCTTCCTATCTCAGGGACCCTTACTGCAGTTTTAGTTGAAGACTCTTCCTGTAATGGTACCCAAACAATAACAGATGCCCAGACATGCAGCAGATTTTTAGTGTACAGTGCATTAAAAGGGTCAATAAAAAGACATGAAAGTAACTAGCTACTCCAGGAATGAAATTAACCAGTCAGGCTGCTGACATAAATTACACCTCTCATGCTGAATATAGCTCTTAATGTTTGCCATTTAATCAGTTCAACAGCACCTCATTAATCCTCTTATATGAGATTCTAAATATTCATTAAGAAATGCAACTAGGACAGTTTAAAAAAATGTTCATGTGGACTGAAAATATTGCTCCTTGCTTTCAACTGACTCACCCATTTACATATCTGTGGGATCAAAGATAACCTTGAGCAAATGAAATCATAACTTTTTATTGGGCCAACTAATCATCCCAAATATTGTGCAAGCAAGCCTTTGAGCTACACATTCTCTGCTGGGCACAGATGCTAAGAGGGAAACAATAATGGAAACAACAAAGGTTACTATTACAGGTTCAGGCTGATGGCAGCTATAATGAATGGCTCTACTGTGTCTTAGAATATGGGAGTCAGAACTTCCGGGGTGGCGCCATCGGTAATGGCGGACTCCCTCTGATCCGGAGGGACTGGCTCTACGGGAAAATGGGAACTTATTTAAAGACAATTATGAAAAATGCTAGACTGAAGTGAAAAAAGATTTAGAAATTTGGTCAAATTTGAAGCTTTCACTGCTAGGCTGTATTGCTGCGATAAAAATGAATGTATTGCCTAGAATGTTGTTCTTGTTTCAAACATTGCAAGTTTTGGACAAGATGGATTGTTTCAAGAAGTGGCAGAGAGATATTTCTAGATTTGTCTGGCAGGGCAAGAAGCCTAGAATAAAATTTAAAATACTAACGGACGCGAAGGAAAGAGGTGGATTTGCCCTGCCAGACCTTAAACTTTATTATGAATCAGCAGCTTTTTGCTGGCTGAAAGAGTGGCTACTTCTTGAAAACACAGACATTTTGGATTTAGAAGGTTTTAATAATGTATTTGGATGGCATGCATATTTGTGGTATGACAAGGTCAAAGCACATAAAGCATTTAAAAATCATATTTTCAGGAAAGCATTGTTTAATGTCTGGATAAGATACAAGGACCCACTTGAAAATAAAACGTCAAGGTGGTTGTCACCGATGGAAGCGAAAGCTTTGAAAAAGCTCAATATGGAGGCCAAATGGCCGAAATATTGGGAAATTTTGGAACAAGAGGGAGACAGATTGAAATTGCAGAGTTTTGAAAAACTAAAAAATAAAGTGCGAGATTGGCTTCATTATTATCAGATAATGGAGGCATATAATTTGGACAAGAAAACTGGCTTCCAGGTGGAAAAATCAAAATTAGAAACAGAACTGTTAGAACCCAAAACCAAGATTTTGTCAAAGATGTATAACTTGCTGTTGAAATGGAATACTCAGGATGAAACGGTGAAATCTGCTATGATTAAATGGGCACAAGATGTTGGACATAACATAATGATGGCTGACTGGGAACAGTTATGGACCACAGGTATGAAGTTTACGGCATGTAATGCCTTAAGAGAGAATATTATGAAAATGATATACAGGTGGTACATGACACCAGTCAAGCTTGCAAAAATTTATCATTTGCCCGATAATAAATGTTGGAAATGTAAAGAAACTGAAGTCACATTCTTTCACCTTTGGTGGACGTGCCCAAGGATTAAAGCTTTCTGGGAGATGATCTATAATGAATTGAAAAAGGTATTTAAATATACCTTTCTGAAGAAACCAGAGGCCTTTCTCCTGGGCATGGTTGGCCAATTGGTGCCAAAGAAGGATAGAACTTTTTTTATGTATGCAACAACAGCAGCAAGAATACTTATTGCAAAGTATTGGAAGACACAAGATCTACCCACCCTGGAAGAATGGCAGATGAAGGTGATGGACTATATGGAACTGGCGGAAATGACTGGCAGAATCCGAGACCAGGGAGAAGAGTTGGTGGAAGAAGATTGGAAGAAATTTAAAGTCTATTTACAGAAATACTGTAAAATTAATGAATGTTAGAATGATGTCAAAATGAAGTTACGTGGTTTTAGCAGCAATATTACAAAGGAGTATGTAAAAATGGATTGTTAACAGGTGAGAATCTAAAGTTACAATATATTAAGTTAAAGGATTAGGATAAAAACAAAGAGGGAAAGGATTTGCTGAATTAGCTAACTGAACTGGAATACAAAAAAGGGAGGTGTGAGGAGGTCAGGGAAACAAGTAAATGAAAGACAAGACATGGAAAGATTGATTTGTTTTTAAGTGCTTTTACTTTTCTGTATTTTGTATTTTTTCTTCTTTTTTCTTTTCTTTTTCCTATTTTTGTAACCTTTTTTGGAACTTCAATAAATATCATTTTCAAAAAAAAAAAAAAGAATATGGGAGTCAATACATATTATATGTTTAGAAAGCAAAGCTGCTTTGGGAAGGTCAGATGTAAGAGTGGTAAAGCTGCTGGAGAAGAAAGATGAACTTAACACTTTCACCACCTGCTATTTCTGTCCTCCAAATAGCAACCCTGCCCAGGGCTGTCTTTACCCAGGGGTGCAAGGGGTGCAGGCACCCGGGTGCCAAATTCCGGGAGGTGCCAGGTGCCCACCGTTGAAATCTCCTCTTAACTATCTACCTGTTATGAAATAATAATTTTGATCAAGCTAGTAAAAAAATTGCATACATACCTAGATACTACTGAAATGTATACCTACTGTTTCACTAAAGGACTTTCAACTTTGTGCGCTCATTTACCAAAGATGTGCCATGCTAGTGGCGGTGCTTGTCATTCACAATGGTGGTGCTTGTCATTCTCAATGTCGCCGTGAACATGAAATTAACTAAATTTGGGGGCACTGGGTGGATCTTTGGACCCCGGTGGCGCATATGTTAAAGATGGCTCTTCCCCTGCCCCTTGGGGGTATGTGTGCATAGGGGTGTGTGTCTCTTTTGCCTGAAACCCAATCCAAGAGTGAGCTGCTTAGAAGGGATTCAGACCTCACCCTAAGTGGTTTGTGTCTTCAAAGCTAAGTAGGCTGTGCCCCAAACATCAAACCTACTTTAGAGGTCTTGAGTTAAACCCTCAATAAGTGGAGAGGGCATCACCTTCCTGCTAAAGGTAGTGCCTGCCAGCAACTTATTTAATTTAATTAATTAATTTATTGAATTTAGATACCACCCTATACCTGGAAGTCTCAGGGTGGTTCACAGCAAAGATCACAATATATAAAATCAAAATAAGAACAATAACCCAATAACCCACCTCCCCAAGAGCCACATTTTAAAAGGGATGTCTATCAGGTCATGTTTGCACTGGCTCAGTCACTCCTACCTTCAACATGCCCCCTTAAACATGTCCACATTTCATTAGGTGGTAGAATTGGACAGTCACTTTTCCTTCCATTTTGAACAGAGAATAGGTGGAAATAAATTTCACTGTGAGTGCAGTGCTGGTTGATCTAGAAGTCCTTCTCCCCCATTAATGGGGGTGACTGGGGGTATACTCGCACCATTTTGTCGTCCTGTCTCCAATTCCACTTTCCTTTCTTTTTTAGATGTAGCAGCCATTTAGTTGTCTCCATGGCAGGCATTTTATGAATGACACTTCAAAATCCCAGATGTGTCACTGGCCCAAAAAGAGTTGGTGACTCTCATTGTACAGGATTGTCCTGTTCAGTTAGTACCTATAAACTGCATCTTAAACCTAATCGATTACCAGCTAGTGAAATCCCATATTCAAAGGCAGTATGTTGCTGAATGCAGACAAACTACAGGATAATGCTGCTTAAGAGCTTCCCAAATGCATATCAGTTGAAACTTCAAGTGGAGCAAAGAATTTCAGCTGGATGCAAATCAAATACGAAACTGAATAGCATCATGCATTTCCAAACTATTTAATCTAATAACTCAAATAAATTAATAGCAAGGTTTGTTTGTTTTTGTACCAAACAGCAAATTTCACTAGTACAATAAACCTGCAATTTACGTGGGGCTTACATTCTGTGGATTATGTTTAAAGCCAAAATCAAATATAGGTTCAGTGGTGCATTGGGTTCAGTGGTGAGTGGGATTTCCAAAGCCATTTTCCCCACAATCCCAACCCCTTTCCACCTTTCCACCCCTTTTATTTATTTTTTGCCATGAGCATAAATGTGAATGCACGTAAGTTAAATGTGCATAGTTGTAGGCTTACTGTAGTGAAATTCTTATTCAAGTCAACACAGTTTTCAAACATAAACCCATACAAGATTAGGGAGTCCCTTGGCTCCCCACCCCCCTTGAGAAACAAAGAGTTTTTTCTCTTATTCAAACTTCTTTGAATAAGCATATCTAGCACTATGAACAACAGAAAATCATTTTAGTGAATACCAAAAGGTATTAGCCACATGAATCTCAAACTTACAAAATAGCATAATCTCCCCCAATTGTATTTTGTAAGTTTGAGATTCATGCGGCTAATTGAACAATATCTCTCTGTTCACTGTAATAAATGATTCTCCCCTTTTTTGGTTGGTAAATATGCATATACCAACTAGAATTGTACTACTATTTTGAAAGCCACTGTTAAATTATGTTGCCATAGGTCATAAATTACAGGAAATAATCAACTCTGCACTAGAAAGCTGGCATGCTCTTTACATTTATCACATTATAGACGCTCACTTTTCTTTTACACACCCACCCACCATGATGACTCCTTAAGTATTTATAAACAATAACTAATAGTTCTTTTAAAAAGTGAGTTTTGTCTGTTCCTGGCAGGCAGTCAAAGTCTCCTTTAAACCTTTTCCATTTGCTGGTTCCCAAAAGGCAGATTACAATTTTCTCCATACTTTCTTAAAAATAGCAAATTGGATTTAAATTAATTTTAGGGCAGTGTTTTCATCCAAAATAAACTTATAACATTGACTTTGAGCCATATGGTTCTGTCCTGGAGAAGATGCCCACTTGGTCAATGTGAATGATTTTGTGAGAAAAATGGTCCCTGTTGCAAGAAGTAAAGATCGTTGTTAATATTCAATGCTCTACTGCTTAACTGAGTGGTTTGTTTACTCTTACATGATTTCTCCAGCCCTAGGAAACCTCCTGGTGATATGCTTCATTCCCAATTGGACTCGGTGGCCCTTGTGGTCTCTTCCAACTCTGTGATTCTATGATTCAATTGCTGGGGAGGTTTATAGGGTTGGTCTGTTAAACTGATTAACCATATTCTGACAATTGCAGAAAAACTCAGGAATATATATTTTTATAACCACACCATACCATTTGTGTGGAAGGAAGGCCTCCATTGTGCATTTTATTTGAAAGCTGGTTATTTGAAACAGGCATGTCTTAAAATCAGATATATATTTCAGCTCTGAAGGAGAATCAATAAACTCATTCTGGGTTGCCATTACAAAGCACCAGTGTAATATTTCTCAGTTTGTGTCATGCCCATTTGACATTAATATTTGGAGATAAATGTGTACAATTTAACATTTCCCCACTAAACCACTAAAAAAAACCCCTAATACTTTATTTCATAAGAATATATTTTCATGAAGAAATAGTTCCCTTTTGGCTTAATAAGGTCTGGATATGTCTTTTTATTTTAGCAAAAAGACAGAGCTGAACAAAACATAAAAGAAGAACTGAAAAACAGAAAAGCTAATGGTAAAATTAAGACTGACTCTTACACACTAGTAGGGTGTGTGGCTTTCTGCATGTCTGTGAAACATGATATATATAGGAGGTTGCTGTGTCTTGTTCAAAGACATTTATGCTTAAGCATGTGAATGCTACTTTAAGTGCATCAGTAAATAATTTGGGAGACTAATAATACACGCAATGGATTTCTTTGTGTCACATTTGATGAAATGGTAGAAACTGACAATGAAGCACTTTTGTACGAGCTCAACTGAAATGAGTGCAAGCTGGATAAGAGCACAACAATGTTACAGGGCATTTCCCATTTATTGCAAAAGGAGAACTTCACCGTGAGTTATGCCTGTAAGGCCAGACTATGACAGACCTATCCAACAGGCTGATGTAAAGTGCAAGGATTATTCCAAACAATAAAACGGTGAGACGTAATACATACATACAGAATATATATAGATATGGCTGAGAGCCAAAATGAAAGCACTGAAAAACACCTAGAATGGAACAATTATAAGTATGACATGGCCACAGCCTCTCCAGTTTGAAGATACTTTGTACATATCATTCATCAAACCCAGTCCAGGGGTGTTAGAAGAGTGAAACTGTGGATCTAAAGACATAATACCCCATGGATTTAGGCCTAACCCCACTTCTGAGAGTAAACCCTGTTGTATTGATTATGATTTGCTTCTGAGTAGAGGATTTTGCTGTTAATAAATCAAATTAGGAGCAGCAGCTGGAGGAGAATGATGAGATTGGCACACTCATACCGTCTTTTCCCCTCTAGCCCCTTCCTCCCCCTCAGCCCCACCTTTAGGACATAGGAAACAGCCATGAAAACAGTGTGATGATGGACTAGTGCAAATCTTGTATAGAGAGCAATAAGTACAGAAAGCAATACTCCAAGTAATGTCTCATTTAGCTGAATTGACTGGACACTCCAGGGTGAATTCATTATAGCCCACGAACAACTTTGGACAAAATCTGTAAGAATTATATTTTGCTTATGAGGCAGATATGAGCAAGCTGACCTTTATGCATAGGCAATGATGTTAATACTTGATCATTTCTAAAAACGTTTACACCATTTAGTGCTTCACTTTAACAACTCTGTCCAGAACAGCCAAAAATATAGAGCTAATCTCCTTAATGCTGAGCCTGTCAGGACCCTGGTAAAAGGATAACTAACATCACAGTTATTAAGTTAGTTCTTGGTATGAGCTTTCGTGTGCATGCACACTTCTTCAGATACACTGAAACAGAAGTTGCCAGATCCTTTAGAAGGTGGGGAGGGGTATTACTCAGAAGGGTGGTGGGAATGGGTGATTGGCAGATAGCTGAGATGATCACCCATTCCCACCACCCTTCTGAGTAATACCCCTCCCCACCTTCTCACTATATAGAAGGATCTGGCAACTTCTGTTTCAGTGTATCTGAAGAAGTGTGCATGCACACGAAAGCTCATACCAAGAACTAACTTAGTTGGTCTTTAAGGTGCTACTGGAAGGATTTTTTTTATTTTGACTATGGCAGACCAACACGGCTACCTATCTGTAACTGAATCACAGTTATTGTTACAATCGTGCTAGATTTCAGGCAGTATAATTTTTTTATCTGTTTTGCAGTTGTAGGCATGAAAATAGCCTGAATGCAAATGAAGAACTGTCCTTACAAAGACTAGCAAATTATTTTGAATCAATAGTCAAAAAGGTTTGCATTCATGAAGCTGTGTAGTGTGAACCATGCAAACTGTATCTATACCAGGGCTAGATTTGAGGAAAAACTGAAATACCAAAATATGAATCAAATTTCAGCATTAGCATTTTTAAAATTTCCTATTTTAATATTTTTAGGAACACTTTTGAGAAAATTAAATCTCATTGATAATTTTAATGTTACAAATTTGATACTTTGCAAGGTAAGCACTATTATTGTGCTTCATAATTATTTTTTTCAAACCCCACAAGCAAAAAAAAAAAAACTAATGAAAAGTTTTTCAATCTAATTGTATTGTCATAATTCAGAATGTTCTAAGAAATTTCTGCAAAAGCAGAGTATTTGGTGACAATGTCCCCATTTCATTTCTATTCTAATTCAGAGTGATCTCCCAACTCATTATAACAAATTGACCTACATCAGGGTAGCAGAGCGATCTTTCTCTTTCTATTGATGGCTAAGATATATTGCTTAGTAGAAGCACTAATGTGTTGAAACAGATGTGTCTGAATTGTGTAAGGACCAGCTGTTCACATGGATGCAGGCAGTAGCTTTTGGAACAAGATTTGTTGTAATAATAGTATGATTTATGTTGTTCTTTGATGACTGGTTTTATTTTAGTTCTAAAATGCTATCCTGTCTTTTGGTGGTTAATGAAAACAACCAGCTACTCCACCTCAGTGCCTCAGGAGCCGGCACTATTGATGCACACAATGTGGTTGTGTTCTTAGGGGCTTTTGCTCTCAAAGTTTTTGAAACTTTTCCGTACATGAATGTGCATATTTTTCATGAATACTAGAAACCCATGTTTTATTTCCTACTTCAAACTCACACTACATGTCACAGATTATATTTATAGAGGTTGAATGTGGAAGGATCTCAGTGCTTTGCCTGCAGGTCTTTTCTATGATGTTTTGTATGTGTTGCAAAATATGTGCATCCTTGACCCCCTCAGCACAATGGAAGGTTCCATTGAAGTGGGGTGTGGGACAGATTTTGTTCATTTTATAGACAAAGATGATTCCTTAAATGAAAAAGTAATGTACCATAAGTGTAGCCTTTTCTAAAAATAACCTGCTTAGTGAAGGCAGAAGGCAGTGAAATAAAATGCTTTTGAAAATGACACATTTTCTCTGTCCTCTCAAAATATTATAGATGGTTAAACTTATCTTTTTGAAAGCTTGGTTTTTTAAAGAGCATTTTTCTTGGTATATGGGTTGTTCAAACACTGTATTTTTCCACATTCATTTCCATATATTAAAAGTTTTTCTATGGATGTTTCTCTGTCAAGATGGATTTTGCTAAGCATTGTAATTCTGAAGATATTAATTAATTACATTGAACAGCCGGCAAACTCCCCTCTGCTTTGTTTAATTCAAAATTGACTCATTATTTCAGAGAATACAAAAGACTAAAGAAAGTGATAGATAGATAGATAGATAGATAGATAGATAGAGTGTTGTAAAACAACCAATTGGGAGCATTTGCTCACCACTGCCTGAGCTGTGATTAGACCTGGGCAAAACAAACTTCACAAATGTCAAGACTACAGAATTCACTAATCACAAGGTATATTGACAGCAGCTTTATGTGACAGCTTTTGAAGGGGTTTTACAGGCTCCCAGTGGTTATGAGGCTTGATGACTGTATAGTACCTCCAATATCAGAGGTTGTATACTTCTAAATACCTCGGGTTAAATACTTAATTTGTTCTGGAGGTCCGTTCTTAACCTGAAACTGTTCTTAACCTGAAGCACCGCTTTAGCTAAGGGGGCCTCCCGCTGCCACCGCGCTGCCGGAGCACAATTTCTGTTCTTATCCTGAAGCAAAGTTCTTAACCCAAGGTAATATTAGCGGGTTAGCGGAGTCTGTAACCTTAAGCATCTGTAACCTGAAGCGTATGTAACCCGAGGTACCACTGTACCAGTTGCTTGGAAGCACACATGGGCAGCTAGATGGCCTTGTAGGCAGCTAGATGGCCAGCGTAAGAACAATATGCTGGGTTAGTTGGGCCTATGGTTAGATCCAGCAGAACTTTTATTATATTCACGCTGTACGTTGTCAGAATTTCATGTTACATTCCAAGCTATTGTCAGGGCTGGAATCAGATGCAGTTCAGCACGAAAAAGCAGAGTCAGTTGTCAGTGAAGTTAACTCTTCATTCAAGGAAACAAACATATAACTTGGCCTGGTGGTCTCAGCAACACTTCCCAGTAGGTCTTGTCCCTATAGAGAAGTTTCCAAGACTGAAGGACCCTGCCTTCCACTCCTTCTAAGGCTCCTCCTCTCCCAGATATTTCCCAAGCAGACAAAAACTGCTTCTGTCCACCTCTGGTCTCTGGTCTGCAGTGGCGTAGCATGGGGGGTGCAGGGGGGGCCGGCCGCACCGGGCGCAACATCGGGGGGGGGGCGCTCGCACTCACAGTTCTCTGCCCCTACTAAAATCCACGGGTTAGGGGGCGCAAATTACTTGCCTTGCCCCGGGTGCTGACAACCCACGCTACGCCACTGCTGGTCTGTCCTCCTAATTACTTTGTGAGTTCTTGGAGACCAGTGGGGAGGAGAGCTTGTTGCAGCAGGAGAGGGAGAATCACAAGATTCTGGTCTCTTGACACCCCCCACCTCCTCTGTTTCAGCCTTAGAGTCTGAACTGCTCCCTGTCACAGGTTCCTCATACTCACTAAACCCTGTTGCCCCTTCAGCATCCAACACCTCTTCCCAATCTTCTCCCTCCTCAGTGTCCCACCAACAATCCCTGGGCTCTAAGCTTCCTTCCTCTTACATTTCCCTTGGGGGTTCTTCGGCTCGTGCCTCCCACCACCTGTCATCTCGTCCAGCCAGTCAGTTTGTTCAATTGTAACTACATCCAACCTCAGGAGCTTGGTAAATTTATGTGCTGAACCACTTAATTATAAATTCTGGCAACATCACTAATTGCTTTTCCTCCAAGTTGTGTTGAGCAGGTTTCTAGCCTCACGGCAAAGAACATGACTTGCCTGAGGCCACCCAATGAATGGATTTGCGGCATTCCCTGTCTTTGAAGATGATGATTTAGGGCAGTTCCAAAGAGAAGAGTATATAAAGATGTGTCAAAAGTAGTACAATAACTTTCTGACTCACCGTTACTTTGCAGACATTGTCCAAAGTGCATTATTCTGAGGATTCAGCTCCCTTCATAAGCAACTGAAATATCAGGGGAGTGTCCACAAATATCCACCCTCACAAAAAGTGAAGCTTACTTCTGCTTGTCATTAAGTAGCACTTTGCCATCATCCTCATTCAGTGGATAATTTGGTAAATAAGTGGCACCATTCTCCCAAAGACACCATGATGTATTGTTTTAACTGAGACACCATCACATTTTTTAAAATGGTAGTAAAACTTCAAATGAACAGGCTGCACTGGTTCTTTGCTTGAATGTCCCACTGGTACCTTATAAAGACTTTAGATTCCACTTCATCATTGTCCAGAGGCCAGCCATTCAGTTCTAAAAAGAAAAAGAATGGATTTATTAACAATGTAATTCAAATATGCCAAGGACAAAAAGTTTTATGAATTATATTCATATCAAAAGTATTCTCAGTGAAGTCTTTTTGATCCTAATGAATGGATCATCAGAGCAAATGGAAGTATGCAAGCAATAATGTCATCTAAAGTGAAAAGAAGCAAGTATTTTTCAATTGTACAATAAAGGTCATAGGGCTGCCTTTAACATAATGGATCATAAGACCAGTGATCTGCATTAGAAATTTGTTTCACTGAATTCCTGATCGTTAGTTTTAATCCAAATGTGATGGCATAATTTTCAAAAGTGAAATTCTATGCATATTTACTAAGAAATAAGTCCCAGTATGTTCAAGTCATAGCACTGCAACCTGAGACTTTAGAGCTATTTTGTTTTCACATTATTTTGTTATAATATGATTTTCTGTTGATGTTATAATTTGATGTTTTTACTATACTTAAAGTTTCAGACCTGTGCTCAGTGGTGTGGGAATAAGCCACATTGAACACTGTAACTTACTTCCAAGTATGCATGACGAGAATTTCTTTGCCTGTCGTTGGAAGATGTTTTGCAAGATGGAGTGTGTGTGTATATATAAATATATATATGAAAAGCAAATGCATTTGTTGAGGTTTTTCCCCATCCTGAGCAAATATTCGCCAAGGGAAATAGGAACAAATTGCCATGAATTTTTATAGAACATTTGTTGGGTGCCTAATCAGCAAAGTCCTCTGGGTGGTTCAAGCAGAAGTCAAACAATTCAAACATTAAAATATTTAAGAAATTATACATTAACATTAAAATTTAATTGATTCAATTTCCTGCCTAAAAACCCAAGATAAGAAGCATAAAAACATTTAAAACTCAGTAGAAACTATCATTTTCATATGAGAGAATGACTATTTCAAGGTCTGAGCAGGCCAAATTAAGACATGCAAGTCATTAAGCCACCTGGATTGGTCTTGTCACATATTGACTCTTCGCAAGTGACAATTGCCAACAGAAATGTCATGAAGACTTTCTGTTAATGATAATTAATATACTGCTTAATTACAATGGTAGCTTCTAATCAGATTACATATATAAAATTCAATTATAATAAAAAAATATAAGCACACATAATTTAAATGCACAATTAAACTATTTCCTCAAAACAAGCATTCATAATTAAAATGTACAATAGAAGAAGCCCACTGAAACAGCACAATTAAAGAGCTAAAACACCAATTAAAAAATTAAAGCAGGAGTTTCAAGTAAAGAGAATCTTTGCTCGAACAGGTGTGTCTTTGAGAGCAAGTGCAATGCCAATACACATAGGGCCTTTCAACCAACCAATCTTTATTATGTTCAAAGACTAGACAACAAAAATAGCCACAATAACACATATATCCTACATCAGCACCAAGGGGCAGAATCAGTAAACAAAATTTAAATTTCATATAGACTTATTTACATTAAAAGTAACACTCCAACAGCTAAAGTCTGTGATACAAAGTCTAAAATCAGTGTCACTGTAACAATGGCCTCTCTTGTCCACATTGCCATAAGAGAGAATTTCAGGACCGCCCTGGTGGCATTCAGGTCTTTGCCAGCAAGAAAGTATTAAACATAAGTTTCCTCCGAGCGGCCAAGAAGTTTCCTTAATAAAGGACGAATTAGCTCTTTGTGGATATCACAGTATAGTGGGCAATACAACAGAATGCAGCCAATTTTTTGGGTCTCATCTGAATTCAACAGGGATGGCATATCTGCCTTCTAATAGTGTTGAGGCGAGGGCATTAAAGCTGACTCAGGAGAAAACTCAGCAGTGTTTGTGGTTCTCCAGTACATTTAGATAAGTGGCTGGATAAGATGTAACAAATAATAATAATATTAATAATAATAATAAGTATAGTTTTAGTATTTATATCCTGCCCATCTGGCTGGGTCTCTCCAGCCACTCTGGGTGGTTTACAGCTTATATAAAAACATAATCTATGAATCTTGGATGATCAGATAAGATCATTTTGGAATTCTATATCCCAGATTTGTTCTTTAATGATGCTTCTAGCTCTCCCTAATTCTAGACCTAGAAGATATTCAGGAGAAAGGCTGTATGAAACATGAAACTAGTTTTCTTGTGAGGCCCATCCACCATTTTGCTTGATAATTATCTATCGGCATCAAAGAGAGCAGTCCAGTTGGGATCTTATTGAATCTTAGTCATGTATAACTAGCAAAACTTCGGCTTCAATCCTATATAAGGATATATATATATAACCTTTATATATATAAAGGACCCCTGGACGGTTAAGTCCAGTCAAAGGTGACTATAATCCTGTCTCCAGCCACAGAACTGCATTAGGGTAACATTTAGGGGTTTTGAGTACTGAGTTTAGGAATCCTGACTGGATTTTTTCATAAGGGCCCAGATTAGAGACGGGAACTAGTTGTGCACTGTTTAGTATTGGTTTTGCAGCAAATAGTTTGATAGCAGTTGGGATGAAGTTTCCTCTCTTCATTCAATGAAATCTTAAAATTGCTATAGTATTGGGGGGGGGTCATAGAGGAGATAGGGCTTCTCATATTTCAGCAGGGAGAGCATAATGGGGCTCATCACCAAGGTTATGGTTAGCAGATTGCAGAAATTGCAATGCCTACATGGAACCACCCGACAAAACAGTTCCAGGTCTCTCACACACTGCAGTCATAACTACAGACTCATCACTTCATTTTTTTTCCACCTTAAGCGTGACATATTTTCTGTTGGAAAACTGAAGTTGAAGACATTAATCTACATGTTTCAGTATCAATTTTGCCTGTCTACAAAGTCAGCAATTTACATTTTGTCAGCTGGTGTTGGTGGCCAATCTCAACCCATCAGTGCCACAATTGGTGATTTGAAAGATAATCCAAGCAGCTCATACTGACATCAAAATGGCTTTTCTTATTTTGCACCTAACATGAAGCTGCATGTTGTCACCCTCAATTATTAAAGGGATTTAGGTAGCTTCAGCACAAAATGACATCAGATAAATTGCCCACAAGCAGCATTTCATGAAGTCCCTAGCTCATCTCTGAAAGTGCACAGAAAATTAGCAAACAGCTTTAGCCTGGATTGCAGAAACTAAATTGAATTAAAAGGAAGCTTACACACACACACATACCCCTTCTGGAAGGGCTCATATTTTAAATGTTTTGATTTAAAGGAAACATTGGATTTTATTGTTCAGATTTATTACAAACTGAAGACACACTTAATCCCAGTGAGCTTCAATCAAACCAATCAAAGACGCTTTAGATTTTATGAGGAATAATCTAGGCAGGCTGAGTGAAATGCAACCCTTTCATTCATTCCTCAGATATAAACTAAATAAGTTGGCGTAAGCAGCTTTTCAGTAGATATTTGATTTAGCACTGCTGCCAATTCCTTTTCCTCTGTTCTTGTTCATACACACAAAGAGTAAGTGCCTAATTTAGTTAAGAATTCAAATCTGGGCACTTTGCAGAGTTGAAACTCAAAGCAGCCAAAAAACAGCCCATGTGTGTGTTATTGAAAAACATTTGATATACGATCAGACTTTTGTCCCAATCCAACAAAGATGTGAGTGTCTTCAGTGAACCTTGCACCTAGTACCCAAACCTGTGTCTTTGTTGATGTTTTGGGACTGGGTTTACATATGCTTTGCCAAATATGCCCTGCCTTTGACTGTGCCCATTGTTTGTGAGGCAGAAGGAAGAAAGGAAAGTTCAAATTGTGAGAGTTCCAAATATGCCCTCACCAATTTTGACAATTCTAAATTTGCAGTCTTCCCCAACCTGGTGCCCTCCAGCTGTTTTGGGCTACAATTCCATCATTCCTAGCAAGCAGAGCTATACTGGATGGGGCTGATGGGAGATGTAGTCCAAAGTATTTGAGAGGCACCTGGTTGGAGGCGGGGAGGCTGATCTACTGTATTAGCATAAATATCTGAAAGTATTTGAGGGGAATAATAAGGAAGAACATTCATTTTAAAATCCTGTCACTAGATTATTACCCAGAATACTCATTTTTCAGACTCACAGCAGATAAAGTATCTACAACTTCTGCTGATTCAGCACTGTTGTCAGTTAACTGTCTTCTTTTCCAGAACAGAAACCAATAAAATTTGCTGCAACAGTAGATAATCGCATTACAGGTAGTTTCAATCATGCTGTTTCGTGGATACTATCCAAAGTACTCTGCAGCCTAACCTAAGGATTGCCAAGGGCATGGGGAAAGAACATTTATTGTGTGTTTAACCTCTGTAACCCAAGGGAAAGGTTACAATCATAATTATTAAAACTGCTAATTCATTTGCCCTGATGTGTTATAGGACTCATAAGGATCAAATATTTTTATCTACCCAAACTTCTCTGTTGCACATATGGCAGAAACATGGCAGAAACCTATCCTGAGACAAGAGCTCAATCAGAGTTTCTTGGTGTAAAAATTGCTGGAAAGAGTGATGGCAATAAAGGTCACATTTCAAAATGCTACCCAAGCTGTATTCATTTTAATTAGGATTTTTGTCAACATTAATTAACGGTTAGAAGTAAAGATTGCTGGAGTCTTGCATATACCTTTTAGCTTCCCATCATTAAGAATAGTGAAATTTGATTTATTAATGTGTAAAAATATTACATTATGAAATTAAGACATTGCAACTTCCAAAGAATATTTTCTGTTGGCATGAAACATGCGCCACCGTAATGTAACTTTCACAATGGTGACCTAGGTAGATATTTCATACTTCCCTCTAGGCAACATATTGAGAAGAGTAGAATATATGACCAAGACCTATTTTTACTGTCATAACAGTGGAAGTCTAACTCTTTTGCTGTCTAGCTGGCATGAAATACACAATATAAACTAGGGTGGTTTCATTCACTGGAATTTCTCTTGCATCTGGAAAAGCCACTGTTTTCTAGTTCAGAATAGAAGCCTTGGTGACTCCTAATGCTCACCATCAATCTGAGGTGAGCTTTATGGCCCCATAAGTTTTTCTACAGCTTGGATTGTAGTTGGATAATAATATCCATTTTCTTGCCTCTCTCCCTACTGCCTTCACACTTTAACTGGTTTGGCAGAAGCATGGAGACCTGCTATGGTAGTGTCCCTGGTCCCTGGGGTACAGCCCAGGGATAATGTATCATCTGGCCTGGGTTAGCCTAGTTGCCTAGTCTCTCACAGAAAAGGACACAGCAGACTCCTACCTTCCAGGCCAGCCTTCATTGTTGAAGTAATTTCCTCACTCATAATGTGCAAGAATCTTCCCTCCTCTACGCTCAGTTTCTTCTTCCTCCACCCTCAAGATCTAGGCCCAACAAAAACCTGCCAGAAGCTAATTTGCCAGAAGCAAATGACTATTCTGAATCATATCTGGTGTACATTGTCTTGATATGGTTGTTTAGAATGTGATTAATAAATTGATGGTGATAATCATATAAGATCGTGCCCTTTCCATTAGCAGATGCCAACTGGACCGGCACTTAAATTTTACCTCAACCTTAGTGATGGGGCATTTTCTTCCACTGCACCTGAGGAGTGCAGGGCAGATCATGGACAACACATACCTCTGCTGCTGAACATCCCTCAGCATCTACTACTATTAAGTCAGCTCACTTAATTTGGCATAAGTTGAAAGGAAATGCCTTCTGAATTATGGAAAGTATTCCCTTTGAAAGCAGAGTAAAATTATCTGAAATTTAGGGAATTAATCTTATGTTCTGTGGCTGCGATCCCGAAAAACACATCTTCCCCCATTGTCTATATAAAATGGAAAATACCTGCTTATGTTTAAGTGTTTAAATCAGAGCAGAAATCCCAAAACACACATCATAACTTGAACATGCCAAATATGGCAGCACATTTTTGAGAAGCATCAGGAGAGACTAGTGAAGGGTCCTAATCCCCCTGACCCTTCAGTAATCAAAATAGACATAAAGAAGGTGTGGATGATTTGATATCTGTGACAACATAATTTTTTCCTGCCCTCCCCCCACCTTCCATTTACTTCTGAAAGGGAAATTTAGTTGCTGAGTAGGGGACAAGTTGATCTATAGTGTACTGAACTTGCAAGATCTATGTGTTGTTCTTCAATAAATATACTAGTATGCCATAAGGGAACACAGAAGCTCTATGATTCATATGATACAACAATTTTTAAACCTTTTTTCCTCCCTTTGCATTTGTGTCCACCACTGAGATAAATGCTGTGATTTGATAGTTTATACAAGAATTCCCAGATTCCCTGTGCAATATCTCAGTGTACACTGTCATGTAGATCTAAGAGCTGTTTTCAGACTTGAAATTTACAAATCTAATGAAAAACAGAACAAGGGATCATAGAAATGCAACATGGTGTTTGCCCTAATGTGCAAATTCAAAAAATTGTTAAGGAATTCCCCCCCTTACAAAGCCATTTGAGTACATAGTTCCCCAAAGAACTACTTTATGCACACACCAGAATATTTTAAAGCTACCAGCTAATACTCATTTCCATTTCCCACATACTTATCCTCCCATATTTTAACTAGGAAAGAAAATAATTTTAATTATTCTTGTCTGGAACTTTTTTTTTTTTTTAAAGATAGCCTACAGAAATTTTTTCATGCACTGTGAAAGTGAGAGATAACCAACACAGACTGGGGGGGGGGGGGTGATGGGTCAGCAACTTCTTTTTTTAACAAAATGTATTGTTAAGCATGCTTATACAGTGAGTTCTATACAATGTGTGTGTGTGTGTGTGTGTGTGTGTGAGAGAGAGAGAGAGAGAGAGAGAGAGAGAGAGAGAGAGAGAGTATGTATCTGCATACTAACTTAACTGAGAAGTAAATAATGAATTTAAGGGGGAAACATGCTAACTGCCTCCATATATCTTATGGGCTGTTATGCAGAAGACAAAGCAGGTTTGCTCCAGAAAACCAGAATAGAATCAATGGGCAGAAATGGCTGGGAAGCATTAGAACAACCATCCTGATGGTAGAAGTTCTGTAACAGTGGAACAGTCAGTCTCAGGAGAAGAGGGGCTGCCTTTGCAGGGGACAGTCAACCAGAGGCTTTGTCATGGACATTGTAATTGCATTGGGGAAGGGCCGTTGCTCAGTGGTAGAGCATCTGGCATCTCCAGGATGATCTGAGAGATGAACTCTGCCTGAATCCTTAGAGAGCAGACAATACTGAGCAAGATGGACCAATGGGCTGCCTTCCTAGGTTCTTAGTTCCTGCGTTTAACAAGGGGTTGGAACAGGCGATCAATAAGGCCACTGCCAGCTCTGTAATTCTATGCTTCATCAAAAACACAAAACGCCATCAAAGGCATATCAGATGTTACATCAGAAGTACAGATTCATTGGAGATTTAGGAAAGGCTTAGTAGTTAGATTTTTTAAATCCAAGTAGAAGGAGAGGTCTAGATAGGAAGTACACCATGCCCCCTCCCTAACCTAATTACCCACAATCGCCTCTTGTGCACTGATTGTCCATGTGCACATGCTAAGGAGGAAGACAATGGGCATCATTTACGGATCCCTCCAAACATGATACGGACTGAGATCTATATGTGTCAGGCTACCTGGGAAGGTGCCCCACTAAATGAAGGAGGGTTATTTCTGAGTAAATGTGTATGATTGCTAATAAATGTCATTAATAATGGATCATCTGTTAATGTATTATACAGATTTATTTATTTGTTTACTATGGCAATATGCTATATTAAATATACCTGTTATGCAGCACAATCAATTAGAATACCATGAAATATATCATTGCTTTCCTTTACAGGCGAGTTGCATAATCAAAATGTTTAGTTGTAATTTAACTTGTAATGTAAAGGAAAGTTGAGTTTTAAAATTCCAGAGAACCAATGACTCTGTCCTAAATATGCATCCTATACTATATGGAGGGATGCAGGTAGCGCTGTGGTCTAAATCACTGAGCCTCTTGCACATGCTAATAAGAAGGTTGGAAGTTCGAATCCCTGCGACGGGGTGAGCTCCCGTTGCTCGGTCCCAGCTCCTGCCAACCTAGCAGTTCGAAAGCATACCAAAAAGCGCAAGTCGGTAAATAGGTACCACTCCGGCAGGAAGGTAAATGGCGTTTCCATGCACTGCTCTGGTTTTGGTGCTCCATTGCGCCAGAAGCAGCTTAGTCATCCTGGCCACATGGCACAGAAAAACTGTCTGCGGACAAACGCCGGCTCCCTCGGCCTGTAAAGTGAGATGAGTGCCACAATCCCTGAGTCGTCTGCAACTGGACTTAACTATCAGGGTCCTTTACCTTTACCTTTATACTATATGAAATCCAGCTGATTAAAATTAAAAGGATATCAGGGTCATTGTGTCATCTAATCCATTATGCACATTACACATCTCATGCTATTGCATAAATCCTTTAAATCTCCAATGCTTATCTTATTCATATAATCATAGTTTTCCATGCTTCAAATTATGCCTATGAATTAACACCTGCAAGTGCTTCATTCACCCCAGTCATTGAGCCTGTCAATCATCTCCCTCAAGGTGAAATACCTTCTCAATATGTTTTCCCAAAGCATGTCAGTATGTGTGTGTGTGTGTGTGTGTGTGTGCGCGCGCACACACACACACACACACACACTCCTCTAAAGCAATTATTTAAATTTAGGTGACATAATTGGGGGAAAGCTGCAATCAAACAAAACTGTATTGAACCTTGAAGAGCATATATTGAAGAAATTAACATCTTAGGTTCTGAAGAAGTAAAGTAAATAATTGAGAGGAATGAAAATGTACATGCCAGGCTGTTCCCTTAGTGCCTTATTGTGATTTATTGATGAGAGCCATCTAGAGGACATTCCAATCAAAAGGCAGAGCATAACTAGCTAACTTGGTAGCTAACTAGTTTGCCTCTATCAACACCAAGGACACTGGAGAATTTCTTTAGAATTTCAGTTTGTGTAGGGTTTTGAACTTATCACTGTGATATGGCCAAGGATGGTGTGTGTGTTTCCTTCTAGTAAACATCTCTCTAGCACTCTGCAGCCTCCCCAGATGTCTGCAGTTCCTGATCTGAAAAACTCTTGTGGGGGAAGAGTCAGCTCATGATGTCTTTCCCTGGGAAGCCTACTGATTAGATGAATTGAATGACAGAAGGGACACTCTCAAAGCTACCAGCTACCTAAAAAAGGAAGATAATAATAAGAAAAATCTCATGCACCACCTATGAGCATTTCACTGACATTTTTTGCTCTCCTTTCATAGCTTTCAAATTTATTGTAATTATATATTTATTTATACCCTGCCTTTTCCCCTGACAGGACTCAAGACAGCTTACAGATAAAAATAATAACCATTAAAAATATAGAAAAAAACATAATAAAAAGACAATTGTTGATAGTATATATATATTCCAAAATTAAAAATGGAAAGCGTAATGCTGGTGGTCAACAAAAGGGTTTAAAGACTGTTTCAGGGCAAATCTAAAAAAATGTAGTATAAACACCAACAATTGGGAAACACTTGCCTGCGAGCACACCAGTTGGAGAACAGCCCTTACCAAAGGTGTCATGGGCTTTGAAGACACTCAAACTCAGGACACAAGGGAGAAACGTGCTAAGAGGAAGGCACGCTTGACAAACCCTCACCATGATCAACTCCCACCTAGAAACCTATGTCCCCACTGTGGAAGGATGTGTGGATCAGTCCTTTCATTAAAAGCAGTCAGTTCCCAGAAGCCTGTTGGAACAAGAAAGTCTTTACCTGCTGGCGGAAAGACAACAAAGAGGAAGTCAATCTAGCTTGTCTGAGGAAGGAGTTCCAAAGTCTGGGAGCAACCACCGCAGTTAATATTCTCATTCATTGAGGAAGAATTGTCAGGAAAAAATGTGGGAGAAGTATTCAGCACAGCAGTAGTCCTAAGGAATGACACTTTACTGGTTCTATATTTTTTAAATGTGATTAGCTTTCTAACAACCCTATGCATGTCTATTCAAAAAGTCACTTTCACTTGATTTCAGTGGAAGTAGCTGATAAGTTAAGTGCATGTAGAGCTGTCACTTAAGGATTACACTGCAAAACATTTCCCCCCCAGTGCATTGTCTGAGGTTGCTATACTCTTCAGGTTCACAAAATAGCATCAGAGGAGGGGTTGATTTATGTGGTGTCCTATTTTAGCAATAATATGCTGCCATGAAGAAAAATATTGCAAACTATAGGTTTGGTAAGCGACAAGGGTGTTAGCAGTTGATAGACTGATAGAAAATGAAAGGCATTATTCAGCCCAACTTTTGTTTAAATAGGCTCACTAGATTGAGGTTTTTAAAGACAACAGATGAGGAATGGAAGTCAAAATCTGAGGGGGTGGGGTGGAAATGTGTGCTGTTATATGTAAGTTCTACAGTTAAATACACAAAATCTTAAATATGATGCAGTTGTTCTAAGCCTTCAGCAGCATGATGCCGGAAAGCCAGTGTGGTGTAGTGGACTCACCTTCACCAGAGCTTTAAGAGGCCTCATTGAGGCACTGGGACATCGCTGCCGCCGCACCGTGAGTGTTGGGGAAGGCCGCTCCCTCCTCAGGCTAACTCCACCTGGCCCAGGGGGCGGGGCCCAGACTCACCTCTGCTACAGTTTTAAGGACACTGGTGCTGCTGCAGCAAATGTTAAAAATGTTTATATATATTTTAAAGTGTTTTAAAGGTGTTTTTACTTTTTACTTTGTTGTATCACCGTGAACAGTGGTTTTTATCTATGTATTTTTATTTTGTTCCGTTTTATTGTGGTTTGGGGTGGGGATTGGTTTTGTTTAGGTATAATTGTTTTTGGTTTGGTTTGTTTTTCTATTTTGTAAATGGAGGCTTGTATGAGGCTTGGGATTGCTACCGTGGAGGGGCGAGGGAGGTATGGTGGTGGGGACAGATGTTATAGGCGAAGGGGATCGAGATACGGATATGCTCGTACCCCTTCCAATCTGCGCCCCATCCCGAGGAACGAGGGTAGGGTGAGCAAGGATTACTCACCTCCGTCACTGGTGTTGTGCAATGCCAGGTCTATAGGCAAGAAAACCACCACTCTGCGAGATTTCTTTACCTCACAGGGGGTCGACTTGGCTTGTGTGACGGAGACCTGGGTGCGCGAAGGGGCAACAGTTACCTTACGAGAGATGGCGCCCCCGGGTTTCTCCGTCCTCCACCAGTCGCGGACTGTAGGCCGGGGGGGAGGGGTGGCATTATTAATCCGGGAAGATTGTTCTTTCAGGGCTCTACCATCGCCATCGATCCCCGGCATTGAATGTGTTGGCCTAGTGTGGGGCTCTGAGGTGAGCTTTGCTGTCTGGCTGGTGTACCGGCCACCTAGCGCACCAGAAGCCACCCTGTCAGGTCTGCTGGAGGCAGTGGCCGGCTGGGCCTTGGAGTTCCCTAACCTATTGGTATTGGGGGACTTCAACATCCATGCTGATGCCACTCCCTCCTCACAGGCTCTGGACCTGGTGTCTTCCATGGCGACACTAGGGCTCTCCCAGTTTGTTTCAGGCCCCACACATCAAGCAGGCCACACACTGGATTTGATCTTTGGCGTAGGTATAGATGTGATCATGTCTCCTTCGATGAAGGTGCCATGGTCTGATCACTATGCTCTGAAAGCCAGGATTGACTTTCCACCCCCACCCTGCTTAGGTGGTGAGCCGATTTGGGCTCGCCCGCAGAGGCTGATGGACCCTGATAGATTCCGTCAAGCCTTGCGGGACCTTGCTCCCCCTGGCGACTCATTGACTGAGCTTGTTGAGGGCTGGAATATCCAGCTCCTGGCAGACATAGATGAGATCGCACCTAAGCGCCCTCTGCGACTCCGCAGAAACCGGGCTCCCTGGTTTACCGAGGAGCTTCGGAAAATGAAGCGGGACCTCAGACGGCTAGAGCGAGTATGGCGGGGTGCCTGTGACGGAGCCTCAAGAACATCTTATAGGGTTTTTATTAAAACCTATGAGATGGCAGTGAAGGCTGCTAAGAAGTCTTACTTCTCAGCCTCCATTGCATCTGCTAGCTCTCGCCCGGTGCAATTATTTAGTATAATTAGGTCTTTAACGTCCCTTGAAGGACAGCCAAATTTAAATAACAATCTGACACACAGCTGTGAGGCATTTGCGAGCTTTTTTGCGGAGAAGGTCCTGTTGCTCCGCCATGACCTCCCTGCCAATTTGGATACAATAAAGGAACTGGAGGCCCCTCGACTGTCCTCGGGTCCAGTATTGGACCACTTTGACCGGATATCCCCAGCCGATGTGGACAGACTCCTCCGAGCTGGAAAGTCCACCACCTGTCCTTTTGACCCGTGCCCGTCTTGGCTGATTAGAGCGTGTCCAGACAAGGTGCGGGCCCCCCTGGGGGATATCATCAATTTGTCCCTTGGCACCGGGATATTCCCAGGGGAACTGAAGGAGGCAGTGGTGCGCCCGCTCTTAAAGAAAACATCATTAGATCCCTTAGATCTATCCAATCACCGCCTGGTTTCGAATCTTCCATTCCTGGGTAAGGTGATTGAGAGAGCGGTTGCTGAACAGCTTGGTAGGTTTCTGGATGAAACATCGGCTCTGGATCCATTCCAGTCCGGCTTCCGCGCTGGTCATGGGACCGAGACGGCTCTGGTCGCCCTAACAGATGATCTCTGCAGGCAGCTGGATCGAGGCGGGTCGGGGCTGCTGATTCTTCTAGACCTGTCAGCAGCCTTCGACATGGTCGATCACGAACTCCTGGACCACCGCCTTGCCGACGTGGGGATCCAGGGCACAGTCCTTCAATGGCTGCGCTCGTTTCTCTCTGGTCGGGGACAGAGGGTGGCGCTTGGGGGGAATTGTCATCGCGCCACTCCTTGGTGTGTGGAGTGCCTCAGGGTGCGATACTCTCCCCGATGCTTTTTAACATCTTTATGCACCCCCTCGCCCAGCTTGTCCGGAGTTTTGGGCTGGGTTGCCATCAGTATGCCGATGACACCCAACTCTATCTGTTGATGGATGGCCATCCTGACTCGGCCCCAGACACACTGACCAGATGTTTGGAAGCTGTGGCTGGATGGTTACGTGGAAGCCGGTTGAAGTTAAATCCTTCGAAGACAGAGGTCCCCTGGCTGGGACGGGACAATATGGGATTGGGGGGGCAACTCCCATCTCTTGCGGGGGTGCAATTAGTGCCAGCACCGTCCGTTAAGAGTTTGGGTGTAATCTTCGATACCTCCCTCTCTATGGAGGCGCAGATTACAGCTATAACAAAGGCGGCATTTTTTCATCTCCGCCAAGCTAAGCAGTTGGCTCCTTATCTCTCTCGCCCTGACCTAGCCACTGTGATCCACGCGACGGTCACCTCCAGACTGGATTATTGTAACTCGCTCTACATGGGGCTGCCCTTGAGACTGACCCAGAAACTCCAGCGGGTGCAGAATGCTGCGGCGAGACTCCTTATGGGGTCTTCGCTGCGAGATCACATTCATCCGGTACTATACCAGCTGCACTGGCTCCCGGTAGAGTACAGGATCAGGTTTAAGGTGCTGGTTTTAACCTTTAAAGCCCTATACGGCCTAGGACCCTCGTACCTACGGGACCGCCTCTCCTGGTATGCCCCACAGAGGAACCTACGGTCTGCAAATAAAAACATCCTGAAGGTCCCAGGCCTCAGAGAGGTTAGGCTGGCCTCAACTAGAGCCAGGGCTTTCTCGGCTGCGGCTCCAACCTGGTGGAACGCTCTGTCACAAGAGACTAGGGCCCTGCGGGACCTGACATCTTTCCGCAAGGCCTGCAAGACAGAGTTGTTCCACCAGGCCTTTGGTCAGGGCCCAGCCTGACTCCCTCCTCTGGCAACCTGCACAGAATTTTGCTTAACGGTTGCCATTAATTTGATTTTAATTAATTTTTATAATGAAATGTTTTTAGAATGTTGGATTATTTGATTGTTTAATTATTTGATTGTTGTTAGCTGCCCTGAGCCCGGCTTCGGCTGGGGAGGGCGGGATATAAATAAAATTTATTATTATTATTATTATTATTATTATTATTATTAGCGGTAGTCTCGTAATCTGGGGAACCGGGTTCGCGTCTCCACTCCTCCACATGCAGCTGCTGGGTGACCTTGGGCTAGTCACACTTCTCTGAAGTCTCTCAGCCCCACTCACCTCACAGAGTGTTTGTTGTGGGGGAGGAAGTGAAAGGAGAATGTTAGCCGCTTTGAGACTCCTCAAGGGGAGTGAAAGGCGGGATATCAAATCCAAACTCTTCTTCCGGAACTTTGGACTACATCTTCCTTCAGCCCTGGCCAACATGGCACTGCTGACTGGGACTAGGGGCAATTTTGGTCCAAAACATCTGGATAGTACCAGGTTGCAGAAAACTGTTATGAGCCATATGGTGTGTGTTTCTGAGTAGTGGTCCATCAGGGTTTTCCAAACTAGCAGGACCAGTGGGAAGCTGGAGACCCAAGCTTGGGAAACCCTGGTCTAAATCAGAGTTTCCCAAACTTGGGTCTCCAGATGTTGGACTAAAATTCCCACCATTCCTGACCAGTGGTCCTGCTCGCTAGGGATGATGGGAGTTGTAGTCCCAATACAGCTAGAGACCCAAGTTTGGGAAACTGTGGTCTAGATGATAAAGTTACTGTAGGGATCAGCATCAGGACCAATTCTACTGAGCGGCACAGTGAACTGATCTGCTTCAGGCTACTCCATCATTGGTGAAGGCAAATATTGGTACCTAATGGTGCTGCAAGACTTGTTAAAGTGATACCCCCAGTGGGCCAAAATGTTATGCAACGTAATTTTCAGACTGCAATCCTATAGGCACTTACCTATAGAGTAAAGGTAAAGGGACCCCTGACTGTTAGGTCCAGTCGTGGATGACTCTGGGGTTGCAGTGCTCATCTCGCTTTACTGGCCGAGGGAGCTGTGGCCAGCATGACTAAGCCGCTTCTGGCGAACCAGAGCAGCACACAGAAATGCCGTTTACCTTCCCGCCGGAGCGGTACCTATTGATCTACTTGCAATTTGACGTGCTTTCGAACTGCTAGGTTGGCAGGAGCAGGGACCGAGCAACGGGAGCTCAGCCCGTCACAGGGATTCGAACCACCAACCTACTGATTGGCAAGCCCTAGGCTCTGTGGTTTAACCCACAGCGCCACCCTATGAGTAGTCTCCATTAAATTCAACGGGGCTTTTTGGGGTGCACTATATGGAATCTGCTTCAGGTAGCAAAATGTCTTGGTCTGATAGTAATCAGCATCTTTGTGGAGTATTCTCCACCCACTCAACCACTCCCAGTCATATTTGGAACAATCCACGGGGTGAGCTGGGACCATCACATCATGAATTTTAATTCTAATGTAATGGCCAGCTCTGTGTTCAAGCTCCACATGGTATGTGCATGGGAGCAAAACTAAAACCCCCCAAAAAAATCTGAAGAAAAAGGGAAAGATTTCTTTTCAAAATTAGCAATATCCAAGCTGAGCTAAAATAGAAAGAGATTACTTCTGCAAGTCGTTCTCCTCAGCATTTGGAGTCAAGTCCAGATTTCCTTTCAAGCATTGTTTGAGAACAATAATTGAACATGACACCAATGAGAAAGTCAGCTTAGCTAGAATCCCTCAGGATAAGTTTAAATCAAAAACTGCTGCATAATGTCTTCATTCTAAGTTGGAAGAAAGTGGTTATATGAGTGAATGTTATTGTCAGACACATGCACTGCTAGGCACAGATTGTGGGCTTGGCAGCTGAGCTATTCCCAGCCTGGTGTACAAAATGCTTTTAAATTCATTTCAAGGCTACAAGCTCATCCGCTAATCATCACAAGAACCAGCAGCAGGTCAACTGAAGCAGAAAGCACAACAGTGTTAAACACTACAAATATAGTCCTGCATTTCTGCCCCCCTCCAAAACTGCCCCACTCATTAGTTTCTCAGTTCCCCTAACCCTTTCGTCAAGTTCAGTTGTGTTTGCAACAAATCGTGTCCTCCCTAAAAGAGGGCACGTGTTGCAGTGAGACCCGGAGACTGACCTCCTGTGTTGTGGGTGGGTTGAATTGGTTAGCCACAACACCTGATTGGTAGGATTCAATCTGGCCAATGGGGCACAGTCTAAAAGGATTGAGGGACATATACCCATGCACATGACCCTACTACCGCTGTGCACTGGAGCCTGTCCGTCGACAGGATCAAGGATCTGGGCCACTGAAAATCTGATGCATACAGGGGTTCTGTTTGGATGCAGAGCTGAGGTACAGTTATCAATGTTGCTTTGCTCATTCCTAGGTCCGCCTATCCTGTATGTCTGGGTAGTCGGGCACAGCATTGTCCACTGGGCCGGCAGGAGGGTGGCGGAGTCTGGATTCGGATGCAGGCTTGGACTCCCCGACCATGTGTGCATCTCCTGGATATCCAGACGAGGAATGCGTTGGGAGGAGCTTCTCCTGATGGTGTGGGCGAAGGTGTCTGCGGAAGGCATGGTGGTGCAGCTGGGTGAGAACAATTTGCTGGAAGCTCCCAGCTTGAGCCTGCGGACCCGCATGCAGGAGGACTTGGAAGAGTTGAAGGCAGCTCTTCCTGGACTCAATTTTTTTTTGTTGCAGCTGTTGAAGTGACATGTGTGGCATGGTAGCCAATGCCAAGCTGCCACCGAGAGGGCCAGGATGTGCGTCCAGAGCGCAGTGGCTAAGAAGGTTCTGGCCTTGGACAGGACGGTGATCCGTCACCTGGGCATTAACTTCCGTGATGCATCCCTTTATAGGCTTGATGGGGTTCATCTGTCTGTAATTGGGAATGATTTGTGGCTGACCTCCGTGTCAGCGGAGTTAAGGGATTGGTTACAGGTGTGAGTGGTTGGCCGCGGGCATGGGGCTCATATGGCGGATAGACACTGGTTCAGGTGATAGGAATGGGAGAGCGGTCTCGCCATCCCTATGTGAAGGGTATTCCGTTAAAGGAATCCAGGGACTCAACTGGTTTGGTCAACCCCCAAGTGCCTGAGTCCAGGGGGGCATTTGGGTGGTGAACATAGTCTGTTCCCGCCTTTTTGCCTACCCAGGTGTTCACCCTTGGCTGACTTATGCTGGTGCCCTGGGTCAGCGCTGCCTGCAAGGGTACAGGGAGCTAATTGAACCAGAGCCTATGCAACCACTCACCTTCTGTAATCAATAAAGTTGTGGCCTAAATTCTGCCAAAAATCAAAACTAAAATTTGAGTCAAGTGTGAATTTATTTAGGGGGGAGGTCTCTGGGTCTGAACACGCAAAAAGGGAAGGAAAGTATTGTCGCTGTCTATTTGAAAAGAGTGAAAGAGCAAGATTTGAACCGAACCTGGGTGGCTTCTCAGTACCCCTTTTCACCTATTTACCCACATTTGATTGTCTTGACTCTTCTTCCTGGTATGTTGGCAATAGTGATTTGATTTAGAGATAAGGGTGGGGACGGGGATGGGAAAACTTGGCACCATACCTGCCACCTTTTATAAAACACCAGCCTGATCTGCAGAGGCTCAAAAGCAGAATCTGAAGTCAACGAGAGCTTTCCTATCAGGTCTGTAGCCAGGATGCGGCCAAACAGTGCATTGCCCAAGCTGTAACACTGCTTCAGTTTATCTAGTTCTTTGGGAGAAAATGATACTGTCTCAGAAGTTGGTGAATTTGCAAAAATATGGCATAAGGTTGCCATTTTTGTTTCTAGATTTAATGGAAGGGGCTCAGGCTTAGTCCTAAATGACTAAGTTGTAGTGTAAGAAGGAATGGTTAGAATGTGCCAGAGAAAGATAGCTAGGGAACAAACAACTTACTGATTTCCTATTATGCATTACAGTAGATGCAAGTAGATAAATAGGTACCACTCCAGCGGGAAGGTAAACGGCATTTCCGTGCGCTGTTCTGGTTCACCAGAAGCGGCTTAGTCATGCTGGCCGCCCGGCTCCCTCGGCCAATAAAGCGAGATGAGCGTCGCAACCCCAGAGTCGGTCACGACTGGACCTAATGGTTAGGGGTCCCTTTACCTTTACCTTTAGGTGCATTGGGGGGGGGGAAGAACCACTTAGCTTCAGCATAAAATACCTGATCGAGACATGATGTGAACAAAACCCATGTAGCTTTTCTCTGGAAACATCACCCAGACATGCTAAGTGTCAGAACCTGACAGTAGCAATGTAATGAATAATATTGAAATAGAGGAATAATTATGCAGGAAGTGTGTAGCTGCATGTTAACAGTGTGACCAGTGTCGTTAATAATCTGTCACTTATTGTCTTCCAAATGGGAGCTTTATCCTCAGGTGAAAGGTTCATAAATATTTCATGCCAGACTATGGAGAAAAATTACACTTTAAGCATGTGGATAATCGTGAAGCTGCTATAGAGCCGTCATGAATTTTCATAAACTTTTAATTCTTGCACTGTTTGGAACAAATGCATAATTATAACAACCTGATAAATGTTCATGACATTTGCCGAATAGTGCCTGAGTATTTATTTATTCATGAATTATTGATTGCACTTTTTTTTTTAAGTCAACATTTTCCACGAAAGAATATAAATTGATAAAATAAGAAAGCTGGGAAGATGATATGGGGCTTCATATCAAATATTGTGCTTCCAGTAGGCATGGTCAAATCAGTTAATTTTTGGATTCTCTCACTTTCTCATTTAACCAATCTTAAGTCCAACTCTCTACATTTCCACATTAGTTTGGTAATGCCTTTTTAAAAGAAGGGGTCGTGAAAATCAGCATTTTAGTTTGAACTTTTCCAAATATACTTATTTTTGCAAAGTAGTTTTACCCACTATAATGCATTTCTGTGTGTTTTAGATACACAAACACACACACACATTTTATCCTGGTATATGCATTTTTGTACACACTACAAGGCTGGAGGACTGCCTTCCACATGTAGTGCAAATTTCAAAGAACGGTTGTGTTTTGTTTCACGCATGGTTTTAGAATTTGAGATTTAGGTAGTTTCATCTTTTAATGTTAACTGAATCAAAATTCTCTCTGATCCCTAGTTTCTGGTGCAGGTAGAGGTATTGTTTCAAATCCCTGCTTTATAGAAACAGCATCACAAAATTCACCAAATCCAGTTTTTAAAGTGAACTTTCTTACTGAACAATAATCATAGTTCTAAGTGAGTAAAGTGAAAGCAGGTTTCACTGCTTGTTATGGACAGCCATTGAGCCAAGCCTGAGCAACAGAACAGAACACGGGGTGGATTTTCACATTACAGAACATAATAAGACTAAGATAGCAATATCATTAGCAGGTGAGAGGACAACTGCACTAGGTGACAGAGTTGTGGATACCATTAAAAAACAGCTTACAACTTTTTTTTTTTTTTTAGCCATCAGGCCAATGACTGGAAGAGCAACATTCAGATTTTCCACCACAGGCATTAAAATGTCTTGAATGTCCTTTACATGAAGGTATGGACACGTTTGGTGTGGAAATCTACCTTTTTGTGCTATTGAGGCTTGTTCCTCTCTATGAGGAATTTCCTGGGAAGGGTTTATTGTTGCTTTGTTAAAGTAATAGGGGATTCCTAAGGATTCTTAGTGCCCTTAAACTCTTAAGTGTTCCTAGAATTCTTGGGGGTGGGGAGGCATGGTTATTAAAGTGGTATAGTATGGTGTATGGTGTGGATGTGGGCTAAGAAGGAATGGGACTGTATTAGGATCAGTGGGGATACCTTAGAGTTCCCTGGCCTATTCCGATGTTGGAGGACTGTGGTTAATCAATAAATGCAAAGGGAAAGCCCAACTGTCTCAAGAGACAGACCAATTCTTAAGGCAGAGTACACAACGTAGCTGATTTTCTGTAAAAAAAAATCCTGGCCATTGAATTCTAACTCCACTAAACTTACATTGTATCATATTGTAAGAACCCCATATTATAGCTACATTTCATCTGTTATATTATTTCCAGCGGTATAACTGCAATCTGGTGCTTAGCTGTATTTAATCAATGGCATTGCTTCCCTCCTTTCCCAGGAAACATTGTGGGAAAATTAACAGTAGTTTTATACCTTAATTATAAATACGTTAATTTTAGCCTATATTCCTAGTTTCATCAGATGATCATCAGGTCTTTTTTCTTTCTTTCTTGATAGCATGAATCTTACTGTACCATAATGTCAGATGGAATTGGATCCATGTAAAATTTTAAAAATGAAGAAAGATTAACTAGAGAGAATATTTTTAAACATTTCATGGAAGATTGGTTCCAGATGATTATTGCAGAATTCATCTGCTCTTAGAGAAAAGGGAAGAGTAATTTAATCTAGATACTTTACACAATCCAAAAATCACTTATGTGAGTCAATCTGGGTTCTCTTTTCCATTTGCTGTGTGCAGGTTTGGAAAAATCTATGTTTGTTTACTCATTATATTGACAAATATGGCTATTTTCACCTTATCTTTCCAGAACAGTATGTCTTAGCACATCTGTTCACAATTAGTATTTCAAGCCAGATGGCTGCTTTCACACTTGCTCATTTACTGTAACACAGTATACCGACTTGCCTGCTGCAGAAGCTATTTTTTTCTGCATTAGGATAGGAATATCCACTGCACTGGGTTTCCAATATCAAGCCTAATTTAATCAGCCTATTTTAATACAGCAGATAATGCATTAAATACTGTGCTCTGGAACACGCTTGGATTCCGATCCACGCAACCGCTCCCTTGGCATTTGCCCCATTAATGGAATAAAATTACCTTATTCCTTCCTGCAAAATGATTTGCCTTACCCAAGAGGATTGCACAAAGCAATCAATATACCGCAAGTATAGAAGTCTCCATGTAGCACAACCTACCCTGTTGATGCAGGTCAGCTTACAACATCTTGCTCAGAGGTTGCATGTGATGCACCCACGGAGGCCTTCCTGGCACCCACAGGTGACCCTCCCTCCCCACACACTGAAATTGGGCTTGAAAGAAGCGTTCTGTTGTGGCCAATAGGTTGTGTGGTGTGTGTGTGTTGTTCATGGCAGTTTTGCTGTTAAAAATTGTGATCATGGATCCATATAGGTTGACTTCTGCCTGACTATTGCATACACTCCACAAAATGCCTGTAGTCCACACTGGCTAACTATTCTTTTGTTTTAAAGTGTAAGATCTAAAGTAATAATTCCATACAATTATTTCCTCTAGGTCAATTAAATATTATTGTAGGATGAGAATAACAACCTGCTCACTGATTCTCTACCTTGGGTAGGCAAACTAAGGCCCAGGGGCCAGATCAGGCCCAATTGCCTTCTAAATCTGGCCAGTGGGCGCTCCATGAATCAGTGTGTTTTTACATGAGTAGAATGTGTGCTTTTATTTAAAATGCACCTCTGGGTTAATTCTGGGGCATAGGAATCCATTCTCCCCACCCCCCAAAAAAATATAATCCGGCCCACCACATGGTCTGAGGGGCAGTGGACCGGCCCCCTGCTGAAAAAGTTTGCTGACCCCTGTTCTATACTGTCCTCACTGATTATATACCGTCATATACCCATCCAACCCATCGAGTTCCCTCCTTCAAGAACAAATGATGTCTGCCTCTAACAACACCTAAAAACTATTTCTCCACAGTGTATTGCTATCTTAAGTAACAGCAGAAGCCTCTTTTAGGAGATATGCCTACCACTATGCAGACCAATGGTGATCTAATGGAGACCTCAGACACTGACCCAAGACCTCCGGATTAAACACCCACCAGCACTGTCAGGACTTTATAAATTGCAATTCAGGGATGTGTACAGATGAAGTAAGTGGTAAAAATCTTGCACGAATGGTATTCTTAAACTAGATGGAACAAAGATTTCATTATTTTTACACCTCCTTTCAGTTATATTCCTAGGGCAGTTTACACAGACCAAAACAATCAAAATGAGCATAAAAACAAAACAAGCTAAAAGGCTGCAAAATCATAACTGCAGGACTACAGTCTGAAAAGTTTAGATAAACAAAAAGGTATTTGCCTGGTGCTAAAAGGAATATAAAAGTAGGTGCCAGGAGAATCTAGGAAGAGTGCTCCACAGCTGGGATGCCACCACTGAGAAGGCCCTTTTGAACCATCTAACTCATACCCTCCAACATTTCTCCAATGAAAATAGGGACGTCCTACTCCATAATGATAACTTTACTATTTTTACCCCACACGTCTGGCTGGGTTGCCCCAGACACTCTGGGCAGCTTCCAACATATATAAAAATCATTATTAAACATTAAAAAACTTCCCAATACAGGATTGCCTTTAGATGGGAGTCAAGTAACTCCATACCCACCAACATTTCTCCAATGAAAATACAGACATCCTAAGGAAAAGTGGGACATTCCAGGATCAAATCAGAAACCAGGACTGCTTCTCTAAATCAGGGATGTCCCTGGAAAATAAGGACACTTGGAGGGTCTGCTAGTTGTAGGAGGCCTTCTGTTGAAGATTCTAATATACAAGTAAGTACATACGGAAGCCAGTAGTAATTGAAATGCCCTGACTCTAAGCCACAGAGTGCTTTCAAGCCTGGTGTGTGTGTGTGTGTGTGTGTGTGCACGTGTGTGTGTGTGTGTATCCAGACGGTGGATCAGATCCTGATCTTCCCCACCCCCATGAGCCAGATTTAGCAGGTGAGGAGGGCCATCCTTAAGGATATCAGGTGACTGATCAAATGTGAGCTGATCATTGGCAAACAGAACTATGTAAGCTTCAACTATCAACTAATCATCAGGGCTTGTGTAGCTCCATGTGTGGCACTATGCAAGCCTGAAAATGTGCTGACAGTTGGTGTTTCCAAAATACTGTGCACAGGGCTTTTTAGGCGCCACTGACCAGCTGATTTGTGATGTCTGTGAACCTCCTTTGGCTTAGCTGTGTCTTTATCTGCCCCATACTTGACATCATATATGAGGGCAGGTTGGTGTGGCTTGGCCAAAATGGCTTTACTTGCCAAACGGTGAGGCCTCACAGGCCCAATAAGACCCATAGGCCAGATGTTCTCCACCCCTGCTTTAAAAGATGGAAGCTAGCCCTTTGAATGGGCCCCAGAATCAGAAGGCAGCACTAAACTGCATGTTAAAAGTCAAAACCCCTAACTGCCATAATCCAAGCATGCAGTATTACAAAATACAATTGATACTGATAATTTAAATTGATGACCCCATAAAAACTGTAATAAGTACAGGAACTAGATAGTCACAGACAAGCTTAAAATAAATAAACAGGCAGATCAAATTAATCTAAAAGGTAGATATTAAAGCCAAGGTAGCAGACAAAGAACACTCAAATGCAGGGACAAAATACATTTAGGTTCTCATTTCTTTAATGGAGAGGGTGATTAGGACATCTTAAGGCAAATATAAACAAATGGCATAGTGTGTGACCTTACATAAGATGAATTTCACATCCCCTTTCCTGTAACCCTTCCCACTCCTCACCAGGGGGAGCATAAAGATGCCCTCTCAACCTGGATTAAGCAACTGAAAGAGCCTGGCCTTTGTGCTTAGTGTCCACCTAAAGCAGTGACCACACCTCCCCCTCCATGAAAATCCACTGGGATCAGCCTACCATTGACAGATCATCACCTATGTAGGGTAGGGGCATTTGGCCCTCCAGATGTTATTGGACTCCAACTCCCATCAGCCCCAGCTTGAACTGCCTATGGCCAGGAATCATGGAAGTTGTAATCCTACAACATTTGGAAGACTGCTGGGTGCCCACTCCTGTATATAGCATGGTAACATTTTGTCAAATAAAACAAAACAGAACAGCTTGACTAAATCATGCTGTACTCACTGTCACATTATTTGAAAAGTAATTATTTTAGATGTGATATTGATATATTTCCATTCAAAAGTGCAGTTCATGCGAGCCATATTTAGAATTTCACATTCTAAAGAATGACAGGGCTCTTCTGGTGAGCAGAAGAGGGGTTTTTGTTTGCGGAAACAAGACAGGCAACACTTAGGAATTATTTATTCTACCAGTAACGAAAGGTTCAGGAATCTGTCATTTTCTGCATATGGTCACCTTAGCCTGTTTACTGTCTGAAAGAGCAGATCACACCTAGGTGTTCAATAGGCTCCTCTGGAGAGCATTTCAGTAAAGAGTATTTATACCACAGGAAGTTTGTTTAGGATTCTGAAGGTACTATGCAATTCTATAACCTAGAGACAAACTAGCTTGTTTCACAGGTATAAAGCACGAAGGCTTATCAATTTTAAAATGCTAATCCAAGTTAGTAATTTACAACAAGAGCTGCCGATTCCCTACACTTTATGTGACGGCTTTCTCTGAGCAACCTGTGTGTAATGAGCTAAACACAAACCCAATATTAATTCATTCAGACAAAGTAAAAAAAAGGATATACTGTGAGGTACCATAATGAGATATATTTCAGTGCTAGGGGCATAATATACACAGCATCACCTGTGCTGCATGACTGCCATTTTAATTTCAGAGACATTATTTCCCCAGAAGAAAACCATGCACTTACACTTGTATTCCTAATCAGGTTCAGAGGATTCATACCTTCAATATTGCTTTTTGGCTTAAACATTAAAAAGGTAAAGCCAAAAGCAATACTGAAAGTAGGAATCCTCTGAACCTGATAAGTAATACAAGTGTAATTGTGTAGTTTTCTTTTGGGAACATATTACAAAAGATACAGGAATAATAGGAAATTTTACGTATTGGTTTATGAAATTAAGCTGCAGACTTCCCTGTGGGATAGTTCTCATAGACTTTGGGTAATTCCAAGTGGACGTTTATTCGGGCATGCATGTTTTTCACAGCATCCACACTATGTCACTTTCATCAAAATGTCATCCCACCCCCCTACCCCAATTTAATCTGGATTTCGCCTTAACACAGACAATCTTGTAAGCAACAGTAAATCGGGTCCTCCCTTAAAGAGGGCACGTGTTGCGGTGAGACCTGGAAAACTGACACCCTGTGTTGTGGGTGGGTACGATTGGTCAGCCTCAACACACGATTGGTAGGTCCCTCAAAGCTGGGTGCAATCTGGCCAATGGGACGCAGTCCAAATGGTTTGAGGGACTTATTTAAGCCCATGCACGTGTCCCAGAGCTTCCTCTTTCGGCACGTGCATTCGGAACATCCACCCATCTCTCCCTATTTTTAGGGCTTTGTGCTTGACCTTGCTATGCCGTCGTGTCTCATCTGTCATTGGGACAGGGGCGCGGCAGGAATTTTCCCCACTTGGCTGATAGGCTGTTGCCATTTGGGTTTCGCCCGCTGCGTAGCAAATCGTCACAACTTGTAAGGCTCTGGTTCAGGTGATAGGGACAGGAGAACGCTCTCGCCATCCCTATGTGAAGGGTATTCTGTTAAAGGAATCCAGGGACTCGATGGTTTGGTCAACCCCTGAGAGAGGGTTGTGTCCGTGCCAGAGTCCAGGGGGACATTTGGGTGGCAGAGTTAGCCCATTCCCGGCTTTCTGCTTATCCAGGAGTTCACCCTTGGCTGACCTATGCTGGAACCCTGGGTCAACAGTACCTGCATGGCAGGGAGCTAGTTGAACCAGAGCCTATGCAACCAGTCACTTTCTGTAATCAATAAAGTTGTGGCCTAAATTCTGCCAAAAACCAAAATCAAAATTTTGAGTCAAGTGTGAATTTATTTAGGGGGGAGGTTTCTGGGTCTGAACACGGAATTCATTTTACATCCACGGTCACTGCTGCTGTGAATGCAGATTAGCACATTTTCTTTTTCCTTTGGTGGGTGGTTTGTCCTGTGTGTGATGATGTTTTGGTGGCTGGTTTTTCTTGCCACACACTCACCTCTGTGCACTCCTCACCTGAGCACAAAATATCCATTTTATTTCCATTGGCCCATAATTCCACCAATTGTAGCACACTGAAGGTATGCCTAAAATTCAAGCAACCTGGTTTGGAGGAACTGTTCTCTTAAGATCTCCACATAGTACACACAAGGGGTTACTTTGAATTCTGTAATTGCTGTATACACATTGTTTTTGTTCAAAAAAAGCAGTACGGTGGTCTTTCACAAGTCTTCTACAAGTGAATATCACTCTTCCACAAGAACTCAGAATAAACATTTTAAAAACGAATAGAAACGGGTATTGCTCCAGTCCACCTTAAAAAAAAATACAAGCCTGCTAATACCTGTGCACATGCCCAGAATGGAAAATGTAGTGGGGGACAGGGGATGAGAGATTTAGGGAATGAACAGAAAAACATAGCCAAGATACATTCCTATAAGGTCTGCTCTCTGGTATAGATGGCAAGGAGCAGAATAGCAATGAATGTGCCTTATTGAAGAAGAGGGTTTGAAAGCTGATGTGCCAAACATGCACACAGAAAATAAGATTTTTGTGACCCTTTTGTGATGTCAGTTTCCCATCTGGGAGCACCATTATGCTCAAGGTTCAGGTACATTAAAAAGTTATAACCTTTTCTACTGCAACCATTTTTTTTCCAGGTGTGGATTGGAAAGATGGTTTTATCTGGAAAATGGATAAATCTTTTGTTAAACCTGGCTCCTAAGTAAAAAAAAAAGTATTGGTGTTTCCAACATGTATTGGGCTTAGACTAAAGTTAGAAATGAATTATCTCTCACAGTATTGGTGGTGTGGGTTTTAAAGAATGATGCATAATAATGGCAAAGATGTCAGAACTACAGGAAGCAAACCACTGAAATTATAACAAAACCTTTTCCTTCCTCACTTTAATAAGTTGAGTAAACGAAAAACTGGAAACAAAAATATCATAAGAACTAATAGTAGTGCTTAGGTTAATGGTGTGTTGAAATATCTTCTTCTACTAAGGTCCTAGAGCCCCACTGCCATCTTCTTTTTCCCTTGGCCAGACATAGGACCACTTCTCATACCAGTAGCAGATGATCAAATTAGTATGTGTTTATAATGAAACATTTGTTTATGAAAAGCTATCACAATTCTAATTTCCAATCAAAATCTGAATCTTGTGGGTAGCATTAAAGACAGCGGCTCTTCCAAATTTACAGAAACCGTGTATTCATAGTCAATTTCTCATTTATAGTTATAAAACATAACTACCATGCCATTTGAAACAATCTGGACACAATAAAATCAAAAGGCAATGCAGCCGAAATCTACAGTGATATAACTCCAGCAGTTTGTTATACAAGTTCCTTTACAGCCAGGGTAATGTGCTTTTAAAAGGGCGGGTGAGAGATTGCAACTTTCTTCTCTTTCTCATGATTAGAACATTTTATTTTAAATGTACAAATTGTCTTGGTACACATAATGTCTAGAATCCAACCCATAAACCTCACAATAAGCAGTGCTATTAAATTCAGCAGGATAGTTCCAAAGAAATGGGAACAGATTCAAGCCATGTAAAAAGGTGTTTCATATATGTGGTTAACAGAGAGAAAGAGAAAGCTTGGCCATGAGAAGTCAGCATCCTGTTTATCTGCTTCTGATAATTATAAACTGGAGGCATAAAATGAAGGGGAAGTAAGTGCAGCTGAGGACCAGTGGCTCATAAAACCAACAGTCATAGTGAGTTAAAGCAAGATGGATGGAACCCCTTTCCAGGAGAGCTATGTAAGACAATAGTCAGGCTTCACTCTCCCTATTTTCTCCCCACATGTTGTCCACCAAGGTGACCAAGGATGCTTCCATCTCTAAACTGGGTCTGACACCAGACTGGAATGGATTTAAATAATGTTATCGCTTAAACTACCTGGATTTAAGAGGCTACCACCCACTCCAACAGCTTGCTCAGAAATGGATAATTGGTCCCTAGGCATTAATTGTCCATAGGATCAATCCTCTGAGATTCTTAATCCCAACTCAGCTCAGGCTGCAGATTTCAGCAGCCACAATGAGCAAGTGTCTAGAGAACATGTGGTTGAGCTCAGTCCTTCAAGTCGCTTGTCCACATCCCCAGGTTGCAAAAGCTGAAAAATAAGCATAACTACAGGACCATATGGTGTCCTAGCTGCATCCCTCTCTGATTCTGTAAAAACTATGGTATCCAAGTCAGCACAGATTAACAAGTGATTTCACCCGTAAAAATATAATGCAAATTGGTCACAGCAGGCATTTTTCAAAGGCAGCCCCACACAGAGCATAATGCAACAATTCAATCTCTGTGTAATAAAGGCATGTGTCGCTGTGCCCAGATGTCTGCTTACCTTATTAGGTAGGCAGCATTGCTAAATGATCATTTAGCAGGCCTCGCTGTCCAAATGGCGCTGATGGAGACTTGTCCTCTGGAATTTAAACTCCAGCACAGCGGGGAGGCTGTCCTCTCTCACCCTTCGCCAGATCTCCCACCCACCTCGCCCTCTTTTTCTGCTTTGATGTGTTATGACCTTGCTATGGATTAATGTCAGTCGCCATATTGTTGGGACCGAGCAGGAATTTTACCACTTCGCATATTGACTCCGCCATTTGGTTTTCACCTACCTCGTTGCAATCGTCACAACTTTGTGAGGTTAGGCATTGGGTAAGCCTTTGTTTAGATGGAGGAGAGGTTGCAGCCTCCACCTGCCCCTCATCATTAAGGGTATCCTGTTAAAGGGATCCGGGTGTGTGGATTCTCTTGAATGCCCAGACATGGGCTAGGGCCATACCACTACCCCAACTGAGACCCCTTGGGGTGCCCCTATTTGATGTAAGTCATAGGGCTCCCCCTATTGGTGGGTTTACCCTTAGTTAGACTTCTAGCAGATGGACAGGAGTCGAGATATAGTCTGGCTTCACCCAATGCCTAAGCCAAACTACTCACATCTCTAACCAATGAAGTTGTGGCCAATTTGAACCCATAAACCAAAATCCACTTGTTCATGTGCTTTATTTATCCACTAGCGGACTGTGGGTCATGGGGCCTTGGCACACAACCGGCTTTACCAGGAAACAGGCACAGTTGGCGCGTAAGTAAAATCTGGGCAACTGCACTCTTGGCTACACCTGAGCATCCTAAATCACATCTGGGTCCAGGAGCACTTCTAGGCCACAAACCTACTTTTCCAAGAGGGATCAACTCCATCCATGACATGCTGCATCTCTATTGTTTTAGTGTGAATTATAAACCACCTTGGGATAAATATTTATGAAGGGCAGTATATGGATGTTCTAATTATTTCTTGAATTTACAGCTCTTCTAACCAAAACCATTTGTGTTTTCATGTGAATTAAGCTTCAGTTTGTTAGCCCACATCCAGCTTATTATTGATAGCAGGCACTAGTTGGACACTTTCTACGGCTTTACTAGAATGAACTGGAAAGAAGTGGGATACTGCACTCCCCACATAGTTTTCTATACAGATGCTGAAAAGCATGGGGGAGTCTGGAGGACAAAAATATGATACCCTAATGACTAACATGTCGACCAACAGTTTCCAAGCAACACCTTATGAAACAAATCCAATAGGAGGCGTCAGAACTATAGAAAAACAGTGCTTCCAAGTCCCATTCCAGTAGGCAGTCCAGAATACCAAGGCTGTCGACACTGAAAGTATCTATGTAACAGAACCAACAAGGGTTGTATACACAGCACCATTACTCTGGCTCCAGTGAGCTCCCAGCACTGGTGTTTGAAGCCACATTAGCCACAGTCCATATGTATCCTGTGGTTTCTTGAGAAATACTGCTGACTGATGTGCTGTCCCTCAAACCAGCTTCCATCTCATTTGAAAGCACAAGGCATGGTTAAGTTGAGGCGTTTACATTTTAGACATTCATTGCACATGGATGGATGACAGCTACACTGAATATGAATTGGGGTGGTTGCAGGCAAAGGAAAACAAATCCGGTAATGTATGAGGGGGTGGGGTATTCAGGTAATGAAGTGTACAGCAATGTAAAATGCTATTTGAAACACAGCTGAGAATGACCTTGCTGTATCTTAAGCTGCTGATGTACATGCCCAAGGACATCACTGCCCTAGGCTATTTCCCTGAATGGTTAGTCTTCTGGGACAACCACTACCATCTGGGCTGGAAGCCAGACTAAAATGGAGTTGTGACAGATGACCTATTGCTTCCATGGTAATTCAGTGATACTCTGATTACATTCAAAAACAGCAGAAATAATGTTAGTTTATAGCAAAAAATTAACAACTGTATTACTACAGCCACAAATTAAACCAGAGATATTGGTTCCAGCCCAATACTCAGAGACACAGTGAAAAAATTGGGTATAACCCTAGTGTGTCAAAGTGCTGTAGTTTATCTCTTAAACTGAAGCATATGGATTTCAGGAAGCACGAAAGAGTTTGCAGAGTCTATATTAAATCACTTAATACCACAAATCTCACCAAAATCAGACTATGTCAGATCTGAGCTCCTTTTTCCTTTTGCAGGGATAGAAAGAGCATTGGCCTTGTCAAGCTAAGCCTCTGGCACCATCTACAACACATCTGCCCCCAAACTGTGCCATTATTTCCTGAGTAGGGTGCATAGGGATTCCAGCATTGGAAATTACCATGCAAACCATTCGGCAAATCACTCCCTTCTGTGTTCTTTTGCTAGAGAATTTTTGAAAAGCAAGAGTATATATTGGCACAGAACAGCCCACCCTCATTTGCTCTTGCACTGAGTACCCATATGGAAGGAGACCCTTTCCAATCAAGGTTGCCAGGGACATTTTTTTAGAGGAATCAGTTATATGCATTTAGTGCAGGAAACATCAGTGTTAATGCTAGTGTAACTACAGCAATCATGTCCATCAGAGACACTCCAAGTGTATACTGGGCAGAAAAGCTACATATGTAATACAGTGGTACCTCGGGTTACATATGCTTCAGGTTACAGACCCAGAAATAGTACCTCGGGTTAAGAACTTTGCTTCAGGATGAGAACAGAAATCGTGCTCTGGCGGCGTGGCGGCAGCAGGAGGCCCCATTAACTAAAGTGGTGCTTCAGGTTAAGAACGGACCTCTAGAACAAATTAAGTACTTAATCTGAGGTACCACTGTAATCACAAATAACAGCGTACACATGGCTTGGATCCAAATAACAGTTCTGGGAAGCTCACCTCAAAAAGGAAATTGTGGAGTTTGGAAAGTTTCAGAAAAAAGGCAACCAAACTAATCAAGGGAATGGAGAAGCTCCGCTATGAAGAAAGTTTGCATCATTTGGAGGTTTTTGGTTTACAGAAAATGCGAATAAGAGTCAATATGATAGAAGTGTATAAAATGCACAGCATGGAGATATATTTTTTCCTCACTCACTCATAACATTAGAACTCATGGACATCCAATGAAACTGAGTGTTGGAGGATTCAGACAAAAAGTGCTTATTCACACATATAGCTAAATTGTGGATTTTGCTCCCACAAGAGGCACTGATGGTCACCAACTTGGATGACTTTAAGAAAGGGTTAGAAAATTCATGAGTGTAAAGGCTATCAGTGACCAGTGGCGTAGCGTGGGGGGTGCAGGGGGGGCCGTCCGCACCGGGCGCAACATCTGGGGGGGGCGCGCTCGCACTCGCAGCTCTCTGCCCCTACCTGGCTCACTCACTCTCTCTCACTGCAGTGCTGGCTGTGCGAATCCGATCTGAGCCGCTGGGTCGCCGCCCACTGTGGAGGGGGTGGGTGCCAGGCGTGCGGTGCGGAGAGAGAGAGAGGGACTATCTGGGGGAGGGACAGTGCAGCGGCCGCCCAGCGCAGCGCTGAGCGCGGGAGAGAACCACACCAGACCAGCCCAGGCAGCAGCAAGAAGAAGCTGGCAGCGGCGGCAGGTTAGGGGTTAGGGGGCGCAAATTACTTGCCTTGCCCCGGGTTAGGGGGCGCAAATTACTTGCCTTGCCCCGGGTTAGGGGGCACAAATTACTTGCCTTGCCCCGGGTTAGGGGGCGCAAATTACTTGCCTTGCCCCGGGGGCTGACAACCCACGCTACGCCGCTGTCAGTGACAACTAGTCCTGATGGCTCTCCTCTGCCTCCATAGCTTGAGGATGTGTGCTTCTGAATACCTGTTGCTGGAAATGGTGTTGCTGTTGTTTAGTCATCTAGTTGTGTCCGACTCTTCGTGACCCCATGGACCAGAGCAAGCCAGGCACTTCTGTCTTCCACTGCCTCCCGCAGTTTGGTCAAACTCATGCTGGTAGCTTCGAGAACACTATCCAACCATCTCGTCCTCTGTCGTCCCCTTCTCCTTGTGCCCTCCATCTTTCCCAACATCAGGGTCTTTTCCAGGGAGTCTTCTCTTCTCATGAGGTGGCCAAAGTATTGGAGTCTCAGCTTCAGGATCTGTCCTTCCAGTGAGCACTCAGGGCTGATTTCCTTAAGAATGGAGAGGTTTGATCTTCTTGCAGTCCATGGGACTCTCAAGAGTTTCCTCCAGCACCATAATTCAAAAGCTGGAAATGGTAGGAAATGACAATGCTCTTGTGCTTGGGTGCTGCTTGCAGCCTCCCACTGACATCTGTTTGGGCACTAGAAGAACAGCATGCTGGACTAGATGGGCCATTGGCCTGATCCAGCAGTCTCATCTTATGTTGTTAACACTTAGCAGAAGCAAACAAGGCAAATGCATCTATACAAAGCTAGTGGAAAACTTCTTGCAGTTCAGAGCCACCATGTATCTGATGGGCCATTGGTAAGAGGATATATTAATTATATTTAATCCTCTACAAACTCACATGTGTGGGTTAACAAACAAATGAAAAATGACTTGTGCCTGTTTTTTAAACTGTGGGCTAGCAAATAAAGAGCCCCAGTAGCTGAGTTTAAATCCCAACGTTACGCAGATTAATGAAGCATAGGAATAGGGTATTAAACCTTCTTTTATTTTGTTCCAGCTGCCTGAGGCAGCTGGGCCGCCCACTTTTAACCTCATGCAATGAAACAGACCACAGACTGCAAAGTCAGTTTAAAAATGATTTACTTACTTGAGGTCACACTAATGCATTGCTCTATGAAGCAACTATAAGAAATGCAGGTAGAGCTTTTGGGTAAACAGACACAGACAGCCCCCCATTTATGTGGGGGTTATGTTCCAAAGCACCACACTCCTCAGTGAAATCACGTATGATTGAAACCCAATGAAAAAGCCTGCAAACACCCTGGTTCCACCCCGCCCCCGTTCCACCCTTTTAATGACATTTCAGTGACCTCTTTATAATGTTTCTGGGTCACTTATGGGTTCGGCACAATGTGTGTATACATAGTTGTGCACATATTGAACATACGTAAATGGGGCTGCCTGTATAGCAAAGCAGCCTCAGACACATGTGATATGTTGAGACATGTCAGCCTCCTTTGCATGCAGCATGAAGGGGGGGGGGCTGACAGGAAACAAGCTCTACTTCCTTCCTCTCAGGAGAATAGGGGATGTGACATCACTGAGCCTACTCTAGCAATTTAGAACTCTGGTCCTTAACCCCTTCATATACTAACTAGCATTGTTAGGTTTGTCGGCAAATATCTCACAGTACAGTCAAACCTCGGTTGTCAAGCATAATCTGTTCTGGAAGACCATTCAACTTCTGAAATGTTTGACAACTGAAAACTGAAAGCAGAAGCCTCAATACAATAGGGAAACTCAAAATGGAAGCCATGTAGCACATTCGGCTTCCTGAAAATCGTTTGAAAACCGGAGCACTTACTTCTGGGTTTTCGGAGTTCGGGAGCCAAAATGTTCCAAAACGGAGGAGTTCGGGAACCTAGGTTTGACTGTATCGGGGTCATGTTACAGTATAAGAAATAGTAAATAAGGAAAATACAGGCTGCAGTATATAAACTCAAGTGGGCCATTAAAGGCACTTGAAAATGAGCTTGTACAAAAGAAGAATCTCCTCTGACTTTTCTCAAGCAATACTTTTCTACAAAGTTGGAAAGTGTTGTTTGTTCTGTGCGTGGCAGAGATATTCAGCTTGCAGAAGGAAAACAAAGTACAACCAAATGTTTCCCTACAATAATGCATCCCTGTCAGGTGGAACAGCATGTTTAAGGCATCCCACAAGGATCCAACTCCAGCATTCTACCCTTTTCCTTGACTGCCATAGCTGCATCACACAAGGATTTTATTTTTATGTTTCTGCTAACTGCCATACCCCAAACACCATCCACATCAGATCCAAAAACAAAACAAAATGCATAAAGCATCAGTCATCAACAAAATACACAAACTTGTAAGAAACATGGTCCAATGATTTCATGAAATAAATCTGACTAGGCAGAGCTGAAGAGAACAAACAGCATAAGAAAAGATACAAATGTAGGTCGGAAAATATTTAAAGGGAAGTAAGATGCAGGTATGGTTTGGGAACATATAAATCAGAACTGAAAGCAAAACAGAAGCAAATGCCAGAGGGAGTGAGAATGACTGCTTCTTAATCGGAAAAGGGTTGACATCATTTTAAAACCTCTTCTTGAACAAAACAGTACAATGCAGCAGAAGAAGGATGATACACAGAATCACACAGATTGCACTGTACAGATTGTTAGAGTTAGACTTGCCAGACCGTATAAAAATAACCTTCCTGAACTTGGAATGACCTCATTAAGGTTTCAACCACAATGCCTACAGGAAGTAAGTCAGCAGTAGTACATAACATGCATGCCTTTCAGCATCACAGACAGACAGACAGACACATTACATAGAAGAACACTGTGAGTATTTACTTTGGTTTGTTTTGTTTTTTAAGCCAACTACATCACCAGAACATGTGCCGACTAGTTGCAGCTCATCTTCTCTTAACTATATCCATCCTCAATCTCAGGGCTAGTTAAACCTTTATGCAAGTATGCTGAACAGTAAGATGCCCACCACACTGCAGAGCAGAGAAGAAAGTAGGGATGTTGGGGGGGGGGATGGTTTGGGTCTTTGTTTAATGTGAACCTACCTAAGAGATACACAGTAGATGATGTTTGTGATATTTTTTGGACGATTAAATCATACTGCACTCTGATCATTTTTAGCCAGTTAAATCATGTTGTATCCTGACAGTTGGCAGATAAAGATCCAATATCATGTGAAAATTCAATAAATGCCAAAAACATGTGAATGGTCATGAATAAAGCTGTTGCCCTCAACCCAATGGTTGCTCTTTTATCTATATGCAACTCAAAGAGATCTTGTCACTTATGACAATGGCAAGACTAACCATAAGTAAGGTAGGAATTCAACATGGTGCTCAACAGAGCAATCCCCCTCTCCTCCCCCTGTAGGTTCTGGGGGTTCTCCTGGCTCCACAGAGTGGATTTGGGAAACGCATGGGGGTGGAGAGGGGTTCGATGCCCTTGCACTAGTGGGAGCCTTTGTGCTGCCTTCAGCTAGAGTGCTTGGTTCACCGAATGCAGCCCTGTTTTGGAGACTTTTAAATGCAAACCTGATGGAAATCTGGGTTTCAACAATTGTGGGATATAGTTCTCATGGAAAAACTTACTATTAAAATATAAGAATGAAGAAACAATAAGAAATCAGACCAATTTTATGTTGCCACAAAGGAATATGCCCACAGAGCTCCAGCAGCTCATGGTTGCTTGCAGAAATATTCTTGTTATTCGATGGACTATAGGAATTGACAAGCTTTTGACTGTCTTTTTCCCCCTTTCAGATTTGGAATGCTGTACTCATCTGTCAGCAGAGGGGATTTCCTGTTTGTGCTGTGTTTATCTGAAAATCAATAAAATATTTTTTTCTGAAAGAAACAAAAACAAAACAGCAACATATGTACTAAATTAGCTAAGGCTTTGTAGCTGGAGGGAAACAGACTCCCTCCAGTGTTTGACAGTGGAACAGACTCCCCTTGGAAGGTCATGGACTCTCATTCATTGAAAGTTTTTAAGCAGAGGTTGGCTGGCCATCTGTCATGGATGATTTATTTGAGATTCAACTCTAATTGAGATTGCAGGGGTTGGATTATATGATCCTTGGGGTTCCTTCCAACTCTATTATTCTACAGTGCTATTATTCTAATGCAAACAATTGTGGGTTTGGTGACCTTGGTGCTGATGAGAATACCGACCAGTTGTTTCAGAAAGAGCAGCTCAACTGGATTCAGAACTTTGAAATAGGACAGGTCTTGTGGGGATGTGAATTAGCCTTCATTAGGGTGCAATCAGGATGAATTTAGGGCAAAGAGATTATTGATCTATCTAAAAGCTCTTCACATCACTTTTTAAGCATAAGCTTCACACACAAAAAGAAAACTCGTACAAGACAAGCAAAATGCCCCTCATAATATAGTCTTACAAAACAGAGTGGCCAAACAGCATTTAAAAGCCAAAGGGGAAAACTGGGTCTTTAAAGTCTGTTTAAAAAATGTCAAGGGAAGAAGTCTATCTAACATCCTATGGTATTGCATTTCATAGCTGTGGGGCCACTGGTGACAAGGCTCTGTCCTAAGTGCTTGTCAACTGTACAGGCTTAGTTGATAGACATCTGTCACCTTTAATCTTTTAGGGAGAGATTAATGGTGCAATCATATGCATGTCTGCTGCTCAGAAGCTGCGCTGAGTCAAATGAAGCTTACCCTCGGGTAAGTGTTTATAGAATTGCAACTTAAAATCCAGTGATTTCTATGCACTCTGGTGATTGAAAAGTTGCTTAACAATATTCAAGATTTCTTTGCTTTTTGTCCAATGAATAAACATATTTGGCGAAAACAGAACAGATACAAAAAGCAAACTAGCAGCAGGGAACTATTTTGCAATGTAAATTGACTCAGTTGAGTGTGAGTAGAAGGATCTGCAGACTGGAACCAGTGAATGACAGGCAGCTTAGAGTTTCAGTTCCGCTGCCTGCATAAGTCATTCACAGCATCTACTGGTCCTAAGTGCAAGGGCTTGAAGAGCCAGAGGAGTGATCTGCAATACAGAGCAGAGCATTAATTCCTGGACTCTTATGTGCACAGTAGCTCCTGCATGGCTTTCTTGGGCTATGCTATGTTTCCTATTATTAAAATGTGAAGGGAGATAACAAAATGTAGTTACTCGCAGGCAAAAATATCTAGTTGTTGGGGGGAAGGGGAGCAGTAACACAGGCTCTTTTACAGAGAAAATAGCTTGATGAATCAGATGTTCAGAGCTTAATAAAGAAGAAATTAAAGACTTGTTCATACTAGCCCCCTCTAGCTCTTCACACACCCCTTACTTTAGTATAAATATAGCTTTGGCACAGCTTTTCACAGATGAGTAGCTATGTTCAAATGTCAATCATTTGTCTGTAAGGAGGCACTCCAGTCTACTCTGAGTGGCTGCCCAAACTGCAAGTGCGAAGGAGCATTAAAACCACACTCACGGGAACTAGGGAAGAAACAAATGATAACGATACAGTCTGAATATTATTATTATTATTATTATTATTATTATTATTATTATTATTTTATTTTCACAGAGTTGGGGGCATATGATGCCAATCCTGGCCCAACTGCACTGGCTGCCAATTAGTTTCTGGGCCAAATCCAAATTGTTGGTTTTGACCTATAAAGCCTTAAATGGCTCAGGACCACAATACCACCATAGGCACCAACCTGAACACTGCAGTCATCATTTGAGGCCCTTCATGTGTCTCTACTCCTCAAGGGGTTTGGGGGGGGTGGCAACATGAGAAAGGGCCCTTTTGCCGTGGGTCCCTGCTTGTGGAATGCTCTCCCTAGAGCAGCTCGCCTGGCGCCCACATTACATATCTTTAGATGCCAGGCAAAAATATTCTTCTCCTCCCTGGCACCTATGGCCCATCCTGGTGTATCTACAGCATCACAACTAGATGCCTTCATCTGCCCCAGCTGCAACAAAGCGCATCTCTTCCATATCAATCTCTACAGCCACAGCAAGCACTGCAACCTTCCAATAGTTCGATTTCATTCCCAAAGGCACACTCCTCCATTGTCTCCTGAGACAGACAGATGCCAACAACAATGGCCTTTTAAACTGGGGGGTGGGTGAGTATTATTTTGTTTGTTATTATGGTATATATTTTTGTGTGTGATAGTGTAAACAACCTTTTGATCTTTCGATGAACAGTGGCAAATAACTTTAATAAATGATGATGCGATGATGATGATAAAATTACTAAACATAAAACGTGCTATTATACCACTTTCACAGTCATGGAGAATCTTGGGAACTGTCATTTTTATTAAAGATCCTGAGAACTGTAGCTCTGTGATACCATGCCCATAACAAAAGATGGTTCCCAGGATTTTTGGGGGGATGTCATGGCTGTTAAAATGGTAAAAGAGTGTTTTAAATCTATGTTGTGGATGTGACACCTCTGGCCAAGGCAGCAGTGTTTGGAAAGATGTATACAAAAGATAACCCACAAGGGAAGATACTTATACGCAAGTGAACTTATTTGATTAACCTCATTATTTATATCAGCAGCTCTCAAATAAAGCATGTGCCTTTGATTCAGAGATGTTCAATTAGTCTCTCACTCCACGGGCAAATTTGTGGTAGAGCAGAGTGATTGTTGAATTGATTGAAACCAAATCATCAAAGATGAAGGATCATATTCATAACAGTCACATGCCACCATGAATGTTTAATCAGCCCAACAGGCTAACTCACAGATCATACCCCAACCACAGTTCATATCTAGAGCTCCCCTAATACACTTTTATCATTTCTGATCTTCTTCTGACATGCATTTTAATAAATGCTGAAGATGAAATGAATTCTTAAAAAAAAAACCAAAAAGCCCAATGCTAAACTGGCTGTAGGAAATGTTTTGAAATGACTTAGTACATTCTTAGAATCTCAGTTTGAACTGATTGAACAGGCCAGTTAGAACAGATCTTGTATATTTTGGTGAAGTTCTTCAATTATGTATTTCTCTCACACACAAGCTTACACAGGGAGGGGGCATCAGGGAATTCTGCAGTTAGAGGTAGAATACTGAATGCTATAGACCAGTGATAAATGGCTAAGAATTTATTCTCTGTTGGACAGGCTAAGCTTACACGTTCAGGGTTTAATTGATCAAAATATTAAGAGTAGGGAGAGCTTGCTCATTCTGGGATTTTCCATTTTCTCTTTTTTATATTTTCCCTTCCAACGTTCATGTGTGCAAGTCACTAGAGATGTCTGATGTTACTAAACTTGTTGAAGAAAATCAGAGAGATGTACAGTGCTTGTCCTGCATTGTTGCTGAGATGTGTTGGGCTCATGCAGTCTACAGTGCAATAAGAGATAGTGGCCATTTTAGGCTCAAATATCCTCTGAGAATGTCACAGCATTGTTCTGTTGGTATAGCTATTTTATACGGGTTTACTATTTTGTGTGTATGTAAAACAACACACACCAAGAAAACAACAACCTGAAGTGGAAATATACAGAATTAATTTGAGATTGAACTAAAGCTGGGGAAAATGAGAAATCAAAGAAACCAAGACAGACAGATTATCCCAGCCCTAGCTGCTTTGCAAGGGGAATCCCCTGTTTTATTTTATCTGTTGAGACTAACCATGTGGTTAGTCCCTGTGAATTAAACAAAATCCTTTTGTTCTTTGAATGATCACAGTCATTACTCCTTTGTTTCACTGCATAGCAAACTACTGCATAGCAAGGTTCAAAGAAATGCATAACTGATGCTGAAGGTACAATGTGCTGAGAGTCTCAGAGGACTTATCTTGTCCAATTTGTATGCAGTACTGCCGAGCAGGTTTGCAATTTATGCTAACAGTTAATGAAATGTGGAAGCAAATGTAGTTGAAATAGTATAATAAAAAGTGAAATCTCTTCTCTCCCCCCCCCCCCCCCAAGAAACTGGCTTGACAGTCACTGAGTCTCTGATGCAATCTCTCCTGTGAAAAAGAAAAGAGAACAAATTCATGGAAAGTCATGGGCGCGCCTGGATGTGTGAGGACGCAGCAGAGGAGGCACTCCCTTCTCAGCCCGAGCGGGCTGATTAGAAGCATGCCTGCCTCTTGTGTCCTCCTCATCTTGCTTTTCCTGTGTGGGCTAGAAGGGCAAAATGAGGAGGACGCAGCAGGGGAGGCACACGCCCTTCCAGTCAAGCTGGGTGGGGGGCGCACTCACCTGCCAGAGCCCAGTAAAGGAGAGGGGCGGCAAAGCAGCCGCTGCCTCTCCTCCTCTCTGCTGCTTCCGTCCCTGAGCCAACCATGACCCAGGAGTGGAGCAGTGGGAGCCTGTTGTGGGGCAACTGGTTGTGCCCCCTCAAAAAATGTGCCCGGGGCTACAGCCCCCTATGCTATGCCCCTGTTCATACAGGACCCTAGTAGACAGAAGCAGAGAGGAACAGAGGGGGAAAGGAGACAAGAGTGGTAAGAAAGGGTAGAGGAATAAAGAAGCAACTTGTTTTGTCTAAGTCTTTCTGACTGTGTCCTCCTTAGTTGTTATTTCTATTTTATTCAAGTAGTTCTGCAGTTTAGAGTGAATGGCATATCCACAGGCACCCACCAAGTTCATGGCTGGGAAGAGGCTCATTTCTAGAATTCTTAGGACCATGTTTAATATTTCCTCCACAAAATACTGCACTTTGTTAATGACAATGTACATGGATATTTGCATTATGGTGTGACCTCATTTTCCTCCCTCCTTATGTGAATGGCTCAGGAGTGTGCCTATGTCATGTAGGCCTTGGGTATTGATGTGTCTCATAGACCCTTCAGATTCACATCTTGAGAGAAAGTAAACAGCAAGAACCAAACCACTTTTAACATACACTGCCCTAAGCTGCAGTAGGATCAAGGCTATTGATTGAGACAGAAAGACAAATATTGGTGATAGTAGCAGTGGCGGAGCAAGCTGATCGGGCCCCTGGGGCAGTGCGCATGCCCTGAGCCCAGGGGCGGGACCAGCTGCCTGTGGGGGCAGGGCCAGCCACCCATAGGGTGGGGCTAGCCAAGGCAGGATGTGGGGTGGGGCAAGCTGGGGCAGGATGCTCCACGGGGCCTCCGAGGAGTCTGCCTGCCTCCTTCCACTCAGCTGCCCTACAGCTGAGGGGGAGGCAGTGGGTGGACTATTTGGGGTAGCGCAGAGCCTGTGGGCACCCAAGCCACTGCGTCACTCCTAGGAGAGACACATGGCTCAGGCGCACTGCGGGTCCCACAGTGAGTGCTGCCTGTCATTTTGTCACCCCCCTCAGTAGTGACACCCGGGGTGGGCCGCCCCCACCCCCTTCCTCTGCCCCTGGATAGTAGCTGAGGAGCATAGTGAAAAATAAAATAAAGCCCAAAAGTTTGGCGTTGATTCAATACTGAGTAAATCATCTACAGGGATAAAGGAAGAAACAAAAGGTGGGCATTGTATAAATCTTATTGGAAAACGACCAGTTACTAAGGCCAAAAGGCAGAAGCAAACTCTAGAGAATTAGAAATCTAAGATGTCAGGCATCTTAAATAGATCACCTGATAAATTGCTGAGCTGGGGTTATTATGGTTGTCAAATGTCAGTCTTTATTAAACTACTGCTAGTTAGCTCTGAGATATTTCTTTTTTCTCCTGCCCACGCTGTAGCAGGGAATAGACTACTTCTGTTCATTTCAGTGTGTCTAGCATTTACCAATAATTATTTTCCTGCTAAAGTGCTGAAGTAAACTTCTGATGAAGTAGTAAACAGACAGAAGCAGCACATGCCCCCCAGGGTAGACTGTTATTCTTTCAGAGAAGCTAGGATGTAACAGGAAGAAGTGACACAGCTAGTTCATTTTAGGTCCGGACTTGGTAGTCTTACAGTCGTCCCTTTAGACAGGCATTGTGCATTACTTCAGTTGTGAAGTACACAACTGACATTTCTTTTCTTCCCTTCCCCACCATCTGTGCTTTATCACTGCTTCTATATTCCTGCTATGTTAAAGCAAAACAAAATGAACAAAAACAGTTTGCTCACCCCAATTTTTTTTTTAAAAAAGAAGTAGTCTGAGCATGTGCAGTTTTTGGATTTTTAAATGAATTCAAATCATACCATCATAATTACAACAGAGATAAAAGGAGTTTACTTCAGTTGCCCTGATGGTAAACACATTTGCTTGGGAATGAGCACCATTTTCTGGTAGCAAAGGAGTGGGTGTGTATGCAAAAATAATAACTGAGCATCTGTAACCATGTAAATACCCAGTTGGTTGCCCCTCATGATAAAATGCTTTGTTTTGTTTTTAAGAAAAGAAGAAAAATAATAATTGAAGCAGTGACCAGGGTCAGTTCTGAATTTTCCGCTTTTCAGTTACACTGTCCACTGTGTTGCATCTTGTAGAAGCACAAATAAGCAACCAATACTATGATGACAATGAAAATACAAACTTAAGTATTAATTGTATTAATTATAAGACCCGCAATCCACTCTCATTCTCAGAATGTTTCTTATACTAGTTATTCGTTCAATTGATTCTTCACATGCAGTTTCTTCCATTAAGTAAATATGCTGGTCTAGTGGGGTGGAGTTGATTCCATTTATATATGACATGAAGGGAAACCATATATCTAAAAATATGTCATACACTGCTATCCCTCTAATCCAGAAGTTGCCAATGTGCTGTCCATGGGTGCCTGTATGCAAAAGGTCTCAGTAAATATCCCCTAAAAATGCACAGCACAGGAGATATTGCTTGCTCTTTCTACTCAGGTCCTGTTTGCCCTGGCTTGGCCTTTCCTACATTGAATTCATCCCCTTAAACATGCTGACATGCTCTTTTGCCATTGGAGGGGGTGACTGATGGGGGAGAGGGGACATGACCACATGATTTTGTGGTGTGCTCTCTTTTTCTGCTATTTTAGATGACTGGTGTGCACACCACTTTCTCAAGATTCTCCCCCCCCCCCCCGGAACTCAAGGCAGTGCACATAATTCTCCTCCTCCACTCCATTTTATCTTCACAACAGTGAGTGAGGTTAGTCTCAGGTATTGTGACTGGCCCAAGGTCACCCATTCATTAAGCTGAGCTGAGATTCGAGCCGTGGCCTCCTGGGTCAAGTCCAGCACTCTAATCGTTATATCACACTAGCTCCCAAAACGTGGCTGACCCCTGGAAGCCCCCCAAATCACACAGCTATGTGTCAGTTTTCCCACTGAGGATGAATTACCGGTACTTTTTCTTTTTTTCTTTCCCCCCTTTTTTCCACAATCTCTATTCTTGTGGCAGCAATGTTTAGAAATAGCAAGACTTAATGTTTCAAGGTGACAATAAAAGATCAAATTAAAGCAGCATAAATATAAACTATATCCAGTAACAGTATATTCCACAAACAGCAGAAAATCACTACATAACAGCTCTTCAATAATTAATAGTCAGCTTGAAACCAAGATGCATATGCAAGAGTCTTCCTTAAAAGGAAGGTCTTCATCATATGACAAATGGCCATGAAAGAGAGAATGAGATAGGCCTTAGACAAGTGTCATGAAGAAACAGAACTGGGCATGCTACTGTGACTTCTAAATATCAATTTAGTATATTTATAAACACATCTTTGTCATTCCTCTGGCAGAAGCCGTCACTGAAAAAGCACTTTAATGTGCATGCAAGATGTGTACTTTTTGCTATGGCAGCATCAGCATAGAGAGGAGCTTCAGTGCTGTCATCACAAGGACTCTATTGGCATTCAAGGAGGGTGGGCCTCATTTAGTTTTAAGGCAATTTCAATCAATTTTTCTTGTATATAGCCAAAGGCCTTTACAATGGACCAGAGAGAATAAAATGAAACTTTCAACTAATATCATACACGTAACCTGTAGCAGTTTACAACTTAAAACGTAATTTATAACATTAAGACTTAAGATTGGAGTGCATTCACATAGTTGGAATGGAGCTTCTTGGCTGCCAGTGTAAATTTGGCTACCTGGTGTGCAATATATAGATGTTTATCTGCTAGGAGTTCCAACTGTTACTTCCTGTGTGGATTGACCTGGAAGCCAATCAAGAAATGGCAATATAAATTTCCGTCTGGGCATTTTATACAGGGGACATGTCAGCAGGTACTGTGTGATGTTCTCTACCTGATTGCATCTGTGTATACATTTGCGATCTGTATGAGGAATTCCTCTAAATATGCTGAGGGCATCTGATGAAATCTTAGTTCTACAAAGGCCCTGCATAGTTGTGGGAAGGTCAGGGTCTAAAGGAAACAGGGCCTTGAGTGATTGGTCTTAATTTGGGGTACCAAGTAGAGTAGCGGGCAGCAATGATGGATGCGCTGTCTTGGTTGGCATCCTGATCAGAAATCCAATTTCTAAGGTCACGTGGGGATAAAGTAGTTCTCCATTTGGAGATTATAAGCCCTAAACTTATCTTGGCACTTTTGTGCCCAGCCACCTGTCCTTAGTTGCTCTAACCAGCAGAGCTTAGTAAGAGTATGATCCTCAAAGACATTTAGCCTGTGCCAGTATTTCAGATGGGCTAGATCAATTCTGGCTGCTAGCGAGGGAAGGCCCAACTCGACTCTGAGGTGGGCTGCTGGTGTCCTGCAGGGAAAGCCCAAAATCTGCCTCAGAATTTTGTTTTGTCGGACAACTATTTCAGATTTGACACCAGTTCCCCAAATCTCAGCCCCTAGAGCATTTGGGCCATGATTTTAGAGACAAAGATCTTAATAGCTGGGTTGATATTAGCTTAATTGCTTCCGGATGGGGTTTCCATGATGACTTCCCATCAATAAGTAATCCTAGATATTTAAATCTGGGTACTTGTTCAAGGGTGTGACCGCCTAGAGTCTACCTGGACTTGGTGGTCCTCTTGTCAAATACCTTGGTTTTATCATAGTTGATATGTAGATGCTCTTTTTTACACAGCTGTCCAAATTTAACCAGCATCCTTCTAAGTCCGATTTTATTCTGGGGTAACAAAACTAAGTCATCAGCCTAGAGAAGAATTGGCACTTTACAATTCCCGAGGGTGGGGGCAAAAAATAATGGGGATGCCATATCAGGAATGAGATCATTTATATCGTAATTAAATAGGAAGGATGCCAGTATACATCCTTGCTTGACACCTCTGTTAATTGGAATTGCCTGTGAGAGGGTGCCTTGAAGGCCCTTGAAGGTTCCTCGATGCAGTTGTTGGATGAGCCAGAGAAGTCTTTTATTGATATTTGAAGGGACCAGTTTGTTCTATAGCTGTTCAGTTGTTCCCTGTCTATTAAATCAAAGGCTGAGGAGAAGTCAACAAATGTAGCATAGAGAGTCTTATCTGGGCTTCTGGTGAATTTACAGATTAAGTGGTACAAAACAAATACTTGGTCTGTGGTGCACCTACCCTTCTTAAATCTGCTTGTCCTTTGTGGATGATGGCTTGTTTGCTGTCCCATTCCAGAATTTTATTTTGTAGATATCGTGAGTATAATTTGGAAGCCACATCTAGGAGACTAATGGGTCTATAGTTATGGAGATCTGGTAGGTCTCCTTTTGGGGGGATTGGCACAACTATGCTGGTGAGCCACCCCAAGGGGATGTCTCCAGTCATGTTTATGTGAGTAAATAGCGTGGCCAAAACTGGGGTAGTTTTAAGGCAGAAATCTTCTTATTTGGTGTTGTCTAGCACAAAGGGAAGTCATAGGAAAACAGCCCAGTGTTGAAGCATGAGTGTTTGCTTTTCTGTCCTGAACATCAAAATCACTGGTTATTCCAACCAAGGGCAAAATTGCTTCCTTATAATTATCCAGTTTTAGGAAATTCAGCATGTTAATTGCATCTGCTATCCCAAAGTAATTTCAGAGTAGCATTACCCCCATAAAAATCAACCTTCTGTAAGATCCAAAGTTGTAATTCAGTGAATCTTTAAGCAATAAAACGCAGGAATAATTTAACAGCTTTGTGAATTAGTTACTGTATTGGGGAACTCACTTTAAGGGATCTAGACACCACCTCATTTGAGCCCACTTCTCACTGAGATAGTAAAATCTGTACCTGGGTGTTCCACTTCAATCTGTAGCTCTAGGCTTCCATAATTGAATGTTTATCTATACAAACAACTCCTTCTACATAGCAAACTTGGAAGAAAGCTGGACTAGAGAACATCACCCTCTCATCCAGGTTTATGTACAGGGATTGTTATATATGGAGCAGCAATCAGTCATGCAGGACCAGCCCAATACATTTTTTCTTTCTGAGGCAAAGAATAAGATGGGTCTCCTCCCCATTCCATGTAGAAAAACAAACAGCTTGGTAGCTGATTCTTATTTCAACACTATAAACATAGCACCATCCTCTACTATGCCTGAGAATGGCAGGCTAGCTTAGGGCAGGCCACACACACAACAATGCCCTCTCACACCTTCCCACTGCTCCTCATCCCTCAGCATCTGCCATCTTCGCTCTTCCTAATTATAGGGCTTGCCCTGCAGCCAAGTCCAACCTGTGGTGTGAAATAGATCATTCAAGAGACACAGGTTGAATAGCTCAGTGAGAACAGTGAGCTTGGTCTGTCACAATCCCGATCCCTCCGATATAAGCCTCAATGTACATAGCCAATACGCCTTAGCAAAAAACAGAGTATGAAAACGTCTTCTGGGGGAAAATCTGGATACACACACAGCTGAATCTGAAGCATATACCTGAGCAAAGAACCAACTCAGCACAGGATTGTGCCATGCAAAAGCTGCACAAAGCCTCAGATTCACTGTCATGCTGAGAGCCATATTGTTGTACACTGATTAGGCTACATAGAGCATCACATCACATTTGTTATGCTTTGGTGCAGACCATCCCTTAGGCCAGGGGCAGTCACTGTGGTACCTCCAGATCTTGTTGGACTACAATGCCCATCATCCCTGACTTCACCTCCACTCATACTATGTCATCTTCTCATTCTTCTGTTCATCTAGTCTAAGGTTACCAGATTTTTTTCAATGAATCTGGAGACACTTTTCAACTTCAATGGATCTTGTATGGGGACTGATGTGTAAATCCAGGGACTGTCCCCGGGAAAGTGGGACGTCTGGTAACCTTAATCTAGTCTCTGGATGCCGTCCTGTTTTTCCACAACACCAAAGTGTGATGATTGCTCTGCTGATGGTGCCAGTGCTTAGAGAAGAGTCACTATGCTGGCACTGGGCTGCTTTTTGTGGTACAACATCAGGAGAGAATGTACAAGATCAGTCTGTGAAAATGTAGTAACTTTCCTAAAAAGGCTGAAAGAGTTAGATGAAACTCCCAAATGAAATCAATCAAGTTTTCTAAAGTGTTTGCAGAGTGAAGGCATTTTGCAGCTCTAGCTTTGCAGCACACATACCACCACTTGCAACACTTTAATACCGACACCAAAGTCAGTATTTTAATAATTCAGGACATGGCATGGGAAATTTGGTCTGTTTAAAGAGAGTGCAGAGGTGGGCTACAAGCTTATTCGTTCTTCCACTTCACCACTTGGGGATCGGGAACTCACCAGGCAGAACTAAGAATGATGAATACATCACAGTGTGTTGTGCAATAAAAATCCAAAGCTCCAGCTGTCAGATTAACTCTCCAGAGGAAAAGTAGTCTGTTTCTATTGCTATGAATAAGGCCTTCTATAATTGTGGATTACTGCTACTCTCTAAAGATTCTGAAAAGTGTGATTGATTTAATTGTGTATGTTGTCATGTACACCTGTATTTTTGGTTGAGAGATCTCTGAAGACACAGTTTGGGATGAGTTCTACTAATTGCTTCTACCATCTAAATTTGTGATGTCACTGAAGTTTGTAAATACTTTGTCCAGCACTTAATGCTTGACTGTAGCAATCAGGAAACACTTTCCCCCAAGCATTCCTCTCTAGCTTGAAACTGAAACAAGATTTTGAACATTTCATTGGCTAGTATTCAGAGACAAAGCACCTAAAGCTTTGTGGACAACTTTTAAAAAAATAATAAGACCTTATTTTAGCTAACATTCTTGATTGCTTGAAATCATGCACCAACACTAACCAACCAACCAGAGTTGTTTCTTAAATTTTGGTGATAAGAATCATACTCATTTAGACTAATTTTCCAATTTGTTTCTTGCAAAAAAAGAAAGAAATGCAAATTTGTTCTTCCCATTCAGTTCTACAGTGCTCTTTCTTGTTCCAGGGTGTGTTTGTTTGGGAAGAGGAATTTGGGAGCAGTTGAATTAACAGCAGGTGCCCAGAACCATATTTCCTAGGAGAGAATGCTCCAATGCATTCCCCACATGATTATAAACACGGGAAATAGTTTTCATCTACTTGTGTAGTAGAAACTATTGTTTCAAATTTTAATAGTGTCAGAATAAGTAAGTAGACAGAAGACTCCAGCATGGCTCAAAAGGGTCAGCATATCAGGTGGACAAGCTCTATGTAACAGAGGATCAATGATGCAAAGAGAATTTTCAGGATGAAGTCAGGGTTCTCTCTCATCCCAAAAGACTCCTCAGCCATGTTTGAGCCAGATGGTAAGAAGATCAGCTTCAGGGACTGTCAGAAAGTCTTCTAGCAACAGCATAATATTGGTAAAGACAGAGGGAGGTTTTAGGAATTTCTGGACCCACCAGCTCTGCCCAGCAAAGGACCCTGGTTTAGATACCACACTGCAAGCTTGTGCTGCAATACTTGAAACTTCAGATAGAATCAGTTCTGGTATTTACTCATGTCTTTTGTCAATACACAGTTGCTGCTGACACGCTACTGCTATTTGCAATAGTCTTTTGAAAAACATGAATGTACTGTGGATCTATGTTAGCACACACAGGCATTGAATTACGGTATGGGATTGTGTGCATTATAACCTTGCAAGCTTCAACCTGCAATTTCCAGTTAATAGAAATTCATTGATTTATTCCAGCTATCTGTTAAGGAGGGTATACTGCATCACGACAGTTGATTTGCTGTGTGCTGCTGGCAGAAGGCAGTTCTAGACTGTGCATGGACTGATATACTTCTTGGTAAATAGGGATGGACATAATGGACATGGGTTGGAGATGGAACATTATTTTCCTATCCTTTGCCTTCAGCAGAAAAATCCCTTGAGCCAAGCCACATCCTGGCACCAAATTTTATTTTACATTCCTAGGATCAAAAGCTGGTATTTTAGTCATGCTTTTGGGCTCATTTTTTGGTCAACAACCCACTAAAGTGATGGACAGGCACTGTTAGAACCTATCAGAGGTGTGGGGGAGCAGGAAGAGGTCTAGCTACTCTTCACCCTGAGCATCATTCCTTCTCTTGAGTCTCCCTTGCTGCCCTTCTGGAAGGCAGAAATGGACCAAGTAGCAAAAGGCAGACCTGGTGCCAGTGGGGATTCACAAGTGCACACCAGATTGCAGTCTTAAATCCTATTATTCACTAAGCTAGTAACAGCCTAGAGATTTCCTATGTAAATAGGAAGTACAGTCCAGAATGCATCCCAAGGATTCATAGACATATGCTGTGCAGTCACAGTTTGTTCTAGTGGAGTTCAAGGTAAGACAACATTCAAATATTAGGCACGATACCCAGCACCACACACACCCCTCCTGTCCTGTAGCTGCTGTTACTAAACATGCTTATCAAAGTAGCATCTGCAGGAGAGGAAGCCGGGAAAGATTTATCTGAACATCTAAACTTTCACCTAAGATAATTACATGAACCAAGCAAAGAGAATGGGAGGGAGAATCTGTTCTGCTCATCATCTCACTGGCACGACCAGCATAGCAGGTGAGATAGAGGGATGCTCTTTCATCTCACTCCCACCTTTCAATTCATGCCAGGTCTTGGGGTCAAAGTAGCAGGAACTGGCATACTGCCATGACCAATACCACCTATAATGCCCCCCACCATCAAAATGCACAAATGGAAGCTGAAAGTAGGGTTGATTTCTTATGTTCTCTCAGCTGCTCCAGTCTTCAAATGCCTCAGTAGAACAGATACTGTATATCTCCCTGATTGGTGAAATGTTTATTGCCTATAAATATGAAGAAGCAAATAGAAACTAAACAGAAATCTACACATCCAAGAAAGGGAGGTGAATAATAAGCAGATACAGAACTATACTATTCTGAAAAGTCAAAAAGAATAGCTAATTATATCTGAAGGCAAAAAGTTGGGGGAATAAAAGGATATGATTCATTGTTTGTTGAAATGTCTTTTCACCAACGTATGTGTCATTTATGAATCAATGAATGAATAACTAATATATGGTGTTGTCTTAAAAGCCAGATTATTATGGTACCCATTATGTCAATTCCTATTCTTCTCCTCCCTATAAACAGCATTTCAGAAGCGACAAATTTCTACTCCTGACTGAAAGAAAGCTCCTTCCTGAAGCTAATATTCATCTATTATGTACTGCACTTATTGCTTATTTACAGACAAATCACAGACAAGCGAGCTTTAGGGCTATAAATAATGCTCCTCACTCCTAACCTAGCAATAGGGTTCCTTTAACTCAAACATGGGAAACCTGTGGCCCTCAATGCTCCAACCCCCACCTGCCTCAGTCAGTTGATGTGCATTCCCATTCAAATGGTGTGTGCGCACTGTGTCATGTGATCAATTATGTGAGGTGGGGCTTACCTGGACCCCCACAATATTTTATTCAAGTTGGCACCACTGGGGAGTTATAGCCCATCTATTCATGGAGGGCTACGTGTCTGAATTCCTCCTTTCACCCACTAACTTAGGATCCATACCCTCCAAGTGTCCTGATCTTCCAGGGAATTGCAAATCCATCCCGGCTTCTGATTTGATCCTGGAATGTTCCTATTTCCCCTGCCAGTGCTGCTGCCACCAAGCTTGGAAAGGAGGGTGAGCTGGCACTTCTCCTGAGCAGCAGAGGCAAGGGACAATCCTATTGTCTCTCCGTGGCTTCTCCATGGTCACTGCTGTGGCCTCCTCCCTTGGGCAGCTCGTTGCAGCTGCTAGAGAGCAGAAGAGGAGGAGAGACTGCCCCTGCCAAGGACAAGCCCCATGTGATGGGCCGGGTCTGAGGGGCAGGCAGAGGGCAGGGTTGCCCTGGGTGCAGGGCTGGCTTACCCATAGGTGCTAGGGGTGCTGGGCACCCGGGCGCCGGGCTCTCAGGGGCACCAGGCTGAGATTTGGAATCTTGGGATTGAAGAGCCAGGTCAGCCAACAGTCGCTGCCAAGCGGAGCACAGCCCGTCGTAGCACCGCAGGCTTTTCTGCTGCGGGCGCTGAGGCAGTTGACCTGCTCCGCCCTCCTGCACACTTGGGATTGGCAAGCCATCAAGAGGCCCGGCCAGCACACCCGAGGCACGCAGCTTCCCTCCCAAGCCTCTGCAAGAAATGCTCTCCTCCCGCAGTGGCATGGGAGAGAGTTGTGTGCCCCCCTAAAAAAACTCAACAACTTTGGCCTCCGCCCCCCCCCCCCCCAAATTAGGGGTGCTGGGCAATTTTCTGCACCCCAGTGCTGCATATGCTAAAGACAGCCCTGCCTAGGTGGGAAGAAAGGGAGAACAGAGTGGAGCACAAGGAGGCTCCACAAAAACAGCATATGCAGGAACCATACTAATAACCAGTGTTTTTCTTCTAGGGAAAAAAGGTGCCAGTGCCCCCAGAAAAAAAAAAAGCACTGCTAATAACCTATACAGCCTATTTACATAATTCTTCAATTGCAGGATATCAAGAAATAAAAGTTCTGGAAACTTCAGCTGCCATTCCTGAACCCAATTTTGCTTTAGGGTAACTGCATGGTGGTTGTTTATTTTGCCACAAATTTATATTTGGAAGAAATCTATGGCAAGTGAGAATCCACTGCAATCCATAATCATTGGCTTCTAGACAATCAAGGCAACATCATACCCATAAAGATATTCTAAGCTGAGTTGTAAGAAACACAGGCCCAGCAATCCACAGAACAAGTGCACAACCTGCACTTTGCACCAGAATGTGGCTGTAGCTTTGCCTTAATAAGGATGAGAGTCTCAGGCTTTGGGGATTAAGATCCAGTATGGATCATTTTCCTGAAGTCAAATTATATTTGTACTCTGAGTTCTTTACTACTGAGTTAATGATGGTTTGCTTCAACCCATTAACTGTCATTGCTGGGACTTAGGGAAAGATGGCACAGAGCCATGTCACTGACTTAATTTGGAAACAGCAGGTGATTCCTCATATGTTCCATTGAGCAATCAGCTTTGTTCTAACGACTCCAGAGAACAAGTAAAGATTGCTTCCTTTCTTGAAACACATCTAGAATGCAGACATCCTGGCACCGGATATATCATACCAAGAGTTTCAGGCCTTGCATCACCTATTCTTAATTCTTAATGATACATTAAAATAATACCAAATATTAGAAGGATGGATTGTTAAACCACTATGGGAATTGTAGCTCTGTGAGGGGATCAGGGGACTCCCAACAATTCTGACCACCCCTAACAAACTACAGTTCCCAGGATTCTTTGGGGGAAACCATGACTTCGTAAAGTGGTATAAGAGTGCTTTAAATAGACTTCCGGGGTGGCGCCATCGGCAATGGCGGACTCCCTCTGAACAGGAGGGACTAGCTCCGTGGGAAACGGGTCTTTTTCGCTACGGCAAAGCGGGGACCCTTTTAAAAATCACAGGCGGATGAAGCCTGTGACCATGGGACTCGGCGGGCACCTTTAGCGCCCCCCCAACTCGCTAAGGAACCCACTAACGGGCTCCAAAGTGAAGAGGGGGAAGTGGCGCGGTGCTGTGAGTCAATTGCTATTTCCGTGGAGCGAAGCCGCACAGCCGTTGCCGGAGAGCGCTGCCTTTTTCCTGGGACAATTTGGACTCTAAAATAAGCACCCGTGAGTACTTAAGACTTTGAACAACTGGACATTAGATAAGGACTTGAGAGCAGAAAGGAATTGGATTTTAAAAACCTTTTTTAATTTGGTACGGAACGGGAAGGTCTAAACAGGAAGTCAGCCTTCTGTTCTTTGGTAGACAGAATAAAGCAAAGACAACGTAAACTAGAGCTTAGAAAATCGCCTTTAAAGGATTGGATTTCATCATTTAAAATTGTAGAACCCCCCTTCGACAGCAGGAGAAGGAGGGGGATCTTTTCCGGACTGTTTAAAGTGAGTATAAAGTAAAGTAACTTTCCTCCGTCCTGATCCTGGAGCGGGGTGTCAGGACTGACGTTTGAAGTTCATTGACCAGAGACAAGCATTTTGACAGATAGCTAAAAGAAGAGAAACATAGCGATTCCACTGCTTCCCTTCGCATCTTTAAGCAACAAATATTGACAAAGTATCTCAAAAAGGGAAACTTTGTTGCAAGAACAAACAGAAGTTTTCCCCCTAGAGGGAGACTGTGTAACTGTTACCAACTCCAGAGAGCCGGCAGCTGTTACAGATAACAATCATGGGAACAGGCATTCGACCTTGCAGGACAATGTATTCAGAAGCTTTGTTGTGTGCTTTCTATAAAACAAATGCCCTACTGGAACAATTACATGAAAAGGTGAATTGGATGGCGACTTCGACTAGAAATTTTGAACAGGCAGTGGGAAATTTTGAACAGACAGTGGGAAAATATGTGGAGCCCACCCAGGAATTAAATCAGGAGTGTGTCCTGACAGAACAGGCCCAACAGGAATATGAATTTTCGGATTTGACAAATGAACTTGGAAAAAACCAGATTTGGAAAGAAAAAGTTTGGTTTGGCTTGGAAATGGGGGGCTGGATTGACCCCCCTATGCTGGGATGTTTGGACTTTTCAAATCTGGCAATGGGCCGTGAGATGTTTGGGATTGTGGGGGCTCTTAATTTTGGAGGGTCTTTGAAACATGCTTTTAAATACCATATGGAACTCAGTGTTGAATCTGGAAAAGGGGCTGATCTATCGAGAAGGGTTAAAAATATTGCCAAGCTGGAGTTACCACGAGCAGGAGACAAGGGAAAATACAGTTACAAATATGAAGAAGAGCTGCGGAAGGGACATGGAAGAGACTTGAGGGCCTCGGATATAAGGCTGCCAGGTTAATGGGCTAGATCGACGGGATAATAAGGACTGACAAAACCCGGAACCAGGAGGAAGGGACGTTGGATGAAGATTGGATTTGTTTGTATTTCTTTTTTCTACCATTAGAACTGTTTTATAAAATTGATGAATGTTAGAAAAATGTTGGAATGAAACTACTTGGCTTTAGTAAAGATGTTTAAAGAATTATGAAAGAATATTATGGTTATGAGAAGTTGGTAAGGATAAGATTTAAGTTTTAAGCTTTAAGGTTTATTTTATTATAGAAAGATAAGATTAAAACAGTTTAAGGTAATGTAATGACAGAATATTATGAAATATGGAAAGGATTTGCTGGGATAATTAATAACTAGGATACAAAGAAAGGGAGGAGGAGGAGGTCAAAGAAAGAAGGTAATGACAGTTGAGGATATGAGAATAATGAATTTGTTTTTAAATGTTTTTTAATTGTGTGTGATGTATTTTTGTATTTTTTTTCTTTTTGTCACCTTTTCTTACTTTTGAATTTGTATTCATATGGTTGGAAGGGGTTTGTTTTTTTTCTTTCTCTACTTTGTTAATTATTTTTATTTTGTATTTTCTACTGCTTTTATTTTATCTGGTAACACTTTGAAAATTTCAATAAATATATTATATATAAAAAAAGAGTGCTTTAAATATATAGTGCAGATGGCGTCTCAGTCTGAGAAAATTGTTCCTGAGGGAGGCTACCAAGAACTCCTGTTATGATAGTTGTAGTGCATGGGTGGGGACCCTCAAGCCTAGAGGTCAAATGTGTCCCTCCGGACCACTCTAGGCAGCACCTGGAGGAAGAGATGGACTGAGACCTTATTCCTATCCTGCTAATGTTATAGCAGCCCTAGCCAACAGTCAGCTGAGTAAATGTTTATGAGGGAAAGCATGGAAGAGAAGAGTTGTAGCTGGGCAGGAATACTTCTTTGAAATAGATTACAGACAGAACTGGAAATAAACTTTAGGCACCTGGTTCAGAATACAGGTGTGTAGGAGTGTGCCAAATACACTGTGGAATTTCAACGTTTCAGTGACATTGCAACCCACTAAAGCCAGCCTTGGACCTGTAATCTACTGAGTCACTTAAGCCTTGGGCCTGAGTGCCTGATATAAACCTGTCATTCACCCAAAGACTTATAGGCCTTTCCTAGGCATATATCATTCCAGGAAAATCTATCTTCTGTTCTGGAAGAAGGAACCAATTTTAAGGCTAGTACACGTAGCACAAAGCAACCATCCCATCAGCTAAGGACCTTCCCTGCCCGGCACGGCCATGTGTTGCCTAAATTTGTTCTTGCAGATCTAGCAGGTTGGGGAAAGCGAGGCTGCACAGCAGGGAGAAGAGAAGGAAAATTCTTGTTATGCAAGCAGAAATCCTTGTGCTGATGCAACGAGGGATGTGGATATGGCCTCAACTTTAGAACACCATTTTCCAAAGTAAGAACAGTACTCCCCTCCCCCATTGCATATTAAGTTAAAGTGGCTGCATTCCAGGCTAACTCAGAACGTCAGCACATGAATTAACCGCTGACATTTTAAAGTGATCTTTTCCCTATATTGAACAGTTATACAATAAAATCCAAATGCTTTGAATTATTATAGCTCCTCATGTCACCATACGAAATGCAGTTCTGACTTGATTGGGAATTCTGACTTCCAGAAGGTCTTATTGAAGTCAGTCTTTTTCCCGCCACTGTATTCTTTTCTTCTGTAATTACATGGATACATCTGCCATAAGTTATGCACCACACAATGTTTTTGAGAGCATTCTTTTGCTGACAAGCTGAGAACACAAAGAAATTTGAATGTGGTTTTTAAAAAAATGAAAACTCCCAACAGTTTAGTCTTAGTTTAATGTGAAATTTGCTAATCACTGCTAGTTCCAGGGTCCTTCTGTTAAAAGTGTTCTTTCATCTGCTATAATGGTTTCTGTCATCAGATGGGAGAGCCAAATTACACCGTGTGATGTTCAGTACTGCAGTTTATTGTTAAGTTGTATTGATTTGAATGCCAGAAGCTATTGATCCTGGAAACCACTAACTATAAATGCAGTCTCTGGAACTCGTTAAAAGCAGCCACTGTATTTATGCCAATCCCTCCTACTATTTGTTTGGATATTCTCCAGAACAAATATTATATAAGCCAAAATCCAGTGTTTATCTTTGTCCTCCCTTCCTCCATTAATGTTTGCCAACAGAGTGATGAATAAGGTAGGGTCAAAATATAAGGGATTGTTAGACTAATGTTGGTAAACTGCAGAGGAACCAAGGAAGTGTGATTTCCTCTTCTATTTCTCCACATTTCTGAAGATAAATGTAGCAGCATCTCCAGAGTCTTATCCTGCAAAGACTTTTATGGTTTCCAGGACACATGACAACCTCACCCCTTCTATCCAAGGAAAAACTGATACTGCTCATAATCTCATAGGCTGCACCTCCTCTCCTATCAAAGTTACCCAAATAGTGGGCAGTCTAATAGCATTTATAATTATCTAGTAGTTTAGTAAACTGTCCCATAAGCAGTGCTATTTTTCTAGAAAAAGAGGTGCCAGAATTCACCATGAACACCTCTCCTGTTCTCTTAGAATGGCAATGGAGCCCACCTGAGAGGTGCTGGAAAAAAGCTGTGCCCATAGGAAATATTAGGCAGCAAAACAGTGGGGGATTCAGAGCAGTTAAAGAGCAAGCTAAGGCTAACTTTGATAGACCCAAATAGGAGCTATAAGATTATTTTCACACAGCAAGCAGAAAAATAACACAGTAGGCCCATCTGGGCTGTTTCTGTATCAGAAGCTAAGGAGTTTTGCTGTCCGTAGTCTGAACACATATTGAAGCATTCTTAGGACAATTTGAGCACACCAAAGGAACTGAAAAATGCAAGTCAGTTTATTAGTCTGTTCTTCATGTTGCCTGTTTTCAACTATTAAAATGATGCTTGAAGGAAAATGAGGGATTATTGCTACTGAATGTAGGGGAATAAGCAAACTAGAGGAAGTTTGGTTTAAGTTTAAACATTAGGGGAAATACATCCATATTGTTTGAGGAGACATGCAGTGAAATAATATTATTTTCTGAGTCAAAGTGCTTTACGGAAAGTTTAGACATGTATTTCTCTTTACTATATGATTAGGCTAGATATGTGGTATAGACTCACTGTTTCTATGACCCTGATAGTATGATAGGATCAATGAGTCAGATACTTATTTCAGATATTTATTTCAAAATAAACATTGACCATTTCTGCCATTGTATTTTGAACATCACAGTGGTGGTGTTTGTTTCACCTTAAATATACCTAATGCTGTGTTGAATTGAGTTAAAGTCAATTGGAAGAATTTGTGTCTGCACTGTATAAAGGTTACTTGATGTCATACTGCTAAAACTTTTTGATTTTAGTGGTATCTGTCTCCTGCATTCCATCTAAACAAATCAGAATGATTCTTATAGTGTGGATTTTTTTACATCATATCATGCTTGATCTATTAATTTGATTTCAAAGGATGAACATGACCCACCGACTGTTAAAATGTAGCACCAGAGTAGCAAACTACAACCTAATAACAATTATATGTGTACTGTTACAAATGAAAGAGCCAATTTTTTTATGGGTAAGTGAATCTTCTCACGTTATTTAAATTGGTTTCCATTTTCTTTTCTGGCGAGAGTAACGGCTATAACATTTCCCCCTGATTAGTTTCCAATTTATAAAATGTTTAAAGCATGTTATGTTTAAGGGAGATTGCAGTTACATAATAATACATTACTATTTTAAAATAAATCCTAGCAAGCTTAGGGAGTGGAGAGTTTCCATGCTATTTTACATGCTAATAAAACTGACCAATCAACAGGCTATGGAGTCAATACATTTAAAGGAACATCAAAAAATAGTTTGATATAAATAGCCAACAATGATAGTCATATTTAATGAAATTGCTTCTACTGCCTAGCTTTTATAATGGCAAAAGGTGAATGTTAGAACTGGATAATTGATTTTGGGAATATGCATCCCTTGGTACCTTTTCTGAGGAGGAGTGCACTTGAAACCAACATTCATGCACTGATCACCTCAGTCAGCAAAGGCTCCCACTTCTCCTGGTTGCTTTCATTTACAGCAACCTTTCCCAACCTGGTGCCCTCCAGATGTTTTCACTATAACTCTTTCACTGAGACTGAATGAAGTTGTAATGCAAAACACAATGTTGAAGAAGAATGATTTACAGGATGAATAAGCTTTCAGTGCCCAGTCATCTTCAGGCACATCCTCACAAGCACTGTGTATTCATGGCAGAAGCCTCCAAGTCCAATAAATACAGATGAGCAGTGAATTCAGATGGAGCACATATTGTCTTCCCTGTTTCCCTTTGCATTTCAGCCATCTCAGGTCCACTATAAATCAGGGGATTGTGTGATGATGAGGCGGTGAAAGGGAACTGTAGAAGGTGGCATTCAGCTATGCATTACAACCAATATGCTTGAGTCCTCATGTCTGAGTTCTGTGAGGCTTATTCCCAGGTAGGATCCAGCAGATCCAAGGTCCCTGACACACTGTCCAAAAACACTTTATGCTCTACTGCTGGTAATAGAACCATCAATAGCAGCTTACTACCCACCTAGGTGAAGCTAGGGGTTTCAACTGCAATGCACACCCCCACATACACCAGCGCTGGTGCTTCTCTCTGCTGATGGAGGGTAGTGAAGAAAAACCTATGCACCACCTCCCTAAGCCCCCTCCACAATCAACACAGGTCATCAGTCTAATCTCCTCAGGGCTGGCCCACCCCATGAGGTAAGGTGAGAAGATTGTCTCAGGTGGCAGGATTCACTGGTGCAGCAGATCCTGATGTCAATCTTTCTTCCCCTCTTGTTCCTGATATAGAGCTTCCCTCCCCACTTTTTCCCTGGTGGGGAGGAAAGTGCCATTTTGAGGTCTCCTCAGGGGCCAAAATGACTTGGACTAGCCCTGAGTCCCCTACTTCAACGAGGGACACTTTAAGACTATCACTATTTTGCAGGAGGGTTTCAAGTGCATAGTTTCAAATTCAGGTTTTCTAACTTAAGTGGATTTGGTGCTCTAGCATTTAAAAAAAGCTTCCAACAAAAGAGAGGACCCTTTGCAGCAAGGAAAGTGATGGAAAAATGAAAAGGTATGTGATTTAAAAAGGCTTGATGCAACATTGTATGATTTCCCCATAAACAAATCAAAGTTAATGCTCAATGAACAGTGGAATTTGCACAAAGTTTGAGGGGAGTTTAGACAAATAAATCAGGATGAAATTCTCAACAGAGGTTTTCTGGAAGCACCCCTGGTCATCAACAGCACAGTTGTCAATGTTTGGGAGAAGACCCATTATAGAATTCAAAAATCATGTTGGCTAAATTAGTCATTTGAAATTGACTGCCTTAAAATACTCTATTATGTTGTTGTTGTTTAGTCGTTTAGTTGTGTTCGACTCTTCGTGACCCCATGGACCAGAGCACGCCAGGCACTCCTGTCTTCCACTGCCTCCCGCAGTTTGGTCAAACTCATGTTCGTAGCTTCAAGAACACTGTCCAACCATCCCATCCTCTGTCGTCCCCTTCTTCTTGTGCCCTCCATCTTTCCCAACATCAGGGTCTTTTCCAGGGAGTCTTCTCTTCTCATGAGGTGGCTAAAGTATTGTAAGTAAGTAAGTAAGTATAAAGTATATAAAGCTTCATGATCTGTCCTTCCAGTGAGCACTCAGGACTGATTTCCTTAAGAATGGATAGGTTTGATCTTCTTGCAGTCCATGGGACTCTCAAGAGTCTCCTCCAGCACCATAATTCAAAAGCATCAATTCTTCAGCAATCAGCCTTCTTTGGGGTCCAGCTCTCACTTCCATACATCACTACTGGGAAAACCATGGCTTTAACTATACGGACCTTACTCTATTATACTGCCAGATATATAATTCACTAAATGTGAAGACAGGATTTTTTACATCAACTCTACCAAATTTTAAAATATCACAAAAGTTCCTTACTGGCTCAACATGGTGTAGTTATGGATATATTTCACGCTCAGTGCAACAGAATGTAAGTCCGTCTGATGTTCCTTCAAGTACTGTAGCACAAACAACTAAAAGTGACAATTTATCCTAGTCAAACCCTAATATACTGTTCTACTCCACTTACTGCATAAATCAACAATGGATGCTGCACAGTGGGAACCCATATGCAAATAGTTTTTTGCATTCTGTTAGAGCAGTGGTTCTCAAAGGGTGTGGCACACCACACTGGTTCAGCAGGAGAAGATGGCAAGTGTGGTGGGACAAGGACAGTCAAAGAAACATGTAAACATTTCAGCATAGTAGAGTATCAATAGGTAGACAGATCTGCAACTAGAAACAGCATCCACACCTCTCTTCAAGAGCATGGTTATTCTTCTGCAGTTCTCTACAACATATTGTTGTGAACAGGGATTTTCAAATCTGACAACTATGAAAGATCAGAAAAGAGCGACTTCTTTGTGTTGATGAGGTGATGAGAGCTTGTTTGTCTCAGATCAGATCTAGTATACGGTGAATGAGATTACCTGGCAAAAGCAAGCTCACACCTTTCATCAAGTTTGTATACATGCTTAAGGTACATGTGTAAGAGGCTTGTTTATAATTATATTTTGGGAATAATTCGTGTTCTTATGTAACTGCATTGTTTTATACTTTCTGGGTGTCCCATTATCTTATTATAAAGGTTGTACTATATGTTATAAATCAAGTATTGCTAGTTGTTGTTTCTTTTTGTTTTTATTGATAAGAAATACATTGAAAAACAAAAAGAAACAACTAGCAGTGCTTGATTAATAACATATAGCACAACTTCAGAGTAGCATGAGCAAATTTTTATTCTGAAAGTGTGGCCCAGAGAAAAACATTTGAGAACTTCTATATTAGAGGGACACTTCAATCATTTGTTTTGCTGTCAGCAACATCTAAGGTTACCTGGCAATGCTTGCAATCTAGAACTCGTTATGTTTCATATTTGAGACTAAATGCTTTCCTCCTTGCTCCGTAAATATTTCTCACAATGAAAGTGTTTAGAGGCCCAAAAGTTTTAACCTAGTTAGAAAGTACGCCTTTGAGCTAGTCCCTAACAAACACTGAGCACACCTTACCTAAAATTCTCCTGAACAGATTCCATTAAAATGAATGGGCCTCACACAAAACCATGCTAAATCTCCATGTGTCCTACCCCTCCATTATAGTGGCTTTTACACAAGAGATGGTACTAACTATGAAGCAAAAACTGCTGATCTCTTTAAGCAGCTCAAACTTTCCCTTCCTTCACTCCTCTGTGGTTCTCATATTGATGGCAAATTTAATTATGGATGAATTCCATCAATGAAAGCCAACAAAACATCAAGCTTGGTTTTTTGAGTTATGTGTGGCTTAGGTGAGATTAGTTTAGAGGTACAACAGAAGCTGCTAAAGTCACAAGAGTGTATACTGAGCCCTAGTTAGCATCAATTATTGTTGCCGGAAGCCTGAACAATGCCTTGCCATTAAAGACCACAGAGGAATAATTCATAGCTTACAAAGAGCTGAATTTGGGCCTGAAGGCACCCTCGACAGTTGTTTATTGGAATAATTGCAGTGATGTAGCTAATGGAGATCAACAGCTTCAAATCTCAATAGGACTGTTGTTAAATATTTTGACAAATAGACTGTTGATAACATGTGCTGTTTCTACCTGGTCTTTTATTGGTGGTTTTGTCCAGACCAGCAGTCATTTGTATAACAGTTTTATTTTAGCACTCTTAGACTACAGTCCTGGACACAGTTATCAGGAAATAAGCTTTATCAAACTCAGTGAGACCTAGTAAGCATAGGATTTCATGCCCATATCAGTTAAGAATTGATCAATTAATTTTATACTTAAAAGTCTTTTAAAAATGCTCTAACAGAACACTTTTTAACATTTCCTAAGCAGAACGGGGGGCGGGGTTAAGGGACTATTATGCAGCTGCCAAGATAGACCAGAGCAATACTATATTGAAACAATATCTAGCATAAGAGCTTATGTCCCTGCTGTATATTATTTATTGAATATTACTGTTTAAAAAAAAATAAAAAATTATGCATATAGTCCAAATAATGATTTTGAAAAAGTTTTAAAGTGACAATTGAGTATAGCTGAAAGGAAAAAGCTTGAATCATTGAAGTAGTGGTATTTAAAGTAATGGACACTCTCTGAGGCAGACTTTAAAGTAGCTACAGTACAATTAACAAGGTAAGGATGCCTTTGCACTGCATCTCCCCCAGTTCTTTCCAAGTAAAACAGTTTGTTACTTAAGATCATTGCAGAAATGGTGTTTATAGAATACAGCACTCCCCGAGGTGGTTTATAAAGTGGCAATGGTGCAATTAACAGTATGTGGGTTGTTTTGTGTAAATGTTTGTTACTTTGTGCCTCTCAGCAGTAATATTTAGACACACCAGCAATACTAAATTCTGTTGAGGGAATGTTCTGTGAAACATTAAGCTGTTATGTGCACAGAACAGTCTACATACACTTTGGAGGTGGGAAGAAATTTGGATCATAATTTTTCTTTAGTCTAATGGACACAGTTCCCAACCATGGATGAAGAGGAGCAGATGGGTAATCATTCTCGTTAAAAGAAGATAGCCAATATTTCTTTATTTTATAGTTTGAAAATAGTTAACACAACTTATTTATTAAGAACTATGCCTATGAATAAACAACACTCCAAATGCAAAGGACCTAACCCTGAATCATTGCTGTTTTCATGTCATTTGCCTATCAGTAGTTAGATAACAGTCAGTTCCTGCCATAAAAAGTTCATTTCAGTCTACAGATCTATTTGCATTTTTTCTTCTGCCTTTAGCCGTATTCAATGCAAAGTCCTCCAGTGCAGGACTTGGGGGGGCAGACACTGAGGGCCCCACTTAGCTGAATGAGCAGAAGGGTCCCCAAATGTCACAAACTTGCATAACACCAAGGAAAGGGAAGAGGATCTCGGCAAAGGGTGTAGCCACTATTGGTACAAGCTGAAGATGGGGAAGGCAAGGTTGGGGACTTAAGACGTACTCACAGGGCATCAGAGGATGTTGAAGGGGTAGCTGACAGATCACAGGAGCCAGGAGAAGAGGACACATCACCAGAATCAGACATGACCCAGTCTCTGCAAACACAGCAGGCTCTGAGGCATCTGGAACAGTGAGAAGTGCACTCCAGGAGCGTGGGGCAGGCAAGGGAACACATCCCAGCTTACTAGTTGACCAGGTGTAGACCACAGGGCTTGTTAGGTCTGGGAGGAGCTTTGTTGTCACTCAGTTGGATTAACTTCAGGGCAGGTGAGGATCATGTGCCTCATCAAGTGGAGAGACACAGCTGTTCAGCTGGAGCAAACCCAGGTGTGTCAATCAAGATTGGAAGGGATGTAGGGGAAGCTCAACTTTAAAATCACATTTTAAATTCCACAATTCCAGAGCAATTTAGGATTATTTTTTTAAAGAAATCAGCAGCACTTCAGTGCCAATTTATTATGTACTTTCTTCCTTTTGTAAAGCATTCTGGAGATTTTTACAGTCAAGCTGTATAAATTTTTTATTAAATAAAATAAACACATTTTTGTATAATGTTCTGACTAATATGCACATTCTTCAAGCAATTTCCCCTAAAATAATGCAATATGTATGCTATTTTTATTAATATATGCATTTTTATTCTTGTGCCCTTTCCCCCAAAATATGCATAGGTTAGAGACAACTGAATTTCAAATGATAGCAACAGTTGGGTTTGCATGTTGGTTGAAGAAGTGCAAATTTTGTCATTTTGCATTAAAATATAAAGAAAATCAAATTTTCCCCACATCCCTAGCTATTACCAACCTTATTTTTCTACAACCTATTCTGTGCCCACTATTTCATTTGACTTGCATCCCATAATGCAGTGGGGTTCTACTCAATGCCCTCCTTCCATTAATGCAAGGATTTCACACAACAGAACTCCACCCCTCTCCTCTCCCTACCTGTGTCCTGAACCCTCATAAACCTTCTAGAGGGTTGATAGAAAACTCAGCCTAGATTTAGGGTTTGTGTGTGTGTGCAGGTCTCATGCAGGGAGGAGAAGCTCCATTTCACAGCCAAAAATTATTGTGCTAATGGAATAAATTTATTGAATACCATCCCCACCAGGGAATAGGCATTATATTAAAGTGCTGGGTGTCCAGTATAAATTTCACAGGAGGAGAAAATTCCAATTTCATTCCTTTTCTATGTGATGGGTCTGTAAAAAAAAAAGTTGATTTTAATTATGTGCTGTAACAGCTTTGAAGACGAATTGTTGTTAAATGGATAATTACTCATCACTATAGACATAAAATACTGAGAGACATAAAATTAGCAAACCAGGTAGCCTTGCATGTTATGATGGCAACTAGTTTTCTAACACCAATTACACTTCATTTTCCTCCATGCATCACTGTATTTACTGTCTGGAAATGCAAAAGAAGTAACTTTAATATATCTCTCCTGCTGCAGTCAAACTTCTTTTGTGACCGGAGAGGATCTATCCCACAGAGAAGCTGAGTGTAAGTCACTGTGCTTTATAATTCACATGGCTAAGATTCAGCAGGTGAGAATGAGTAATTTGGTAGGGGGTGAGAAAATCATTTCAAGGCATCCAAAAGTCTGGCACATAAAAACCCCCTCTGTGTGCCACTTCTTCAAAACTGTCAGTATGTAAGGGACACAGAGTCCAGGCCAGCATCTTCAACTCTGGAAATGCAGGGATTGGGAGAAGGGCATTCTAGCTTCTGCCACCAGAAGACCAAGCATCCAACACATCATTGCAAAAGGTAGGCCAACTTGTCTCCATCCACCAGCCAGAAAAGCAACAGCTTCAGGGGACTTCAGTGTTTTCATTCCTGATAGCTTTATTCCACATGTCATAACAATTTTCCAAAACTGTTTCTTGTTCTAATTTTACCTTTCTCTTTCAATAAATCATCATCATCATCATCATCATCCTTAAAAATGAATGAATCTTAAACAGAGAGAATAAATTAGCCCGTCTCCTCAGTCAAATGTTATTCATAACTTTATAACCTTTATCAAGCATTTTCTTATAGAGCAATCATATGCATAAATCATTAAATGAGCATAGGATTGCAGCATTGAACTTAATGGGAGTTGGTTCTAAAACTATGAGATTGCACTACTAGACTCTTTTTTTAAAAAAAAAAAAAATCATCTTAAGCAAATGGCCCCTGAGTCTCTAATTCCCCCTCCCTTGCAGGGCAGTGGCATAGCATGCCCCCCCCCCCCGGGTGGTTGCCCTGAGCACAAAATTGTTGGGGGCACAAAATGTCAACCCCCTGTGCTGCCTCAATACAGCTGTGTGCTTCTGTTGCTAGACTCCATTGAAAATGGCTTCCCCATATGAACCAGTAAGTGACGTCTCCAGACAATGGAACAACTCTTCTTTCTTATCTCAGCAGATGCGGTCTCCTGGGTGACGCGGATGCCATTAGGCAACTGAATGCACATACGTACTCCATCCATTTCCCTTCCTCCCACCCACTCCCCTCTGCATGGCCCCAGCCACTGGCAACCCACGCTACACCACTGCTGCATGGATCCGCAGTGGCTTGTTACAATAGTTTAGTTCAGTATTTGGAGTTCACACCTTTTTAAACTAGCTGAACTCACTGGATATAAATATGTTTCACCCAAGTTTTAAACAGGTGCTGCAATGTCTCTGTTTACAAATGCAGAACAATACAGCTGCAATACTGCAATAAGTCGTGCAATATGAAATTAGCTGGCACAGCAATCAGTGCATCCCATTCTAAGCACTTTTTTTGCTGATGCAGCAAAGTTTTGGATTGGCCCATTAGGTATGAAAATAATTCATTACCATAGTAATGGTGGACTGACAAAATAATTAAGCCACAGCACTCAGACCTTAGCCAGTTTACTCTTCTTAATTCAGTGAGGTCAAATTGTCAAGGATGGAACTAAACTTACTTAAATTTAAATATTCAAATAAAATTGATTTATAAATAAGGCTATTATTCGGGCAAAAGTTATTTTAGCATCAATATTTGTTGCCTTCAGGAAAATACAAAGCTAACATTTTATTTCAATAAGAAGTATAAAAATGCTGTATATCTTCTGTCTTTTAAATCTTTCTAAGGCCAATCACTCATAAACAAAAATTCATCAACAAATGTGGCATCCAAGGTACACAGGAGAAGAAATCAATAGCTTGACCCTCAATTATCCTTATAAATAGGTCCATCATGAATAACACCCAACAATTAACTAGCTTGCCAGGAAAAGAGCAAGAATTATGATTATCCAGATGGTGCATTCTCCCCCGCCCCACAAAAAAAAAAGTTTACACCAATGCTTAGCAGCTGGGTCACACAGATGACAAGCAATTCCATATACACTAGCTGCCATGTTGGAATAAAGAGAAAATGGTGGAAACTCAAACCAACAAGGTGTGTGCTTTAAGATAGCATGGTGCTCTACAATTACTCTGGGCGGGGAATCAAATGTTGGTGTAATAAAAACTTTTCCATAATAAGACTGTGTCTCAGTTAGTCACAGATTATTTAAACATTCAGATTAACAGCACAATACTGTTCATGCAAATCCCACAACAAAGCTGCTGCTATTATGGATGCAGTTTAGGTGAGAGAAAACTGGGTATTGCCCATACCCACAGAAAGAGCAAACTATTGAGTTATTTTGCTCAGTGGCAGAAAGAGAAAAGAGAATGAGCTGGTCTGACACTGGAGTGGCCAAGTGTCCTCTTTTACAGAGGGCTGTAATTTATCTGACAATCTGTTTGGTCCCAGTTAGAGAAGAAGACTGTAAGAAGGGAAGGCAGAAAGTTCCTCTTCAGTATTTACAGTGGACCAACAAGGAGCACCTAGCCTCAGTCTTTCCTACTATGGGGAGCTGCATTGTATTTATAATATTTGAATTATAATAATTATTTCTAAATTTGCACCCATATTTACAAATTTGCATATGCATGCTTTATGCAAATCTGTGCCCTATTTTTGGCTGGTGGGTTTCCTCTTTCATGGCAATGTTTATGTGAACAGCTTAACTAGCCTATCTGCTTCTTTTCTCCATCTTTCTCGATTGTACTTTGCTTTACTGATTTCCCATTGCTGCATGCATTTTTTGGTAAGAAGGTGAGAGGACTTGTAAAAAAATAATAATAATCGAAGTTTGGGTAGGCTTGTAAGGAAAGTAAAAAATTTCCAAGCTGTTCCCTTCCCTTTCACATTTCTGCAAATCTACCATCCAACAACAGTGATGGGAGAATGAGGACTGCTTGGGTCTTCAGTTGGCTCCCCAAAGCCTTACCAACAGGTGTTCCCAAGGCACAATGTCAACAACAACAGCAAATTTATTTAAAGAAACCATCAGCTTTTCATGAGATGTCTCTGGGGTTGGTGGAATGTAAAAGGAATAAGAATGTCCCTAAACTTAGAAATGGGAATTCACAGCAGTGTGAAAACTTAGTTTATTTAAAGGATCTGAGATTAACCCTACAGAAGTGGAGGGGATTTGATGCGGATTTGGGCACACTGTGAAACAGCTATAGCAGTTCATAGTTTGAGTAAAACTGTTGGAGTAAAACTGACTGTCAATCATTCTTGATCCAAATATAGCATACAGTTGCTGATACTTGTTAAGCAAACCATGCAAAATATATGATAGGTATCATGACCACACTCACAATCAAGCAAAAATTAAATTAACACCATCTTTTCAACAAGTTCTTTCCTGATATAACTGACATCAGTTGATATAAATAGCATCAGTTGTCCTTTTTCCGGTAATAAGCATTTCAGGTTATAATTCCTTGCTGTTGCCTAATTATATACAATAATATAGCATGCAACAAGATGAAATTAGCAAGGGCAGAAATACTTCAATGTTCTTGTTCATTATAAATCAGGTTATTTGAAGGCATTTAATTAACATTGTTAATGAATAGCTAGCATTATAGTATTTATGCCACAATATGCACACAGCCGGTGCCTCTTAACATCAGTCCTTTGCCCTATTCAGTATTTTTATATCCAGCACTGTAATGAAAAAAGGAAATGTGTTGCTTGCTGTCTAATTTTCAACCGATATATGACCCAAACACTGTAAAGCAAGTGAAAAGAAGCACATATTGCTTTTCAAGATTCCTGTGTAGTTGTTCCAAAGAGACAGAACTTGAGTCTTAACACAAATAAATTGAACAGTTGCTTAATTTAGTTTGAGTCTGCTTGACATTATAGCAGGCTGGTGGAGATTGTTATGATCCTCTTGGTGCCTTTTGTGTTACTCTCCATTTCAGCACTTCTTCTAAAAGTATTTGTATTACAGTAAGTGGTCATCACTATGCAATGGAAATATTCTATATGTGTGCAACTAGGTTGGCCGAACTTTACATAAGCAGGGATTCTATTACCCCAACGATCCGCATCACTTGTGCACAACCAATGTGATCACAGTTACATTATCACCAGCAACAAGGAGAACTCCATTTAGTATAAATTTGGATGGGGGGTGACAACAAAAACAACACTGTTTTTCCTAGCTTATTTTGAGGTGAATATTATAAGCTTTGAATATCTGAGCCAGGCGGCTTCTGGCGTGGTGTTCTCAAGTGGTGGGTCGGGGAATTCGCTCTGCCTCGGTGCAGCATTCCCAGTCACGGTGAACGGGCAAAATAAGGGGGAGTAAGGGTGATGTGAACCCCTAGAAAGGTCTGAGAGGAGGTCTCAGACCGAAAAAGGCACCAAGCAGTGAAGAAAGGGATCCTCTGTCGTTCCAGCACAGTTTAAGTGGAGGAAGTCAGAGGGCTCTCAGCGCAAGAAGGACGCAAGCCTGACCATGAAACGCCCCGAGACCCCAAGGAGAAAAGCACCAGGTTACTCCATATGGCAGATGGTGGGTACAAACGCACTCCCGTATTTCCGAAGATGAAATAACAAAAATTAATAGAAAGGGAGAGTTGAATTCTTACGGGAAAATAACAAAGACGGAGTGACGAAATAAGGCTGAAGGAGGCGAATAAAGCTGTGACCAGAAAGCTCTATAAAAGGACTTAAGAGTGAGAAAGTGCATACTGAGAATTAAAAGGCAAAGGAACTTACCAGATTTGGCAAAGAAGAATCAAAACTACAAACAGAGTTATTAAAAAATCCTAAAAAGATATTATCTAAAATGTATAATCTATTATTAGAATGGGAATTAAAAGATGAAGAGGTGAAGGAAGTTATGATTAGGTGGGCCAGAGATTAGACCAAAGGGAGAAATTACAGAAATATCAAATTCACAGCCTGCATCACAATCAGAAAAAATATAATAAAAATGCTCTTTGGGTTGAGAAGCTCTGGGGTAGCCCGGGAAGCCTCCACAGGGCAGCAGGGAGCCTTCATCCCCAAGAGCCCGCATTTTTTTTTTCTTAATCCCCGCCCCCAGCAAAATAGGTCAAGTGTAATTATTGAAGTTACTTAGTTGTTGTTGTTGTTGTTGATGTTGTTGTTGTTGTTGCCCTATTATTATTATTATTATTATTATTATTATTATTATTATTATTATTGCCCTGGGGTTACCATTTGGATTTCCTACCTCAGGCATCAAATAACTTGGGCCATTTCTGCATGTGGATTCTCTTCAATGGTGCATGATAATTGTATTTTTGCTGCCTTTGGTTCTGGCAATATTTCATTGATCAGGCAGCCAGGAATTTTAATACTAAACTCCATGAGAACAGTCAGCCAGTAATTACAGAACAAAAGCATAAATGAATGAAATACAAGCTATGGAAAGGTTTAAGGCAAGCAGGTAGAGGCAAAAGCATGTTTGGTTGCCCTTGATTTGAATGAAAGGTTCACTGACAATACGTAACCTAACCAAGATGGGCTGGTGGTGGGGTGTGTTTTTTAAGCAAAACATTTCTTCCAATTAAATAGAAAGGTTAAGCAAACAGGTTAACAGACTCCAGTGAACAGCATCTGCTCGGTCTGTCAAGCACTTGCTTACACACAGGCATCACATGTATTTTTATATGGTGTTAAGAGGCAGTCAAGCATGTATTCCTAAAACACAGAATTTCAATGAGCTCAACCCATCTGTTTAAGCGTATGTTCCGAGAAGTTACTGTACGTAATTCAGTCTCATGCTTGCTAATATTAGGTCTGGGTTTTTTTCCAGTGGGTAATACATGCAGCACACATTTAACTAATGTGATAAACATAAAGCTGTTTGGAGCTGATTCTAGCTTTTTGATAGCTACAGACCACTCCGGGAAAGCTGCATTGGTTTTTATCTTGCGGAACAGCCACCCAGAAGTTAGTCTGTGATTAATAGCAGCTGTTTCCAGAGAGAGCAAATAATATTGCAGAAAAGCTATCCGGACACCTAGTTGGTTCAATGCTGTCTATGGGAGAGAAAAACTCATTTTTCCAATATGAGTTGCATATTGATATTTGCATTGTCAAGTTGGTTCTTTGTGTCCAGAAGTTACATGATAACTTTTCAATGGAGAGGTCCATGGGGAGCAACCCCACAAATGAAAAAACTCAAATAAAAAAACCCCACACAAAGTGTTTTCAAGTCCTTCCAAAAAGTTTTCTGTTAACTTGAGAAACATTATACCGAATAACTATTGTTGATATATGTTGATAGATGCAAACCATCTATCATGGATTGTGTTCATCAGTCAGATGCACATTCAATTAAATCAAGGCAAAATCCCATACTCTTGTGCATTACAGAACAAGTATAAACAGATCGTTACTTTCCAATTCATGAGCTTTTTCTAAAAGTAAAGCAAACAACTACAAATGTCTAAGTATTAGAGATAGGGTTCACATTCATGTACCCATAATTTCTTCTTTATGAGTCTACAGTTCATAAAATGCATGTCAGCTCAGTCCTTCACATTTTTCAAAAATGGCATAATTGATTTTGATTTTCTGGGTTCCATTGCAAGAACTCCTTATGCAATGCATTTCACTATTTGCAGTTTTACTGTTAATTGTTTCCTACAGTCACAAGGTATTCATCTAGAGGTGTTGTAATTTGTTTGTCTTGTGGAGTCTTTGTTTTCATCATTGCGTAATACCAAAAAGGACACAGTCCCATATTTTTTAAATTATTATTGTAAATTTTATTTCTTAATTTGGTATCAAGGCACGCTATAAAATAGTAAAGAGGAGCAGGGAAGAGAGGCAGTTGATGTTTTTCTGTAATACTTAGCAGTAGCTTTTTAAAAAAATGCAGTAAGGCTGGATTCCTAACCTGACTTATCTGAAAGTAAGCACAACTAATTTAAATGGGACTTACTGCTGAATATACATGGTTAGGAATGGATAACTGACTAACCTGGTAAAATACATAAATTGTATTTTTTTTTAATGTCAGCCATTAGTGAAAGCAACAACATTTTGTACTTCATGGCAAAGTGTGTGTGTCTCTGTAAGACCTTTGCAGAGAGAGAGAGAGAGAGAGAGAGAGAGAGAGAGAGAGCACCCAGATTAAGCAATACATCTCTCCCCCCCCCCCTCGCCCACACATAAGATCAGGAGACAGGAACAGAAACATAACAATGAGTGTTAGTGGTGACTATCATCACCTCAGCTGAACAGAGTTCAATGGAATACACATTTTAGCAGCACCACGGACTTGACATAGAAATGGGTGGCACAATTATAATGGTATGGTTCAATAAGTTGCTAGCCAGTTCCTTATTTTTTTCAAGAGCAAAGAAATTTGTTCCATTAGCTATTACCAACACTTGCATGAACCTGATCAAATTGCAGAGCTTGTGAATGAGCACAAGCAAGTGAACAGGGCTCAGCTCAAGTGCAAGTTCCATTATTGCAAAGAACATTACGACCCCTACTAAATATTTGTGGCCAAGTCACTAAGATCCCCCGTCAAAATTTCAAAGCAAGGAAACTTAGTGCTAAAAATCATATGATTTTACTGACTTCAGCAAAAACCCAGCTGCAAAACATTTTTGAAATGTTACAGTTCCTCCACATATACATTTACAGTCTCACAAAGAGAATGTGTTTTATATACAGTATGTGGTGACATTTAAAAGTGATAAATTGTATGCATGACTAGAAAGGAGGAGGATTTCTGTGTTCCTTCTGGTGTCAATAGAAGCAGATCTCTGCAATCATTTATATAATAAAATCAAAAGTACCATTACATTTCTTCCTTGTCTTTTGAAGAAGTACAACTACCTAATGAATAATCAAGTAAAAATTAAGATAATGAGAATAATTCGGAACATAGCTAACCTCCTCTACCTTGTTTGAATAAGGATGGCACTTCTGTTGTCATAAACTTATTTCACTACAATGGAAATATTCATGTTAATCCTTATAGATTTCTAGAACAGAGATGAAGCATTAAGAAAAGCAACACTTCACATTTTGAAGATGAACCTTGAAGTAATTTAAGGCAATAATAACTCTAGAAGAGGAAATAATGAATTATATTGGCAAGAACTTGAATTCATAGTTGACCATTGATACTAAAGTGGAAAATACAACTGTGTTTTACTATAACTGAGTTTCCTGACCTGTGGATCACACAGTACAGAGCCAGAAAATGTGGATGGACTCAGATGCTGATCTAGAGATATTCTTGCATAATAGCAGGATGAGCCAGGATTCTCCCACCAAACAGATGGTAAGTGCTGTCAACTTTGACATATTGATCAATGCAGTCACTCAACTGACATGAAGGAACAGGATTTAAAAGAAGAATTAGGGATGGATCTGCCAGTTCTAGTTCTCTCAGTTTCTAGTTTTTCCAAGAATCTTAAATTCAGTTCTGCACCTTTCTGAAGCAAGTTGTGATTCATAGAATCTATTAGGACCATCTAGTTCAACCTCCTGCAGAAATATGCAGCTGTCCCGTATGGTGACTGAACCTGTGGCTTTGGCATTATCAGCACCAAACTCTAACCAACTGAGGTATCTAGTATTGGTTAAAAAAAAAAAATCCTCATGAAAATCTGAAGCATTTTCTCCTAATAAACACATTTTCAACTAAAGTACATATTTTTGCAAGCAATTTTTTTTCAAATATAATACATTTTTGTAAACATTGTCTGGTTGAAGAACTGCACCACAAAATTTGGATGTCTGGATTTTGAAGAATGGCTGCACTTTGGTTCTCACATTATTTCAAAAAGTGTGCATTTGATAGATTTGACTTCAAATCTCTTCCCCATCTCTAGCAGGCTGATTTAGGCCCCAAAAGCTAAGTGTGGGCTGCTGACTACAAATTAGAGTATTGTACATGTCTTTGAGAAAAGTGAACCATCTTTACTCCTAAAACACTACTGTGCTAATCACAGAAAGAAAGCCATGTGGATTTCTCACCTGTTTTGGCTTATATACTAGTCCCAGTCAATCATAGGACTAAGGACATGTCCCCCATACTTGGATTGCAGGAGGAAATGGGTTATAGTGCTGCCTATGCAGATACAGAATTTGGGCTGTTAAAGAGCCCTGGCATTGTCAATATGGTAGCTCACCAGAAGTACGCTGATGACAGCACTAGTATTCTAGTCAAAAACGGCCAAAGGACTGTGGGGGATTTTAGGGGTGTGTGTGTGTGTTAGAATGAGTCTTCTGGTCCTCAGTATATCACTGGAGTAATTTGATAATATTAAGAAAATGAAAATGAAGGCCACAAATCCAAATGTAGTGACCTTGTGTTCTATTAAGCATTTGTGTGAGCATCTTCCAGAGGAGGAAGTAAAGGTGTCATCACTCAGGACAATGAAACATGCACTGGACAAAGTGTAATTTTACATTAGGGAATATCTGCTTTGGGAGGCAGATGGCCTGGTTGATTTAAAAGGTCTTTTCTGCATTTAACTTTGAAGCAACGGAAATCATCTGGAAATGAACCTTGAACTAACACTAACCTTAATAGTTGGAAATGAGCATACTTTCCCAACGACTTTCGTTTTGGGCGCTAATATTTCTTTGCACCACATTCTAAGCTGCTCCTCTACAAGTCTCAAAAACAGCTTCCAGCATGGTACAGTGTGACTCCTATTGAAAAGAATGTTTGCATGTATGTATATAACCTTTTAATGAGGGTGAAAGAGGAGAGCGAAAAATATGGTTTGAAGCTCAACATCAAAAAAACGAAGCTCATGGTCACTGGTCCCATCACCTCCAGGCAAACAGAAGGGGAAGAAATGGAGGCAGTGAGAGATTTTACCTTCTTGGGCTCCATGATCACTGCAGATGGTGACAGCAACCACAAAATTAAAAGACGACTGCTTCTTGGGAAAAAAGCAATGACAAACCTAGACAGCATCTTAAAAAGCAGAGACATCACCTTGCTAACAAAGGTCCGTATAGTTAAAGCTATGGTTTTCTCAGTAGTGATGTATGGAAGTGAGAGCTGGACCATAAAGAAGGCTGATTGCCAAAGAATTGATGCTTTTGAATTATGGTGCTGGAGGAGACTCTTAAGAGTCCCATGGACTGCAAGAAGATCAAACGTATCCATTCTTAAGGAAATTAGCCCTGAGTGCTCACTGGAAGGACAGATCCTTAAGCGGAAACTCCAATACTTTGGCCACCTCATGAGAAGAGAAGACTCCCTGGAAAAGAACCTGATGTTGGGAAATATGGAGGGCACAAGGAGATGGGAACGACAGAGGATGAGATGGTTGGATAGTGTTCTTGAACCTACCAGCATGAGTTTGACCAAACTGCAGGAGGCAGTGGAAGACAGGAGTGCCTGGCGTGCTCTGGTCCATGGGGTCACGAAGAGTCGGACACAACTAAACGACTACACAACAACAAAATATAATCCCTTCCATGTGAGTGTATATATTGCAGTCCAGTTGTTACAGCCTTACAGAGCCTTCTCTAGCTGCACAATTCACGGTTTACTCTGAAGTCCCATTTTGTTACACTCTAGTAAATTCATTTGGAATTGCAGTCTAGGACAAATTGTGTAGAACACAATACAACACCCAATCCTGCACAGGGACACATGGGCATCTGTACAACCAAACTGTGATCTATATTCTTGAGCAGTTCAGTCCATGTGTGATGTTTCAGTGGACCATGTGTGCAACCACTTGAACAAACATGTGTACAGCATGATGCAAAAACAACCCTTATGGTGTGTTTTTTTGTGGGAATCCAATTAAAACAGGGGAACGAAATACAATTCATCAAAACGTAAGAAAACACAAAAATGCACAACCTTTGGCAAATGTATAGAAAGAATCTATAATGCTGCATGTTGACCTCGGAGATTGATCTTAAGATCAAAGTCTGTTTAACAGATTTTTTTGCAAAATGTACAGCAGGATATCAGGAGTTCAATAGTGGAATGGAACAAGGCCCTTAATTCCTGGACATCAGTTTGGGTACTTGGTGCTGGCATACTGCCAAGAGCTTTGAGTCATCTTTGCTGATGCGCACCTACTCCAGAACACCCACACACTCTCTTTTCACTTTCACCTCCAAAATATGTACTTTTAAAAGGTGGTCCTCAAATTATTTCAGTGAATATGAGGGATCCAGCTCTTTTGCCAGTTTCAGAGGGTGAAAAGCATAAGCAGCATAGTGGATGTGGTTGCTAGGCAACCACTTGTGCTTGCACTCCTATTCCTGGTACATAATCACCAGGAACTCCCCCGCTAGGACTTCCAAAGTGACTGTGCCAAAGGTTCTGTTCCCCATCAATCATGATTGCAATGACCTGCATACTGGCTTCCTGTGCCACATGACAATGATAGCCAATCAGAAAGTCCAAGCTGCTATTGCCTTTGATGCTTTTCCAGTCCCAGGTTGAGCCAATGTAGGTGAGAAATCTTTAGCGTACCAATATATGAGAATCTTCCCTTCTGTCATTATCACACACCATATTTCCTCAATATCAAGATGCCAAATGTGATGCAGACCCAGTTGTGCAACGGTGGCGACTGGCAGCATAACAAATCTGATGCACTGGCTTCTAGGTGTTCTGGAGATAGTTACATAAAGGTGCATTATTTAACAGAATAAAGGAAATGCATGCACACTCCATCCTGTACACACATACTCGATCCTACACACACACACACATAAGATATAGTAAGATCAGGCTTAAGACACCTTCATACTTTTACCTTAAAATCTTGATCAACATATCAGTGCAGAATATAGTTGTCCCTTTTGTTAAGCTCTATTGCCTTGAAAACACATTATATCAGGTGCCAGCAATGCACCGTAATTACCCTCTGGTGTGTTTCTGATTGGTTTCCAATAGCTGTACTTATCTCAAAAAGCATTAGGTCATGCCGGACACAGCTGCCCCCGTGAGCTTCTCTCTGCAATGGTCACTAAATGAACTTTTTGAGAGTGAGCTATTGATAATGACTCTGAAACAATTTCTTCCATTCTCAAGCATTTGGTACTTTGAAAAGTGCTTCCCCCCTGCAAAAGACCAACTCCCCCCTTAGGCATCTTTGGGACATGATTAAGAGTATGGGTTACTTTGGGTTGCCGGAAAAGGAGAAATATATCAAGCTGTTAACCATTAAGAAAATCTCCCTGTTTCTATCGATTAAGTATCATTACTGGGATGTGGGATGACCTTGACTCCTTGCACATACCCTTTAGGCCATTTCTACCCTCTCTTTTAGGGAAAGATGTATACCACATCTGGCTTTGGTAACACAATTCCACTTAAAGCACCACTGGACATTTTTGTTCCATATTTAAAGATGTGCAGTGCTTAAAGTAAATGTGATCTCCTTTTCATGTGTGCCTCTTTGCATGTTGGAGAGGGCTACACACAGAGAAAATAAGACTTACACTGTACATTTCTACTTAACCCATCTCCCTCCCACCCGATTCCCTCAGGACTAGGCCTATATATAATTTTGCCAGTTTTAATTGAAAAAGAAAACCACCCTCTATCACAGCTTTCATCAACTTGGTGTCCTCTGGATGTTTCGGATGACAGATCCAACTCTAGCTCCATTGTGGTGGATGGGGCTGATGGGATTTGTGGTCCAAAAGATTCCAAGGACACCAGGTGGGTGAAGGCTTCTCTATCACACACACACACACACAAACCAGAACTTAATTTGAGCTAAGTCTTACCAGGGCTGGTTTCCATGCCAGGGATCAGCATGGAACATGTGGTATAATAAGACTGTTTCAAAGTATATCCAGAGTATAAACTTATTTTATGAAGCCTTTTACTGAACTGGATCATTGATGAGTTCAGCCCTCATTGAAAGGCCAAGCTAGATGTGATTTTAACCATGTCATTGCATTTAAGGAGAAAATCCACCATCCATACATCTACCTTGAGGCAAGGTGCTTCCAGAAGATGTTTTGTCAGTACTTAGGGGGTGGGATGGCAATTAGTATTTGGAGGAACTTTGAAAGGCACCAGTCAGCACTTTAAAGAATTCATCTTTCATAGTTCACAGTCAGGGAGAGTGGGGTGGCAGTGCTGAATTATGCCCCCTTCAGCAAAAAATGCAGATCTGGCACTGTATGCCTCACCTCCATCTGCTTCCCGAGAGGGCCATAACTAGCCTCCACAATTTTGGAATACGGAACTGTTAGCATATGGCTGTTTTAAAGCAGGTTTATGTAGGAATTACCAATGATTATGGTAATGGTAATATTTGGGTTCCAAAATGTATGAATTGCATCATGATTATGGTAATGAATGCAATATTTAGGTTCCAGAGACTAACATATTCTGAAACCTGTAGGCTTTATGCAGGGATGCTTGTCAAATGAGCAATATGTCAGGGCACATAAACACTAAACTCTGAGAACATTTACTGCACTGTCCAACACAAGATTGAGACTCTGGCAAATTTCCCATAGAGTGTTTCAGACCCTCTGTTTCATATGAACTTATGCCAGGCCTTCCATCTGTGTTGCCACAGAGAAAGATGTGATATTGGCTCAGACTTTCTGGCACCATTTTGTGTGTCTCTTGTGATCTGGTCTTTGATAAAGTGTCTGCTGCAGATGTCAACTAGGTCAAGCTGAAAGGGGAAAATGAAATGGTGCAGCACAGAGAAGAAGCAGCGATTAAAATAAAACCCAGCCCAAATGGTACCCTTGAAATCTCCTCTTCCAAAAGGTTTAGGGATGTCACATCTACTTTTCCAGTCAATGTTACTTCCATCAAAACAGCATAGGTCCTCATGTTGCTAACATTTTATAATATTCCTTTTATAACAACAATAAAAAATAATGTTCACAGTGAAGCTGGAATCCAGCCGAAACCTTCTCTCTTTTACACATCCTATAAATCTACATCTTGCATTCTCAGTCAGAAGCTCAAGTGTCTGCACATAGTGCAAGCAAGTGCCTGTCAGTAAAAGAACAGCCTCAGGAAATGTATTTTGTTTTCTGTCACCAAGGAAGAACAATAATCTACTGTGAGGCAGACAGAGAATGTATACTAGCTAGCTGCAAACAACCAATCTGCACTGCCACTGTGTGCCTTCACTAGCCCAGTTCAGGCAAATGTCTGAGGTATTCTGTCAGTGTGTGACCAAGGACTGGCACATCAAGTGTTGAAGCGTATAGGAGCAAAATCAAGGGCACAGAGGGCAGTCTGATCAACATGGGCTATGCTTCTTGTCCTGATTCTACTCACAGACACGACTTGATTTCTCATGACATCACTAGTCAGGTTACTTAAAAGGTCAGTTTTCAAGGATGTTACTAGCTGGTTGCTCTGTTGGAATCCAACAACTCCAATGTTGCAAACAACATCTAATCTAGCAAAATTTCATCTGGTTTTATCTTGGCACTCAGAGGCAATGTCTGGCCACTACCAAACATTCATTAAGTTTGCTCTCAGATTTAATTGCTCGTCTTTCTAATTTTACATACCCCATTTCATTGTCATCCATACATTAAAATAATGTTTACTTGAATTTCCTCAGAGAAATCAGTTGCTTGTTTTTCTCTTTTTCTATAATGAGACAGGAGAAATTAAGTGCTCCAGTTAATGAATATTTAATGGTTTATTTGTTTTTTGGGGGGGGGGTGAGGATTAAAATTTGCCATGGTCTACAGAGTTTTAAGCAAAAATCGAAAGAAATACACACACAAACACACATACTAAAATTATTATGGGCCTCATGAATCATGGATTAAACCAAGGAACATCAAACTTGGGGGAGGGTGCCTTGGGTACATTTGGAAATTTGAGAAACTGCCATTGGGTTGCTTCCCTCCTTCCCATCATCCCCACAATAGACAGAAAGAGACATTCTTTTCAGTTGCTCATTTTTCTAATCTTAGATTCAGTTCTCCACATTTCCGCGTTACTTTGCACCTAAAAATAAGAATCCCTCATGAAAATTCACCATTTTAATGTGAATTTCTCCTAATCTGCATATGCTGTATTATATTTTGCCTAATGTACACATCTTTGCAAGGCAATTTCCTCATAAATAATGCATTTTGGTATGTTATTTCCACCAATATGTGCATTTATATGGATACTTTACCACAGTATCTATAGACATTTTTGTACATTTTGGCTGGAGAACTGCATTGCAAAATTCAGAGAAAGACTCATTTTGAAGGAAGGATGTGTTTTGGATTGCCTACCGTTTCTGAAAGTGAGATTTGAGTATAATGACCTCAAAGTGTGAACTGAATCAAATTTCTTCCCCAACTCTAGGTCTGAGTAAAAGCCAGTAGTGTCAAAATAGAACCTCTAATCTAACTAGCATTATTTTACGCAGAAATTAAAGCTTACATTGATAGACTGCACAGCACAAATCAGAGGACATTTTCAAGGGCACCATGTTGCTGACCCCATTATTAAACAAAACACATTCCTTTTTCAAACTACGGTTATGCTGGAAATTTCTACAATTTTTAAAAACCATTCTTTCGCTTGCACGGCAGGATTTTCCTCTATCCCTTCCTCCCATGTGCTACTTGTGCCCTCTAAATTTGCTCCTAGGGATTGGGGAAAGCCCCATAATAGGTTTAGGGACTGTGTGGGGACTCATGGGAGAAGGAGGTGGAGGAAGTCCCATTGCTCAAGCAGACCTGGCATGCATACCCCACTTAGAACTATGTTGAATTCCTACCCAACGAAAACAGGCACATTGTCAGGGATGAACCAGAGGTCTCATGTTCCCCAGAGGGAGGGGGAAGCCTGGGAGCGGAAGATGTGGACGAGGTGCCCGAGGGGGAGGGAGGCAACAAAGAGAGAGAGATTGGAATAAGCCCAGAAGGGCTGGGGAGACGGAAAGTTCACAGGGGTTAAGCTCAGGCTCAGAATCTGGGGGGAGGTTTACGGCCGCCTCGAGAGGTGTGTGGTAAAGAGGAGGGTGGAATGATGGAGCGGGAAACTTCACCATTTTATGAGCTGTTGGAGAGGCAAACGCAGGCCTCAGCAGAGATCTGAACTGAGTGACTCTGATGGATGAACGATGTGCTAATGATCCATTGTAAATATTGTAAATAAAGACTATAAAAACGTCAAGAGGCTCCCGTGGCATCTGTGGTGAGGAGAGACGCCCACAGCTCTGACACACATGACATCCAAAATAGGACCCTCATTGTGATGTGTCAATCACATCCTCTAGAGCAGCTGCTCCCGATTAGGTAAGTACTGCAGACCCCCTGCTTTTCAAAAGCCAAGCCATGGACCTCCTACTTTTGGAAAGGTTGGTATCTCTGTGGTAGTTTTTGTTATGTAACTGGTGCCACAACCCCCCTGGGTGGGTTACATAGACCCCTGCAGTCCGCAGACCACCAGTTGGGGACCACTACTCTAAACGACTGATGCAGTATTGGTGCTTTCCTATGAATTAAACATATAAAGCTGTAAATATTTACACAAAGAAAGGGATCTGTTTTGTACTTCATCTGAGACAGGTTTCTGTCATTTTTCTGACAAAATTAAAAGTCCCATGTTCATTACCAGGTCAAATTTTTAAAAGTTCTTAAGCTCATGTTTGTGGCACATTTTCAAAAATGAGCTTTATTTAAAAGAACCTCTTAAGAACGGGCTGGAGAAGAACAAAAAGGCTAGGCATTTTAAGAGCTTAAGGGGTTTTTTGATGAAAAATTATGTTCTTTCAGGATCAATGGTGTAACTGAATGGCTACTAAGTAATAACAATTACTCTGCATTCAATTCCCATAGAAACCAGTAGTACTGGGTAGTCAACCAAGGACTTCATGCTCTTCTAACTGCAATTATTGTAAGTTCCCAAAGCAGAATTTTTGCTGGTGCTCAGAATAAGTATGGTACTTAAATTCCCTCCACTTCAATTATTTGCCTCATTGATGTACTCTGAGACCACTTTGCTCCATACGATGGGAATGCCAGATAAGGCCCTTGGCAGTTCTATCTTTATTGGGATGAATTATTTATCACAGAAACAAAATAACAATTCAGAAGCTGAGGAAAATGGAGCTGATGCTAAAGCCATATGTTGGCCTCCTTCGATTCTTGGCTCTGTGCAGTCATAGTTCTCAGATGCCAGGAAGGCCTTTAAGAATGGCTAGCAGTGCAGTCCTATACATTACATTAACACAGCACTGGAAGTAGCAATTAAGGTTTGACCTCTTCCTAATAAACTGAGGGGAAGTTATCTACTGCTTCCACACTTCTGTCGCTTGCCAGCAAAAGGTCTCCTGCGTATTCATGTGAGAGCTGTATTTAGGCCAATGTGTCATGGTGCTAAGTAATGTACTTTTCAAAAGACAAAGGATGCTGCTGAGGTCAAAGGAGATAAACAAGGTCAAGGTAACAATAATGGCTGCTACTTCACCCTTTTTGGAGCTACGGTTTTCATGAGCCTGGTGCTCATAAACTAGCAGTAGATCCCCTGTGCTACTGTCTCTGTATGTCAGGCATTTAGTCCATTAGATGTTTCATTTCAGAGGGGATTTTTCTGTACATGTTTAAAGGAAAGAGGCATCATGGAAGGCAGGGGATGGCTCAGTCGGTAGAGCCTGAGACTCTTAATCTCAGGCCAGGAGATCAATCCCCATGTTGGTGAGAAAGATTCCTGCACTGTAGGGGGTTAGACTAGATGACCCTTGTGGTCCCTTCAAACTCTAGAATTCTTTGGTTCTATTTTGTCTGGAATAATAAAAGTTGAGCTGCAGTCTTGTACACGTTTAACCGGTGTGAGCGAGCTTCTTTGGTAGATGGGTTTTCACACATTTAAGAGTCTCGTGAATTAGAATCTCTAGTGATGATGGCACATATTGGGAGATTAATCTGGTAACTTAGTCACACAGGTCTTAATATGGGGATATTTACTGAACGCATGCACAAGCAAAATATGCACATTTAATACTGCAGTAGTGAATATCTTAGCAAATATGCACGCAAACACTTTTCTTTGGTTTTCTATTACACATGCACTGTTAGAGTTGTTGCAAGCAGAATCCCTGGTCTGCACTTTCTGCAGAGCAGAAATTAATGTTCTCCATCACAACAAACAACTGCAAAACTTTACTGGAAACAGTCTTAAAACAGTTACAATTAAATGTTGCAAAATAAAAAATAATACATTGCTTTTAAACAAGCAAACAAATGTGATTCTGCATTCTTTAAATCCTTAATGTAGTCGGTAACTTTCCTCTCTCTGCTCCCAGAGAGAGATCCTATGCAAGCATCTTGCTTGTTTAAAATCGCTCACCTGGAGTTTATAATGCTGCTGGCACCAACGACTAACTAAGATGCTGAGTTCTCAGGTTTCATCTTCCTGCCATGAGAGATCACTGCTTGGGTTTCCAGGATAAGTCATCCATTAGCCTTGAACACTCTCTGAGCCACATTTTCTAAAGACAAACCTCTTGAGCAAACTTAATGCAAACCTCTCTACATAGGATTTTGGCTTTGATTTGGTTAATATCTAGCAGCATGAATAGGCCCCTTTCAAGAAACAGCAGATTCACATCTATATCCATTGCCTTACTTTTATGAAAAGTTTCAATATCCTACTCTGTGCAACACAAAACTGTCAACAATGAAACAGTTCTTTTTGCTATTGATGCAGTTTTGCATTCAGTAGTTGTTTTCAATAGTTCATGCCCAGCCTTAAGACTACCAGAGCATAAATATCTGCTGAAGACACAACATATATTATACAAACCAAAGATTGGTGGAATTGCTGTGCATTTGTTTAACAATCAATCAGTTGGATACGGCATGCAATCTAATCACATTTCTTATTGGCAATTGTGCTTTCTTTTCTGATAGCCTTGTGAATGCTTTACCAGGTTCTCTTTATATTTAACAAACATCAATGGGGAAGAGACAAAAGAAGAAACTCATTTCATTCGTATGGGTCAACAAATTGTTATAAAACAGTTGTATTTATCCATTGTATTTGATTCATGAAAGCCTGTGTTGATTGCAGTAATTTATCCAATGCTTCTACGTTTCAGCTACTTACATTTTCAATCTCTCTGTGTGCCTATTGTGAATTGCTGACCACTTCTCACCAGCTCAAACTTCAGAAACTTTGGAAACAACATAGTTAGAAATTAGAATCATAGAATCATAGAGTTGGAAGGAACCCAGGGGTCATCTAGTCCAACCCCCTACAATATAGGATACTCAGCTAAAGCATCCATGACAGATGACCATTCAACTTCTGCTTAAAAATCTCAAAAGAAGGAGAGCCCACCACTTCTTGTGGGAGTCTGTTCCACTGCCGAAAAGCTCTTACTGTCAGAAAGTGTTTTCGAATGTTCAGTCGGAATCTCCTTTCTTGTAACTTGAAGCCATTGCCTCGAGTCCTATCCTTCAGAGCAGGAGAAAACAAGCACGCTCCCTCTTCCATGTGACAGCCCTTAATATATCTGAAGATGGCTATCATATCTCAGTCTCCTCTTCTCCAGGCTAAACATACCCAGCCCCTTCAAGCGCTTCTTGTAAGGCTTGGTTTCCAGACCCTTGATCATCTTGGTTTCCCTCCTCTGCACACATTCCAGCTTGCACCAGCCCATCACTTTTCTAACTGCAATAAGTTTGATTAAAAAACTGCACTGGAAAGAGCAGGGTAACAACCACTAGCTGGCAATATCACAGAACCTCCATGTGAACAAATTATTATGAATGCTTGGGCAGTCTGGATGCTCCCTCCCTCCCTCAGAATTGTTTTCCTTCTCAGAACTCCAGTCTTCCTGGAAGAGGAGCCTTGTAGTATCCAACTCTGAGCATTTCCTTGTTATATAGCTGAAAGTCTAGTCAAGCTGGAGTGACTTGAGCAAAGCTTTCACTCTGAATTTGTCGAGCTTTATGCTTATATTTACAGTTATAAATATGGGTAGAATATGCTTCTTCATGTATTCCTTTGCTAGATGAAAAGTTGGATTTAAATTAAATTAATTATGCCATGCAGAGTTGGCAGAATTTGGTCAGGATGCAGTATGTTTGGGGAGAGGTAAAAAAAGGGGGGGGGGAGTTATTCAAGCCATCTTCTAGGGAGGTTTCCTCTTTCACCTAGATGCTTATAAAGATAATTTAGGAAGGTATCACAACCTGTAGGTAGCAGCTAAAGAAATAATGCAAGGGTGCCAGGAACTCAGCAGCCAATTTTTGCAAGCATGCTGGATGGAAGTTTCTAGCATAGGGTTCCCTCCCAGAGCTAATGGCATCAGACCCTAGTGTAGGCAAATGTTAAAGCCCTCCTGCCCCTGAGTTTGAGTCCTGATGGTCCCCCTCCATGGCAGCTGCTAAGTAAAAAACAAAAATAGGTCACATTAAATGCTTATACACATTTAATATCACATCTAGTGTGGTGCTAAATGGAAAACTCCCCAAGGGTATTTTTATTGATCTGTAAACCATTGCGGGAGCCTTTCTAGTTGAAGAGTGAATGAAGGAAAGATCTATCTGAACTCTAGTTCCAAACAATTGTGCTGATGCCCTTCTAAAAGTGTCTCACACACAAATCCCCAGGTTCTTGGAAATTTGAAAAAAAATAATCCGAATTTCTCACTGAGTGGAATACTCTCAAAAACATTTTTGATGGTGTGTGTTCCTTTTGATCATGACCAGGATTAAGAGATGTTCAAGAGCAGCACTACACAGGACATTCACATATAATTGAAACTCTGGATGAATAAAGCTATCATTGACTCAGACATATCTCTTCTAAAAGATAGCCAAACATCATCTTTAAGGGGATGGGGTGGGGTGAACACTTACAAGAAAACATCAAACCTTATTACTCACATCCTCATTCACATCTTTCTAAAACCATTTTTCCTTGGTGCAATGCAATGCTATTTTAAGGAATGCCTTCATACAAACATTGTATTTCAATGAAACCCTTTATTTATATGCTGAAACCTGAGCTTTGGAAGAATGTCCTGCCCAGATGAATAGCTTAGATGAATTCAAAAGTCAAATATCAGAAAAGAAGCCATTATGAAGTGAAGCAATCTTGTGGGTTTTTACAGATTTTTCAGAGCTCCAATGACAAACCAAACAATGTTGAAAATTATTGACTGTGCCTGCTATGCACAAAACAATACCCCAAAGAGAGTGACTAGATTAATTTGGCCATTTGTCTTTTTTAATGTTAAAACTCTCAGTGCAAGTTCTTTGTTGTTTGTCAATGACACTGAAGTTTTTTTGTTTGCAATCCAGCCCTCTAAATAAATATTTTTAGAAAGCAGATGACTGTGTTGTTAGTAGCACTGTTGTTCTTGCAAAGTAGAAAGCACAAACCTTGGTTCTTTGTGAGATGTTTTTATTCTGTTGAAGGACATGACTCAATAGTTCAGGTTATTTGGCTCCACTGAAAGGCAAAGTGAAGATATTAATGTGTCCTCCTTTCAGAGAGATATATGACACTACCATTGCAATATTCCTTACCATGGAATTTTCCGGCACATTAAATAGAAGGTACCACCTACAGAGTACTGGAGTGATGTCTCACCTGTACCCATTGGGAATCTGATAAAAGGGCATTGACCAGCCTAGGACACACAAATAAATGATCCTTTTCATAGTTGTACGCCATGTCCAAAAGGCTCCAGAGGTTAATTAGAAGGCTCATTGCCAAAACCTCTCCCCTTGCAGGAGTCCATTGCTAATTAATCATTTTCTAATCAAGTTTTTTAAAAAAAGACTTACATCAATTAGCAGGTCAGTTTTCAGTGCCCTGACATGGTCAAAATGCTCAGACTTTATAGCTTGGTTGTTGGCATCTGTCTCGGGAGACAATGGAGGAGAGCATCTTTGGGGGTGAAGTCAAACTGTTGGAAGGTTGCAGCGCTTGCTGTGGCTGTAGAGACTGATGCAAAAGAGACATGTTTTGTTGCGGCTGGGGCAGATGAAGGCATCCAGTTGTGGTCAAAATGCTCAGACTTTATGTCTAGTTGCAAACAAATGCCTCCATGGCTTCTATGAGCATGTCCAAGAAAAGACAGAATGCACACACTTACAGTTGTTTTTAAGCACAGCATCATAGTGGCTTAGCAGCATAGAAAGATGTCTTATACTAAGGCAACTGGTGCATCTATCCATCTGTCTACCCTTACTTATCAACAACTCTCTAGGGTTTCAGACTGGGATCTCTCTAATCCCTACCTGGCGATTCTGGCAACTGAACCTTAGACCTTCTGTCTGCAGTTTCTCTGCCACTGGACTATATTCTATTTTAAATAGAGATAAGCCTGGAAGCCCAATCTTCCCCCAACATTGCTGCTTATCCAAGGGTCTTTCCCCCTTGTAGTGCACCAGAATCATCTCCTTTCCCATTTGAGCTGAGATGTAGGTCAAGAGATCTTTAGTCATCTCCTTCCTAGCATGAACACCAGCAGAGACTTTAGCAGAGCCCTCCACTTACTTTTCTCAACTGGTTCTTGCCACTGCACAGATTGCACGAGAGCGAGCTGAATAGGTTGGAGATAGAACTTTTCTCACTCCTGTGCTGCCTTTTCTCACAGGAGAGAAAGCAGCCAAAGCCATGACCCACCAAGGAATGGAGTTTGTTGTTGCTGGCCCTTGAATCTCTGCAGATTTCAGCTTATGGGTCTTGTTAAAATTAGTTGCCTAATACTGGGGTCTCTAAAGGCCAAACTGCATCTAAAATGGGGTGGGAGATCTGTCATCAGAACTGACTCACATTATTTTTGTTTGTGCTTGAAAACAGATGCAGGGAGTTTCAGTTCTGACTGTAGCAAAGCCACTTGGGGAAGTGGGATAATCAACTCTTTCCTCCCTTGCTGCTTTCTCAAGTGAGAGCCACCCCCTTCACCACCAAAAAGCTTCTGTATTTCACTAAGGGGGAAATATGGGTACAGAATGCTGTGCTTGTATTTTCTTTCATCTGGATAAACAGTAGCTGGAAGAGGAAAAACTTGAATTGGGAAAACAGAACAGGGGAAAGAGGTTAAAACACCTTCCCCAATGCCAGGGCTTCCCTGGATTTGCTTTTATGTCCAAATGAAGGCATCAGGAGTTCCAGTCATGGATCTTCTGCATCATGTGTAGTTTTGGCCATCTAGGAAACACAGCGGTGGTGTGGACTGGACCTACTAAGTCTCAATCCTGATTTTGTACCACAATATGTTCCTTTAGAAAGCACCCATAGATCAATCTAGCCCAATTTTATGGGCCTGTGCTTAACTGTGATCATATCTGATGCTCAAATCCCAGACTCTCTTGTACATGTACATTTCTTATTATCTACATCCATCACAGTGGCAAGGCTAACCTCTGTGCTTGACTTTTCATTGCAGGTTGGTTCAAGACGGCATTATATAGGACTGGGGAAAGGATTTATATCCCAGACTGAGCATTCAGCAACACATACCTTACAGCTCCGAGTAATGCAGCCTTCTTTCATCTGGTGCTCATTTTCCTTCAGTTGAATCCCATTACCATCCAAGCACCTCGCCTGCCTGAGGCAAGCCTCCAGCTTGTTTATCTGCAAGAGGGCAGGGGAGCAGTGGAATGGGACAAGGCAGAAACTTAGCAGCTGAATGATAAGATGTAATAAATCATTGTTAGAGCATACGTTTAATAGGTCCAAAATCCTTCAATCCTTCTTTTTGCTGCCAGCAAACTAAAGATAGATTCATATACAAACACATTCTCTTTCCAGCAAGTAATTTTCTACGTTCAGTTCTTGGTGACTATTACATAAAGTGTGATCACACAAATAGACCCAATACATGCTAGGTTCTTAAAATCTTGAGACTCTTAAAATCAGACCGGCTAGGGGAAGAGAAGAACGTGCGTCCCAATTGCCTGCAAAATAACTTGCCACAGAGCTCTTCTCAGTGGGACATAATGATTAATGTGTTATATTTAAATGTACAGCTCCCCTTATCCCATGGCATCAGGGCAGGTAAACACAATTTTATATAGCAGAGATAATTATCTGCCCTTGAGCACTAAGTCTAAAGAGCAACAAACATTATTCAGGAATTAATAATTTTCTAAAGTACCTCCTGAAGGAAACAAGGTGATTGTGCAAATTGGACTTTTAAATGGGCTCAAAAACGTCTACCTTTGTGAATGATCTGTGTACTCTCCGTGTGCTGATGGACAAAAACTGGAGAGTCTTTGAAGAGCTATGGAGGTAACTTAAGAAACTCCTTATGCTCTGGTTTGCATACTACTTTAACCCAGAGTTAAAATAAACTATGGTTTAAATGTGAATGTGCAGTGTGTGCGCACTACTGAAATAGTGGATACTTCATTCCTCCCCCACTCCTGGTCCTGCCAGGAAACAAGCATAGCAATGAATATTGTTGTAAGTTTGGGGGGTCAGTCTGGATGATGCCCTGAGTCCCACTTAATTCTTGGGGTCCTGCATCCAGTATTTATTTATTTATTTATTTATTTATACATACCCCACCCATCTGGCTGGGCTTCCCCAGCCACTCTGGGCAGCTTTCAACAAAATATTAAAATACAGTAATGCATCAAACGTTAAAAGCTTCCCTAAACAGGGCTGCCTTCATTCTAAAAGTCTGGTAGTTGTTATTCTCTTTGACATCTGGTGGGAGGGCCTTCCACAGGGCGGGTGCCACTACCGAGAAGGCCCTCTGCCTGGTTCCCTGTAGCTTGGCTTCTCGCGGTGAGGGAACCACCAGAAGGCCCTCAGCGCTAGACCTCAGTGTCCGGGTAGAACGATGGGGGTGGAGACGCTCCTTCAGTAAGGGTTAAAAGCTCTGATAGAGGATTCTATTGCTGAACTAGGCAATTATAAGGCAATGGACTTGGTCGGTCACTTAAATGTCTTTCATTAGCATCCCCAAAGAATAAGCTAGGCTGCAAGAGTGATGGTGCCCTCTGGGCAAATGGGTGGGCCTCCCTAACTCACCTAAGTGGCAGGTAGACAAAACAAAGGGGAGTGTAGTGTGAGCTGGACAGAAAGCAGGTAGAGAAGTTGGAGACATAGAGACAGGTTTGCTCTATGCAAAGCTTTGGTGCTTCTCTGGAAACCTAATGGGGAAGCAAGATCTGTTGGGGTGTTAATACTGCGAGCCCCTCCATCAGCTTGTATGTATGTGAAAATAGAACCACATATCCGAATAACACCTCAGTCTCCACTGAACTTTCTTCCAAAGAAACCAAACCCTGGGTAAGCGCTTGGAACCCTTGGGGTTTCTCACCAGAAGGGTATGAAATCAGTTTTCTAGGCTTTCCCTGAATACATTTGTAGCATAATGAAGCGGGATGCGGGGACGGTTCTGTCTGTGCAAGCATTTCAGGTGGCCAGATGGAACAATTCTGCTTTCCCCCCTCTGTGTGCTATTCTGGGGGTTCTCCCAACACATCCCCAGCCAATTTCTGGGGGCACACAAGTGGGGAGGGGAAGATCCATTATATAAGCAGAAGTCCTTGCACAGGGCTTCCACAGACAGGGCTCATTAGGTGAATTGTGCCCACAGAAGATTAAAGCATTCTATAAATCCACACTATGTGTTATCCAAGTAATCATAATAAAATAACTATTTGCTGCGTTTTGAGTGTGCAGTAAGTTCCATGGAAACAGAGGCCGGATCAGCTAACAGTTCAGAAATTGCAACATGGAATTGGGTTGCTTGCCTTTAAAAAAAACAGTGTGAGTTTCACAGGTGCATCTCTAATAACCATTAATTGGAAGCTGAACAGGATTTCATTCCCTTTGAAGAAGATCCAGCAGATTTAGTCCCCTTTGCTGTCACTATATGACACCATCCTTTCTTCTTGTTAATGGGGAAAAGGCCATTTGGGAGTTGATCACCGGAAGAAAGGACAGACAAGAACAAGCCTGTTTCCCTTTCAATAGCATTTTGAATTATACTGAAGAGGGAATGTTAAAAAGAGGGAGCGAAAGTGCACTCCCAGACTTAGTGCAGGCACCAGTACTGATGCTTCAGGGCTCCTGTTGATCTGTCACAATGTGCGTGACTTTGAAGAAACTGTAGCCCTGTGCATTTAAAAGTTGAAGAGGAAAGCTGTGAATGGCCCTCTGAGTTCAAATCAGAGACAACCTGAAAAGATTCAGAACATATTTTGTGAGCAATATGTCTAGTATGAGTATTGATCTCTTCCCAGTGTGGCCTGTGGCCCATTGTGTTTTTCATTATAAAGTAAATTAGATCTAGGACTACTGAAAGACTTATGAATAGGACTGGACTAATCCAAATTGTCCTTGTGCTACTGGACTACATGGAGCAGCTGCACTAGTTCTACAATATGAATAGCTCCACCAAACTGTATGAACAGAGTACCAGCGAGCCTGTCTCTTCCTCAAAGGAAGTGCATCGCTCAATCCACTTCAAAACTGCAAGTCTGTGATGGTGCAGGAAGGATGACTAGAATCAAATCCTTACTGGGTCCCACAGAGGATTACCTTGTGCTGTGCATGCTCTGGAAACTAAGGAACTATGAGGAACAGCTGAAACAGCTGGGTATGTTTTGCCTGGATTACAGAAAAATAAAGGAAGACACGATAGTGATCTTCAAATGTCTGCAAAGAAACATGGAGCACTGCCTTGTACAACCAAGTGGATCCATTTAGCTCTGTATTGTCTACACCAACATTTTGTTGGACTTCAGTTCCCAGCAGCCCTAGATGACCTCCAAGATCTTTTCCAACTCTGTAATGCTATGATGATATTTTTCATTTTTTGCAAATGCCCCATTGGCTGGCATAATAATATTTCTCCGTGAACACTAGGTTTAGGGAGGTTTTTAAAAGCATCTCTTTATATCATTACAATTAGGTTGTTGCACAATGTTGTTCTCTTTTGTTTGCATCACCACCAGCAGCAGCACATGAAGGGAGCTGGAACCATAGCAGTGCCCTCTCAGTGGTGGCACTGCTTTCTCTGAGAAGGGGATGGAGCAGGATAGGGTGGTGGTGAGGTCTGGCCCCTTGCCTGGCTAATTCAACAACTGAATCCTTGCTGGATCCAGGAATTAGAAGGCACTCAGTCACACAGCCCTAACATGAGTTGTATAATCACAGTTTAAATGTGGGCAAATATTTCATTTGTGAACCTGGCTGTTATGAATGGAAACTCATAACTGTCCCAAGCGTTTGGTTGAATTACAATGTTGAATAATGTTGAATTACAATGTAATATCTATTCTTTTAACAAAAGCCATCACATTAGGAAAATCTAATTTTTTCTGGCTGTGGCCTGGAAAATGCTTTTGTTATATAGGTATATTTAATTTTATTCTTTTAAAATTTCATTTTGTATGCTGCTTTCGCACTTAAATGTGCCAAAAATGGGAAATGGGGGGGGGGGGGAGGATGAAGACTCCTCAATGTATTATTTCAGTCAGTCTTAAAGGCTTATTCATTTCAAAGCATAATATGCCATTCTAATTAATTAATTAATTATGATGATGATAATATTAATAATATTATAACATTTTAAATCCATTGAAACATAAAGTCTCAATCATGAAAACATTCCAATTAAAAAAAGAGATTAATGCACAATAAAATGTAAAACGGAGTTTTAAAAAGGCAGACTGGGTTTCATTTGAAAGTGCTAATTGGCACTATCTTTTACCTGCAAGTTAAAAAAAGAAATTCAGCTATACAGTATATATAATAAGAACATAAGAAAGGTCATGCTGGATCAGAATAAAGCCCCATGTAATTCAGCATCCTATTCTGATACTGGCCCACTGTGGCAAGTACAGTAATCTTCTCTCACTCCTGCTCCTTAGTAACTGAAGGTCACCTATCATAGGAGGGGAAAGCAAGTTGGTAAATTTTAGTACATTTAAGGGCCTATTTAGTACATTTAAGGGCCTATTACTCCTCAGTTCACCCATTAACTACTAGTCCATATGAGCATGTATCAAGATTCAGCTATCACTGCTAATGTGGACAGAAAAGTATGGTGTGAAGTTGTGCTGTCCCTCACTTTTGATTAACACCCCCCCCCCCCAAAAAAAAACCCATGACAGGATTCAAGCATATGATCCTTAGAAAATTCACCCAAGTTCTATGTCAGGTAAACCATTTCCCTATTCCTTTGTGGATCAAGTGTTTCTAAAGTAAGGTAAAAGGTAAAGGACCCCTGGACGGTTAAGTCCAGGCAAAGGCGACTATGGGGTTGTGGCTCTCATCTTGCTTTCAGGCCAAGGGAGCCAGCGCTTGTCCAAAGACAGCTTGTGGCCAGCATGACTAAACTGCTTCAGGTACAATGGAACACCGTGACGGAAACCAGAGTGCATGGAAATGCCGTTTACCTTCCCACCGCAGCAGTACCTATTTATCTACTTGCACTGGCATGCTTTCAAACTGCTAGGTTGACAGGAGCAGGGACCGAGCAACAGGAGCTCACCCCGTCGCGGGGATGCAGGTGGTGTTGTGGTCTAAACCACTGAGCCGCTTGGGCTTGCCAATCAGAAGTAATAGCAATTAAAAGAAGAGGAATCCGTTGCTGTTTGGCCTTCTCAAGCTTTTCTAAGCACCAGTAATTTTTCTCTACTTCTCGAGCTTTTCTAAGCACCAGTAATTTTTGCTTTGAAATCCGCCTAAGTCTGTTTTTAATAATAATAATAATAAAACCCACAGAAGTACTAAATTAGCAGCAGACTCTCTTTTGATGAACATCTCATGCACAACCTAAAAGTACATAGTAGGAGGGAGCCATTCCTCTAAACAGCTTTTGAAGTAGCATTCGAAGGCCAGTAAGCAATGTTTCTAGGGGCCACAGTGAAATGTACAGTGCAAACCTAGGATTGCTTACTTGAAAGGATTGAAGTCTTAGCCTCTTTTGGAAGGATGTATTCACAGATATGTACCATGCCGTTAACAGAGACTGCAAAGTATGTTTTGAAAAGGGGCATGAGAAGTGAACGTGTTTTCTCCTCTTTCTTCGATTTAATTAACAGTTCCACAGCTGTTGGAAGACTATACTGTAACTTCCATCACCTTTAGTCATGCTGGTTGCAACTGATCAGGGTTCAAGTCCAACAATGTCTAGAGTGTCATAGGCTGCCCAACCCTGATTTAGACACTTAAGGAGAAATCAAATATTGGAAGTTTCGCATTCATGTATTTTTGATCTCTAATATATTAAACAATGCCTCCAAGACATGTAACCTATTTAATCAGGTGCAGCTAACCGATGCCATTGATTTCATGGCGGACATAGGCACAATTAAATTTCTCTACTTGGGGGTGGGGTGGTTTATGATTATTATTTTTTTAAGTATCAGTTTTCTGTAACTAATGGCCATCATTTTATTGTCCATACATATTTAAAACAGTTCTTGTGAAGGTGTTGGAGATTCACAGATTTTATGTTAAGAGATCCCATGCGAGAAGTGAAATAGATTGCCATTTGTGATAATAAAATTCTTCAAGAAGAATGAAAATCCTCCTGCAACTATTGATTTATGTCTCTTTTACTGTTAGCTTTAATTACCAAAAACATAAAAACCGTACAGCTCTCCAATACTAGAGCATACAATAATTAAAAATCTATGGCCGAAAATGCATTTTTATATAAGATAAATTAATTTCATGACTTAAAAGGTGCTAAATGAATTCAGTGATATTTCAATGAGTCTGAAGCACACTTCTTCATCTATGCTACAATCCGGCAATTTAGTAAAGAAATTGATGTCCAATGTAAAACAGGATAGGAAGAATTCAGAAGGAAATGTTTAGAAAGGAAAACATATTAAATCATACATTGAGTAGAAACACATTTTATAATAATAATATCAATAAATGCAACTGTGTTATGATCTTCCTTTTAATTTGTCTCTTGAATAGCTCATATTTTTTTTGGCCCAGGGTCAATTTTTGTTCTTTCAGGGGACAGGGAGGTAGTAATTACTGTGCTTTCCTTTTGTGTGTGAGAAAGGGACTCACAAAACATCTTAAATAGGTACAGGGCTTTTTTCAGCTGGAACTCACTAGACCTCAGTTCCGGCACCTTTCAGATGGGTGCCATTGCCATTATAAGAGAACAAGGGAGGTGTTCATACTGAATTCTGGCACCTCTTTTTCTAGAAAAATAGCACTGAATAGGTGCATCTTAAACCATGAATGCATGTAAAAACAGGCCTTATTTTTTTTTATTCCCTGGAAATATTATCACCTGAAGAGTTTATTTAGGGCCTGGCACAAAACAAGGGATGTGATATAGAGACTAGAATGTGCAAAAATGTGGATGTGAAGCAGCCAATCACACAGAACTAATATTTGTGTCAGCATTGTAAAAGGACATGTGTTAAGGTTTAGTTTTGTTATTATCAACCCAAAACTTTATTTTATTTTATTTTTTAAAACATCAATTAATACTACCCAAACATTTCCCCATTGGGAGACAGTTGGGAAGGGTTTGGGGTTTTTTTTACGAGAAAAAGGATCTTCAGCAAAGCAAGCACATGAATTTTAAAAAAAACAAATGAAAAGCAACAGCACCGATAATGAAACTCTTTATACTCTCCGTCAATTTAAGCTGCAATTCCTCCTCATCTGTTTTTGTGCCCTGAAATCTCATTAAAATTGGCAGCGGTGTGCTTTAATGTTGAAATACTATTTAATTTTGTCATCTGCCTTTGCAGAAGTTAATGTAATATCTAACTGTTTTTCTGTACAAACAAATAACATCTTTCCAGGGAATGAATATAGATTTGAACCTGTCTGCAATACAGAAAAATAGCAAAGACTAAGGGAAGGAGAGCTCTAGATCTTCACATCAAATGTTTTCTTTTTGACCTGCATTTTTTTCAGATCAAAACCTGCCATTGAGTATATAAACTTCTCTGAAAACACCTTACTTTGTTCAATCATTTTGATCCTCAGGAGAGACCCTCTTAGTATTTATTTCATTTATTTCTGTAAAAAAATGGGTTTACAACCTACTAGAACAAAAGACCTCTACACTATTTGGAATAGTGTAAAATATTCTATTAAAATACCAATAAAAAAGCAAAGTTTAAAAACAGGTTATACAAAAAAGGATCAGTAATCTTTAACACTCAACATCTTACTAAAATTGATTTAGTGGGGTGGACATTTCATAGAATTGTAGAGTTGGAACAGACATCAAGAATCATCTAGTCCAACCCCCTGCAGTGTAGAAATCTGAACGAAAGCATCCAACCTCTGCTTAAAAACCTCCATAACCTTCCGAGGGTGTCTGTTCTACTGTCTAACAGCTCTAAGTGCTGCCTGATGTTTAACCTGAATCTCCTTTCTTTTAACTTGTATTCATTGGTATGGGTCCTGCCCTCCAGATCAAGAGAAAACAAGCTTGCTCCATCTTCCATGTGATAGCCCTTTAGATATTGAAGATGGCTATTATATCTCCTCTCACTCTCATCTTTCTCGTGTTATACATACCTAACTCCCAACCATTTCTCATAAGGCTTGGTTTCCAGACCTTTGATCATCTTTCACCCTCCTCTGCACAGGATTCAGCTTGTCAATATCCTTCTTAAATTGTGGTGCCCAGAACTGGACACAGTGTTCCAGCTGTGGCCTGACCAAGGCAGAGTAGACTGGTCCTATTACTTCCCTAGATTAGGACACTAGACTTGTGTTGATGCAGCCTAGAAAGCATCAGTTTTTTGCTGCTGCATCACACTGTTGACTCACGTTAAGCTTGTGGTCTATTAAGACCTTAGATACTTTTCACATCACTACTGGCAAGCCAGGTGTGCCCCATTTTATACTGGTGTATCTGGTTATTCCTGCCTAAGTGTAGTACCTTACATTTGTCCCTATTGAAAGTAGTTTTGTTCTTTTGGGCCCAGTTCTCCAATCTGTTGCGGCTATCTTGAATCTCATTTCTGCCTTTTGTGGCATTAGCTATCCCTTCCAGTTTAGTATCATCTGCTAATTTGATGAGCATCCCCTAAATTCCTTTGCCCAAGTCATTTATAAAGACATTGAACAACAACAACGATCTCAGGACAGAACCTTGGAACCCTGCGGCGCCCCACTTGTCCCTTTTCTCCAGGACAATGATAGTTACCTTAGTCTTATTTTCCCCAAATTTTGAAAATGGGGACAACATTTTCCTGCCTCCAATCTGCAGAGACCTCACCAAGAATTCTCAAAGATAATAGACAAAGGCTTTGAAGTTACATCCACAAGCTCTTTTAATATCCTTGGATGCAGCTCATCAGGCCCTGGAGATTTGAATTCAATTAAAGTAGCTAGGTGTTCCCTTACCAATTCTTTTCCTATCTTGGGCTGCAGCTCCCTTCTTGTGTTGTTTATTCTGTTATCACTAGGTGGGCACTGCTTCCCTGACAGAGGCAAAGTAGGTGTTGAGCAGTTCCACCTCCTCTCTGTCACCCAATAGCATTTCTCCCATCCATCTTTGAATCCCTTCTCTTTGATTATTTCTGACCATGCGATCTCATCTAGTACTTCCTTCAGCTTTTTGACATCAGCCTTCTTAAAGTTCTATCAATGCTACATAGGATGTTGGGATACATGCACTTATTTAGGTAGCGGATTGTGGGACAGTAAATGAATATCCATTACCATTCTACAACTGCACATCAAGCAATGGCAAATATATTTCAAAAATCCTTAATTTTATCAAAACAGGAATACACACACACACACACACACGCAAAACATTTTTCCTTAATCCCATAAACATCAATGACTGATGTCACAGCCATCTGATGAAACAGAAGGCATTACTAGTAACATATTTTATTTCCCATCAATATTAGATGATATGCATGACTTTAAATGCAACTGCTCATCACATGTATTTTCTTGCTGCAAACACCAAGAAAGATTGATTTCATTTGGTGATACTCTTAGCTCATAAAACCTGCTTATATTGTTTTCAAGTCTCCAGAGTCAATGTATATATGTATTCCAAAGGCAAAGTTCAAATGACTAAAGAAAAATGTATATTAAAGAAGGCTTTGAGACTCAAGAGGAAGGGGTGGGGACAGAAATCCCTATGAATTTGTCTCCAAGTTGGAAGAAGGTGAAGTATCATACATACTTGAAATGTTGTCATAACATTACACCATTCAGTTGCTTCCTGGAGATCTAAGTGAGCACAGTTAAATGAAAAATATTGCATGCCTAACTTACACATGACACATTTTTAGTAGAGGCAGGCTTTTAACTGTTAGAAAACTACCCTTAGACTACAGCAGGGATCACCAACACAGCACCTGAAGAATCCAGTGTATCCTCTATAGTGCCTAGGAAGGTCTCCATAAATATCTCATTCAGAATCTACAATGTATGAGGGGCTGTTTTCTCTTCCTGCTCTGTTCCTGTTTGCACTGACTCACCCCCTTGAACACACACCCTTAAAGGTACCCGCGTTTTCTGGATGCCACAATTAGACACTCACCTTCCCTTCTGTCTGAATGGAACTATGATGCCACTTTAAACAGGCGTGGCTTCCCCCAAAGCATTGTGGAAGCTGTAGTTTGTTAAGGGGGCTGAGAGTTGTTAGCAGGCCCTTATCCCCTTCACAGAATTACAGTTCCCAGAGTTCCCCAGGAAGGGGGATTGACTGCTAAACCATTCTGGAAATTGTAGCTCTGTGAGGGGAATGGGGTTCTCCCAACAACTCTCCACACCCTTAACAAACCACAGCTCCCAGAATTCAATGGGAGAAGCCACACCTGTTCAAAGTGGGATCATGGTGCTTCAAACGTATAGTGCAGACCTTTTACTCTCTGACCACAGCAACTTCTCTAGGTCCATTTCTGGTTTTTCTACTGATGTCAGGCTGCATAATGCTGCTCACAGTTGGATGTTGCAGGTGTGCATTCTAGAAAGCAGTTTTTCCGTATGTGTGTCTGACTGATTTTCTTTGTAGCGTGTTGAAGCAGAGGAAAAGGTGGTGGTGGTGGTGCAGCAGCAGCAGCAGCATAGGAGCTGTGGTCAGGGTCTGGCTTCACTCTCCCTCAGCCAGCATTGCACTCATCAGCATGTCTGCAAATCCCTTTTCTCATCTCTTTAAGTGTGTGTGTGTGTGTGTGCTATTTGTCTTACAAGTGCCTACATAGAAAGCTACAATAAATGGTAAACTGTATGGCACAGTAATGTTCATTACACCATTACCTATCCATTGTCTCCCATTCTGATACACTGTCAAAGTGTGAAAGGGGTAGGGCAAGGCAGCAGGGTGGTGGGGCTCAATGAAGAGTGGTGGGTTTGAGGAGGACAGATGAACATGGTGACAGTGGAGCTGTTGTTGGCTATCAAACTTCTCTACAACACTGGAAACATCCAGAATGTATGGCATAGTACTCTCTCTCTCTCTCTCTCTCTCTCTGTGTGTGTGTGTGTGTGTGTGATGGGAATGAAGAAGTGGGAATGGTTTGTTTGCATACAAGATGTTTAAAAATCAATGAAACATTAATAACAATGGATGAAGTTGGAAGTCTAGTATTTTAATATCAATTTACCTATATATGAAGGATAACATAATTTCTAAAATCTTCATTAATCTGCAATTTCTTCAGCTGAATCAACATGTTCTGCAAGCACTCAAAGGATGCTTTCTTCTTAAAGTTCATTTACAAAAACTGGTTCCTATGGTATTTTGACATTTTTAGGTAGGAGAGTCTTTCCTCTGATAAGTGCAACAGCTTTCATCTTCAAATCCCATCCATATGTCATTCTTTTTTTTAAGAAGTACTTATAGCCAGTTGATTTCTTTGGATAGTTCCTATTGTGAATAACCCTAGAACAGGTCTCTAAGCTTTTAAGTAAATAATTGGCACTAAAATTGGTTTTACCCACTTGTTCCCTATTTTGAAGAGGTTTTCGAGTGCAACGAGAGAAAAGGGAGCAAAGCAATCTGATATGAGGTTAAGATGAAGGAGACAGGCACAGTGATAGCATATTCACTGTCTTAAAATACATGTGTGTGTATTTATCTAGCCAGTAGAGTAGATGTGGGAGCCATTAAAATAATCATCATACAGAAGTGTCGTGTTATGGTTCACTGAGGAGCATTCTAACGCAGCATTGTCAGGTATCAAATGGTTTTGCATGGACTATGTGTGAGCACGTGTCAGTGTGTGCACTGAAGCAAGTGTGGTGATGAGTCTGAGCATGCAAAGCAATCACAGTACATACTGTAGCAACACATGATAATTTGGTTCGTCAGTACTTCTGCACTCTGGATGAAAGCCAAAAAGATGGGTGCCTTGGGTTGCTTTATTGATTTATCAGCATTTCCTCATCACAATCCTGCCTGCTGCTATTAAAATCCACAAACCTGCCACATCTGCTGAGTGGAAATAATGATAATCTTCTGTGTATACTCAAAATAAAGAGTGCTCATGATATGAGAGGCTTACATGCTACGGTAACAAGAGCAATACAGTAAGCTGTGCTGCCAGTTGATTAAATCACCTCTTCAATATAAACATGAAGAACTGACAGCTGTATATTTTCTTTGGGGATTTATATTACCATCTGGCTTTATAATTTGCAGATGGAAGTTGTGCGTTGTGTTGTCATTTGCTGGTTTTAAGGTAATCTAGAGAAAGGCAGCTCTGACTTCATATTTGTTTGGTAATATCTTGCACATGATTCATTAACATTCCTAATTATCAGAGACTAAAGGAAACCAAATGCATGATAAGAGATGTGAATTACAGCAGTGAAATATTTCTTGCATGTCTGCATTTTATTAAAATGTGTAGTAAAATTTAGTTAAAATAGTCTGATTTTTTTTTTTAAAAAGCTCAAAACCAGGCCTAGCACCAACTTGGTGTGTGGTTCTGCAAATGTCAGAATCCATACCATTGCCAGGGGTCAGGGTACCAAGTCCGCTCTACCCTGGTACTTTTGGTGGCTGGTGCGCCCATCTTTATCTCCCCCAAAAGTAATGCACAAAAAGTATCACTGTCAGACCTTACCAGGAAGAGTCATTGTCTCCTGTAATTGGGCTCTAAGTAAAACCAATTGACCAAGCCTCACAAAGGGAAATTGATTGTAAGTGCAACATCATGCCAACCATCATCCTCCCTCTAATGGTGCCCAGTCCCCAATATCCCATAGGAAGGTAGAGTTTGTGTGCTGACATTAGGAACACTTTCGGACTTTATACGTCAAAGCTAAGCCACCAGCCTGGAAATCAGAAGTTATCATCAATCATTGGGTTGGATCCAGACTTAGTTGTGCTTAGAGTAGACCTATTAAAATAAATGGTGTATGTGTTAGTCATGGTCAACTTGACCTGTTGATTTCAATGGTTCTAGTCTAAACACAGCTAGGTCTGGATCCAACCCAGAAAGTCCAGCTCCGCATTGATTCTGGTAACTTTATGTGATCCAGGTGCTAGCTCTGTCAGCAATATCAAGGTTAAGGCTACTAGGGAGGAGGATCTTCATATGTTCAGTATTAAAAGTCTAAAGCTGTGGTTGTCTTGTTCATCAATAAATTCTTTAGAAAGAAAATTAACTGGAATTTCTTTGGGGGGGGGGTTAAGTGCATGCAAGAAAAATATTATTTGAAAAGCAAAATAAGGAAAAATATTCTTGAGAGAAAGGTGGAAAGGGGAGACAAGAGAGACCCTCAAGGGAAAAGAAGTTTGTTGACCTAGTTATTGCTATGCACCAACATCTAAGTGAGTTTCATGGCTCCTAATAGGTTTTTCTCACACACCAGTGTGTTTCAGAGATAAATAATTCAGAATCACATAGGTCTATTGATGAAATATAGGTATTCCACTGTTGGTGCGTGCAGAAAATTCAGAAACTTCAACTGGCTATTTCTAATGCATGAGCATTTCCAGGAGTTGTGAAAAATACCAATGAGGAGCTGCGGGAGATACACAGAAATATATTCATGAGTGCAAAGATTAACCCCCCCCCCACACACACACCTTGGAGTTTATAAAGAAGAAGTGCAAATACCCAGAGGACCAGTTTAGATTTCCAAACCTGTGGTTTTACTACCTAAAATCTGTAACCCCAGCAATACGTTGTCATTTGATAAATTGTACCAATGTGCTATGTTAGATCCAATAATGCCATATCTATTTACATTTATGAACCGCTTCCTCCACCTCCTTTAAAATTTGTCATTCAGTAAAATCATTATATGATAAACTGCTGACAAGAGCTAGCAGTGTTAATATATATGATAGATTTTTTGATATATATTGTATATATGGAAACATATATATTCCTAAACAGTTACAGCTATCTGAAGCTCCAGTTCTTACCTCAAACTTCCTTTAAAATATATAATATAAAATGTATATAAAATGTTTTGTGTCTCCATTAAAGTCCTATATTCAATATATGCTTATTTATTTTTTAAACATCTGGATCCTTCACAAAACCACAGCACAGATAGGAGTTGTATTCCTTTAGAACATTTGGCATGTGAATATTATAAGGATGTGAATGCAGAAGGAAACTGTACGTCTATTTGTAAAACATCAAATTAAACACAGAATAAGGACATTGCTACCACTAGTCCTTGGAGTTTTCATTGCTAGTTAGTTTAAAATTGCATGTGAAATTATTTTAAAATCATGTCAAATGCCAGCTGTTTTGTGCAAGACACACCAATTCCAGGAAATGACAAGGCAATCATTGTATTGTTTTTAACACTCGATTTGGAGCCACCCAGAGTGGCAGGGGAAACTCAGCCAGATGGCGGGGTATAAATAATAAATTATCATCATCATCATCCAGTTTTGTGTCAAAAATATGTATGTACTGTATATGATTACAGTTGATAAAAGGTTTCAGCAGGTTCAAATAGAGACATTTTGAGCATAGAAACTGTCCTTGAAATGCATAGCTGATCTTTTAAAATTTCAGATCTAGGTTGGTGAAAAGTGTTTGCCCTTTAGTGTTATGGGATCTCCATGTCTATCGAACTCAAAGGCCCAAGCGATTGTGAGCTTTTGGTCCGCAGTGGCAAGGGTTCGACCAGCTGGCTTTGCCAACAGAGAGCTCACCTGCTTGTGGAGCTGAGTGACCGTGGGGGAGATTACTGCAGTCCATCATTAGCTGGAGGGAAACTTTTGGCTACTGATGGGCTATAGGATCCAGCAAAACTCTTGCTATGCTGGCAGAATACCACATACATCAGATTGAAAAGAGCTTGATTAGATACTCAAGATAGCAAAATGATAGGTTTAGAAGCAGTAAGCATTTCCCCATACTATCATGCCCAGAATGAGGGCAGCAATAAAATCCCACTAAAATGTGTAACAGGCATGCTCCCAAATGAAGCCTAGCACAGATGATCTACCTGTTACAAAGTAAAATGCTATGTACATGGATTATTCTATTAGAGCATAGATATGGAAATCTGATGACGCCATTCATAAGCTGATCTAGTGGTGCAGCAATAAAACTGGATAGGGGACCGCATGCTGAGGTTCATGGGGTTGGACTAGATGAGTCTGGGGATTCCTTCCAGTTCTGTGATTGAAAGCTACTTCTGCCTCAACTTCCATTCTGATACTTTCATCCACACAGGGGACATATTATTTATGCAAGAGCAGGTTTCCAATCCATGATTGGCCAATGGACAGGTGTTGCTTTTTACCTGCTGTACATTACTCTGACACTTAACATAAGAAGAGCCCTGCTGGATCAAGGCAAATGGTCATTTAGTCCAATTCCTGTTTCCCTACAGTCTCCAACTGGATATCTATCAGAATCTCATAATTAGGACATGAGCCTAATAACATTCTCCTGCCAATGACCCCCAATAACTGGTCATTCAATGGCATCATGTTTTTGGATTATTTTTGGTATTGACCAGAATTACTTCTGGTAGCCATTGATAGCCTTATTCTCACAGCCATCCAAGCTGACAATCATCACTACATTTTAGGGTGCTGTATTCTGCATGTGCTGTTCTGAATCTTCTACTATGCAACTTTCTTGGTTGACCCCTGTTTTCTGGTATAACAAGTTAAGTCCATATTCCAGTCTCAAGTCTTCATTCTAAGTGTGGTGGCAAGACAAAAAAGCATGCATTCTGCAGTGTTTTCTCTTGTGTATAACGTAGGAGGGGAAGCATAGGCCACATAACAAGTTAAATACTTTGCTGTGTAGGGAACAAGCAATGTTGCAAATCAATAGGTTTCCATTATTGGCTTCTTTGCTCTCCCTGCAATCAAATCTTTAGATTTTGTTTCAAGCTAGACTGGGCGATGCCATAGAAACAATCTATATTGCAGTTCTGAGTGGCTGTAGGTCAAAAAGATGAATTTCTAAAGGGAGAATCATATGCATTTTCCCTCGGCACAAGCAGTGTGTCCTTTCCTTGGAAACACTGAACCAGTAATGATGGCTATTAAAGGAACAATGGGTGAGTTACACAGAAAATTCTTTGGTGACGTTAATTTGTTCTGTCCCTTTTCTAATTTAGGAACAAGCAGTGGCTAAGTAGCATAAAAACAGAAACCATTTCTGGGAGCAAAGAAAAATAAAATCTTACTGGGAAAGCACATTTCTTCTTGTGGAGTTAATTGCACTGTCAACTTTTTGGATAGTATAAAAGTGGCCAATTTCAACAGAATGATCACCAGCTTGCTGGCTTGCAAAAATAGACCCAGAGTGCAAAATATTTCTCGTGTACAAAGTTCAAAGATGGGGAATGAGTAAGATTTAAAAGTGACTACTTTTTAAAAAGTGGCAGGGTTTTAAAACTGCCAAGAGAAAGAGTGTGCATGAGAAAATCAATCTCATAGCAGGAAGTATACCCCAGTGAAAATGAGTTGCTATATACAGTACAGTCGTGGAGGCCTGGATAGAACACTCACAACAAAGCATTCTTTGACTTTAACCCTGATGGCAACGTTCTACTTCAGCATGCTACTGAATACCAGTTGCTGGAAATCATGGGACAGAAGGGTGCTGTTGTGCTCAGGCACTGCTTATGGGCTTCTTATAGGCATCTGGTTGGTCACTGTGAGAACAGAACACTGGACTAGATGGCCACTGGCCAGATCAAGCAGGCTCTTCTTATGGTCTTATCAGTAGCTCCCAAGGCTTATCAACATTTGGCTTGTAACATAGTTATGGAACAGCCAAATGCACATTAAAAACCTGTGGACAAACTTTCAGAAGCAACAAAGTACTCTTGATTCAGTTATATCTGAGTCCCATGTCTGCAGGAGATGTTCAAGATCTTCTGAAAGATAAATGCTCAGTGTGTGTCAAGAGTTGCATGGCAAATGATAAAATGTTCAGAGCTTCAAGGCCAGCATAAGGATGCTGAAACAAAACAAAATAAAATAAAAGAATAAAGAAATTCCTTCCCGTAGCACCTTAGAGATCAACTAAGTTAGTTATTGGTATGAGCTTTCGTGTGCATGCACACTTCTTCAGATACACTGAAACAGAAGTCACCAGACCCTTATATATAGTGAGAAGGTGGGGAGGGGTATTACTCAGAAGGGTGGTGGGAATGGGTGATTGGCCAATTGGTGTGGTAAACCTGTAGACGATTGTTAATGACTGCAATTGGTTGCTGTTAGCCAAGTGATGCCATTCCTGCCTTAGGCGGGGGTGGGTTTGCCTAACACACCTCCCCACAGAGGAAAGGAGACATGAGGTTTTCTCCCACTCTGCAGGTGGCCCGGAGGACATGTGGTTCCTGGAGCCAAGTAGAGGGGGTGTATCAGCATTCTCTTCAAGCTGTTCTCCTCTCCCTCTGTTTCCCTGCCTGCCTTCCCTCCCTGTATAGTGTAGGCTTCAGCTAGCTGTCTTTTGGTGGATCCGAGTAGGAATTGGGGAGGGGACTCTGATTGGGTCTTGGGAATCCCTATTTCCCCCCTACTTTGTGATGCAGAGCATCTTCTTCTGATTTGGAATAATTTGGCTGGTTGGCAATCAACGTGGGCAGGGAAGGGTTAGGAAGATCTCAATCTACACCTTGGATTGGGACTATTCTTTAAAATACCTTGGGATATCTTGCCTCCATTTCCTTCCTTTTCTTTTTGGGGGTTTCTGTTGGTTTGCCTCTTTGTTATCTGCAAAAATCAATAAAATATTTTTTTTAAAATAATGATAAAAAAGAGGGAAATGGTCAGTTTCACCATTAGGAAGCTGTTGAGGGAAACAGAACTATAAAGCTTGTTTGTCTTTATAGAGCAGGCATCATAAAAGTGAACTGCCTAGGAGTACTTTAAAAGGTGGGAAGGGCAGAAGTAAATAATTTTGAATTTCCAGATGAGCCAGGAGGCAGCTTAATAGTACCACATTAAAATAACAGAATATCTACTGCGTGTGATCATAAAAATAGCAAACCACATGGAAGAAGGAAATGGAAATGTACCTGCATCTGAAAAATGCTAGGCTCCAAAGATCATTAGTTCAAAAGAAAAATCATTATAATATGAATGTGGGAGAGGTGAAGAATGTGTAAAATCAACCATGACAATTGAGATAAAAATAATTCTGCTCAAAAAGAGAAGTTCTGTGATTGAGGTCATGGGAAGCTCAGTGAAACAATCTATATAAACTACATTGATAGATAAAACAAGTTAATAGAAAAAAAACTGATTTATACAAAATCTTATAGCACTGTAATACAGGGACTAGAGACAGAAGAAGAATCAGTTCTAAAAGGATTTATACATAGAATTTTGTGATTCAGACTTGACTGAGCTTTGCTCGTACCTGACTGCCTCTTGTATTCAGCACTGGGCTGCTCATACATTGTCGGTTGTTGGATATGTTGCTGTATCTGCTTTATGTGCTGATTACATTAGGAAACCTAAAGTGTATACGCATATAATTGTTGGCATCTGTTTGTCTAAAGAGAGAATGGAATGTGCCTCCAGAGGTGAAGTCAAACTGATCTGTTAGCAACACCAAAGTGATCTCAATCCTGTAGAAGGTAGTAATCCTAAACACACTTACCAGGAAGTACATCCCATTGAAATTAGTGGGACTTACCTTCTGAGCAAATAAATACAGTGGTACCTCAGGTTACAAACACTTCAGGTTATAGACCCGCTAACCTGGAAGTAGTACCTTGGGTTAAGAACTTTACCTCAGGATGAGAACAGAAATTGCGGGCCAGTGGCAGCAGGATGCTCCATTAGCTAAAGTGGTACCTCAGGTTAAGAACGGTTTCAGGTTAAGAATGGACCTCCAGAACGAATTAAGTTTGTAACCAGAGGTACCACTGTAAATGCAATCCCTTCTGATCCAGAAATGTGAGGGTTGCAAGCCAGCCAAATTAATGGAAGCCTTTCTGACTGCTACAGAAAAATTAAGAATGTATTTAACTGTCTCTCATTCAGAGAAATTGAACTTAATTTGAACTTCAGATGATACATTAGAAATAAATGCTATCATCATCTTTTGTATTTGAACACTTTTCTGACACAGGTTGCCTAGCATACCTAGTGAAAGAAAGAACCAGTGCCTCATTTATCTATTCATTTATCTATTCATTCAGCTTCAGTTGCATGGGTGAGATGTAACATAGCGTGAATGGGCATGCCCTGGGGAGCAGGGCTTCTCATTCCTCTCCTCCTATGTGCTCCTCAAATCTGCCCCAGAGGGTTGGGGTATGCAGGTGACTGGAAGAAGTCCCATTATGAAAGTGAATTTCTATTACTAGGGCTGCCATATGTCTGAGCAGTGCTTTGTCCTGGATCTTAGGTAAGTCAACAACTTTCGGGGTGTCCTGGTTTTTACTTATTGAAATATGTCAACTCTAGTTATGCAAGCAGGCAGGTATCACTCCAAGTCACCATTTGAATTATAAAAATTATAAAGACTATTGTCCATTATATCAACAAAGCTTTTATTTATCATGGCTACATGTGCATTTCAAGATGTATCCAAATAATCTGCTCCAGGTGACCAGTTTTTGAAAGGTTTTGAAAAAAGAATTTGACGTTGATTACCTGGGCATATTGTATTTCAGTCATTTTTGGCTTTGCATGGAGTGACAACTGTATCTGTTATGCAGATGCCATTTAGTTATCCTGGCTAAATGAAAGATAACTGGCTATTCAATTATTTCAATCCTTGAAATATTCCAATATCTTTCTCTAGATGTTTTGAGGGTAGATGTGTGTGTCTGCACCCAATAAATATGTATTTGCCATGCAATCTAAATGACGCATGAATATTTATGAACAGAAATTGCAGTGATGAAAAGTCATTAAAGAAAATCCCTGCTGTCTATTACTAGCCTTTGAAGCCATGCTGGAGAGTGATAAATTATGCTCAAGGCCCAAACACTGCAGCATGGGGAGGTTCCACTTTACCCAGGTCCTGAGGTACAGGCCCCCCCCTGGACTGAAAGATCATTACCAAGAAAAAAATATGATGCTAAATTATAGATCATGCTTCAGGATGTTCATGCAAACCGAGTAGATGGGACCAGAACTTTCTTGAGAAGCACACATAACCCAGAGGCTCACAAGCAGCTGTAGCAGGAGTGAGGAACTTTTGACTCTACAGAAGTTACTGAACTACAACTCCTGTCAGCCTCAGTAAGCAAGCCCAATAATCAGGGATCATTGTCATTGTGGTACAGCAACATCTGAAGAGCCGGAGTCTCCCCATATCTGTTTGGAAGAGAAAGGGTGTTGGCTGAAAGGAGGAACAAAAGAGGTAAGGGGGCCAGGGCCACTTTCTGAAAAGTGGGTGGTAGATATTGGATGGGTGCTGCTAAGTCAGAAGAGTGCACAGGGCTTGGTATTGTTGATTAATGAATGGCAGGGTGTTGCCCTGATAATAATAGGTTGCAGAGGAGATTGGCTTTTGCATATTCCATAGCCTGGGACACTTAATGAAGATGGATTCAGGGCAGATAAAAGAAAGTACTTCTTCATACAGCACATAGTGAAACTATGGAACTTGATCCCACAGGAGTCAGTGATTGTCACCAACTTGGATGGCTTTAAAGGAGGATTAGACAAATTCCCGGAGGAGAGAACTATCAATGGCTACTAGCAATTATGCCTATGTCCTGTCCCCATTGTCAGAGGCAGTAGGCCTCTGAATACCAGTCGCTGGGAATCCAAAGTGGGAGGAGTGCTGCTGCACTCAGGTCTTGTTTGCAGACTTCCCACAGGCACCTGGCTGGCCACTGTGAGAACATGCTGGACCAGATGGCCATTGGCCTGATACAGCAGGCCACATTCTTTTCCATTCCATTGAAGGGTGGGAGGTAGAAGGGTCAGTCCATGAACTTTATCCTTGGTATCCAAAGAACTGTGCATGCACACAAAAGCTCATACCAATAACAAACTTAGTTGGTCTCTAAGGTGCTACTGGAAGGAATTTTTTTATCTTGTTTCGACTACAGCAGACCAACACGGCTACCTACCGGTAACTTTATCCTTGGTTGTTAGGTTTCTTTGTTTGTTTTGCCAGTTTGACAGCTATAAATGGAAGCTAAAAGACAAGATGAAGATAGTTTGCAGCCATACATAAAGAACATTTGTGTGTGTGTATATATATATAAACTTAGATATGTGTGTTGTGTGTGTACCATACTGTTATGTATGGCTGTGAATATGAAGAAGGCAGCCAGAAATGTAAGGAGGTCAAACACAGGGAGTTAGAGGAACTAAAAAATATCAACCAAACTTCCTTATTTTCAAAACACACAAAGCTTGTGAGGAGGAAACCCAGGTCACAAAATGTATACCAGACTCAGAGAAATTCTGCTTAGGTACTGATTGTACTTGTGGGGAAGAATGAATTTAGCAAATGGTAAAAATGCTGTAATGTGTGTGCAAAGTAACACATCTGAGGCCTGAATTGTGCATTTATTAAAAATAGTGACCTTTCTGTGAAGAAAAAAATGCAAAAAAAATCACAGTTCTTGAAAGTGTGCACAGTTTTCAAATTCAGTTTGTCCTTGGTAAGGCATGCACCGTGGTGAAATCAGCAGAATTCCACATGCTTTTTAAACTGTGATTTAAGCCCCCAGATTCACAACAAAAAGGAGTGACACGTGCAAATTGTTACAAATCTCAGAGGATGCCCTACTCTGCTGCATACAAATAACCTGTAATGTTACTTTTTGTCATACAATGTCTTTTTAATTGTAACGAATATACCTCTTTCATCATTTTGTACCCATTAAAAATGTAAACAGAGTTCACTTGCTGATCAGAGTACATGCATTTCCTGCTTAATTATTATAAGCAAATGGAAGGTGTTAGTCATCCTAACCTCTCTTTGTTTTTGCAATTCTTGTTTTATGTGATGTTCCTGTTGCAGAACAGCTGTGCACATAAATCCCAAGTTATTTAAAGGGTGAATGTCTTTTCGGAAAGCTGTGTCAACTTCCCTTCCCCACTCTGCCTGTGTTCACAGTAGGAAGCTTGAGGAATTTGATCTCTGCGAATTATCATGCAAACTGACCCGGACTAATGGGCAGATTGGATTTTTGTCAGCTACTGGCTGTTGCCCTTCCCAAATGTTTCAACACAGCTCACCTGAAGAAACATGACAAAATAAGGTTAGAAATGTGTATACTGAGAGAAACTAGCTTTAGAATTGTGTGTTATGATGGAAAATGTTTAAAGGTATGTATAGGTGCATATTTAAATGCAAGCAAACAAAACAGAATGGTCATGTGCACAAACACATGCAAAGGTAGCTCACACAAACATTTCTCAAGCAGGCCTTGAAGTCAGGTCTCTGAAGAAAGCAGGGACCTCCATCTTCCTTGGGTCAGGAAGCTGAATGCAGATATTTAAATGCAGGCTTGTGTGATATGTGTTATTGTCCTCTTCAGTCTCTGCTGGAGGAGGTATCTTAACAGGATCCCTGTTTTTATTGCTTCATGAACCAAGCAGAAGGCACAATGGAGACGCAATGCTTCCTGGCTTTTCCGGTATCCACTAAAGCTGTGCACCAGTTCTGGATGAGTTCCAAGCCAAATTGGGCCTGTTCAGAGGGATGTGGGCATTGGTTGAGTTAGGCTGAGACAGACACAGGTCGCTCGCTACAAGTTGGTTGGATGACCCAGAACATTCCAGGGCTCTCCAAAGGAGGGGGACTGGGCTTGATAAAAGAATCAGGCATAAGTTGGAAACCCACAGAAATACTGAGACCTATTTGACTACCGGTTACATCTTTGTAGGAGCCCAATGCCACCTGATTCTCCTTGCTGCCTTGATTCAGATAAGCAAGGAAGCAATATTAAAGAGTGGTGTGTATGTGTGTGGCCTGGGGTGAAGAAGAAGAGGAGTTTGGATTTGATATCCCGCTTTATCACTCCCCTAAGGAGTCTCAAAGCGGCTAACATTCTCCTTTCCCTTCCTCCCCCACAACAAACACTATGTGAGGTGAGTGGGGCTGAGATACTTCAGAGAAGTGTGACTAGCCCAAGGTCACCCAGCAGCTGCACGTGGAGGAGTGGAGACACGAACCTGGTTCACCAGATTACGAGTCTACCGCTCTTAACCACTACAGCACACTGAAGGAGTGTAGCTGGAGAGCAGATATGGCCTGGAGAGAATCTGAAGGACCAGACAGAGAGGCCTGGATGGCCGCTTTTGTCCTGCAGGCCTGAGGTTCCCCAACATGGGGCTGGAATACGTCTGGTATTCAGTGGTGTATTTATGGCATTTGCCAACCCTGGGCAGAGTGATTTCCCACTCCTTCAATAATAAATTATTGTTGAATAAGAGCAATAGTGTGGTTTCAGCAAATAATATTAAAGTATTGTTAGCATATTCTGTTTTCTTTTACAAATGTTTAAAACATTTATTTCATTACTCATTTTCAATATAAGAACTCCATCTTCTTCCTCCCACCCCTGCCGCGGACGCTGACCCTCAGCCCCATGCCTCCAACTCAACAGTGCTGTGGCTTGAATGAAAATGGCCTAGTGGAACTTTTAGACTGTGGAAGAGGAAAGTGTATGAATATAGAAATAGCTCTCTTTTCTTTTTAGAAAAATGAAAATATTACTTCAGTAAAAGAGAAGAAACACTTTCTAGACAGTAAAGGATGTGGTTGGGTGAGTTTTTAACTAGGGGGCATTACTAATCTTAAGCAACTTTAGGGCCAGTTTAAATAACTAAGTCCTGCTGAAAGGAATGGCATTTGAAAAATGTGAATTTTGGGTTGGATTGTGGCCTGTGATTTTTGCAAATAACTGAAACTGCAGTCTGATGAGCATAGAGGATGTGAGAGAAGGAGGAAAATAATCAGACAGCAGAGGTGGATTTAGAGAAGTGCGACTCTGGTTCATCCATACTGGGTGCTGAGCCAAGAGGGCACTGCAGGGGGCGCCACAGCAATGATGTAAAATGAAAGGTGAGAGGCTGGGGGTGGCAAATGTTGATGTCACACTCTGAAATTTGAAAGCCCGAAGTCCACCCTGTAGGCAAAGACTAGATGAATATGCTAGAGACTCACCTTCTCTGAAGAGGCTGCTACGCCATGCTACTCTTTGGGTTTTACTTCTGAGTAAACATGCAAAGTATCTGGCTATGCTACTACAATTTGCGGTATGTGTGGAATAACGCTGACCTGCTTTACCCAGGTGTCATAAAAAGATAAGCGACTGAGGTGAGGAGGAGCTTTAGAAAATGCTATGCAAATATAGAGCGTATCACCTTTGTAGAGATAGGACAGAAACCCTGTCTGTCCTATCAGCTCAGAAGCATGGAGGAGTGGAGAGAGGTCAGACCCATGGAAAAAGCTGCAGAGGCTTCTTCTTGCATGTCACATTCTGCAAGAAGGCACAGGCTGTAGGATCTCATCTCTAAATTGAAAGTGTTTTCGCTTGCGAGCTCATGTGCTAACCCCCCTGCCCAGGAGCCAGCCTGAAATAAGGAGACACGACAACAGTGTATAGGATAAAATTAGGCCAAAACTTTACAGCATTGATTTCAGATGTAGGTAACCTTGGCTTAGGCATTGGATGGCAACCCTCTCAGCCCCAGTTGGGTCTGAGGATGCACAGGGCAGACGGGTGTTGTGAGGGGGACTGTAAAACGAGAATTTAATTAGCGTTCCCCCCCCCGCCACTTCACCTGAAGTAGGGAGTTTGACCTTACGCCGCCACTCAGGGCCAGTGACTCCCACAATCAACCCTTTAACGGGCCCTGCAAATGCCACATTTTGGCTTGCATGTGCAGTGGCTGCTGAACATAAAATTTTCTGACATGGAATGAATTGCAGTCACTCGTATTCAAAAGTCTCCAATGCACATCTTCCTGTGAAGCCCAAATGCCACCTCAGGCAACTGCCCAGCTTGTCCTTCTGTAAATATGTCTGTATCTCTTAGGATCTCTGACTTGAATGTTTTCTGCTTTCAATATAGGAGTCCACAGAGGGGCTGGGCAGATCAGCTTGGGCTATTGCAACATTCACCTGAGGTTATTTGTTAAACCCCCAATCCCTGCAGAAAGCAAGCAGTGAGAACAAGCACTTACATCAGTGTAAAGGATGGCTGTGCTCCTAACAGCACCCTCTTCTTTGCAATTAGTGGCACATCTAATAATTTAGTTTGGCCAATTAAGCTTCTACGAATCTCCCAAATCAGATCAAGTAAAGTGAAAGAACTGTCAGCGGGGTTCCTCTAATTATTTTGTTCCAGTACCATACTGCGCCATGCAGAGAACACATTGCATTCCCAGCTGAGGAAAGGTATATTGAGCATGCGGCATAAAATAATTAGATGGGTGTCTTTTTCTGCTCCTTAACACTCCAGTCATGCAGCAGCAGGAGAAATCACCGCAATCACGTTTCACTGTGACTGTGGGGCAAAGTAGGAAGGAAACTAACAGTTGTGTCAGGGTAGGGAGGTCTTTACTGTTTGTCCCAAGTATTGACAACATAAGGGTCTTTGGAATGGAGGGAGGTAGCAAAAGCATTTAAGCCATTTGGCCTTTATCATAAAAGGGAATTCATTTCAGCCATACTAGTGGAGAACTTGGTAAAGAAGCAAAACAGAAGCACCAAAGGTGATGCATTTCGCGTGCGCCTGCCTAGCCTTGCCCAGGTGCTTGCTGGTGATAGGCTTCCATTTGCTTCACAGTGGAAATCTGTCTTCTACCACTGCCTGGCCCTCAGGTCTTCTAACAACATCGAGAGGAACCAGCACAGGAAAACAAAAACAGCTTGACACCAAAACACTGTGCTGCTTAATGTTCTCTACCATCAAGATGTGTTCTTCATATTGCTATCTAACCATGGAAATTACCTTTTTATTATAAAGAGCATGCACTACATGCTCCTAACGAATTACAAAGCTTTTGGGTGAAGTCCAAAAAAGTGCAATGAACTAAGGCTGCAATCCTATACACATTTACCTAGCAGTAATTGCCAGCGAACCCAATGGGACTTAAAAGATCAGGAGCATTTTAGTAGCTAGCTATACACATTCGGAATGATATAATTAGTTCTGGGCATCACAATTTAAGATCTAAATTCAGAAGAATTGCTTAGATAAGAGGGGGAAAGGAATTAAGCAGGTGTAATATGAAGTCAATTTTCAAATATTTCATTTTTTGTCTACATTTCAAAGCCATTGTATGCCATTCTGGATCAAGATGGCAGGCTGAAACATTCAAAACTACACTGATTCACATACCTCAGGAGCTATCATCACCCAATTTGGCATGACAGTTCCAGAGATAAAGGAAAGGGTTTTGACCCATTAATGGGGAGGCTAGGTAGACTTGACACAACAGCTGAGCATGCACAGCAGCAATGCAGGAAACACACAACAAGGGGGTCATCCTGTTGGCTGCAGGGGTTTCCTTCACTCAGAGGTGCCAACTTGAATAAAATATTGGGGGGGGGGGTAAGCCCCACCCTGCATAATTGATCACATGACATGGGGCATGCACAGGTTGGGCATTCACCAGCTAAGGTCAGGGCCTTGGGCAGGGGGACAGAGCAGCCCTAAAACTAACAAATTACAGTATCCATTCAGTAATCTTTTTTGTTTGTTGGCTTCTTAGTAATTTCAGGCAATGCTGGGCACTTTCAGTGAGTGGCCAATAGTCAGGCATAATGGTGCAAGTTGAAGTCCAACAACATCTGAAAGGCACCACCTTGGACCTTCCTAGTTTGGATTCTTGTTGATGTATGTTTTGCTGGCGAAGTCTGCAGTTTATACATATCCATCCCAAAGAAACATGCTGCTGTCTTGGTGTATTTTGAACATTATCCCAAGGGAAGGAAAAATGTAACACATTTTTAAGCTCAGGACTGATATTGGTATCTTGTATCTCCAATCCATGTGAGTTAATGGCAGTTACTCTTGCTCTACCAGCTATCCCCAGAGAAAGCAATCAAACACAGCAGTTTAAACCCCCACTTTTTTTAGGAACCTTGCAACAGTAGCACACACCCCTCACCTGAAAATATATCCAGCTACCCGGAGAAGGTTCACCTCTCAATATTATCCTTCACTCTCACATTCTTTCTCTGGAGACAGGCAGTTCAATATTTTTAGAACTTCTGCATAGTATCATACGCTGGGGAATATTTCCCAGCTAGCGTCTTCCTGCATACCAGCTCCAATGAGGGTAAGGGCTCTCTCTTTCATTTCAAACAAAAACTACATCTTGCTTGTGGAGAACAAAGGTTTTTTTGTAATGGCTAAACACTCTCAAGTGAACTATTGACTTGTTCTCTCTGAGGTCTTAAAAACAATCACAAACAGAGCTCCCCCCCCCCCAATGGAAGCGATGGCAAGAAGCATATGGTTAAACTAACTAAAGAAAGAAAATGGGGAAAACAAACAGCAAAGAAGGAAAATGAATCCGTAGTTGTGCATGCCATCACATTTATTGCTGCTAGCTATGTAATGCTCTTGTATTTTAATGTGAAGAAACCATTAAGCTTTTATGAGTCAATATAGGTGGAGGATTTGTAAATTAATGTCTAGTAATTGATCTTTGCCACAGCAAACTATGGCAAGTTCTTAAAAAAATGGGAGTGCCTGATCACCTCATCTGTCTCCTGAGAAATCTCTATGTGGGACAAGAAGCTACAGTTAGAACTGGATATGGAACAACTGATTGGTTCAAAATTGGGAAAGGAGTACGGCAAGACTGTATATTGTCTCCCTGCTTATTTAACTTATATGCAGAATTCATCATGCGAAAGGCTGGGCTGGATGAATCCCAAGCCGGAATTAAGATCGCCGGAAGAAATATCAACAACCTCAGATATGCAGATGACACAACCTTGATGGCAGAAAGTGAGGAGGAATTAAAGAACCTTTTAATGAGGGTGAAAGAGGAGAGCGCAAAATATGGTCTGAAGCTCAACATCAAAAAAACGAAGATCATGGCCACTGGGCCCATCAGCTCCTGGCAAATAGAAGGGGAAGAAATGGAGGCAGTGAGAGATTTTACTCTCTTGGGCTCCATGATCACTGCAGATGGTGACAGCAGTCACAAAATTAAAAGACGCCTGCTCCTTGGGAGAAAGGCGATGGCAAACCTAGACAGCATCTTAAAAAGCAGAGATGTCACCTTGCCAACAAAGGTCCGAATAGTTAAAGCCATGGTTTTCCCAGTAGTGATGTATGGAAGTGAGAGCTGGACAATAAAGAAGGCTGATTGCTGAAGAATGGATGCTTTTGAATTATGGTGCTGGAGGAGACTCTTGAGAGTCCCATGGACTGCAAGAAGATTTTCTTAAGGAAATCAGCCCTGAGTGCTCACTGGAAGGACAGATCGTGAAGCTGAGGCTCCAATACTTTGGCCACCTCATGAGAAGAGAAGTCTCCCTGGAAAAGACCCTGATGTTGGGAAAGATGGAGGGCACAAGAAGAAGGGGATGACAGATGAGATGGTTGGACAGTGTTCTCGAAGCTACCAACATGAGTCTGACCAAACTGCGGGAGGCAGTGGAAGACAGAAGTGCCTGGCGTGCTCTGGTCCATGGGGTCACGAAGAGTCGGACACGACTAAACGACTAAACAACAACAACAACAATTGATCTGACCCTTTCATGCTCTCTGTATGCCGTGTTCTGAACAGTTCAAGTTTATGGGCTTGGTAGAAAAGAAATTTCATTGGAGAATGTGGGTGCAAAAATGTCATTAAACATGTTTTTACTTAATAGCATGAAAAAGAGTTGTGTTGCCTTTGCACAGATTAATCAAAGTAGTGCCCTTTTAGCTTTTCTACACTATGAAGAAATGACCTTTGATTTATAGTGTTGAGTGGGGTTAAGCCCTATAAAACCTAAAAAGACTAGATATTCCTCACATAGTGATACACACTTTTCACTCAGACCTTGTTCTTAGGTGTTTTTATGAGCCACTAGCTGACATCTTTCAAAAGACATGCTTTAAGGCAAGTTTCCCTTAGGTGACGTCACCAACACCTTTCATTTCCTGGACTATGGAATTTGTCTAGTTCATAATGTTGAAACATAGCAGCATCCCCCACCCCTGAGGTTCTGCTAAGAAAATAAAGTGGGATTCACAAAAAATCTGAAATCTTAAACCACTTACTCTCATTACTGTGAACTATATGAAGAGGCCATATAACTAAGGACCTTTGGTTTGGTATCTTATCCATTTTGGTTGATTCTTTCATCCCTGCCCCCTTACAAACAAGATGGTTTTATGTGGTGTTTGTCTTGGCACGGGAATTCAAATTTCCAGCTTTCTACCATGGCTGGTGCCCGGAGAAAACAACCATTTGTAGGAGGTTATAGAATGACACACATGTGAAAAGTACCATCAGTATGTTCCAATGTTATGAACTGCCTGGAAGACAACTCTCAGAAAACAGTTGAGTAAATGTCCAAATGCTAATTGAGAAACTCACAATTAACAAGCTAATTCAGAACTGATCCAAAAGTATCCAAACTGATCCAATCACTAATCTACCTGGAGACTAAAAATTAGGGCTAAATGTCAAGGAGTGTAAAATCCATTGCCAGTAAGAATGCCTACAGAATCCATCTCCTATTAGATTTCCTTCATATTTCTCCAAGACTCTATATTCTCCAATATGTTTTATGGAGTGGACCTACACCTATGAGAATTATTTGCCAGATGTAATGTACCAGAAATAACCTACCAAGTTATTTCTCAAGAATCTGGGGATTCCCCCCCAAAAAAAAAAACTATTTTGCTTTTTTTTATTTTAAAAGTGTTGTAGTTTTGAACTGCACAGTTGCACACTTTATTTTTTATAAAACCACACAAATGTGCAATAGTTTTTTATTTTAAAAAATATTTTGGAAAAAGTGGAATTATTTTAAATTTCTCTCTCTCTCTCTTTCTCCTTTTTACCAAACCTATTACTGACATCCTAGTGGAGTTTTGCTTCAAAAATAACAGCAAACTGCAGTTAGTTGAAAGGGGAAGCAGCTCCTTCTAATCTTCTCCCCATGACTGCACCAGAGGAAGAGAGGAAAGGGAAGCATGCATAATAAGCATGGTTGAATATTATGTTGGAATTTACCTAATATCTCAAAATGTTTCTGAGACAGTGTAGATGACTGCTTTGTTTAATCAGTACCCCTGAAATGAACTCACATGAAATGCTTTTGCAATTTCAATAAAATATATCTTCAGTGCTTCTCTGAGATTCCCACTATCATTGTTTTTGGATTAGTGTCCTGCTTCCTTCATTCCTTTGGCATGATTAAAAACTGTGTGATAAAAACCTGAGCTTGCAGGGCAGCAGCTGAAGAAGGAGCAAAAAGGGTTTTCGTGTGTGTGTGTGTGTTTCTTTGTGGCTGATTAGCTGCTCTCCCTGTGCAAAGGTCAGAGGGGGCAGGGTTTCTGTTGAGGCAGGTGATTAGCTGTGGGAGGAGCTTATCAGAGCTTGCAGGGCAGCGGCGCGCGCCTAGCGGTGCACGCAGTTTGATCCATCTTTTAGATTTAGGGGAGCTAGTCTCAAACGTTTGTTGGGGGAGACCTAATTTTTGGGGGGGGGAGTTATTTGTCCTGTCTTCACGCATTTTATGATTGAGGACCGCTGTAGCCACCCCCAACGACACGTTCTCAAGATGGAGGGGGAGGGAACAGCTGCAGTCGCCTGCGGTTCCTGCGCAATGTTTGCCATCTTGCCAAAGGTTGCAGGCAGCTTTACCTGCAGCAATTGCATGTTGATGGCCCTCTTAGAAGACAAAGTCCAGTAACTGGAGGAACGTGTAGCTACGCTCCAAAGAATTAGAGAGTTGGAGCTCTTCTTGGAAGCAACAGAGCACACCGTCTCCACCAAGGAGGAGACAGGGGACTCCCCTGAGAAGGAGGCTAGTTCACCAACACAGGAGCCAGATATATGGAGAAACGTGACTCAAAGAAGTAGGAGGCCCAGGGTTCGCTCTGATTGTTTAGAAATACACAATCGCTTTGAGGTCCTCTCCCCTAGCATGGAAGACGAAGAGCAGACTCCATTTGAGGATCTCTCCCTCATTACAGTCGATCAGGTATATGAAGACGAGCAGCAAAGTCAGTCCTCAGGGAATGTGCAGGCGACCTTGGAACGGACAGCTCACGGAAGAACCCTGACCAAACCTAAGAGGAGGCGTGTAGTGGTGATAGGGGATTCCCTACTGAGGGGAACAGAAGCAGTGATCTGTGGGCCTGACAAGATGTCTCAGGAAGTGTGCTGTCTCCCCGGGGCTAAGATCCAAGATGTAACTGAACGACTGCAAGGAATCATAAAACCCACTGACAAATACCCTTTCCTCTTGGTTCATGTCGGAACCAATGACACTGCAAGCAATAGCCTCCAGAATATCAAAAGAGACTACGAGGCTCTGGGCAGGAAATTGAAGCAATTAAATGCACAAATTGTCATCTCATCTGTCCTCCCAGTTGAACGACGTGGCCCAGGGAGAGAGGGAAAAATAGTGGAAGTGAACAGCTGGCTTCGCAAATGGTGTAAACAGGAACGGTTTGGATTCTTAGATCACGAACTGCAGTTTCTTGAAGATGGACTTCTGGCAAGCGATGGGCTGCACCTCAGAAAGGTTGGGAGGAATGTTTTTGCCAAAAATCTCAGAAACCTCATCAGGAGGGCTTTAAACTGACTAATGTGGGGGAGGGAGACAGTGCTCCTGAAGGTAGGAGTCTATCAATTGATGAAGATGATCATCCAAATGTCATAGACCAAATGGAGCAAACAGCACGCAGACCTAGTGGTGGGAGGAAAAAATCCTTAAATAAGAGACACGGGGGAATGATTAATGGACTTCAATGTCTGTACACTAATGCGCAAAGCATGGGAAATAAACAAGATGAGCTTGAGCTCTTGGTACAGCAAACTAAATATGACATAATAGGCATCACTGAAACCTGGTGGGGATAAGTCCCACGATTGGAATGTAATAATGGAGGGATACAATCTATTTCAGAGAAACAGACCAGACAAGAAAGGAGGAGGAGTGGCGTTATATGTCAGGGATGTGTATACCTGTGAAGAGATCCAAGATTTAGAACCTCAAAGCCAAAGTGAGAGCATTTGGGTCAAAATTAAGGGAGAGAAGAATAACAGTGACCTCATTGTGGGAGTTTACTATAGATCCCCAAGCCAAACGGAGGACATAGATGATGCCTTCCTGGAACAGATGGCCAAGCATGCAAAAGGAAGGGAGATAGTAGTAATGGGGGACTTCAATTACCCGGATATTTGTTGGATGTCAAACTCAGCCAAGAGCATAAGGTCAAACAGATTCCTCACTGGCCTTGCAGACAACTTCATTGTCCAGAAAGTGGGAGAAGTAACAAGAGGAACAGCCATTTTAGATCTGGTCCTAACCAATGTTGATGACCTGGTTAGTGGGGTAGAAGTGGAAGGATCATTAGCCGCGAGTGATCATGCTCTTCTGAAGTTTACTATACAGCGGAAAGGAGCAGCCAAGCATACTAGGACTCAATTTCTTGACTTTAAGAAAGCCGACTTCATAAAACTAAGGGAAGTGCTGGGTGAGATCCCATGGACAGTAATACTAAAAGGAAAGGGAGTTCATGATGGCTGGGAGTTTGTTAAGAGGGAGATAGTAAAAGCACAACGTCAGGCAATACCAATGAGACGGAAACATGGAAGGTGCCTAAAGAAGCCAGGGTGGCTATCTAAAGAACTTTTAACTGAGTTAAGATTAAAAAAGGATGTGTACAAAAAATGGAAAAGGGGGGAAACCACCAAAGAGGAATTCAAACAAATAGCCAGCACGTGTAGACACAAAGTCAGAAAAGCTAAAGCACAGAATGAACTCAGGCTTGGTAGAGAGGTTAAAAGCAACAAGCAAGGCTTTTATGGGTATGTTCGTAGCAAAAGGAAGAACAAAGAAACAGTGGGGTCACTCAGAGGAGAAGATGGTGAAATGCAAACAGGGGACACAGAAAGGGCTGAACTCCTCAATGCCTTCTTTGCCTCAGTCTTCTCCGATAAAGAAAACAATGCCCGACCTGAAGAATTTGGAGCAAATGATTCAGCAAAGGAAACACAGCCCAGAATAACTAAGGAGATAGTACAAGAATACTTGGCTAGTTTAGATGTATTCAAGTCTCCAGGGCCAGATGAACTGCATCCAAGAGTATTAAAAGAACTGGCAGATGTGATCTCAGAACCACTGGCAGTCATCTTTGAGAATTCCTGGAGAACAGGCGACGTCCCGGCAGACTGGAGGAGGGCAAATGTTGTCCCTATTTTCAAAAAGGGGAAAAGAGAGGACCCAAATAATTACCGCCCAGTCAGTCTGACATCAATACCAGGGAAGATTCTGGAGCAGATCATTAAGCAAACAGTCTGTGAGCACCTAGAAAGGAATGCTGTGATCACCAATAGTCAGCATGGATTTCTGAAAATTAAGTCATGTCAGACTAACCTGATCTCGTTTTTTGACAGAATTACAAGCCTGGTAGATGAAGGGAACGCAGTGGATGTAGCCTACCTTGATTTCAGCAAGGCATTTGACAAGGTGCCCCATGATATTCTTGTAAAGAAGCTGGTAAAATGCGGTCTTGACTATGCTACCACTCAGTGGATTTGGAACTGGAAGACTGACCGAACCCAAAGGGTGCTCATCAATGGTTCCTCTTCATCCTGGAGAAGAGTGACTAGTGGGGTGCCACAGGGTTCTGTCTTGGGCCCGGTCTTATTCAACATCTTTATCAACGACTTGGATGATGGACTCAAGGGCATCCTGATCAAATTTGCAGATGACACCAAACTGGGAGGGGTGGCTAACACCCCAGAGGACAGGATCACACGTCAAAACGACCTTGACAGATTAGAGAACTGGGCCAAAACAAACAAGATGAATTTTAACAGGGAGAAATGTAAAGTATTGCACTTGGGCAAAAAAAATGAGAGGCACAAATACAAGATGGGTGACACCTGGCTTGAGAGCAGTACATGTGAAAAGGATCTAGGAGTCTTGGTTGACCACAAACTTGACATGAGCCAACAGTGTGATGCGGCAGCTAAAAAAGCCAATGCAATTCTGGGCTGCATCAATAGGAGTATAGCATCTAGATCAAGGGACGTAATAGTGCCACTGTATTCTGCTCTGGTCAGACCTCACCTGGAGTACTGTGTCCAGTTCTGGGCACCACAGTTCAAGAAGGACACTGACAAGCTGGAACGTGTCCACAGGAGGGCAACCAAAATGGTCAAAGGCCTGGAAACGATGCCTTATGAGGAACGGCTAAGGGAGCTGGGCATGTTTAGCCTGGAGAAGAGGAGGTTAAGGGGTGATATGATAGCCATGTTCAAATATATAAAAGGATGTCACATAGAGGAGGGAGAAAGGTTGTTTTCTGCTGCTCCAGAGAAGCGGACACGGAGCAATGGATCCAAACTACAAGAAAGAAGATTCCACCTAAACATTCGGAAGAACTTCCTGACAGTAAGAGCTGTTCGACAGTGGAATTTGCTGCCAAGGAGTGTGGTGGAGTCTCCTTCTTTGGAGGTCTTTAAGCAGAGGCTTGACAACCATATGTCAGGAGTGATCTGATGGTGTTTCCTGCTTGGCAGTGGGTTGGACTCGATGGTCCTTGTGGTCTCTTCCAACTCTATGAAATGGTTACGTGGGAATGTTCCCCTTTTAGTATATACAACCAAAAGCTATCTGAGTGCTTTTATTATTCCTCATTAACATATTCTCCATGGATATTTGATCACTTTTGAAACCCACATGACTAAGACATTTTCCTTCCACACATGGATCTGTCCTGTGTCTGGGAAGGACTTTTCCTCTATTTGTTTTCTTCTGTGGCTTCACTTTATGCTTCCTTATTTATGTAAAACATATTCCTCCTCCGAAAGCGTAAGAACAATTGAATCATTATCCCAACAATGAAAGGAGTGGTTGCTATTTTTTCACTGTGGAAATATTGCACAGTGAAATTTTGATTTGTAATGAGCATGAAGATAAGTGCATCATCTGACAGAACACCCTTTAAATCATTTGTAATTATGTATTGTTAGATACTTTTCCTACCTTCAAGCTAAGGTGAAAATCATTTCATTTGAATTGTTCCGAGTTTCTGCTGCATGTACCACACAAAGTTCCCCAGCAGGGAAGATGATTATGGAGTCTTTTTAGCTTTTCTTCAGACATGCAGTAGCTAGTATTGATGGACCAGTTTAAAAGCCTCTTGGAAAAGAAACAACAACTATCCACTGAATGAGTTCATCTTGCAATAGCCAGTTACTAATTCCCGTTACAGAGCTCTCCACAATAACAAAACAAATATATGCCTTTGTGTTCTACATAAAAGCAAAGGAAAACTCCAGAATCTTCCTGCATTATTTAGCCAAAAGTTAGACCTACCAGCAACAAAACTGATTACCTGAGGCTGAATGATTCAATGCTGGGACCAATATTTAGCTACATTTCTAACAGAGGAGATGCACAGAGAACCTTCCTTCAATAGTTGAGGAGCACTCAAAGTACAGTGGTACCTTGGTTCTCAAACTTAATCCATTCCAGAAGTCTGTTCCAAAACCAAAGCATTCCAAAACCAAAGCATTCCAAAACCAAGACATGCTTTCCCATAGAAAGTAATGTAAATGGATTAATCCGTTCCAGACTTTTAAAAACAACTCCTAAAACAGCAATTTAACATGAATTTTACTATATAATGAGACCATTGATCCATGAAATGAAAGCAATAATCAATGTACTGTACTATAAAATAAAGAAAACAGTATTGTAGATTATAAAACATAAAATTATTATTTTTTCTTACCTGCACTGATGATAGTCATTGTTTGGATGGGTTTTTTTATCCATTTCCACAGTCACACAATCAATCAATCAATCAGTAGGCTGAACTGCGTTTTACAGTCACAAAATCAAATTAACTGAAAAAGCCTCGAAAACAAACACGCAAAACAAATAGCAAAAACAAAAGCACCAAACTTAATCTGTTCCAGAAGTCTGCTTGACTTTTGAAATGTTCGAAAACCAAGGCACAGCTTCAAATTGGTGCATGTACCCAGAAACAATAGCAGACAGCTGCATCGGATGCTCAGCTTCCGAAAAGCATTCGAAAATCAGAACACTTACTTCCAGGTTTTTGACGTTTGAAAACCAAGGCATTTGAGTACCAAGACGTTTGAGAACCAAGGTTCCACTCTATGCCCCATTTTATTCCTACACAGTCAAGTCATAAATCTGGTGCCTTTTTTCTGCCACCAAGCAAAGTATGTTCCTAATTCCTCTTTCTTTTAGCTTGAACATTCCCTGATCTGACTTTGTATATTTAATCAGGCAAGGGCAAGGTGGGCTTTGTTTACTCAAAACTGCATGGTCAGACAGCCTCCAAGTTCTAGTGGGCCAGAGGTTTACTACCACAGGTGTAGATGACACAGTTTAAGGAAGTGTGGCCCCAACAACTGCCACCCTCTTTTGTGCCTGCTCACATGTGCCCTTCATATATAGTCATGCACGCAAGTATGAGTCAGTAACTTTATATTACAACACAATTGCTTTACTCAATAGCTACATAGATATCTGGATAGCATTTCTCAAGCCTTCTTCCTGGTATCACCAGTATTTTTTTAGAGAGTGTGTTATCCCTCTCTCTTCTCAGATAAATCCCAACTCTAAGATATTTACTGTATACTGCTACCTAGAGGCTAGAAAAAGCCAACCCCCCTTTTGAATTCTCCTGTATTTTCTTCCCTCTTCCCACTGATAGCCCGCAACATGCAATATCTCAACATGTTGTAGGTTCTCAAAATCCACAAGTCCCTGTTGAGCCATTATTAGAGAGACTTAAATATCGGGATGCTGAGAACTACATTTTCCCATTATTTCCAGCATCCATGGATGCTGTTAACATGTCTGACAACATTCAGGATTTAAGGTACTGCTTTAGCATTCCTAGGAACTTGTGCTGTTTAACAAATTGTGCAAGGTAGGGAGGGCTCCTGGAAGCTCTGCAGCAGAACTTTAGGTCCCCAGGCTCTGGGATGCAGCAATCATTTGCCCAATTTGTTCTGGACTCAATCCTGATGTACTTCAAATTAATTTTGTACAGATGTCTGACGAATTAACTGAGCATGGATGTTTCTGCCCTCTAGGCAACTTGGGAAGACTGCCCAACTCAAGTAACAAAGGATCGGCTGCACAGATTGGCCAATGCATTTTTTAAATGGGCAAGGTTTTGTGCATCCAAGGTATGGTCACATTGTTGAGAAGATGTGTATAGAAGTGTGTCCTCCCAGACTAGCTCTAAAACAGGTGCAGATATATACCCATTTTGTACAATATCTCTGGCATGAACTCACCATGTCCATTTTTCTGTAGCCTAGTTATATCTCTAGCCTTCTCACTCTGCCTTAGGTAGAAAATCTCTCACATAAGGGCTCATTTACACAGGACCTGCCCCTACATGCTACAGTGAATGCAGGAGTGAAGATGGCTGGGAAAAGATGCTTTGTTAGAAGAAATTCTAATTAACATTTTAATATCCTTACAAATTATTAAAACACCCAGTAAAGTGCCATAAAACTCCCATGGTAAAGCTGGGATGTCTGATCACTTTTAATCTACCATAAAAGCCCACAGAAGTAGAATGGCATTAAATTACATTTCATTGCTAATCTCCTGAAGTTTTATATTAATTTAATTTGAAGATAATTCAGTTTTGATTAAATGTTTCAAGAGTACTCCACTTGCCAATTACAATTCAGGAGGGACAGATGTTCAGACCATTGCTGAAGTTAATTGTATATTTTGCTTTATGCATACGGCACGTCGCTAGTATACCCGCCAGTATTTTAAGTATCCTGGGTATCTCATTTTAGCCACACCTAGCTAAGATGTTATATGCATCCTAAAACACAATTGTTTCTTTATTAGATTTATATCCCACCCCTTTCTCCAAGGTGCTTGCAATGGTATTCAGGGTTCGCCTCATAACACCGTTTTAATGTAGATTGTGCTGAAAGATTGTGGCTGGTCCACAATCACCCACTGAGATCTATGGGAAAGTTGGGATTTGAATTTAGGATTTGAAACACGTACTCTCTTCCTTTATAAGTTATTATTTTGTATTTTTGCATTGGGCATCTTTGAACTACATTTACCCAATTATTGAAACCCATATAAAGATATTCCTGTGGTCCATTGTGCTTTAAAATGGGGTGGAAAACTTAGTTTGGAGGGCTTTTGTGGCAACTTCATGTGAAAACATCCCACCCACCACAATATATATTTATTTACATATCCTATTTATTCTCTGTCTTTCACCATAAAATCCTACATCAATACAATAAACAGTTATAAAACCAGATAAAACAGTTATAACTATAAAAACAAGTACAGCAGTTCCAAGCAAAAAGAACAGTATATGATGTTGGATGTGACATTCTCAGAACTATGCATTAATGATCTGTTTTAAGTAGCCACCAGTTCTAGATACATGCTGTTGCTTTACAAAACCATACTCGACTTTAGACAAACTTGAAATAATGCTTTTTCCTTTACAGAACTGCCCATTGACCAAAGTCTTGAGATGTGATCCTCTTAATAGAGCTAAAACCTATCTTGCAGCTACTTGAAATTCTGAAAGAATTGCAGCCACCATGTAGACTAGCCTCTCCCCAGGCGTTCACCAACTATATTATGTTTTCACCATATGTTACAAACTTACTTGTTCATCCGAGCATTCTGTGACCATTAATACTGAGTTAGCTCACACAACCATCTATAGTGGATATTGCATTGAATTCCTGTACTTTGGTTTTAATCGTTTTGATTCTTTTATGGTGTGTTTTATTACTTTTGTACACAGCTTTGGATATATGTTAATTTAAAGCAGAACTTAAAGCAAAAAAAAATTGCGTGTTCAGACCCAGAAACCTCCCCCCTAAATAAATTCACACTTGACTCAAATTTTATTTTTGGTTTTTAGCAGAATTTAGGCCACAACTTTATTGATTACAGAAAGTGACTGGTTGCATAGGCTCTGGTTCGAATAGCTCCCTGCCATGCAGGTGGCGCTGACCCAGGGCACCAGCATAGGTCAGCCAAGGGTGAACACCTGCATAAGTGAAAAGTCGGGAACGGACTATGTCCACCACCCAGATGTCCCCCTGGACTCTGGCATGGGCACAACCCCCTCTAAGGGGTTGACCAAACCATTTGAGTCTCTGGATTCCTTTAACAGGATTCCCTTCCTATAGGGACGGTGAGAGCGTTTTCCCATCCCTATCACCTGAACCAGAGCCTATCCGCAACCTTACAAGTTGTGACGATTTGCTACGTGGCAGGCGAAACCCAAATGGCAACAGCCAATCAGCCAAGGGGAGGAAATTCCTGCCGTGCCCCTGTCCCAACGACAGACGACACACAATGGCATAGCAAGGTCAAGCGCAAAAGCCCTAAAAGTAGGGAGAGGTGGGCGGCTGTTCCAAATGCACACGCCAAAAGAGGAAGCTCTGGGTCATGTGCATGGGCATATATAGGTCCCTCAATCCGTTTGGACTGCGTCCCATTGGCCAGATTAAACCCAGCATCGAGGGACCTACCAATCGGGTGTTGTGGCTGACCAATCTTACCCACCCACAACACAGGGGATCGGTTTCCAGGTCTCACTGCAACACGTGCCCTCTTTAAGGGAGGACACCATTTAAGAACAAACCCTAAGGGAGGGGAACCAAAAAGCCCAGTGAGGGCTGAGCATACTCAGTGAGCATGGAATGCTGGCTGGCTGTCGTGAAAATGGAGGGTAACACTGCAACATTTTGCTGAGGGCCCCCCTTGTATTTTCACATATGTTCCTAATATCCACCACTAAATTGTAAGTCAGGCTGCCCTGGTTCTCTGTTCAACAGCTGCTAAAGTTTCTTTCCCCTTCTTTCGCATTCATCTTCATTTAGTTCCTCCTCGCCACTTCTCTTCCGGCCTTCTGTTTTATGGTATTTATTTTAATTCCTCCTAATATTTTACTTCTTATAAAACATCTGAGTCAATTTGGTACATCCTGTCATTCTCTCACTCCCCTGGTGAAGGCCACGCCAACTGCAATTTATCAGAAAGATGTCATCTTCATTTAACTAACCTAATTAGAAGCAGTTCTTCACGGCAACTAAAGCTTTGCAGAATAGGAGGCCGTTATTTATAGAGCTGCATTTCAAAACTTACAGCTTTCAGTTGACAATTATAATAATGAAAAGAAAAAAGAAAGAAAAAAGCTTCCAGCTGGGATCTTAGACTTCCTATTGTTATGCAGAAATACAAAACAACCTCTGCAAAGCAAGAATCCTTTTATGGGTTGTTTATTATTCATATAAATGTAATTTGTTCTCTGTTGTATATTTTAAACGCTGATTTAAAAAGAACCTTGCAAAAGCCCACACAGAAAAACAGAGCCGATTTATACATTACACAGATTAATATGTTAAGCCTGATATGGTAACGTTTTAGATAGCAACATCTTAGATGAACAAGGTTCATATTTTTCAAAGTTCCCTAATGTAAGGATTTCCTTCTACATATAAGCATATAGGCAAGAGAGCTAAGCTAAAACTTTCTCTGTAATTCTGGTAGTTTGTAGAATGCATGGCAGGTGTTGGCAATATGGCACTACAGCAGCCAATATCTCCAGTGGTGCCCACAGCAGGTCTTAGTTAATATCTTCTCAAAAATCCACAGTGCAAGAGAAACTGTTTGCTCTTCCAGTTCAGTTCCTGTTTACACTGGCTCTGCTTCCCTGACATAGAACATGGCCCCTTAAACGTGTCCACATTTCATTGGATGTCAGGATTGGACACCTGCCCTCCATTCCATTCTGAACAGAGTGGTGGTGAAACAGGAAGGGCTATTTAGGCCTCTCTCCAGCAAGTGGTGTGCTTTGAATGTTACAGAGGTCTTTTGAATGTTGTTGATTCTGGTTACTTTCCGGTGAACCATGAATACTCCCAAAGCAAATGATAGTGCATCTGTCTAAATTGCCCTTGCAATAATTTGTGGAACCTAAAGAGCGGTGCTAGCTCAGCGCTTTGTATTTAATTGAACTGATTGTACGGGGGGGCAGGTGGGAGGGAGGGACCACCACCAATACTGGTAGGCAACTTTATTTCATAATATGCAACAATTAGGATGGGAGACAGACAGGGACTCTTGGAAGAGATATATAAAATTCACCCAAAGAAAGTAAACACTTTAAATGGGAAGCCATAAAGTATTTTAAACAGTCTTTTCTACTGATGCTCACAGTGCCAGTCTAAGAACCTACCAACAGAGAAGAGTCAAGGGTGATGCATCCCAGCAAGTAGCAGCCGTGAGCCGTCACTGGCTGTAACTCAGAAGATAACCCCTGTGCATTTATTTAGCGGTTTAATGGAGCTCCTTTGAATGTGTGTTTGGTGCTGTAATAATATGGGCTCAGAACCAAAATAAGCTAGTATTGTGTGGCCACATTCGTAATGTTTGCATAATTATAAAGGGAAATATCAAAATAGGACCAAAATGCCGCAGCTGCCTTCATTTATAATTCCATGGAAGTACCGGTAATTATTAGATGTACACACAGTTCTCTGCTGCCTGCTGCACCCCAGGACCTTTGGCTCAACTTTGTACTCCGTTTGCTGTTCAGAGTATTTATTTACAAGCCTACTATTGCAAAACAGACAGCAGGAGCCAGCCTGAAAGATCTGCAGTGCCAGATTATTTTGCTGCCTTGTTACAAAACAGAGAGTTTTGAGAAAGCGATCCTGTGGTTCATGTGATCTTCCATTACAATCTAAGTTCAGATCCAGCATTCTGATCCCTCACAAGAGGCAAGAGGGGATGAGCACACTTACCTCTACATCCCCTCCACTGCCCTCCTCCATGAATTGGAGGGATAACTACTGATGAGAAAGCCTTTTCTTCTGGTGCAGACTCTCAAAGAAATCTAGAAACATGGGTTTCCTGGGTCATAAATTATGAGAGAAGTCTACACAGCTGGAGCAGGTTCCCCACGGCAGATGTTTGCCACCAACTTGTGGGGCTCAGGCTACTAGACTTCTTAAGTTGTGGATAACTGAGCACAAGTCCAAGATTCATACTAAAAAATTAGAAGCCCCATTAACCATGTATTTTTAGAATGCTGGTTTAAATGGGTGTGTGGATTTGCCTGTATTCTCCTTACTCTTAAAGAATAGTGGGTGCAATGTAAAGATATGGTTTGTTTCTTTTTCTTTTTGAATAGTAGTTCTCAAGAGCATACCCTCCAACAAAATATTCTGATAAAAATAGGGACGTCCTATTCTATGATAGAAGGGACGCGGGTGGCACTGTGGGTTAAACCACAGAGCAAAGGGCTTGCCGATCAGAAGGTTGGTGGTTCAAATCCCTGCGACGGGGTGAGCTCCCATTGCTCCATCCCTGCTCCTGCCAACCTAGCAGTTTGAAAGCACATCAAAGGGCAAGTAGATAAATAGGTACTGCTCCGGCGGGAAGGTAAACGGTGTTTCCGTGCGCTGCTCTGGTTTGCCAGAAGCGGCTTAGTCATGCTGGCCACATGACCCGGAAGCTGTACGCCGGCTCCATCGGCCAATAAAGCGAGATGAGCGCCACAACCCCAGAGTCGGTCATGACTGGACCTAATGGTCAGGGGTCCCTTTACCTTTACCTTTATTCTATGATAATAATAATAATAATACAGTGGTACCTCGGGTTACAAACACTTTGGGTTACAAACTCCACTAACCTGCAAGTAGTTCCTCGGGTTACAAACTTTGTTGCATAATGAGAATGGAAATTGCGTGGTGGCAGTGGGAGGCACCATTAGCAAAAGCATGCCGCAGGATAAGAACGGTTTCAGGTTAAGAACGGACCTCTGGAACAAATTAAGTTCATAACCTGAGGTACCACTGTAATGATAATTTGCCACAGCCACTCTGTGCTGTTTTGAGCGTATTTTTAAAAATAAGAAAACAAACATTTTTTAAAAAAACTTCCCTACAAAGGGCTGCTTTCAGATGTCTTCTAAAGGTTGTATACTTACTTAACTCCTTGGCTCAGGGATTGCCTAACTCCATATCCACCAACATTTCTCTGATGAAAACAGGGATATCCTACCATACCTTCTAACATTTCTCTGATGAAAATAGGGACATCCTAAGGAAAATAGAGACATTCCAGGAGCTTGCAGGGCAGCAGTTGAAGAAGGAGCAAAAAGGGTTTTCGTGTGTGTGTGTGTGTGTGTGTGTGTGTTTCTTTGTGGCTGATTAGCTGCTCTCCCTGTGCAAAGGTCAGAGGGGGCAGGGTTTCTGTTGAGGCAGGTGATTAGCTGTGGGAGGAGCTTATCAGAGCTTGCAGGGCAGCAGTTTGATCCATCTTTTAGATTTAGGGGAGCTAGTCTCAAACGTTTGTTGGGGGAGACCTAGGTTTTTGTGGGGGGGGAGTTATTTGTCCTGTCTTCATGCTTTTTATGATGGAGGACCGCTGTAGCCACCCCCAACGACACGTTCTCAAGATGGAGGGGGAGGGAACAGCTGCAGTCGCCTGCGGTTCCTGCGCAATGTTTGCCATCTTGCCAAAGGTTGCAGGCAGCTTTACCTGCAGCAATTGCATGTTGATTGCCCTCTTAAAAGACAAAGTCCAGCAACTGGAGGAACGTGTAGCTACACTCCAAAAAATTAGAGAGCTGGAGCTCTTCTTGGAAGCAACAGAGCACACCGTCTCCACCAAGGAGGAGACAGGGGACTCCCCTGAGAAGGAGGCTAGTTCACCAACACAGGAGCCAGATATATGGAGAAAGTGACTCAAAGAAGTAGGAGGCCCAGGGTTCGCTCTGATTGTTTAGAAATACACAATCACTTTGAGGTCCTCTCCCCTAGCATGGAAGACGAAGAGCAGACTCCATTTGAGGATCTCTCCCTCATTACAGTCGATCAGGTATATGAAGACGAGCAGCAAAGTCAGTCCTCAGGGAATGTGCAGGCGACCTTGGAACGGACAGCTCACGGAAGAACCCCGACCAAACCTAAGAGGAGGCGTGGAGTGGTGATAGGGGATTCCCTACTGAGGGGAACAGAAGCAGTGATCTGTGGGCCTGACAAGATGTCTCGGGAAGTGTGCTGTCTCCCCGGGGCTAAGATCCAAGATGTAACTGAACGACTGCAAGGAATCATAAAACCCACTGACAAATACCCCTTCCTCTTGGTTCATGTGGGAACCAATGACACTGCAAGCAATAGCTTCCAGAAGATCAAAAGAGACTACGAGGCTCTGGGCAGGAAATTGAAGCAATTAAATGCACAAATAGTCATCTCATCTGTCCTCCCAGTTGAACGACGTAGCCCAGGGAGAGAGGGAAAAATAGTGGAAGTGAACAGCTGGCTTCGCAAATGGTGTAAACAGGAACGGTTTGGATTCTTAGATCACGGACTGCAGTTTCTTGAAGATGGACTTCTGGCAAGCGATGGGCTGCACCTCGCAACGGTTGGGAGGAATGTTTTTGCCAAAAATCTCAGAAACCTCATCAGGAGGGCTTTAAACTGACTAATGTGGGGGAGGGAGACAGTGCTCCTGAAGGTAGGAGTCTATCAATTGATGAAGATGATCATCCAAATGTCATAGACCAAATGGAGCAAACAGCACGCAGACCTAGTGGTGGGAGGAAAAAATCCTTAAATAAGAGACACGGGGGAATGATTAATGGACTTCAATGTCTGTACACTAATGTGCAAAGCATGGGAAATAAACAAGATGAGCTTGAGCTCTTGGTACAGCAAACTAAATATGACATAATAGGCATCACTGAAACCTGGTGGGATAAGTCCCACGATTGGAATGTAATAATGGAGGGATACAATCTATTTCAGAGAAACAGACCAGACAAGAAAGGAGGAGGAGTGGCGTTATATGTCAAGGATGTGTATACCTGTGAAGAGATCCAAGATTTAGAACCTCAAAGCCAAAGTGGGTCAAAATTAAGGGAGTGAAGAATAACAGTGACCTCATTGTGGGAGTTTACTACAGATCCCCAAGCCAAACAGAGGACATAGATGATGCCTTCCTGGAACAGATGGCCAAGCATGCAAAAGGAAGGGAGATAGTAGTAATGGGGGACTTCAATTACCCGGATATTTGTTGGATGTCAAACTCAGCCAAGAGCATAAGGTCAAACAGATTCCTCACTGGCCTTGCAGACAACTTCATTGTCCAGAAAGTGCGAGAAGCAACAAGAGGAACAGCCATTTTAGATCTGGTCCTAACCAATGTTGATGACCTGGTTAGTGGGGTAGAAGTGGAAGGATCATTAGGCGCGAGTGATCATGCTCTTCTGAAGCTTACTATACAGCGGAAAGGAGCAGCCAAGCATACTAGGACTCAATTTCTTGACTTTAAGAAAGCCGACTTCATAAAACTTAGGGAAGTGCTGGGTGAGATCCGATGGACAGTAATACTAAAAGGAAAGGGAGTTCATGATGGCTTGGAGTTTGTTAAGAGGGAGATACTAATAGCACAACGTCAGGCAATACCAATGAGACGGAAACATGGAAGGTGCCTAAAGAAGCCAGGGTCTAAAGAACTTTTAACTGAGTTAAGATTAAAAAAGGATGTGTACAAAAAATGGAAAAGGGGGGAAACCACCAAAGAGGAATTCAAACAAATAGCCAGCACGTGTAGACACAAAGTCAGAAAAGCTAAAGCACAGAATGAACTCAGGCTTGCTAGAGAGGTTAAAAGCAAGAAAAAAGGCTTTTATGGGTATGTTCGTAGCAAAAGGAAGAACAAAGAACTCCTCAATGCCTTCTTTGCCTCAGTCTTCTCCAATAAAGAAAACAATGCCCGACCTGAAGAATTTGGAGCAAATGATTCAGCAGAGGAAACACAGCCCAGAATAACTAAGGAGATAGTACAAGAATACTTGGCTAGTTTAGATGTATTCAAGTCTCCAGAGCCAGATGAACTGCATCCAAGAGTATTAAAAGAACTGGCAGATGTGATCTCAGAACCACTGGCAGTCATCTTTGAGAATTCCTGGAGAACAGGCGAAGTCCCGGCAGACTGGAGGAGGGCAAATGTTGTCCCTATTTTCAAAAAGGGGAAAAGAGAGGACCCAAATAATTACCACCCAGTCAGTCTGACATCAATACCAGGGAAGATTCTGGAGCAGATCATTAAGCAAACAGTCTGTGAGCACCTAAGAAAGGAATGCTGTGATCACCAATAGTCAGCATGGATTTCTGAAAAATAAGTCATGTCAGACTAACCTGATCTCGTTTTTTGACAGAATTACAAGCCTGCTAGATGAAGGGAACACAGTGGATGTAGCCTACCTTGATTTCAGCAAGGCATTTGACAAGGTGCCCCATGATATTCTTGTAAAGAAGCTGGTAAAATGCGGTCTTGACTATGCTACCACTCAGTGGATTTGGAACTGGCTGACTGACCGAACCCAAAGGGTGCTCATCAATGGTTCCTCTTCATCCTGGAGAAGAGTGACTAGTGGAGTGCCACAGGGTTCTGTCTTGGGCCCGGTCGTATTCAACATCTTTATCAACGACTTGGATGATGGACTCAAGGGCATCCTGATCAAATTTGCAGATGACACCAAACTGGGAGGGGTGGCTAACACCCCAGAGGACAGGATCACACTTCAAAACGACCTTGACAGATTAGAGAACTGGGCCAAAACAAACAAGATGAATTTTAACAGGGAGAAATGTAAAGTATTGCACTTGGGCAAAAAAAATGAGAGGCACAAATACAAGATGGGTGACACCTGGATTGAGAGCAGTACATGTGAAAAGGATCTAGGAGTCTTGGTTGACCACAAACTTGACATGAGCCAACAGCGTGACGCGGCAGCTAAAAAAGCCAATGCAATTCTGGGCTGCATCAATAGGAGTATAGCATCTAGATCAAGGGAAGTAATCGTGCCACTGTATTCTGCTCTGGTCAGACCTCATCTGGAGTACTGTGTCCAGTTCTGGGCACCACAGTTCAAGAAGGACGCTGACAAACTGGAACGTGTCCAGAGGAGGGCAACCAAAATGGTCAAAGGCCTGGAAACGATGCCTTATGAGGAACGGCTAAGGGAGCTGGGCATGTTTAGCCTGGAGAAGAGGAGGTTAAGGGGTGATATGATAGCCATGTTCAAATATATAAAAGGATGTCACATAGAGGAGGGAGAAAGGTTGTTTTCTGCTGCTCTAGAGAAGCGGACACGGAGCAATGGATCCAAACTACAAGAAAGAAGATTCCACCTAAACATTAGGAAGAACTTCCTGACAGTAAGAGCTGTTTGACAGTGGAATTTGCTGCCAAGGAGTGTGGTGGAGTCTCCTTCTTTGGAGGTCTTTAAGCAGAGGCTTGACAACCATATGTCAGGAGTGCTCTGATGGTGTTTCCTGCTAGGCAGGGGGTTGGACTCGATGGCCCTTGTGGTCTCTTCCAACTCTATGATTCTATGAAATCAGAAACCAGGACAGCTTCCATAAAACCGGGACTGTCCATGGAAAATAGGGACACTTGGAGGGTTTGCAAGAGTATTTATCAGTGCTTTTTTTCTGGGGGGACGCAGGGGTACGCATACCCCCAAACATTTTGTGAATCTAAGTTTGGCCTCATTGAGGGGCAGGTTTTCCATATGAGTAGGAAAATGAGAGTACCCCTAAACATTTTTTTAGGTGGAAAAAGCACTGGTATTTATCCTACTCAAGTCTAATAGCCATTTCTGAGAATCACATGTGTTACTATAGGAACTGGTAGCTATACAAGACCTCGATTATATTACATTTTGCGTACTAATACAGTCAACTCTTTCTTGGAAATTGTATCTGTGGGTTATAGGTTTTTATATTATAAAAACATTATTTGCTCTGCTCAAAGGATTAATGATAACCAAACAATCCTTTCACATTAAAGTATTAGGGAGCAACAAGGCCCTTGTGGCATAGGTTCTTCTGTGAATTCTGAATTCAAATTGTAATGCAAGAAAACACAATGTATAGGAAATAAAAGAGGCAATAAGTATGCAATTAAAATAATACAGCTTTTAGCAGAACTGCTGCAACATGCAGAAAAATCATTAAGTCATCTTCAAAGACCCATCACAGTCCTCAAGTTTGGCAACCACTGATCTAATATTTATCTTCGTTGGGTGGCATTCTCCAACCCCAGCAGTTTCAAACTTCAAAAATGTGGGGTGCTAAAAAGTTGTAGCATGACTTGAGAATTCCAAATATATTTTGGTTAAGTTAATTTATTTTAGTTTCACTTGGTAAATAACTACATAAAATATTGACTTTTAAGCTTTTTGGTGGGGATTTCCAATAATTTTAAACTTGTCTTAAAATGTTTTTGTGATAAGTGATTAGATAAGCACCCTTGAGCATCTTTGGGGGTGAAGAGGGTTTCTGAAGGCCAGCATCTCTGGCTTGTGGAACCCTTTGCCTGGATATGGAACATCCTTGCAGCACACCTATCATGTCTTCCTAGAGCCAGTGTGGTGTAGTGGTTAAGAGTGATAGTCCCCGCTCCTCACATGCAGCTGCTGGGTGACCTTGGGCCAGTCACACTTCTTTGAAGTCTCTCAGCCCCACTCACCTCACAGAGTGTTTGTTGTGGGGGAGGAAGGGAAAGGAGAAGGTTAGCCGCTTTGAGACTCCTTCGGGTAGTGATAAAGCGGGATATCAAATCCAAACTCTTCTTCTCTTCTTCATTGTGGGGCAGGAATGCCTCCCCACTCCTTTAGGTGTAGCCCAGGCTTTGCACTCTTTGGAATGGGCAGGGTTTGGCTTACCCAACATTGAAGTTCAGTGTAGGTTCCCACTCTTCTCATTTCCCCTGCACATATTATAAATAAAACATGACCTTTGTTCAACCCATCACTTGTTTCTCAACTCTTTATTCCTGGGCCCAGCTGCAAAAAAGCCTCCTAGACTTTTTGTTTTGGTTTCAAATCAAACTTGGAAAACTGCTTAATGCCTCAATAAATCACTCTCAACCAAGCCTGTGGTAGATTTTCCTTTTGCAACTTATTCCTCTTTGGCGGCAGAACACTAGGAATGTAGCCTATAAGCCCCTCTTTATAAAACCTGATTGCCACCTGGAGATTGCTACCTCAGAGAGAAGGAGAAATAGCTTTGATCACAGCTGCCAGGGCACTCGTATTGTTTTCTCTAAGCCTATAATGATGATTTTTTACATTATCATTCATTTCTGGGCTTACACTGCATACTGTTTCAAGGAGGCCTGTCAGCCTTTAATAGGCTGTCTTACAGAAAGTGAAGGAGAAAACTGAATTATTTTCTGTCACATTCAAGAAGTGAGCAGCAATTTATAATCCTGGATATCTTAGCAAAGTGCCTGTCCTGTACACAGAAAATATGCAGGAATCAAAGGAGAGACCAACACCATTAAGGTTTAAAACTAACAGAAATTGTGACTTTCAAAACTCCTTTGGGGACGTGCCTGGAAAATGGAAGGCGACATTTAGCCTGTTTGGATTCAAAGAATGAACAGAATACACAGAGAGGGGCAGGAGCACTGCAAGCAACTAGATTTCAGTATAGCTGTGCTGAATGTTTGCCACTGAATTGTTCAGAGTGACTATTGCACTGCTTAGGGAAGCTAAGGGAGAAAGGGAAGACTCTTTTTTTTTTTTTTTTTTTGTCTTTTATCTTGTTTGCAGCCAGCACTTTCCTATGTGACTGCTGCTTCAAAACCACATTTTCTGTCTGATCTCTATCACTTGCTATCCCAAAATCTGTTCTCAATTTCTGTGAATGAGGCCTCCATTTTTCCTGCCTCATTCCCAATACACTTTGAGAATTTCTATTCAGTTTTGGTGGGGATGGGCTTTTGCACTTGCCTTATTGTTATGAGGAGGCCTGCGGTAGTGCTCCGCTTTTCAGTAAACATTTCTTCAGCACTCTGCAGCCTTCCTGCTGTCTGTGCTACCTGATCTGAAAAGGCTACATGGGAGGAGTTACCTCACAATATACGGTATTCCCCAGGGCCTTAACTGAAGCATAGACACCTTTTAAGGCTGCAGAGTGTCAACCAGTGGTGAGGTGATTTGTAGAAGGACAGCCACAAACACCTACTTGACAAAAACTCGCTTGACCATGTTAGTAGCCCTCTTCTGTAAAATCCATCACAGGATTGAAGGGAATCCCCAAACTCTTTAACTCCAAGCTCGTTACAGTGTTCTTTCCCTATTCTGGTCAATTTATAGGAGGTTCTGCAAAAAGAGGCAGAGGGGAAAGACTCCACATCACAACGCGGATTGACTCCTTTGGGGTAGCAAAGGGTTTGCCACTTACATGGAGGCAATCTGCAGGGTAGCCTTTCCCTTCTGTCTTGGCAAAATACTCAGCCTTCCCCAACCTGGTGCCCTCCAGCTATTGCTGGAATCCAACTCCAAAATCTCTGATTGTTGGCCATGATGGCTGGGACAGATGGAAGTTGGAGTTGGACATGGGACAGCAGAAAAAAAGAGAGGCAGGGGGATTATGAACATCTTTATCTTTGCCTCCCTCTCCTCCCCCAGCCCAAATATTGAAAGATCTATAGAATACACTGTGAACTACCATCATATAACTTTTAAAAAATGGCCCCTGTGCTAGGAAGCAGACACAGACAAAGTCAGTTGAAAAACAAAAGAGCAGAGGAATAGCTCAGCTGGTAGAGTATGAGAATCTTAATCTTGGGGTCATAGGTTCAAGCCCCACGTTGGGCAAAATATTCCTGCACTAGAGGGAGTTGGACTAAATGATTCTTGTAGTCCCTTCCAGCTTTACAGTGCTGTGATAATCTGGTGCAAACAGACCAGACCTCACCTGTTTTGCTAGGATGTACTGTCCCAATACAGACTGATGAGCAGTGAGGATTGCAGACAGGATTCTTAGGCTAAACAGGCCACCTCAGCATGCTCTAATTGCAAGTGTCCAAAGGTTTTCATGTAATGTATAAAATGGAGTGAGGTGGAACACAGGAATGATATCTTGAATACCCTTTTAAAATGTAAAATAATGTTACATCTGCATCATTATAAAATGAGATAGAGCACAGGAGAGACTATGCAAAATGCAGCCTTTTCTTTAAAATGTGGAAATGCCTTTGAGAAACATTACCTCTGGAAATCCAACAAAACATAGTTCCTACTGTGTACAATAACTAAACATAGAGGAAATTGGGCTTCATTATAAAGCTTTATTCACAGTGTGAACCCAGAGAAGTGAGTGACCTTGGAAGAGCTGCTTTCATGATGTTTTCAAGGTCTATGCTTCTGAAGAATCCTCAGTAGTGTAACTTTGTAGAAACCCTGATTAAGAATTTGCCTGTTCCCTCCATTTCATTGATTTAAGTGATCTAACTTACACGAAAGAAGTCCAGATGGATTAACGTCAATTTGTGAAAACCATTCACCTTTTCTAAACCTTTTAGAAAGTGAGAGTGTTTGAGTCATCTTAAGCTATGTACTCTTCTGGAGCTTTTGTGTGTGGTCTACTGAAGCCTGAATTAGGTACCGGTAACTTTATGGTGAGTCAATGTGAGGTTGGTTGCACTTTTCAGTTAGGCAGTGGAAGCTGGTTCATAAGGGCAAATGGAGCACTGCCTCACCAACCTCAGCCTGCCATTAGCCAGCCTCCATCTGTTTCCCTTCTTACTTACAATCAATCAATCAATCAATCAATCAAAGGGTGGTTGTGACTATCATCAGCTCTGGCTTCACCTACTATTCGTTTCTTCATATATTGCCCTACTGGTTCCAATGGGCAGCAGCCACCATTGCAGCTAGAGACTGGATCCTGGAGAATCTTGTTCTCTTCTTACTGTAAGCAAGATTAATTTTCAACAAGCAACAATGTAAAATTGCAATTAAAAGGGCATTTGATGACGCACAAATCTGAGGAGTCATACGTACATGCTTCTGCTTGAACTGTGTTGAATAGTTTTATGAAGTAGTCTGTAGGTGCGCGCACGCACAGTTCATGCCAGTAAAACATCTTTAGAAAACCCTCCCAGCTTTGTACACAATCGGTGCATAGCCTGTACCCACCCTTCTTCTGCAATGTTTCAAGGTGAACACTTTGTGGCTATTCATTCAAGTTGTATCTGCGTAGATCCTATCCATATGATCTATACACTGCAAAAAGGCAAGGGTTCAAGTCACGTGGAGATAGCCTACACCTATACACCTCACATCTGTGTAACTTATGCATAGAGCTAATTAACATATGGTGGGGGGAGGCCAATGGGCAGAAGTCTGCTCATCCATTCACACATTGATTGTAAATAGATTTTAGTCATCTGCATGGAACTACTGTAAAGCAAATGCAAATATGCTAGATATGAAGCCCTTCACATTGTCAAAATGTACTGTCATCTGTATCTTTTCATAGCAACATAGTTAAGTCCTTATATTGGTATGTTTGTTTTTATAATATAAAGCATTGGGGCAGTGCACATAAAAAACCTTAAAAAGCAATACAGTAGTACCTTGGAAGTTGAACAGAATCCACTCCGGAAGTCTGTTCGATTTCCAAAACATTCGGAAACCAAAGTGTGGCTTCTGATTGGCTGCAGGAAGTTCCTAAAGCCAATCGGAAGCTGTGGAAGCCCCATTGGATGTTAGGCTTCCAAAAATAGTTCACAAACCAGGACAGTCACTTCTGGGTTTGAGGCGTTCGGGAGCCAAAACGTCCAAGAACTAAGCTGTTTGAAAACCAAGGTATGACTGTATAGAATAATCATGAAGATGATTAGCTATGCAAGGAAAATTTAAAGAACTACAATGGCATGTTGGCACACACACAAAAAGCAAAGAGACCCCTGGATGCAAGAAAACCTGATGAATATCTACTGGAAGAGTGTTCCACAGCACAGGGCCAGCAACACTCAATGCCCAGCTTCTGGTTAAGGTTAGCACTTCTGTAACATGGGTGACAACTAACAGCATTCCTCAGGATAATATAAAGCAGGGATGCAGACCCTGTGGCCCTCCAGCTTTCATTGGACTCCAACTCCCCTCAGCCCCAGCCAGCATGGCCAGTGGCAAGGGATGCTGGACCACAACATCTGGAGGGATAACATCTGATATAAAGGGTTAAAAGTAATTGAGGAGAAAAATCAGTGTGTATGATTAATGACAAACGCAAACACACTTCAAATGTAGTCAGCATGCTATAGTTGTGGTGTCCGTTACTGACTAAGATGAAAACATCATTAAAAGCATGCATCTGGTGCTACAGAAATGTACCAAAATAAAAGACAAGTGTAAATAGGCTGTCTTTGGAATTACATTCATTAGGGAAGAAATATACTTAGTGGAGATTTTAACAAAAAGTAACACAGCGGTTTAGCTTGAAGAGTGAGTGAAGTGTTTACTGCATTGATTGACCTTGAAAAAATAAGAGGTTGTTGTGGCTGGTGCACTTTGGGCCTAGTAGGATAGAAGGCATGTAGGCCACTAGTAGGTAAAAGCCAAAGCCAATGACAGGCAGAGCCAGCTGATTCTAGTGGTGTCCCTATCCTCCTTCCTGTTGAGGCAATGCTGAGTTTAAGGGGAAATTTACAGCCAGTGTCACCCTGTGAACTGGATTTAAGTAAGAAGGCAGCAGATGAGGGCAGGCTGGGGTTGGCAGGGCGGCGCCCCAGTCCCCAATGGACCGGGCTCCACTATATTAAAGGAAAACTAACTCATCACAGTCGTCATTTTGTTAAGTCCTAACAATTAGGAATTCTGTAATAACAACCAAGATGTTTAGATTCTGACCGATACCATAAAACTGATACCATACCAATTCTGAAATCACATATGAATTGACGGAGTTGCAACTGAAGAACATCCAACAAAACAAATGAAATGTATGGGAACACCAGAATCATTTTGCTCAATACAAATTCATAAAATCCCCTCCTCTGGCAAAAGCATAATCCAAATGCAAGTCTCCATCAGATTAAGCAATTTATAAAAGATGTTAAAAAATATTAAAATTCCTATGAATTGTTAAATGACTGGGAGAAAGGGAAGCTATGGTACATATTTCCACCAGAATTACAAAATGCAGAGGCTTATTCTCAAGTCTTTTTCTATCTACATTCCTGTGACAACTGACTGCTGTTGTTATTTTTAACATTTCAACACTGTAGATTTTTCCCCCTATAGGCAATGTTCCATCATGCAGAAAACAGAGTACTGATGGGCCCAGCATGTTTAGCTAGTAGCAAAAGTCATTTTCTCTATTCTCTATTTCAAAAGAATTTTGTGTAGTTCAAAACAAACAAGAAGTGGGGAGAAGCTAATGCCTTACTGTTTAATCCCAAGGGAATTGCCATTCAGTAACCTCTCTTATCAACTAGGTAACTTACTGAAATGAATTGAATTGACTCTTTCTTGCTGATGATCATCCATTCATCTCTGCCTGTTTGAAGTGGAAATGCAGTTTCTTTCCTTTCTCTTCTCTTTCCCCACCCCCCAATTTTGCTAGAATTCTATCTCACCATTAGCTTCACTTTGACCTTCATCCTTTTTTGGCTGGTGATTTCCAGTATTTTCAAAACTTTGCACCTTTTGTAACAGAAACTGGTCTATGGAAGTTATCATATTTACTCACTTTGAAGTCATTCATATCTCTGCCCAACAGAAGTATAAATTAAAGTAACTGATCACAACCACATCTTTATTTATTTTATATCATGGGGTTTTAAGCCTTTTGGCAAAATCTGCCTTTTGAAATTGAGACATCTGGAAAAGTCCCAGGGTGAGGGTAATGAATTTGGTGTTGAGTCCAGCAGGAGGAACAGCAGTAAGGTGAAAAGAGTCTTAGAGTCTTATCATATCAGGTATTATCAGGTATTCTATAAACATTCACTGGCAAACTGATTAATATGATTTTACCTATAGCTAAAAGCTTCAAACCACACACACACACACACACACACACACACACACACAGTATATCATGAATTTCACCTTTCACTTTAATAATAGTCAAATCCTAACACTGTACTGCCCAAGGAAGCCCATACTGTATTCTTTCTTCTAGCACTTTAGCCTGAAGAAAGCCAGTCAACTACTTTTGCGAAAGTATTGCGAATGTATTGGTAGATCTGTGGCATAGAAAAGTTTGAGAAACATTAAGCGGGGGGGGGGGCACCTGTGGTGCTGGAGGAGACTCTTGAGAGTCCCATGGACTGCAAGAAGATCAAACCGATCCATTCTTAAGGAAATCAGCCCTGAGTGCTCACTGGAAGGACAGATCGTGAAGCTGAGGCTCCAATACTTTGGCCACCTCATGAGAAGAGAAGACTCCCTGGAAAAGACCCTGATGTTGGGAAAGATGGAGGGCACAAGGAGAAGGGGATGACAGATGAGATGGTTGGACAGTGTTCTTGAAGCTACCAGCATGAGTTTGACCAAACTGTGGGAGGCAGTGAAGGACAGGAGTGCCTGGCATGCTCTGATCCATGGGGTCATGAAGAGTCAGACATGACTGAACGACTAAACAACAACAACAACAACAACATATATCAGCCACTAATACATATACGGTATATATTACACACAAACACCCCTCTTCAGTAATAAAAGCATAGGAAGAACCCTGTGGCATCAGTCAGTCTAGTCCAATAGCCTCTTTCCCATGTCATAACTATTTCTCACCAATGATAATATTAATCTATCGTATAAGGTTGACACAGGGTCACACAGAAACAAGAACAAATCACAGGGTGCATTATTTATTATTCATTAGTTCTAAACATAATCTCTTCTACAGTGACAAAAATGAATAAAAACAAGAGGTGTCAGTGTTACTACAATAGTTAACAATGTTGTACTGAGTAATTTATATTATGGTTTGTTGTTTCAATGACCTTGACAAAGGTGGTAACAATTGACAAATGCTTTGTGTTGGGACTTTGATACTGTATATTTTATTGGCAGTGCCTATTATATGCCTACTAAGAAGAAAAGCCCACTAAATTACTTGAGGCTTAATTCCAGATAAACAAGAATGGGATTGTGACCTAAAACTTATATATATATAGCATAATACTCATGCCTTGTTTCTCTTTCTGCCCACCTGTGTTCTCCATTTTGGACCAACTGAACTCAGTTCAGCTTCTACATATGTATGCTTTGATCCTCTCATTGACACTGTTGCTATAAAGCTTTTTCACTGTTGTGTCTTTTTGGGTAATGTTGTGATATTGTAATGCTGTGATATTGTGTGGAAACAGTTTCCAAAAGCAGCAGGGTGTGTGTGTTTGTGTGTAATAAATGTTATTCTATTCTATTGTATTTTATTTTTATTTTTCAAAGTGAAAAGTTGTAAATATGCAGCTAAAAATCTCCTGACCAACAAAACCAGCTAATATAGACTGTGAAGAGTTATCGGGAATGAAAAACAATACAGAGAAAAAGTGTGCTGTGACAGACACTTCCAACTTTTTTAAAAAGTGAAAAGCGTAAATTTTATATTTTTTTATGTCAGAAATAACTGCCACAGCACACTTTCCCCCCATATTATTTTTGCATTCCCACTAGCTCTTCACAGTTTATTAGCAGAAGCCTCTTTCTTCCCCCTTAAGGTTTTAAACTCTGCTTGAATGGATCTTGTGTAATTTATTTCTCTGCCACTTTTCATCTTGTTCTTTGATTCTATTATTTTGGTCTTCTTTTTCATTAATCATTCTGCTGGCCCACAGAGGAGGTAGCGTCGTGGTAAACAATGATGCCCTTCACAGTTTTATTGCTCCTTCAGACCTTTGAACACAGCCGGTTTCACAGGAATTGCAGCTCTTTGTTGAATTATCTTTTTTTATTTCAAGCTAGAACATTAAACAGATACAGTTTTGTATTTGGTGGAGGCTCTATATGGTCTTGCTTTTCACCACACTGAGGTTGTATCAGCAGGTTTTATAAAGAGAGAAAAGAAATGAAGTTTTCCTATCATGCTGGCTGAAGCAATGAATTCACAGTAGCTACATATAAACCTCATACCTAAGTTACTCATAAATTTCCTAGCTGAGACTGGAGATGCTTGAGGAGTTTGATTTTTATTTTTTATTTTTTGCAACTTCTGATATAAACTGACATGATTCACACCTTCTGGACTAATGTGTGGATCCGAATGTGGTTCACCTTTGAATTTTACATTTCTCCAAATTTTGCAACGTAGCTCTCAGGTTCAAATAACATATGGCCATCTAGAATGCCTAATGTGACATAAATTAACATTCAAAATGCATGTATTTAAATGTGAACTTTTGCACGAGTCTGTGTTGTTGGTTTTTTTTAAAAAAAAATCACAGATTAATGCAGAAATGGAACAGAATGGGCTTATGAATGAACATGTGTGAAAGTAGGACAAAGTTAGTTGTGATTAAGACCTAATCCCCACAGAGTGTAAACCTGTGGTCACATCCACACCATACATTTAAAGCTTCACCTAAAGAATTCTGGGAACTCCAAGTCATCCAGTTTATTAACTCCAATGATGCTAGAGAATAGCTGGCCTCTTTGTTCTCACTCACTAGTATTTCAGAAGAATTCCTATCTTCAGGTCAACGGTGCTACTATGATTGCACTTTGAGGACCCCAGGACTCTTCCCCCCCCCAAACAAATTCACACATACACATATTTTAGTTTAAGGTTGATGGGCCAATAATTTAGACCACAACTTTATTGATTGTGAGTGGTATTGGCTTAGGCATTGACAAACTATAACTGACTCCTGCCCACCCTGCAGGGAGTCTGGAAGGGTAAACCAAACAAGGGAGCTATAATAATTTATAATAATAATTTATTATTTATATCCCGTCCATCTGGCTGGGTTTCCCTACATCAATGCAAATCGGCTGAAGCTCACCCCAGTGTTCCTGTGGTCCTGGCATGGTCCTGGCATGGCACTAGCCCCTCAAGCAGACGTCGGACGAGATCCAGGACTCCCAGATTCCTTTAATGGAATACCCTTTTCATGGAGGGGCAGGTGATGGCCACACCTCCCCTCCCTCACACAACACTAAGTCAATGCCTAACCACCAAACCTTACAAAGTTGTGACAATTGCTAGGAGGTGGGTGAAAAGCAAATGGCCAGTGCCAATCTGCCAACTGGAAAAAAATTCCTACCAGGCCCCTGCCACAAGACAGGCAACCAACCGAAGTCCCAAGCAAGGCCAAAGGACCTATACCAAGAGGGAGGGTGGGCGGGAGTTCAGCAGCGTGAAGCAAGTGCCCATGACACCTCGCGCTGCTGTTTAAATACCCTGCGATCGCGTCCGCCCCATTGGCTATTGTGGCCAGCTTGATCGCAGGGACCATCCCAGGAGGAGCCAGGCAATGCCCATCCCCAGAAATCAGCGGGTCCCGAGGTCCCGCGCAGAAGCAGGACCCTCCATGAAGAGAATCCCATTTATTCGAAGCTGGCTCGAAGCAGAGTTAATTACTAGAAGGGCAGGGCCACCTCTGGAAGAGCAGAATCAAGTTCAATAGATCAGAGGCAAGATAGCTATGCAGGATCACAATAGGCAAGGAAAAGCCCAGCCTGTTCGTCAGAACCTTGGACAGATCACTATGAGAACAGTTTTCTCAGCAGCAGTTCTGAGACCTTTTGAAAGTTGGCTTGTCTGGACTTGCTGTTAAACCCATCCCCTCTGAGGAGCTGTCTATTTTTCAAAGGAACATTGGGTAGTCAATGCCTATGGCATTGGGGAGGTAAGGACTACAGCAGGGGTGCCCTCCATGTCTGAAGATACAGATAAAGTCACTTATTCTGGCCAGTAACATCTACAGGACTATAGATTCCTCATCCCTGCTGGACACAGATACCTGGGAGGAAGCCTTATTGAAGACAATGGTAAATGCTTCCAAGTAAGGATGCACAAGATTACACAGTTAAATTCTTTGTCTTTCTGCTTGGATGATGGGGTTTTTTTTATTTTTCCAGTTCTGATTCTTATATTGTTATCTTAACTATTCATTACAGCAAGCAACCAAAGCATTCTTATTTAAGAATATCAAAGCTTATAAAGGGATCCTTTAAAAAAAATTCAAAACATACAATAAAGCCTTTCAATAAAACTACCTTTGTGTGTTTAGGAAAGTATGTAAGCTATTAAAGTACAATTGCTATGCTTGTCACACAGTGTTGTAGGGTATTTGCATTCTAATTTCTGCAGCGAACTCACCTGGAAAAATGTTGATTTTCATGCTAACTGTGTTCAAAGCATAGTGTATTGCACTCAAGTCAATATTTTCCCAGACTTCTTTCCTGTTAACAAAGTCTTATTGAATTTCACTGCCTTGACATTGTCTCCCGCCTGCAATCAGTAAAGTGCCATAAATTACCTACAGTCCTGTGCCAACAGAATCAGCCGGATGGGATAAACCACAGGAAGATCCATCAAACCCTTAGAAAACTGAGTTTAATATTTTTCGACATGCAGAGAATGGGGAAAGAGCAAAATGTTGTGCTTTTACTTGCCTACAGCCCTTGCCAAATGCCTCAGACCACAGCCAGATATGGAAACCATGGGGGATCTGTTGATGCACACTTTCCACATGCTACCATAGTTATTTGTATGGGTGAAGGTGACCTGCACATTTTCTGTACATACTTTCATCTCTCCCCACTACTGTCAGTTTGCACTAGAATTACTCTGGACATACTTGAATTAACACTTTGCTCTTTGATGAAGAACCCTCTAAGGTAACATAAATGGGAACTGGAGAAGGCCATTGGGAGATGCAAGTCAATTTTGGGCACTGGGGCTCAGCTGTGAACACAGAAATTCTGAACTAGAGGAGTTCATTTCCACCATCACCTGCATTCTGAAATTCACAGTCAACACGGATCAAAGCATACTTGAAGAGAAGAGGCTGACTTTCAACGAGGTTTAGACATAATTCAGTTTCTTGCTGCTTCAGTTACTATAAGGTCAAACTTCCAAAATTTTACCAATCCCCCTGCCCTGGTAAATGGAAAATTGCTGCTGCAGTCCAATGCACACTTACCTGGAAGGAAATCTAATTTAACTCAGTGGGGCCTTACTTCTGGGAAGACCTGCATAGGATTGTGCTGTAATATATATAGTGCAGGAATTAATTTAAAATAAAATAAACAAAACAGGCAAGATGTGCTGCCGCACTACAACACATTCAGATTCTTCATGTGAACAAACTAAGCCCTATCCAGAACAAAAGCTCGTGATATAAGACCTTGGTGTCTCACATGTTTGTGCATGATTTAAAATCAAAGCTATTTTCAAATAAACTGCACTTTCAAGTTCTTAGAAATGGTTTTTTGAAATTATTGACAAAGAAAGAGTATCTTGACCACATGCTTCTAAAAGTTCCATCTCTGCGTGTCTCTTGTTTTGTTTTGTTTTTGTATATGCTGGAGGGATTTCCCCCTTCCTTTGTCGAAGAAAATCAATAAAAAGAGAGTTTTGTGCTGTCTCTGTGTGGGGTTCTTTTGGTATCTTTTTAAAGAGGATTGGTCCCAAGAGCAAATAAATGACCAGAGAAAGGACAAGTGCTGCTGAACAGCAGCAAGGAGTCTGATCAAGTACACTGTGTGATGGTTTCTGACACCAATTTAAATGGCTACCTCATTGTTAGCACTGTCCTCCTGCACAGCAATGATTCAATCAATCTGGCTTGTTGCCAGACAAAAGAGACAGTCTTCAAACTCTGTCAAACAGATATACAAGAGATCATTCCTGAGACAGGAGCCTCCATCTCTGTGAGAAGTGCACTGTGAAATGCCTCCAGCAAAACTTCTCCGGGGGCAGGGGGTGATCAGGAAACCTTGCAAATGAAACTAGAGAAGTTGGTGGGACTTGCCAAGAGCTGCTTGCAGTGCTCATTTTTAAATGGGTGGCATCTTCAACACATATACCCCCCCCCCAAAAAAAAACCCTCTTAATTTGTTCACAGTTAAATTAGGAGTCATTTCAAATTGATGGCCTGCTGTTGTATTTGCAAGGTCAGCTTTCATCAGACAAGACCAATTGCTACTATAGGTGTGTGCTCAGAGCTTGATTCTAACCACTTACTTCAGGGATGCGGAACCAGTGGCACTTCAGGTGTTGGACTGACAGAGCAACCCAAGCCTTCTTTGAACCCCTCTGCTCATCCCCACTGGCCTTCTGGCAACCACCACCTGCCCTGTGATGCAAGCATCGCTCTGCTGGTAGAGAGCTCACTCTTCTACCTGCTGAGCAGGTGGGTGGGTGGAAGTGCTGCTAGCAGCATCCACACTGCCAGCAGCCGATTGAGAGCCCCAAGGAGGAGAGACGAAGGACCGGGCAGAGCCAGCCTGATAAGAGCTGGCCCTGCTGCCACCTTGTGAGTCAGGTCTGACTGAGGTCAATCAGTACACCAGCTCCAACCTCCACCTCTATCAGAGGCGGATTTAGACTGGTTCGGTCACACTGGGTGTGAAGCCTTGGGGATGTGGCAACTATGCTTTAGAATGGAGTGTGAGAGGCGGGAAAATTTTTGGCATCTCACAGGGCACCACTGACACTTGAGACCCCAAGGTTCACCTCTGCCCCCATCTTCTGGTCCAGCCAACTGCTCTGTAAAACACCACCAGCCTGGGGGACAGGTTTTGATTGCTATCTAAAACTCACTATCATCCCCAGCCGTTGACCATGCTGGCTGGGGCTGATAGAAGTTGGAATCAAACAAGATCAAATAGTTTCCTCATTTTTGCTTCATTCAGTTTCAGAACCTGCCATTCCTTCCTGACGTTTTTATGTTCTGCCTGACACAATTGACCTGACTGAACAAAAATCCTTTCCAAGCCATATATGAGAATATATTTTCCCAGACTCATGAATCTGGTTGTTTCAGTCAGAGATTTATTGATTTTTAAGTGGATTTCCTTGGCTTTGCTGTTCAGTCCTGGCCAAGCCTGCCCTAGACCATCAAGTGGTTACCATACATGTAACTCTGTGGAGAAACTCTGTGAGGCAGTGGGGATGGTTTATTTCCCCTAGTCCAAGCCACCTGGCATTATGTACACAGAAGAAAATGAAGCATTGATGGTTGCCTAGCCAAAATGCTGCCTTCTCATGCCCTCACATGACAGTGCCCAAACAAACCACACAAGCAACATCTAAACAAACAAAAAGGGAGGAAATAGCATTTTGGGTTTGTTGCAAAGACCGCTCAAAATGTGTCAGCCAATTATGATATGAACAATGTTTAGATTACACATCTCTAAAAAGAAACATGTCTTTTGTGCTTTATTTGTCAGTAACAATTGAGCACAAAAATAACATTGATTGTGGTGCTTTGTGCATTAGAGTTAATAGCTACAATTGAAAGGTGTAACCCTGTACATTTTGCAATTACTTTTTGAGAGACTGTTCCCATAGAATTCTCAAACTTCTCTTTAAAAGTCTCCCAGTTTCAAGAAATAGTTTGGGGATTTGATGCAAGAGTTCTTAGTATTCAACTAGTGACCTTGCAATATTTTCAGTGTAAAATTCAAATTTCTTTTTGCATTTAGGGGAATTTTATAGGTGGGAGACTTGTGTGGATGCTCAAACAGTGCAGAAGTGAAAACATACAGCAGGAACTGGGATCATGACTACTAGCCCTGACCTCCGTACATGCTTGGAAATTTAACAGAGGCCTATGCGCGCACACACACACACACACACACAATGCTCTGAGCATGCAATCCATACCTTCAGCTTTTGCAAATTCAGAGCAAGTGTACATAGGCCCTTGCTCATGTTCTGGGCAATGCATGGCAGTTAGGGTTAGGGCCAGCTGCGGGGCTATGATTTCCTCTCCATGCATTATAAACAGTCCACATCAAACTTTGCTGATTTTGGATTGGTTGCATATGCAGCAATTTCCTCTATTCCATACATCACACATCTACAGAGCAAGAGGGTGGGTGAGAGAGAGAGAGAGAGAATTCCTAATTTGGAAGATTCTTCATGGAATATTCTCTTTTATTCCTAATTGTTCTCTTCTCCACCTTCCATTGTTAAATTCTGTTCCAAATAATGCTTCCCTTTATTGCAGATATTCCTCAATATGATTTGTTCTTAAGGTCTCATTGTCACAACTTCTCTTTCTCAGAAGTCTCTTCTCCACACAGCACGCACTCAGATATCTCAGTGTTTACTGATGCTCCAGCAAGACACGGAAATTTACAGATCTTCTGCTTACAAGAGTCACATCACTAATTTGTTAAGTCTTCAGAAAACAAATTGGTTCCCTACCAAGCTTTCTAACCTTCCAAGGGGGGGGGGTGGAACCCTTACAAAATGTATACTGTCTCTTCAACTATTTACAGAAGTGAAGGCTGTGCAACTGATTGCTGAAAATATTCATTTTGGCAGGACTAGATGTGAAATTTTGGGAAGCCAAGACCTTCTTCAGCAATCACAAAGCTGAAAAAAAGGTTTACAAACTTGAGCATTCTTACAAAAACTGAAGAGTTGTGACATATGCTTGCATTACAACTCTTCAACTCACTATCCATTTTGACTTGATTACTGGATGGAGCTACTTGTGCCTGAACTCAGTACTGACATTGAGAGTTCCCATCTTGATCCTGAGATAAACATGTATCTAAAGCTTCCAAGAGCCTTTACTGAATGCAAGTCTTAATGGTTCATATTTTTTTTAAAAAAAATCATGGGTCAATTTTAAAGAACGCTTGGAGCATCAAAGTCAGTGGTTCCTATACACACAATGAAACTCCAGGTTCATCTGATTTTAGTAGAAAATGGAGATGTTTCAACTTACTATGCAGATATCACTTACGTCCCATCTGTACATTTAAAGCAGTATTATACCACTTTAAACAGCCGTGTCTGGGAGCTGTCGTTTGTTAAGATGCTGTGGGTTGTAATTCTGTGAGGGGAATAGGAATCTCTTAAGAACTCTCAGCAGATGTTTCCTTGATGTAGGAAGTTATGTGCATCCTATATATCTAGGGTCATGGGTCTATTCAGCAGCATGTGCTTGTGTTGAGTGGCGTGGTTTCAACAACCTGCATCCACATGTTGAGTTCAGTTGTGTGCTCTTGCAATGGTGTGGCATGTCCTGTATAGGCAAATTCCTACATGTTAGTTATGTCTACGGCTCTCAGATACGGTTTATTTCCTCTGCACTGTGTCCCAACATCCAACAGATTGCATGTGATGTTTGACAAAACTAAAATTATAAAAATAAAAAACCAACCCCCTACATCTTTTATGCATGTGTTCTTAATAGAGCTAGGCAGAAAGTGGAAGAAAAAAGATGAAACTGAAACTACACCCCTTCCACAAGAGGCCCAGAGGGCAGCAATGTGAGAACGGGTCTTCTCTGTGGTGGCTCCCTGTTTGTAGAATGCTCTCCCTGGGGAGGCTCAATTGGCACCTTCATTACATAACTTGAGGCACCAGGCAATATTTTTTTATTATTATTTATTTTTGCTGCAAACAGAGTTTAAGCCTACCAAATTCAGGCAGATCCATCCACTCAGGCGTTTTCATGCAAGGAACCTTCCAAGTGATGTCCAGGAAGAGGGAGTTAGACAAAATGGCTACAAATTGTTGTGGTGATTCAGAGGTTTAATCAAGCTGGATTTGAGTTTGTTGGTGTCTCTGGTAGCTTCTCTCTCTGACATCATGGAAGTTGGCTTATATTATGGATGCAAGTTTCGTATTATTTTATGAATACTGTTGCTACAAGTTTGACATGGCCTTTGGCTGCAACAATAAACTTATGAACTGAATGCAAGTTTAAAGTTTTGTTTTTAAAGGTCTAATTTTATTATTTTATCACAGAATTGGATGCAAATTCTTAAAAGAGAAGCAAAAGACTGCTGACACCTTAGCCTATTCTTTATAGGACTCACTTGCTGGATCATCACCTTGTTGTGGTGAGAGGGCTTGCACGTTACTATGACCCTCGTGAGCGAAGCCGCCAGGAGTCTCGTACTCCCAGCAGGGTCACCCAAGGCGGTAAGGTCAAAGGGGAGGAGCTAGACAAAGAATTAAAAAACAACCGGCAGAACAGGTGGAAGGTCACTAGTGGCATGTTACAACGGCTGTGAAGGCGGATGAAGGCTGCAGCAGATAAGAATCTACCAGTCGTCGTGATACTCATGCCATCGGAATAGAGCCTTACTGCGACGACTGTGCAGTGGTCAGCATGCACAGATCTACACACAAAACAAATTCACGCACAGCCATCTTCCAAAAACCCATCCCAAACCCAACCCCCAAAGTCCCATGGCAATCGGCAAATAGTAACGGGGGCAGGACCATGAAATCTGGAAGCTCCTAGTCATGAGCCAGCACATGGGTGGTGGGTACAGATTCAGTCGCTCTGACTCAAGGAATGGGGCAGTTGAGCAGCTCAACAGCTGTATCCATGACTGAGCAGCCCTATTTAGGATCCACTCTGCTCACTCCTAAAAGGGGGAGGGGCTAGAAAAGCTGCCCTAAACATAGTCTGCCTCCCTTTTTCCCTGGCTGGATTGCCGTGCCTAGTGGGGTCACCACCCAGTGGTTGTAAAAGACAATTGAACCAGTGATCTTTCTTTAAAGAAAGCTGTGGTTGTAATGAATATAGAAACTGAAAAATACATGTAGATTTTGGACAGCATTGTCAAACTGTAGTAATTTGATAAATCATTTTACAGTGTCTGGAAGTTCTGGAAAACCTCAGAGGGTTTTTCCATATGTGTTTGGGAATTCTGGGATCAGAGTTACCTAAACAATATATAAATTTATTTATGCATTTAACTACTGCTTCAAGAATGACATTTGCCCCAAAATGGAAAGACAAAGTCCCAACGAAAGAAGAATGACTACAGAAATTAATGGACTATGCAGAAATGGCAAAACATACTGGAAGAATAAGAAATCAAGGCAACTAACTTTTTATTAAGGAATGGAAATCATTTATTGAATATTTACAAAGAAATTGTAAACAAATTAAGACATTAGCATGATTATTGTAAAAACTTGCAGTTTCTAATATACCGTATTTTTCGTCCCATAGGACGCTCCGTCCCATAGGACGCACCTAGTTTTTTGGGGGGGAAATAAAGGAGAAAAAAAATTACTTTATTTCCCCCCCAAAACCAGGTCGGGGGAACCGAACCAGGTCGAAGAATAGCGGGATGGCGGCGCTGCGCCTCCCTGCTGTCCCCCGAGCTTGTGGGGCTGGCCGATGTCTGCCCGGCGCGCGGGGCACTCTGCTTCAGTGGCAGGCTGCTATCCGCAGTGTGGGGAGCCCTGTGGGGAACCTCTGCAGGGCTCCCCATGCTGCGGATGTCTGCCCGGCGCGAGGGGCGCTCTGCTTCAGGGCGCCCCTCGCGCCGGGCGGCAGGCTGCTATCCGCAGCCTAGACAGCCCTGCAGGAACTCCCGCAGGACTGCCTAGGTTGCGGATGTGTTCCCAAAGTGCCGGGCGCTCTGCTTTCAGCGCGCCCGGCGCTCTGGGAAGCAGGCTGCTATCCAAAGCCTAGACAGCCCTGCGGGAACTCCCGCAGGGCTGCCTAGGCTGCGGATGTCTTCCTGAAGCCTGGAGAGCGAGAGGGGTCGGTGCGCACCGACCCCTCTCACTCTCCAAGCTTCAGCGAAAGCCTGCATTCGCCCCATAGGACGCACCCAGATTTCCCCTTCATTTTTGGAGGGGAAAAAGTGCGTCCTATAGGGTGAAAAATACGGTATATGAAATACCGTAGATAAAGAAAAGAACAAATAGAGTTAATTGGGACATGCAGAAGGGGGGGAGTGGATAAATTTATAGAATTGCTGAAAGATGGGGAGGGAGGTTGAGGTCTGATATGTGAGAATTGTTTAAAAAAAATTTTTTTGAAATGTTTATTTGTTATAAATGATAATTATAAATAAACTTATAAAAAAGAGGGATTTTGTTCTCTCTCTCTCTTCAGAAAGAAAATCCAGAAGTTGTCCCTAGATATTGCTTGATTAGAGGGCAAGATGATCAGACAAAAGCATTTTGATGCAAAATTCTTCTATGTTGCAACAAGCAGATACTAAAGTTTGATGTTGCAATTGAATGCAAAATAAATATTTAGGCATGATGGAACATTAATTTCAGTACGGTAAACTATGTCTTATATACAGAGATAAAGTGTTAGAATTGTGAAAATTGGGTGGGGAGTGTCAATCCATAGTTCCTTCTCAGAAAGATACCTGGCAAGATAAGTTTCCCTGGCACAATTCAGAGTCAGTGAAAAGTTGGTATGCAGAAGTGATTAGCAACAATTCTTTGAAAGGTCATTTATAATGTTGTGTTTGACATTCTCCAGAGTATCTCTCAACATTGGCACTTGGGTAAGAAGTTGCTTAGTTACAGCCATTTTATCCAGCCCACTGAATTTATTTCCTAAACCCTTTGCAATTTCCTCCCTTGGAAGTAATAAACCGACTGTATCTACTGACATTTTTCTGGGAGATTGATCTTTCCAGTCACATGGCTTTTGGAAACTTGATGCCTGCAGTCACATAGTTTATTTCTTGCGGAAAAAATTAAAATGCCCCCTAACATTTCCTCATGTCTCACAAAAACACATGCACTGTGCAACTCTATGGGATAAAAAGCCCATTGGAATATCCTATGCAATCAGAACATGTAGCATCCAAGATGGCTTTCTGGGTTCTCTCAGACAAAAAAAAAGAGGGAGAGAGTACGAAATAATTCAAGAGCCGATTCCCTGCGATCTTCTCAGATCGTCCAGATAATGTAATAGGATTTCATGGTCCAGAAGTACCAATATGGATGAATTATCCATGCCAGTCTGTAGGCAAAGATCATCCATCTGTGCCACCGAGGCTGTCTCTGTTCCAAAGCCTGGCCAGAAGCCAGACAGAAGGGACTGAGGCAGAATGTCAGGCTTTCCATTAGCTCCCAGAAAATATGTAATTGGGGGGAAAGGTTACATTTGCAACTAACAGCATTTAGAATGGTAGATTTCTTGAGCAGAAACACTAACCAGACTGCAGCTAACTAGAAGCAATGGGGGCAGGGAGGAGAATCTTAGAAATATTCATGTGCTTGAAGTTCTAGAATACATCACATGGTGTCAGGGAATAGTCGGAACAGGAAGACTGGGAAGTGGGCACTCAGTCTGATCAGCTTCTCTCTGAAAAGGAGGAGGAGGGGAAAGCTTCACCCCCGCCTTGTCTACAGCAGTTTCAGGAGGAGAGAGAGAGAGATGCTATACCATTCGAGGAAGAATTACCTAGTTATGAGGTAGTGGTGGAGGAAGGGGGGAGCGCAGCCAACAGAGAGCTCCCTGGACAGTATGGGGGATCCTCCACCTCCATGGGCCTGTCAGTTCCTCTGCAGCCTAGAACAGAGAAGGCAGAGGGGTGAGACTCCTGGGACTTCCCATTGGCGCTCAGGATGTTGTTGGGGATGGAAGCAGTGGTGCTCAGAGTAGCCAACATCTCTCTTTGGGTGGAGACATGGATTCTTGTCTTGCAACCAGATGACTGGATAAAAAGGACAATAAAATATGAACTGCTTGTTATTCTTGCCTTTGATGCTACTAGAGGGGAAGAGGACTCTCCATGCCTGACACATGGGATATGTATTCTATCACACTCTATTAAGCTGCTTGTTCTTGGAAAATAAAATTAGATGAATAATTATGAGTTCCTCGTGAAATGGGTTTAACTACTAACTGAAACAAGTGAGTCACCTTGCTTTTCTCTTTTCCATTTTTTATTGACAACAAAAAAATAAAATCAGCCCTGACCAGCAGGATGAAGAGGCCATGAAGATCACATTTGAGCCCTAGATCTGAGGTCCCCACCCCTGCTTAAGAGCCTATGCCTACTCAGAAATAAGTCCATCAGTTCAAATGAAGTATACTTCAAAATTGCTCTAAGTTGTTGTCTATTAGTTAAGAAGAAACTGAAAACAATAACCACATAGCATTCCCATTAATTTACCCAAATCCATCTTGTCCTTCATATCTCCATACCAATAGTAACGGGTTGCTCAGACTAAAAACTGCAGTTTCTTAAAATAAACTGCCTTTCATAAGAGACACTCCTCAGATGCCAGAGTTGTATTGAGGAAATTGTTTTACAAGGACAAGATCTTGCTTTTTGCTTTACTGCTGCTGTGAAATTGTTAAGTCTCCAGGGAAATTTCTCAGCCAACTATACAGTGAACTCCTTGTCAACTGCTAAACATGGTCCGATTCTTAATGATTAGACAAAGCCCACCAGATCTCTTCCTGGGGGGACCAAAAAAAAAAAAAAAGTGCTGAGCTGAAAAGGCTCCTTTTTCACACCAAGCGGCATTAGTTTCCCAAACTCCTAATTCTCATGGGGGGAAATTAAGACATTCGTTTTAATGCTGATAGGCATTTTAGCCATCCAAATTCTTCCTTAACAAAGCTCACCTGCTGTTAACACAACTACTTTTCCAGGGATGAGAAGCTTGCCAAGCAATAATAAATCCTATGAGAAAAACTAATTACATCGTCATGAAAGTTTGAGTCAACTTGCAACATGCTCAGGAGGGTGAACCATATAAAATGAGATGTGTTCTGTGGGAGTAGTTCCATTTGTTTACTATAGTTTCGGCCTCTTTTCACACAGCTTTGGGCATGTAATTAGTGACGGAATGACAACATCCACTTATCATAAAATAATTTAATCAAGGAACAAAAGCTTTCCTTGAGCTACAAAACCTAGAATTTGTTTTTTGTTTTTAAGTCATTCTGCTCTCATGGATGAAACAGTACATAATGAAACACACATAGGATAGTAATTTTTTTTTTTTTAATATACAAACCATAGTGAGTATTAGAATAGCTGGCACTGTTATGGGCTATGAGTGCATTGCTTTACCAGTAATATGGGTACATTTAAACAATAAGTAAACGAAAACAGCCACAAACTATACAATGCTTTACTCGTAGCTGAGATTCCTGCATTGCAGAGGGGTTTGACTAAATGACCCTCGGGGTCTCTTCCAACTCTACAATTTTATGCTTCTATAAGTCAATGAAGCATGAAAACCATGTTCAAATGTCTTATCAAAGTCATTAAAAGGATACTACATCCTACAGAAGATGCGAGCCTTCCCCCAGATCAATATTCCTTTTGTGAAAGGCTTAATTTGTCCATAAGCACAATGCTTGGTAATCTGCTCTAGGAAGGCATCATCCAAGACTTCAGTCTGGCTTGGCAGTCTATAGCAGACACCCACAGTAAGGTCACTCTTGTTTCTCTCTCCTACCATTTTTACTCATATGCTGTCAATCTTCTTTCCAGCTACAGGTCATGGAATTATTCACAAGTGTACAAATCCCTTATATATAATGCTGCTACTCCTCCCTTCCTGATTGGTCTATTCCTTTTGAACAGTTATAACCCGCAATTCCTACATTCCAAATACAGCAGTTCTTTCCAAGGATATCAGGACAAAAGGAATGAGGAGGTGGAAGGGGAAGGGGAACCAAAACAGTTGTATTAACAAATAAACAGCAGGCATGCAAAGCATAAAATAAAACATACCCGACAGGGGCTACCCAATCTCCCCTTCAGCTGCGTGGAGCCCCATGTAGAGCAGCAGGAGAAAGACCCCAACCGTCGGTCTCCCAGCATCAGGTCCTTTGATCTGGGTAGAAGGTCACTGGGCCCCTCCCACCTATGGCTTTTATAGCCTGCCTTGATGTAATCAAGTGCACCTGGCATTACTCATGATTAACCCAGGACCCTGAGATGGAATTAATACAGAGCAGCTGAGAGTCTCCCACTACCTGCAGCTGGCATCCAGCCAGCACTTGCAACACAGAAGAACCCAATAAACTCCCGACAGGTGTGTGACCTGGAGACCTCAAACTAGGGATGTTAAAGGGAAAGGGACATGCCACCTAACTCCTCGAAATACAATTGTCTTCCGCATTTCCACTACAAATGCCTACCAGGTCATACATGCCATCTTTTATGAAAAGATTCATGGAATCTTATGAAGAAACACTTCATTTGATCATCTTTCTTGGAAAGTCTAAAACTACAACCAGCAGGCACTATTTTTCTGTACAACTACTAAGCTTTGTTTTCCTTGCATGAGTATGTCTTGTTACTTTGAATTAAAAAATCATTTTAAAAAAAATGTGGAAAACTGAATTTAAGATTGAAAAAATGAGAAGCAAAGGGAGATTGAAATGTGTAGATTCATTCCTCCCTCCTTCAGACCTTCTCCAGAGCATGGTAATGCAGAGCAGTGGGGGAGATTAGTAGGGACAGGATAGAGTTCAGTGGCCACAAGCTGCACCCCTCCTCTCTCCTAATGCAATTCCACTTGTGGGAGGATTTTAACATCTGAATAGGTTTTAGGACTGTGGGAAATTTAAAGTTAGGAGGAAGATACTTAACCACTCTTAGGTGACTATTCCTCAGCTGGAAACTTAGCACAGTAGTTAATGCTGCATATACTCCATTAATATAACATCAGAGGTACCTAGCATGGGTGCATGAAAGAGAGACAGAGAGAGCGCTAATCATTTAAGTAAGAGTAATTAAGTTGTCAATTAAGCTGACAATCTTAACATCTGGTCAGCATAACCTTGCATCTTCACTCCCGGAGTGGCTCACATACAATTAGTTTGGGTGTTAGAAAATTATGTTTGTCAAAGCCAATTAGTATGAGTTGCATCTCGCTTTCTATTACTCAGAGTGCTGCACAGATTGCTTAGCAATTAATATGGGGCTGTCTGAAATCTGTGCTTGACAAAACCTTTTGTGAAGCCTTTGTTAACTTTGCTTGTATTCATCTGTGCAATTATGCATCATGATTTAGCTATCTTATCAACCTCCTTCAGCCCTAGTACACACATTGTGTTGTCTATTGAAGCAAGATTGAACAGGCAGAAAGATCCAGCAGCAACAACAAATGGTCAATTAAAGATTTGGTTACCAGACTTTTGCATGCCCTGCGAACTGGTTTTGAAATGAAGAATCAAAGCACTTACAAATTCACTCATGAATCAGAAGGCATGAAGATTTAAGTTAATAATCCTTCCTTGACATCAGTTCCATCGAACATTTCTGGATCCAATTCAGAATTGAACATAGTGAGTTAATATGTTTTTTTCAGTTTTGAATTTAGAAACCTCATTGCGATTTTGACAAGGAACATCTAGAGCAGAAGCAGAGTGCTTAGATTTTGTTGAACTCCAACTCCTATTATGCCCAGCCACCATCGCCAATGGTCAGCAATAATGGGAGCTGAAGTCCAGAAACATCCTGGGCTACAGGTTAGCACCCCAAATTACATGGACTATAGGAGATGTAGTTCAGGGTCCCGGGTACACTATCATGCCAGAAGTAAGGAAGAAAGGAGATGCTCAGTTCTCTAGATAGCCTTCATCAGTTCCATTGTTGCATGAGAAGACAGTTATGCTAGTTCAGACCAGTCAGATCACAAGGAAAGGGTGAGTTGGAAGTTTTCATTGAAAGTTTCTCCCTAGCTTAAATTATGATCCAAGGTAGCAAGCATATCTGGGTGTGGGAAGGTATTGTTGTTGCTCAGTTAGGGACAAGGTTAAGCACTTTCCCAATATGAACCTGCCCAGACTATGAGATTGTCTTCTGAGGACCTTTTCTGTTGCCGCTTCCAAAGGAGGTCTGGAGAGTGAAGATGAGAAAATGGGTCATTTCTGTTCACACCATCTATGGAAAGCTCTCCTCCAGGATGGCAGTCTAGCACCAACTTTTCACAAGTAGGGAAATCCATGTTTGCTTTCCCAGGAATTTGGGCAGCAATAATTATTGGATATTATTATTCTGCCTCGGTACTTAACATTTTGTGTGTGTGCATTTTTACTATTGTATTTTGTTTTCATAATAAATTGCTTCAGGAAGCAGTACATACATTTAGTAATCCTAACCAGAAGACCAACAAGAGAATGGTTAATCAATCAATTTATTGTGTATAGTCAAAGGCCTTTATAATGTATAGCAGGGCATAAGAAAAAAGCTTTCCTCTAAAATCACACAGCATAACCTGTAAAAGTTTACAGCATAAAATTTTTACAGCATAAAGTTTTAAAATTAGGAAGCATTAACATATCTGGAATTGGAGCTTCTTAGCTGCCAGAGCAAATTTGCCTACCAGATGTATAATTTGAAAATATTTATCAACTAAAAGTTTGATTGTCACTTCCTGGGTAGATCAGCCTGAGAAACTGTTAGGAATAGATGATTTTTTAAAAATTCTCTGGGCAATGTACATAAGGGGCAAATCAGCAAGTAATGCATGGTACAACAAGAGAATACAGGACTCTCAAGAATGTGATTCTAGCAAGAAGGAGATTCAACAAAACTGCTGAATCCTTTGCTAGTGTTATAATACCAAACCTATATCTCATGAAGAAAACACATTAGTTTTTGACAATACACAAGTTGTTACAGCACCTAAGATGACTTCTTCTCTGGTTGTGTAACAAAAGTCATGTTGGAACAAAGCTTCAAGGAAATAAATGACTTCTCTTCTCTACACTGTAGCCAGAGAGATATATTAGTGAAAACACTGTGTTAAAAAATAAACAGTCTAAGAACATAAGAAGAGCTGTGATGGATCAGACCAAAGGTCCACTTAATCATAGGAACTAAGTACTGTTCCCCCAGTAGCTTGGCCCTGTCTCCTGACCCTGGGCAGGTAAATGAGTTTTAATTTTTATGGGTTGGCTGATGAACTGATTTATACATATGTCACAATCAACTTACTGTCCTTAACAATGCATTGCCTGCCTTTTGATGTTTTTACAGGACTATTTAACAACAGTAATCTCTTGAAGAGTTTTAGCTCATGTGGGGTCTTGATTGGCAGGTGGCTGTGTCCAGCCAATCACAAGTGAGTCAGATACATCAGGTAGATGGTTTGACACCCTTTGCAAGTGGGGAGATGGCTGTTGGAGTGCTATCACTGGACTTTCCCATCTCTTTGTTAGCCAGAACCTAACCAGCACTTTGTGGATTCAAAGGGAGATGTGACTTTTCCACCACACCAGAATGGAGAAGAAGTCCTGCACCTTTGATACAGCATGGGGCCAGCATCCCATTAGGAAGAGATTCCCTAGCATAACATTTGACTAAAATTCACCCAACCATTCATATTCAGGAGAGGCTTAATCCCTGAAAACAAAGAGCTAGCTTGCAGATGTTTTTAGAAATATGTGTCCTGAGCTAGTGTGGTAAGAGCCTTCTCTCACAGCTGCCAAGAGAAAAGAAGAAAAACCACAAGAGGATCAATGATAAAATTAACAACCCTTAATACTGCAGGGAATCAATGTTAATTCAGTAAAAAAGATCTTTGGGGAAATAAAATGATGAGCAATTTTTTGCAAACTCATGCAACTCATACCCCAGAGAACGCAAATGTTTTTACAGATATATGTAGTTATCTTAAATCTCCTCCTTTACTCAACTTGTACTCATGGAAAAGCATGCTGGCAACTTCTTTGAATGTGTAGGTGAGAGGCCAGGAAGGCTAATGACATGTATCCTTTGCTAGTAAGGCACTTTGGTTAGCATTATCCTCCCAGCACAGCATGTAAAATAAAGACTAATTTTACCATGAAACACCATCTTGGCAATTTTGCCCACCGTACTGAAATATAGTTTTTGAAACTTGTACGTTAACAAGGTTTAACAACTGGGTTTTCCGTGTCAGAAAGCTAATTAGATAAAAGTAGATGTCTCTGTCAGAATTATATTGCAAATGCTAGCATTCATGGAAATAGCACCCTCTTAATTATAATTTCCTTTCAGCTTCCTCCCTCTTGGGAACATGCTTTAAGAATTGCTTTCCTTATTACCATTGTCCCCCTTTAACCCAAAAACAGCAGCTTCCTTTGGGAAGTTAATGCAGGAAGTAGGAAGGGTGTTTAAATATTAACAAAAGCAACAGCAAATATTTAGGGAAGGTTAACAATAAAGAATGGCAGTTTGTATATGATAACCACTGCCCCCCCAAAATCCCAAACTAGATTACTTTGCATTTAATCTCAAATATATTATGTAGCTGAATCTAACACGACCCATACATCTAAATAGATGGTCCACATTTTAATCCTTGCTGAAACGTGGTTCATTTTGTACCTATATAATTATTTTTCCTGCAGAAAACAGGTATTTGATTAGAAAACAAATTGCTAACTGGGGCTGAATTCGTAGTACCTGAGGATTCCCGCTAATCACTTTTGTCACTTCCAGAAGAGAATGAGAGACATGGGACGTGAAGCTGGAGGCTCTGAATATTCTGCCTGCATTTCCCTTTTCCTTTTTTTGCACTCCATACAAAGCTAGTATTATTTATCGTAGTTTGTATGCTAGTCAATGGCACTGTCTGGAGACCATTCGCTACTACATCTAGTTTGACCAAATAGGCAGAAACTGGATGCACAGCTGAATTTTAAATCAACTGTATGATGCTTGGTATTCCTGAGATTCCACCTGTGCCCTTTCTGTTAGGAGGCACTGAATCAATATTACAAAAGATAGGGTGGCTCTCTGTGGGAAATATAAGGCAAGGAGTGCCCACCAAGCCAGTCATGCTACTATGAGTTATGTGAGTGAAGGGAACAATATCCAGCAGTGTTCCTGGATAATGTCGCAGCAGTACTCAGCCGCTCTGATATTTGAATGATGGCACAAGTTGATCCCTGCCCACCCCCCATCACTGAGTTTGAAATCGTGGTCCCTACCAGGCAATTGGATCGGCAACATCCCTTTTTGTCCTACTCACAATTGAGCTACCTTGGCTGCTAGGCAGCAGCACTGCAAGCCTTCCCTCTTCCCAAGGTCAGTAGGTACTGGGGTTGATGCAAAGTCATTCCTACTAGCCCAAGTGGAGAAAAGGGGTCAGCTAAAGAATTAAATAGATCTGTCTTGTTTTGAATGTATATAAGCTGCTCTGGGAGCCTTCTTGGTGGGATACAAATGCTCTAAACAAATAAATAAAATGAACAAAAACCTCTGAAGGGGGGGTATTGTTTTGTTTTTGTTTCAATTATTCACTTCTGTTTTCATCTTGTATTTTATTCTGTCCTGAGACCCTGATGAAGGATGGCATGAAGAAGAAGAAGAAGAAGAAGAAGAAGAAGAAGAAGAAGAAGAAGAAATGAGGGGGCTAGGGTCCCTCGAAATGGCCTTGCTCAGACTGTGGAGCTACCACAGTCTGCCACTAGTTTGACTCTCTGCTAAAATACACAATTTCCCAAGCAATTTTCCCTGATACAATGCATTTTTGTGTGTTAGTTTTTACTCACATACATGCATTTATATGCACTTTACCATAGTAAATGCATTTCTGCACAGATTACTTGGCTGAAGAGCTGCAGTGCAAAATTTAGAGAAGTGTAAATTTTGAAGGATGACTATCAGTGTAGATTAGACAGGTTCATCTTTTAAAAAGAACTGAACTGAAATTTTCCTCAATCCTCAGTCAGAATCCAGTTTGCTCTGCCATTATGTGCCATATTCCGCTTCTTACAAATTGAACTATATAAAGATTGTTCAATATGGGTAACAGTGTATGCAACTAATCAATGTTGTCACCTTTATCCCTCATGAGTCTCTGTTCCGTTTTTCTTTCTAGTTAACTTGTGGCAGCGGCTGCTACTCTGGCCCCGGCTGCATCTTAAGCACTGAGGGCAGGGTCTGTCATTTTGTTATTCATTTCTCTCTAGCCTGTGCTGCACACTTCCTCTTCAATTATTAGTGTAGCCTCTGTCATGAATACTGAATAGCAGTGCTACCTCTAGATAAACTGTGTTGAAATGGAAAGTAACTGTAAAAGAGCACCAGCCATTAAGATTGCCTATGCCTAATGCACACATTCATATCAGTTCAATGGCCACTGGGAGCTCCATATGCAAGGAAGAGACTTACCTGCTCCTTTCAGTGTCAAAGCCATCAGATGCACAGGGAGAACTGTCCATCAAATAGTGAAGAAGTTGCACCTGCACAAACATGTTTGCAGCATGCCTGTATACCACCTTGTGGATCACTCTTATGTGCTATAGTGGTATGTTTCTGGTTGGCCACATTGTTGTTGTTGTTGTTGTTGTTGTTGTTTTATACCCTGCCCATCTGTCTGGGTTTCCCCAGCCACTCCAGGCGGCTCCCAACAGAATTAAAAGCACAATAAAACACCAGACATTAAAAACTTCCCTTCAGATGTCTTCTAACAGTCAGATAGTTGTTTATTTCCTTGACATCTGATGGGAGGGTATTCCACAGGGTGGGTGCCACTACTAAGAAGGCCCTCTGCTTGGTTCTCTGTAACCTCACTTCTTGTGGGAGGGGATTGCCATAAGGCCCTTTGAGCTGGACTTTAGTGTCCGGGCTGAATGATGGGGGTGGAGACGCTCCTTCAGGTAACAGGATGTTGGATCTTTTGATCTGGCCCAGCAGGGCTCTTCATGCATGCATGATCCCACTGGGTGATTTTATTTCAGAGCCAGATTTAGTCATGCCTAGAGAAGACCTATTAAAATTAATAGAACTTAAGTTAGCCACACCTAACTTGTCAAGCCAACGCAACTTGTAGATCGAGAAGGGGAAAACAAGTGGCAATGGAATGGAATAGGCAGTGGGCAACTGAGGGGTCAGACAAATAGCTGGCAGTGACCAGATGGTAAGACTTGATCTGTGCAAATAGTCAAGGGCTATCATGGCTAATATGTAGCTAAGGCAGCCTCCAGACTGTCAGCATTTTGTGGGAGCATCCTGGGGAATTTGCAAATCTCTATTTCTAAAGGCCTTTTTTCAGTTAGGAGTGTGGAATAAGCCAAGATTCATAGGAAGATGATGAAACACACTGCAAGCAACTTATGATAAATGTAGGATGAATGCATACAATCATACAACTGCCCCACAAAGGAATCAGAATGAATGTTTATTAAAAGCCAGATATAATCTAACCTCTGTGTAAGCCTTGTGCAAGCAAATCAGGATGAGTGCTCAATAAATAGGTCATCTAGAGGAGCCCTAAGCCAAAACCACTACTAGTTAGTGAGGGAAATGGGGGGGGGGGGTCTTCCATTCTCCAAAGTGCCACATTCATTCATGACTTGCACAAAACCTCCCTGGTTGTCATACTCCTTGCCTAATAAATGCCTTTTTCTTTTATAGAAACCATCCCTACCCTGTCACAGGGCTAAGTTAAATCATACACTGTGGGTGCCCCCACCAAAAAAAGGATTTAATTAAAACAAATCCCTGGAATTTCAGGCCTCAGGTAGATGAGCCAACACTGGCAGCAGCAGCAGCATCTGACATCAATTAAAGGAGTGACCTTGAAAATATTTTAGAAGTAATACCATGAATATATTAAACATCTCCCCACCCCCGTTAGTCACAGCAGGTCTGATTTTTATGAATTATGTAAAAACTTGCATCAGTGTTTCAAAGTGATAGATGTGACACAACTACACAATGGAAACAAAACCCTTAAGCTCAGTCCATACAAAGAGGGAAGTGGAAGCAGTACTTCTGCTTAAAAGAATAATTTCCAGTGAGATTTGGGCTGCAGTCTGTAGTGAGGACCCGCTCACCTCCAGAATGAAAGGACATCTCCAACTTTCCAGATGAAACCTGGAGCAAAAAGTCCAGGAGATGTGTGAGGGCCCTAACACTAATGTGTCTGGTCACTAAATCCAGGATCACAACCTCTGCTGTATTCAGCACCATGCATCACTGAATCTGCATGAGGGAAAGTTTCCTCCACACACACACCCAGCTCATATCAGATTGGCTCAGAAATAAGCTGCAGAGAAAGCCCATTCCTGGAAGTGCAGAACTACTAAGAGGTTGTTCCTTAGCTCCTTGGCCTAGTCCTATAGCCTTCAAAGCTTTGTTGCTTTTTCAATTCCTGCCAGTTTCACATGGATCTTCTATTCTTCTACTGGGTCTGAGATTTACCCTGTCTTTCCATAGCTCCTCCATCCATCTGCACATCCTTCTGCCTCTTCCTCCTGCTCAGCACAAAGTATAGCCTTCACCCACCCTTCCGCTTCAACATCTGCTTCTCTATTCACAGCGCCTACTGTCACCTAGAGGAAGACCAAATAATGGGCCTGGCTGAGTAGAGTCCTAATATTTCTAAGATGCACAAGACCGATGAAGTTAAACACTGGAAATCCTAGGAAAGGTTACACTTATGAAAAATGTATGCATAAGCTCTTCAGGGCAAACTTAGCTGTGCAAGGAGTAACTGAATTTGTTTTGGTAGGAGTGTATGAACTGAAATGCATTAGGATCCCAAAACATATTTAATGTTGTGAAAAATGAGTAGAGATTCAGTGGCATGTTCTATTTCCTCCACTATCAATCATGTCAGTCATTGATATAGAATAAACTTAAAATATGCCTTTCTGTGGAGGGTGTGTGTGCCACTAGACTAAATTTAGTTTAGCAAGTTGAAATTGCTTTCCATGAACTTTGTTTTCAAAGGGAAATTACTTCCAATCCACTTTGTCAGATATATTTAATATACCAGATTTTGACAGCTGAATCATAATCCCAGGTTACTTATAAAGTACCAGCTGTTTTAGATCATGGTCATGGTGTAATAAGGGGAGCAGGTGGAGCTGTGATCTAAACCACTGAGCTTCTTGGGCTTGCTAGCTTTACTATTTCTGTATTGCTTCCCCCACCCCAAACCCTAGCCTTGCCCTTCCTCTCCACTTCCATGCAGGTACATCAACTGTGCTGCCTTGTGACCTCTGGCTCTCTCTCTCTACCACCCAAGCTCCAGTTGTTTTTCTAAGCTGCTGTTGGTGTCCTCTTCACCCCACCAGCCCCAATGAGCAGCTGCTACTGCTGAACAGAATTGCACTGGAAGAGCATTAAAAGAATTAGGTAGCTAGATTAGAATATTCCCCAAGGGAAAATGTCCTTTCCTCAGTCACTTAATGCAATTTCGTGCTTACCTGTCAATCATCTCCCTCTCTTACACACACCCTTTTGTAAAGTTATGCTCTCTCTGTCGCTGACTCTCCGTGCCGTACAATACTATGAAGACTCTGTTTTGCTCTGCATTCATCCATCAGTGTCAGAACAGCTTTACAGGAGGCAGCCACTTCCCAAACGCCACTGAATCTCATTTGTGGAGATTTTAATGAGCAACAGGAAGGTTCAAGTGTAATGAAGCAACCTCTCTTTCACAGATGTTAGCTGACAGCTGAATTGCCATGTCGGCTGTCCTTGTTCTCTCCTATCATTACCTTTTGGGAGAGATGGTGTTGAAACTTAGGTGAAGAATTGTGTTTCCTCTTCCTTTCTCTGCCATTCCGTACAGGTGGAGCAATCCATACTCTCAACTATGTATGACTCTGCTCTGCATAAATATTGTTATGAGTTGGTGGAGAATTAGGTTGAATGCCTGGGCCCCCTTCTAATTCTTGGAATAGCTAGGCTAGATTCTTGCTGATGTGATCTACTGCATGATGGGCCGTTAAGGGGAACAAAGAAAGTGGATCTGTGTGAGATGGATAAGGGGTGGGGGCCTCTCCCCCAACTCACAGTTAGTTAGAAAAGCAAAGCCAGAGCCGGCAGCTGAGTGATGTGGGCTAGAAGCAAAGTAGCAAGCTAGTCAGTGACAAAATGGGAGTGATGATTTCTCTCTGAATCAAAGACTGCAGCTGTGGGGGAAAGCAAGGCCCATTTGGAGTGTTAATGTTGCAAACCGCTCCATTGTGGGCTCAGGTTGTATATATGTGTAAATAAACCAAACATCACAAAGACATCACAGTCTCCGCAGTTCCTCATTGCAAAAGAAACATGAAACCTGGGTAAGCACCTCGAATCCTGGGAATCTCAAACCACTCAGAGGTTGGAGTGGTGTGCAAAAATATAATCTGTCCTCCCATTTAAAGGTCAGGCTTAATAAGGAGCTGGGTTTTGTTTTTCCTGGGCAATGTGCTTCTTAATTGACTCTTTAACATTCACAAGGTCAGAGTCTTCAACTTTTTGACAGAGAATTGCAAAACAGCAGTTTGCAGGCCACTCTTCCCACCCCCTCAGGATCTCCTTGGAACTCCTGGTTTCTGTTGGCTATATATTCTCTTTGTTTATACCAGCTGTAGTTTTTCAGTTGGAATATGACAGGATGCAACATAGGAAAATGTGCTCCTCTTCAGACTGTCTTTATCATTCTCACCCTTTCTAGGGAATTAGTCCAAATGTGCCCCAAGTGTGTGCCCAAGTGTGTTTTAAACTGTTTGAGATCATCCAGATAAAGATATTAGAATGATATCTTGGCGGAAGAAATACCAGAGAGATAAGAGAGAGAATCTTTTCCCTTAAAAAAAAATAATCATATGTGTGTATGTGAGCTCTGGCAAAAGAAAGTGTGCAGCTTGTGAATGAAAAGGGGGAAAATTGGTTCCCCAAATAGGAGAACATTGCAGGACCAAATATAGTTGGACCAAAATCAATGAGATTTGATTCCAAGCACTCTAGTTAGTTTGAGGTGGTTGCATGGATTGGTTGCCAGGGGGGAAGGGGTGGTTGCCGGGGGGGGGGGGAGATGCACAGTTTGCACTACAGAGCCAGCCAGCTGGAAAAAAATGGGTTTTTCTGCTTGTTGCTGAAGCTGCAGCATCAAAATAAAACAAATGGACATTGCATGCCATTCAACACGTTTGTGCCCCTTTCTCTGCAAGTACTCTTTTTCATCTTGGTGGAGCAGAAGAATGGGCTCTTTCATAAAAAGGTTACAGCTGTCTGAGTGTAAAGTCTGCAATTTACAGTGCAGCCTCTTTGAAATCATAGGCTAATGCATTTTGCAGCACTTGGAATATAAAAACATACTTTTGTAAAATATCAGTGGTAATAGATACAGTGACCCTGCAATTCATCGTCACAGTGCTTTTCTCCTCTGGCTCCCTTCTCAGGCTTTCTCTTCACAGACCCCCTTCAAGTAAAAATGGTGCCAACTAATTGCAACTTCCAGTCCTACACTTCCTCAGCTCAACAACTTAATTTGGTTTCCCTTTATAAATCAAACTATTCTTAATACATCTTATTAGAAGTGAAAGGTAACCATTTCACACAGGGTTCATTGCAGAGCAGAGAGCTGCTGTTCTGAGGAATAGAATGCTTTCATGCTTTGCAAGCCTAATGGAGATAGATATGTGTATAGATACACAACAAAACATTTTCATCACTTTCTTTAAATATTTGAACAGAGAGGAAAGGATATGCAGAGGGGACATACCTATTGGGTTTTTATGTACTATTCCTCTTGTGAGGAAACAGCTATTTTATTATTTAAAAAAAAGGACTCCTGACCATTAGGTCCAGTCGTGGCCGACTCTGGGGTTGCGGCGCTCATCTCGCTTTATTGGCCGAGGGAGCCGGCGTACAGCTTCCGGGTCATGTGGCCACCATGGTTCTGGTGAACCACAGCAGCACACAGAAATGCCGTTTACCTTCCCGCTGGAGCGGTACCTATTTATCTACTTGCACTTTGATGTGCTTTCGAACTGCTAGGTGGGCAGGAGCAGGGACCGAGCAACAGGAGCTCACCCCGTCGCGGGGATTTGAACCGCCAACCTTCTGATTGGCAAGTCCTAGGCTCTGTGGTTTAACCCACAGCACCACCAGCATCCCAATTTTTTTATTTTTTTATTTTCTGGTAATTTTATTATTACCAGAGCAATTAATTCAATTTCTTACTAGCCTTTCACCATGAGGTGGCAAGGCCAGTTGCAGCAATTTAAAAACACAAGGGAAAAAAACTCAGATTGCAATCAAGAGAATTTCTGCAGGCATCCTGCTGTTAATTTGACACAAGCCCTGTGGTCTATAGGACTTCTTGCTCCCTCCCCTCTGCACTTTTGTTGAGCTGATTCCCCCATCATTTACTAAATTGCTTTTGAAGCTTCATCTCAGATACTTCTTTTTTCATAGCACGAGTGATGATGGCATCTGCCATTGCACCAGGATTATTAATGAACCTCTGTCACTCCAGCAAGTGAGTGAGATGATAACAAGAATTCCATGTTTTCCAGTTGTTTGCGAAAGAAGAAAACAATCAAGCAGAGGCTGGGTGTGCTGGCAGTTTAAATGGCAAAACCTCTTTGCGTGATTTATTGCATTTCTAATTAAAATCAAAAGTCTTCAAGTTCAGCAAGCTGAAGATCTTTTCTGAAGGCTAAACATTATACAAGTAGAATTTGTTCTATAAATGTCTATTCTATGAAGGTCAGCTGCTCCTATTAAATTGGAATGTTGTTGCTTGGGGAGGTGAGGAGCAACATTATGGGTGGGTCAACAGAGCTCCCTGCATGTTAGACCTCTTACAGTAGGGACACTCATGATGAGCTCTTGCACTTGAGAAATTACCATGACTAGTAACCAGAAGTGAGAAAAGATGCAACTAGCTTCTTTTTTTAAAAAATTGAAAGCAGCAGCAAATTGCAAGCTTTTATTCTGGGATTAATTTTAGAAATTATCCTACTTAAACAAGAATTAAAGTGAAGAGGGAAGAAGGGTGGCGTGCATCTACAGAACAATAAAGGAACAGACCCGGGGGAAATCAGCTCCTCCCTAATACTGAGTAATCTCATTTGTTCTTGCAGCTTTCTGCATCCAAACAAGCTGCATGCTGGGTCTTGACGGAATTTGGCTTTGTCCAAGAAAAGCTTCATTTGTCTTTGTTGAAGACGGAAACAGGATTCAAGGGTGAGAGTAAGGGTCTTTGAGAAAACAGGCTGTAGTAAAAAAAGAATGGCTGCACAGAATTTGGCGTTTTGTTTTAACATCTCCCCTGGGCAGACATTTAAGATTGTTCTGCAGCTTTGGAAAAGGAATGTCAAGATGGCAAACAAACAAACAAAAAGACCAATGTAAAGTTTCACAGCTATTTGTCTGTTTCCCTGTTCTCTCTCTGGTGCACAAGTCTATTGAATACTTAAGGGCAATTCCTCAAACTTGATATAAGGGTGTTCTAGAAATCACTCTAGAATGATAACTAGGGGTGATATAAAGGTTATATGAAGAAAGACCTTTGCCTGAGATGTGTGCTTAGCAGTCATGCTCTTATAAATATATGCTAATACCTGTGTTGGACAGGTAGTCTCTCTATTATTATTATTATTATTATTATTATTAAATGGAGCAGCCCAAAATTCCATGCTTAAATCCACTCATTCTGCAGGGTTTATGACTTAACAGAATGGTTGGCAGATTTGTTATCTTCTCTGCATGAGGCCTTCATACAATATCTTTATCCAGTGACAATAATCATTCCTGCATGTAGAAGATTTTGAATTGCTACACACTACCCCAATCTCTGAGTGGTGTGAGATCCCAGGGATCCATTCACTTACCCAGAGTTCCTATTTCATTTGGCAACGAGTCATAGCTGAAACGGTGGTGTTTTTATGGCATATGCTATATTTACACATATATACGTATATGTTGATATTATTATTTTATACTATTCTAATGATTGTTGAATGTTACTTTTTTGATGGAGGTTGCCTATTTTAAAGTTATGTTTTATTATCACATTTTTGTATTGCATTAGATTGTTATAAGATGTACATTTTTTTGTTTCTTCAGCTTGTAAACCGCCTTGAGTATTGTAAGATAGAAAGGCAGTATACAAATTAAAAATTATGATGATAATGAACAAGCCTACAATGGAGGGGTTCAGATCATTATGCTCCAAGAGGGTCCTGTTTCTCCCATTGCTGGTTCCTTGGATTAAAATTCCCAGTTTACATGTTGCTCAGCCTTTGCCCCATTCAGCATGCCTTGTTTTACAGGCTGAAACCTCTTTTTCCTAAGTCACATCATCACCATTGCAATCCTAAACTCAATTGCTACTGGCTTTTGTCTCTGCTAACTAACTTTTAGTGAAAAGAGGGGCTCCACCTCTTTGCTGTCTGGCACAGCCTATACCTTTTAATTGGCTTCTTAATGGCTCTTCTTTCTGTCTTTGTTAAACTTGATGGTTCTTTCCCCAGGCAATCTCCTGAATAGGAAAATGGGTTTGGCTTGTATTTTGACACCAAATTCAGCATTTGGCACCCAGGAATTAGAAGGGTGGTCCAGGAATTAGAGGGGCAATCCAGGAACCCCACAAATGTATAACAGTAGAGATTAGTGGGCTTTGATACTTTTTCTGACAGTTTAGTTATAACAGTTGAAATAACAAGGATTCATGAAGAAGCAAAAAGCCCAGGTTCAGATTTAGCCTGGAAGAAAAGGTTATTTAATCAAAGTAACTATCAGATGAGAAAAACACCAATCTATAATGGCGGTTTTCTTTCCAAAGAAAATTATCTTATTTTGCCCATGGAGACAACATAGCAGTAATGGAGGAAGACTTAATAGGAAAGGGATGCATACAACTGGTTATTTGGTAAGTTTCCCTAATTAAGAAAATCACCAACAATTTATCTGGAAGCTTTTTGTCTGCTTTTATTACCCTCAAATAAAATGCAATGGAAATTAGCTTGTCAACAGAAGCAATTTTTAAAAGCTCTTTCTTCTAATACTGACTAGTATGGCACCTTCTCCCTTTGAAGCTTTCAGAAGCCAACCAAAAATAGAAATTTCATGAGTAAAAACAAGGGTCACTTATTACAGTGTGTCTTCGGGATAAAAATGGCACTATTATATTTCAAAATGCACGCAAACATCGGATGACATTGAACAGGTTTCAGCACTGTCTGGGACCACTGTCACAAGACATGATGAAACCATTTGTTGCAATTTCCTGTATGACAGGCATGGAGAACCTGTGGCCCTGCAGATACTGTTGAACTACAACATCCTTCATCCCCAACCATTAACCAACCTTGCTGGAGCGGACAAATTTGGATTCCAAGGACAACTGGAGGGCCACAGGTTCCTTGCCTCTGCTGTAGGTGTACCAGCTTCCACCATTTTCTAGCGGCCTATGAATTTTGGTGGTATGGAACAGATCTATCCCTTTAGCATGGCAAAAGCTTTTGGAATGGAGCCAAGTCACTGGCTCATCCCTAGGCAGAAATGAAACATTTAAAATAGTTTCCTTACTATCACAACACAGATAGAAGTAACTTTCATTTGCAAAACTGGCTAAGAGAAACAAAATGCAATATGAACTCTCTTGAATGAAAATGGGAACTATCCTCAAAGGAAATCATACTGAGAATAGTTTCTACACAGAGTTCAATCCATGCAATCACCCCAAACTAACTAGGGCTTGGATTCAAAACCCATTGATTTTGGTCCAACTTCACCAGCTGCTCTGAACAGCAGTGATGAGTTAAATTCCAAGGCGAAGGTGGCTAACAATGGTATGCGCTCTGTCATAACTGGGAGATTTGATGTGTGCTTCAAAACATTTCTGCCCTATCACTGAACATTAAATATATCATCTCTCATTTCTTCCTTGACATCTTGCAAAGGTTCTAGAAAGTGAAACTTCAGTATCACAAAGTGAATAAAAACATCTTAGGAAAGATTTTAATTTAGATTCTGCATTTTATCTAAATTGTTCAGCATATTATTGCATTGTAGCATGCTACTCAGATGTTGCTTGGATCTTTAAACACAGAGTTTTGAAGGCTGCAAGTTACTTCTAAAGTTTAAAATCAAAACTTTTGCCTCGCTCCTTCCTAAGTTGGCCTCACTGAAATAATATTTAAAGTTGCATAGTTAAAAAAGACAAAACTACATTTAATCTGTATTCACTAGTGAAAAGTGGCTGTGTCAAGGGCAATGTTAAGGCATAATATTTAGAAGACATAAAATAAGGATTTGCGAAATTGAGCAATTCTTTCCATCTGTGGCCTTTACAGCTTGAAGCACTATACTATATTTTAAAGTTCACTGATTCCTATAATGCCATGGTGTACATGAATACATTTTCTTTCCCTTTCACTCCCAACAAAACATTACTTTTCAGGTAGATTAAATCTACCCTGCTTGCAATTCTTCCTTCCCATGAATTATCCTGCACTCTTTCCCTAATGGCCCCAAATTAGTCTGCATGCTCTACCACTGCCACTTAGCCTATGAAGTCTCTAGATTTGTGTCAATGGCTATTTTTTTAAATTTTTTTTTAAAAGTAGATTTCCCTGCTCATCCGTCATACAATCCCAGGACATGATCGCATATTGTTTTTAAAAATTCTGGACATTGTACATTTGTCTTGGTCTTATACATGTAATGTCTTTTGTTCTGTAGTAGTGTGATTTGTGCTTATATTGTATTGTGATGGTCATTGGCTATAAACAATAAAAATCTATTGAATTGAATCATTAATGTAACGCTAGTGGACTGTTCTTCCCAGGCAGGCTTGCCTGACGCCTTCGTTACACATCTTCAGGCACCAGGCAAAGACATCTCTTTTCTCCCATGTCTGGCTGATTAAGCAGCCTATGGTCTTTTAAATTCTGGGGTATTGCTTTGGTTTGTTACTATGTTGTGTATTTTTATATCTCAAGCCACCCTGTGATCCTCGGATGAAGGGCAGTATAGAAATTTAATTGAAGAAAACTGACTTCTCCAATTTCAAATTCCTTAAGTAGTTGTGAGATTGGGTGGGGTGGGGTGGGGAGGCCTTTCATTCCCATTTGGGAATGAAAATCCCAAATGGGTTTTTTACATTGTTATCCTTTAGAGAGCAATCCAGCTTCTGATGAATTTGATGGATTCTATTCTATGAAAGCTCATGCCATAACTAATTTGTTGCTCTTTAGGAGACCTTGTGTTGCTCTTGGAAGGCTTTGAAACATTTTGAAACAGACCTATTAGTCTGTTAGCTGGGTATGACTCTAAGACTAAATTCTCCCAGTTCCCGCTTTCATTCTACAGCAGGCATCCCCAAACTCAGCCCTCCAGCTGTTTTGGGACTACAACGCCCATCATCCCTAGCTAACAGGACCAGTGGTCAGGGATGATGGGAACTGTAGTCCCAAAACAGCTGGAGGGCCGAGTTTGGGGGTGCCTGTTCTACAGCAAGGAGAAAGAGCAAGCTAGATTTATTTTAGGAAATTAAATTGCTGGGAGAGCTTTGCTATGCTGACCTTCACGAAAGCCCTATCGAACACTAGGTTTAGGAGTCAAGTGTAGCTCTCTAGAGTCATAGGCCTAAATGGCTAGTTTTCATTTATTCTTCCAACAGCTAGTGATTCTGAGGATGGCGAAGATGAATTTGGGCTTTTGACATCACATCTGAAGACATAGTGGGGAAAGATGTGAAAATGAAGGGGGAAAGATTCTCCACTCATTTCACAAGTCCTGATAGCATCTGCCATGTTTCTGTTGCCAGAGAACAAGAGTTTGAGGACATGCATGCACTATACCTCTAAGGCACATTCAAAGCCCTGTGCAAGGACTTCTGCTTGTGCAATAGGGCTTCCTTTCCCCATTTCCTGCTCTCTCTGCACCCCACACAAGCCCAATGAAATTGGCTGATGGAGGGTCAGGAGAACTGCCTGGACAGCATGTAGGGGAAGGAGAGAGGTATTGTTTCATCTAGCAGATCACCACCCAGTGTTACCGTATTTTGCTTCTTACATCCTATCTGTTTGGCTGCGTTAAGCTGTGATGTTTACCAAAGCCATCGCTGAAAGCAGAATTGGCACCATCATATTGTTCTCAGCAGAGGCTCCATTGGCAGGAATGGCAGTTTTTGGTTCCCATTCTCAAGCCTTGTCTCCATCCCCATCTGGAGGAAAAAAGCAGCGATGGCTCAGGAGCACAAACTTAATTGGACTGGGGTTGTGCTAGACACAAGGATGCTGATGAAGGAATATTTCACTCAAAGGGGGCACCCAAGAATCTGGTCAAATACAAAACAACAACAACACACATTTGGCAAACCACACTTCAACCTTTCCAAAGGTGATTTTTTTTTTCAGGGCAAAAATCAGACATGGCAAACGATGCACCCATTCTATAGGTCGTCATTACCAAGCATAGAAAAGACAAAGATAAAGCTTTTTTAGTCTGCATTTCAGACAAATGAATTTCCTCTCTTTCCTGAGAGAGAGGCACTTTGGCAACTCCCTATTTATACGCTGCTAAATTGTTCTTTTAGCCCATTGTGGATGGCACTCCGAGAGACAGATCATGTTCTGTGAGGAAGCAAGAGATGAAGGAAATTAAAGCAGTAATTTTCTTTCGCTTTAGCTGTTTCTCCACTTTGATGTGATTTGTTACAATGTGCTTAGCAAGTTGATCAGAGGTTTTTCTTCTTCTTTTTCTCCTCCAGCTCTAACTGTGCTGCAAGAGGACCCCGGGGTGCCTGTCATCTGCTGCAGCTGAGGGCCATCAACATACTTTGCATTACTGAAAACAAATTCCAAAGCTGCTGAAACTTCTTTGCAGTTTGCTAGTGTAGCTAAATAACATCTATCCATCACTCGATAGAGGAGAGGTGGTTCAAAGTGCTGATAGGATGTCTCTGGTGAATTTCTGAAACAAATAAATATTTTTCCTGGCTTTTGGGGGATGAAAGCAGTTGGATGTCAGCTGCTCAGAGTCGATAGATGAAGAGCGGAAAAGAGGTTTTGTAAAATTAAAGCTTTTTATGCGGCATAAAAATAAGCTGTTGCATCTGAAGTGCAATGTGGCTTTTAAAGCTGTTTGAGTGGTTTTGTTCCCCTTACTTTTATTCTCTTGTTGGTTGTGATTTATAACGTATTTGCAATTGCAAATTTCTTTGTAACCCACCCGGAAATCCATTTTTGGAGGAAGGTCAGTTTATAAATCCTGAAATAAATAATGAGAGCTACAGCTATGGACAAAAATGGAAATAAATATGTTAGATATTTGCTAATTATAACCAGATATGGTTTGATTTGACTGGCTCCCAAAAAAGCTGCTTTTCTTGCAGGAGACCCTCCCACCCCCCACCCCCAAAAAGTGATCTTCATGCTAGGATGGGCTTAGGTTACCGTATTTTTCGCTCTATAAGATGCACCAGACCACAAGACGCACCTAGTTTTTGGAGGAGGAAAACAAGAAAAAAAATATTCTGAATCTCAGAAGCCAGAACAGCAAGAGGGATCGCTACGCAGTGAAAGCAGCAATCCCTCTTGCTGTTCTGGCTTCTGGGATAGCTGCGCAGCCTGCATTCGCTCCATAAGACGCACACACATTTCCCCTTACTTTTTAGGAGGGAAAAAGTGAGTCTTATAGAGCAAAAAATACAGTATTTGTTGTGACACTTTATTAGGACTTTAAAACTCAGTATGCCTTGAAACATCAGCTATATATGATAGGGAGTTTCTTTATCTCCATGGCTGGATCTAAGTCATGTATTCCAAAAAATTCCAGGTCAGAAAAGCATATGAAACTGGTGATGGATGTGCTCTGGATATGCCATCTGGAAATGGGAGAAGCACATAGCATCAAACCCATAAATCTTGGTAATGACTCCCTCATGCATTGCTCCAAATGCATGTATGCATTTATCAAATAGTTCAAAAGTATGTATTGGTACATGTTCAAAAGTAAGCCAAATAAGGAAGCTTAAATATTAGCCCCTGTGAACTCACTGAAATAGTGCACAGATTTTTATTTCCATTTCCTTCTTTGGTCCTGGCTTTCCTCTAGAACATTCTTCATCAGCCTGGTGCCCTCCAGAATGTTTGGGGCTATGACTCCCATCAGCAGTGTTGGCTGAGGCTGATGGGAATTATAGCCCAAGATTTCTGGAGGTTACTGAAGGCTGTTCTAGAACTATGCAGGTGGGTGGTGGATGTATGGTTTTTGAGCCTGAGTCAAGATAAGGAAGTTATAGTTTGGGATTCAGCTGGTACACTTTTATTTACCATAAAAATGTATGGTCTTCACTAGCGGGCTCCCTAATAGGAATTGTTACCCGTACCCCTGGCCAGCTTTTTCTGTTCTCCCATCTCCTAAGAGTACCCCAGTTGCCTTTACATTCCTTCCTGAGCTTGTGTTGGCATATGCCACCTCCCCCACTTTACTATTTAAATAGTAAGTGAATATTCAATAGCAAGAATATTCACTTACTATTCGTATTGAATGCCAGCATCACATGGCAATGAGTAAATTCCCTGCTGAAATATGTATTGATTATGAATAACTACTATTAGCCCTGTATTCGTTCCATTAATAAAAGAGTTGTCAGGTTTTATCAGCTGTAGTATTTTGTGAGCATGACAACACACCTCTGTCCATGAGAAAAACCTCAGACTCAATGTAATATTAGAATGCGGGGAATGTGGAGAGGCTGGATAAATGTCATGTTTTCTATTAAAAACAATTTATATTATTAGTGGATTAAATATTTAGATGAACAAAAATGGAATTTGCAGGGGGGGGGGGAATCAAATTTGAATCTTACAGGTATTCTGATTAATGCTTGTTTTAGGAGTAGCCCAGAACCGAAGGAAAATTGCCGTTCAGATTAATGATATTAATCCTACTTGAAGTACCACAAATTTGATAAGGTAATCTAAGTAGGCCAGGGGAAAGTAATGTTCTCTGAGCAGCAATGAATTTCATGAATAAAATGCCAAAAATTACCATACATTGTCTGTGAGAAACTAGTCAAAATAAATTTTAAAAAAGAAAATGCTATTGAATTGTGCAAAATGTATATTACTAAGTACATTAAAGTGTTCTAGAGAGAGGGCAAACATAGATGAATCCAATATACCCAGCAATAAGGAGATATACAATTACAATAATGCAATTATAGTAAAATAAAATTGAAAGAAAAAACAACTTGCAGCTTGTATAGGCTACAGGATTTGGTATCTGCTTCTGGGCCTGTGTATATTAATGAAATTGTCCAAAAGTAACTACCAGTACATGTTCAAAAATAAGCCATTGATACTAGCAGGTGTGGATAGCAGAGTACAGGACAGGAATGGACTAATTTTATGAGATGCTCTACTCATAATTAACTTGGCTTAGGTAAGACATCATCTGGGTTGACTTCCTGGCATTAAAACACAGCAGCACAGCTGATGATCATCTTTGTATGAGCATATGCCCAACTCCAAGTGTGAATAGAGTGTTCTTATATGCACCTATTTGTGTAGGATATATCCTTTGGAAACAAATAGTTACGTGCACAGAGTAGGATAAAGCAGAGAGCTGGATTCAGCTAACAAGACCCACTAATGGAAGCCCACACAAGAACTTCAGCTATCTCAACAGGGTTTTTCCTCTCTCCACTCCTGACACCAACCTTATCTCTCTCTCTCTCTCTCTCTCTCTCTCTCTCTCTCTCTCTCTGTGTGTGTGTGTGTCAAGAAAACACCCAGAACAGCTTGGAGGGGGAGGATAGGCGATGCCGTTTCCAGTTTGAGAAATGAATGAAACACATTTAACAAAGCATGCTTTGGGAGAAAAATGCCTATTTAAATACAAATCTATGTGCAGATTTCTTAAAAATATATGGAAAGAGGATGAAATAGACATTATGAACAAATACATGCAAAAATGGCCTAGATGAGTGATAGGTGGACCTGTCGATCCCTTTTCAGAATAGCCATGTGGTTTTTGCATAGTCTCTCCACCCAAATTAGAAAAGTGTATATTACAATTTAGAAAAGTAGAAATGCTGAAGAACAAAGCATTTGCATACCAATACATCTGTGGAAGAACTTACAGCATGCTGGGCTACAATACTGTAGACCTTCTGTTTGGCTTATGCTGCAGCTATATTACTATCCTCTAACATGTCTGGCTCTAGTGGTCAATGAGGGTGAAGATGCATCCATCATGCAAGCCCAGCCAAGGAAAGATCAGGTGCTGTTGCTGTGGGAAGGAGGAGATCTAAAATCCTAGGCATCAGTGGCAACTGTTGAGTCTCTAGCATGGCCTGGTGCTCAAGAGTCTCTCAGCAATGATTACAATTAATTTGCAAGTGTGTACTGGAAGAAGTCCATTGCAGACTGCCATTGGTGTCTGCTAGTGAATTAACGCAGGCAGGCATTGCTTTTGACAGTGATTTAAAAGGAGATTTATTCTTTTTAATGGTGCCTCCTTCTCCTGCCTCTCCAACTGATTCTCTAATCTTCAATAAAGAATGAACAGCTAAGCTGAACTCTGTGATTAATCAATTTTTTGTAATTTGTATCTACCTTTCATTTGCATGTAGACAGGCTGTGCTCAGTTGATGCAATTTCCAAGAGAAGGGCAGGGTGCGAGAATCTAATGAAAAGCATTATTTTTGTATCGTTGTTGACAACTCCTGTAGTTCATGTTTGTAAGTAGAACGAAAAACAGCCCCATTTGAAACGGATGCTAGCTCAATCAAAACATGTTCAGGGTATTTTCACTGTGTTGCCTGAATTGAATTTTGAGTAGCAGCAATGTAATTATTTTTTAAAAATAAATTTAAAAGGGGAAAGAAGAAGAAAAGAGTTGGAGAAAAATCGAGCCCTTCAACAAACACTTTGCTGGATTGGTTTTATGACTCAATAAGTAAATAAGCCTATAACCTGCAAAATGTCTTACCTTGGTTTATTCCAGATCTAGAAGTTTGTGGCTTGCCATCTCATTAGTGATATTAGTCAGCGGTTTAGTCATGCTGGCCACATGACCTGGAAAGCTGTATGGGGACAAACGCTGGCTCCCTCGGCCTGAAAAGCGAGATGAGCGCCAAAACTCCAGAGTTACATTTGACTGGACTTAACTGTCCAGGCGTCCTTTACCTAGCTTTACCTTACCTTTAGTCATATTTTAGAAGTGGGCCAATAGGATTGAGTGAATACTGAATTGTGGGCCAATAGAAATGAGTGAAGTTGATCTCACATCTCGAGGAACAGAGTTGATAACCACAATGCACTCTGGGCACTCAAAGTGGCTCCTGTCTAGACCACAGAAGGATAGGGTGATGCTGAGGGGAGGGACCAGAGCTGAGTGGTACAACGGCAAATCCCAGGTTCAATCTCTGGTCTCTCCAGTAAAACACACAAACAAAGGGATCCAGAAGCGTGGGGGCAACCGGAAAGAGCTTGCCCCCATACATCACAACTCCATCCCCTCGTCCTATCTGCCTAGCAGAAAGGTGTGGTGGAGCAGGGATGTCTTCTTCTTCAGTTCAGAGAAGACAAAGAAGACAAACTTCCTTGGAGGTTTTTCAGCAGAGGTTGGATGGCCGTCTGCCATGGATGCTTTAGCTGAGATTTCTGCATTGCAGGGGGTTGGACTAGATGACCCTTGGGTCCCTTCCAACTCTATGATGCTATGAAAACCAAGTTGGATAAAAACTCCCAGGACTGTAAAGCTCTTCTTGGATGGAAGGGGAGCTGCATGAGCTGCCTGCTTTCATATTTTGATTTTATATTTGTATATAGTCTTAATTCTATTAAGGTTTAATTGTATTTTAATTATTGTTTTTCCCCTATGTTTTTAGCGATTCTTGTTTTTATCTTTAAGCCACCTTGAATCCCTTCAGGCTAAAAGGTGGGGTGTGTACAAACAAACAAACAAACAAACAAACAAACGCTAATACTAGTAACAGCACAACTTCCAGGGAGTAGAAAAGTTCAGGTACAAACTGGCAATGCTGATGCACAAAACTTCAATTCTGCCTGCAAGACATCTCAGAGAATACTGGTAATTGTTCACACAAACAAGAGAAACCTAAGTTCATAGATGAAAATAGATAGTGGAAAAACAGAACCAAAACCAGGAAGAAGGAAAGAGAAAACAGAGAAGCAGCTTCCATGTCTCTATTGTAGATGGTGATTAATCATGGAGCATTTTCACAACAATGGCCCCACACAATGAGACACACAGAATTGGGGAAAACCTTTCATCAGATCAGCTAGTTGTTTTAACAGCTATACTCCCGTGAAGCTTACACAATTCATCTTCAGGCTTTGGTGCCAAGAGCAAAACATGAAACAAGATGGAGGAAGTTCTTACATGTTCAGACTTGGCTGATGGTCATCTCAGATGCTATGAGGAGAAAGGTTCATTTGCAACCTAACTTGCCTAGGCTGCCTCCTTTGTTCTTGGTGAAAGACTGGTTTCTTTTCTAATACAACAGTTGGTAAAAAAAAAAAAAGTTTCTATCAATCTACTCAAATTCCACATAGTGGCTTATGCCCAGAACCATTTCACATACTTCTTTGAACATGTTACCTCAGATCTATGTTAGCCAGCATGATCACAGCTTGTGATTATGAATTACAGAAGTTAATAAGGCATTACATGAAGAAATACTTTCATCTGCTTTGAGTTTGCTGCTAGATCAGCAAGTTTTAGAGCAGAACTTCACGTTACCTCAGCACCTGAGTGTGCCCTTGACTTCCAGGAGTGGATCTAGTCTGTATGAGAGGAGTCCTTGTAGGGGATAATCTGTGCATAGGAAGGAGATACAGAAGCTACCCCTAACAGCTTACTTCTGATTATTGGAGGCCAGTTAAAAAAAAACAAAAGAAAGACCATAGCTCAATGGTGGATCATCTGTCTTGCATGCAGAAGGGCCCAGTTGGAACTGTGAATGTCTCCTGCCTGAAATCCTGGGAAAGCCACTGCCAGTCAGTCCTAAACTAGATGGACCACTGCTCTGACTCAGTATATAGGCAGCTTCCTGAGCTTCGTCCTCAGTATAAAGGACAAAACAAAGGACACGTATTCACATGGAATTTTCACATGGCAACTGATATGTGGAGATGCAAATTTTGAAATATATAATACAATTAAGCTAGAAATAAATCTCACTATACTGGGCTGCTCAGTCTGCTGCCCGCTGACAGTGCAAATGGTTGATGGGCAACCTCAAGATTCCTGCCGTCCCTTGAGAACTTTGGGTGGTATCAAACTCCCTCATGCCATGAGCACACGGATTTCCACTTGCACAGTGGAACTTCCCCTCTTCTCCTCCTACTATATGCACACCACACCTTCTTCAAATCTGTTCCGGAGGGTTGCAAGAAACCTCAGAAGAGATTAAGAGAATGCACTGGGGCAGAAAGGAGCAACATCCCATTTTGCAAGTGGAAACCCTAAGTGGCTAACTAGTGCTGCATTGAACACAAACATTACTTTTTAAACTGTACCCAAACTGGACTGCCCCGTTTACCCTTTCCTTGGGGCAGGGTTGGGCTGGATTTTTTACATGGAAAGACAAGAGGGAAAATATAAAGACAGAAATGGTTCGTTCAGTGTTGTTGTTTGTGTTTTTTAAAGCACTCAACAGACATTCTCCAAAAGTCCAAAATAACCTATGAGGTTAGTTGAGGAGGACAGTTCGTATATCAATTAGTCCTTAGTGCTGGTGACTTTCAAAAGTCCAGTTAGTCAGATAAAGTAAAGGCAACATTGCATTCAAGTCTGCTTTCACTTACTTCAACTGTGGGGGGGAAATTCTGTTTCAATTCAGGTAATCTGAAATGTTATTTTCCAGAATGTCAGGCAGGCTTTATAATGAATTAATGCACTTCTTTAAATTGCTTAATTTCCCCCAACCTCCTTCCCCTAAGCATGCTAATGGACGAGAAAACGTAAATGGCTTGGAAATATCTTGGAGCCATTTCTGTGCAGTGCTTCAGAAAGAAAAAAGGCAGGTCCCATCCTCTGCTTGTACCCTGAAAAAAATAAGCCCACATTGAAAAAGACCAATTTCTCTTTGATTGAATATATATGTAGTCACAGGAAGAAAAAGCTAAATGTTTTCTTTCTAATTGTCCCTAACTTCAAGGACGACAAAAACCAGACTTCTAACAACAGATGGACATGCCTGCACCCATTCTTGTCAAAATCAGGCTATTTCATTTGAGTGGAGAGGAAGCTGGCTGAAGCACGTCTATTTTAAATGGCACAGATAATAGTTCTCCTCTCTGAGAGATGTGAAGACAAAGCAACAAGAACGCACTCTGTTCCCCCCCTCCCCACCCCAATCACGATTACCGTGGCAACTCGCTTCAGTGGCTTCTTCTTAGAGAACAGAGTCACTTTTAGGCCAACTTTGTCAGAATCATGTATGCCGCCCAGTCCTATGCATGCTTGTTCAGAGGTATGTCTAAAGGTGTTAAATGTGACTCAGTCCCTAGCAAGTGTGTGCATCATTGCAGTGTAGAGGAGCACTACACATGTCAGCTCAGAAGTGAGTCCCACTGAGTTCTGTGAGACTCTGCCAAATGTCTGTCTATACTAGGTTTCCACTAGTCCAGGGGTGGCCAACTCCCAAGAGACTGTGATCTACTCACAGAGTTAAAAGCTGGCAGTGGTCTACCCCCCTTTTTGGGGGTTCAGGTTGTTGAGCTTTTTTTAGGAAGGAACGTGGGTGATGCTGTGGGTTAAACCACAGAGCCTAGGGCTTGCTGATCAGAAGGTTGGCGGTTCGAATCCCCACGACGGGGTGAGCTCCCGTTGTTCGGTCCCTGCTCCTACCAACCTAGCAGTTCGAAAGCACGTCAAAGTGCAAGTAGATAAATAGGTACCGCTCTGGCGGGAAGGTAAACAGCATTTCCGTGCGCTGTTCTGGTTCGCCAGAAGTGGCTTAGTCATGCTGGCCACATGACCCGGAAGCTGTACGCCGGCTCCCTCGGCCAATAAAGCGAAATGAGCGCCACAACCCCAGAGTCATCCACAACTGGACCTAATGGTCAGGGGTCCCTTTACCTTTAAGGCCCATATTTGGGGGGTTCGGGTCAAAGTTGTTGAGTTTTTTCAGGGAGGAGGCAAAATGTTGAGCTTTTTTTTTAGAGGAGCCAGTTGTTCAGCTTCTTTGGGGGGAGCCAGTGATGTACCGGTAGATCATGATCTACCTGTTGCCTGCGACTAGTCTATTATCATACTGTTTGGCCTTGGTTGTTTCCAAAGTTCTAAAGAAGAAAAAGGAGCTGATTTATGTCTGTTGTAAATGACTTGGGGGTTAAAGGAAGGCATTCGTGGGTCTCTCTGTTTGTGAAAGTTTTAGAAATGGGTGACAAGGCAGAAGAGAAAGGAGAAATTGGGGATGGGACAGGTGGAACTGATGGTGTTAAAGTTAGCATTTGAAGGAATAAGGGGGAATCTGGGAGGTAGGGAAGATTGCTTCAGTAGCACATACTAAAACGGGAACAAAACAGGAATGATTATATTTGTTATTATTTGATGGTATGGCCAATCACAATGGATATGCACATGTGATCCAGCCCTTAGATTTCAAAGCACAGAGAAGTAATTTATCGTTTCTAGAAATAAGAAGCTGTCTCAAACTTTTGAAGAGATGAGATATAAATATTTAAAAGAAACCGATGTTTCGGAATCTGCTGTCCTGAATTTGTAGATTCAAAATTCTCTAGCCCTTTTCTTCAGCATGGACATCTCAATTCAAACTTAGTAATTTCAGTTTTTTGTAACAGTAACATGTGCGTGCAAAACATGGTGTGTTAGTTCTTTGCAGATATTTTCTTTGAGCCGTCAAAACAAATTAAACCTTCTCTGAAAACTGCAGAGAGAACCGTGTGTGGCCAAAGTTTGTAAATTTCAATAGTCCTCAAAGGAAATAATTGAGCAAATTTAATTCCTTACTCCAAAAATCAGTTTCACTTTTTCCCTGAACTCAGTCACAGGAAGTGGTTTTCCCCTACTGTTCTTCCCAAACTGTATTAAGTAAATATTCAAAGAAAACAAATCCATTTTTAAAAAATCCACAATTAATCCAGAAATATGTATTATTGTCAAAGTTAAAGTATGGCTGTGATAGGACAAGAAACTATACAAGCCATCTTCAAAGAAAGTTTGATCAATTAGTTATTAAATTGTCAAGTACCTGCTTTGAGCGATCAGTCTTTCTGGAAATTCGGAAGAGACAGTTCCATTATTTTTATAAGGAGTGAGAGAATTGGGTTTTTCCTTCTGCAACAGGAATAACAATGGGACACAATCTGCATTGTCAAGAGCAAAATGCTCATGTGCACCACAGCTGCTATAGGAGCCCCCTTGAAATGTGCCACAATGTGCTATGGGATTTGGATGCTCACAAACACCTCTGATGTCTTCATTTAGCCCTCCCTTGGACCACAGATCTAATGGTGCAGGTGCCAGGCCATGCCTGCCCTAAGCAATACACAGCCCATGTGGATAGCTCAGTTGGTTAAAGCATGCTGCGGATAATGCCAAGGTTGCAGATTTGATCCCCGTATGGGACAGCTGCATATTTCTGCACTAGATGATCCTCAGGGTCCCTTCCAACTCTACAGTTCTATGATTCTATCTGTCTTCCATGCAACATAACTGCTCTGCCCTCTCCTGCTGTCTATGTACATCTGTTTGTTCTTCCCAAAAGGTTTTCGCAGGATGGAGCAAAAATGTTTATGCTGGCCTCCGCACTCTCATCAGATCCAGTCACCTGCAGAGACATGGACAGACAGCAAGGGGAAAATTTATGACCAGAAATATCTACAGTTCAGCAACTGGACAGGAGTCATCAAGTCACCAGCTGCAGCTCTACTTGATGTCACAGTAAAACTCCACTTTGAAAAATGAGGGTCATACTGCAAAGATTGAGAGTCACTTAGGGTCAACCCACACAAGCAAGCAGCATTCCCCACCCTCCCAAGCATGGGATATATACTGAGCATGTAGAAGAAGGGTGATGGGAGCTGGCTTCTTATCTGTGCTCAGTCCAGTCCTCAGCCATCTGGGGGAAGGTTCATAGCTTAGTGGGTCACAGATGGTCACAGATTCAAGCCACAGACTCTCTAGGTAGGCCCTGTCCAAAATCCTGCAATTCTGTGGACAATATTGAGTTAGATGGATCAGTTGTTTGACTCGGTCTAAGGCAGCTTCCTTAGACCACAGAAAGGGCTACAACTCCATCAGTTCAGCTGTCAGTTCAGACTAGATATTCTCCAAGTGGTTGAGCCCTGGAATATATGGAGGAGGAAAAAAAGCTTATTTGTGTGAACTGACCCTTGAATTCAAGGAACCTACTTATTGATGTCTTCAAAGGCCTGGGGCTTTTCACAATTATTTATACCCTGCCTTTCAGGATACAGATTATTCCAAGGTGGCTTACAAGAAACACTATGTTAGATTTTGAAGCGACACCACCTCGGTAGACAATTTATTAGCATGTAAAAGTCGACAGGATCCTGCCCCACTGTTGATGATAGATGGTTCCGTGGCCATCAGACAAGCTGGCTGGGGCTGATGAGAATTGTAAACACAAACTTCTGGAGGCCACCAGATTGGTAAAGGCTGGTTAAGACATTCCGAAAACCTGAGCTGGATCAAGGAATGGATCAGCCACAAACATTACCTTACCCCATCTTATAGACTTTAACTTTCCTGTATTGATTTTTAAGACTTGCAGTAATCCACAGAACCACAACAGGACTAGACCTGGATACAATTTCAAATCTCTAGTTGCAAAGTGGAAAAAAACTGATTTCTTTAGCATAATTATACAGCATACACTTAAAAATGATTGTTTAGGTCCAATATGCAAAGACTAAGGGAAGAAAAGGACAACTTTGTTAGAAACACACAAATCAGGATGTTACTTGAAATGTTTTGTTGTTGTTTTTTAAAAAACAACACCCAAAGTCTGTAAGATCCTCAAGAGGTATGCTCAAATTGGAAATTTGTTATTGAAGAAGTCAAGCTGCTATTCTACAAAAACATGTCTGCATCGAAGACATCACAAAATAGATGCATTCACTAAAACCATACACAGCTTAATTATGACCTAGTGACTATTTATGGAGGAACTTTGGAGTACACTTGTTTTTGTCCCAAGGAAACGAAATAATGCTTTCAATGACATAAAAATAAACACAGCAGTCATTTTCAAATGTGATTTCTAGCTTACACTGAATGTTTGAGGGAGAGAAATTAGACCCGTATAATGAAGAAATCTGTATATGAATGGTTGTAATTCTCTTTAACCAGAGAATCCCAATGTGATTAAATGTGAACAAAGCCAGGCAGCAGTTCTGCTGTCTCTCTCCGTTATTTGTGAATTATAGGAACATAGAGGCTTCAGCTATATAGCTGGATCTGTATTTGCACAAATGATTTCTCTATGCAGCTTTAGGAATCTGCAGTTTGCTTTATTAATAATGCAAGCATTTATGTGCAGTTGTTCCTAATTCACCTGTGTGGCAACACTGCCCTCTTGTGGTGCAACCTATTCTTCAGTGGAGTTTTTTAAACCAAATGATAACTGGCATAGAATGGACCAGTTCCCGCTGAAGAGTCACCATATAGAGTACGAGTTGCCAACCTTTAGGGGCCTGTGGGCACATTTGCAAACTAGAGAAACTACTATGGGCAACATGCACAGCACTCTACCAAGCAAACATGGCAACCTATTCTATTGTCTACAATAGAATGCTTCATTCCATCCTAATTTTTTTTTGGGGGGGGGGGAGTGACTCGTGAGTGCACCAGGCATCCAGGATGTCCAAATTCATGACCACGTGTATATATGAAGAGAAATTTCTCACCACCAGCCTTACTTCAGATGGCAAGGGTAACGGGAGTGAGGAGTCCCTCCACTTAAGTTTTTACAGAGACACAACTGATCCTTCAAGTACCCTGGGCCCTAAGGTGTGAAGGGGTTTTAAAAGGTCAAAACCAGCACTATGAACTGGGCCTAGAAATGGGAGTCACTGCAGCTGGCATAACATTATAATGTCCTATTCAAGTTAGAAAATCCAAGACTTACAATCAGCTTGCATGATGTAATCAGATGGGGTTGTATCCATTGCAACGCTGTTAATCACTCAGCGGTATTACTTGTTCTGCTGGCGATATATTTAGTGCCAGCAGAATGCCGTTGCAGAAGCAAATACATAAGCATATTGCCAGTAACTTTGCTGCGCAATAGATCGCACAACCTGTTACACAAGTGTCCAGTAACATGTGATTCTTCTGCTGTGCTACATTAAAACTCATTCGTCCATTAGTGCAAAAGCTCTTGTACTAGGAGAGAATATTGCAGCCAAAGGTCTCATTACCAGATTGATCATTTATAGAATTTGGGTAGAATCTAGGGAAGCAAAGCCATCAGAGGGCTCTGGCCAACTTTGGATACTCATCCTTCCATGTAGATTGAGAATGCTGGTTGGTTTGACCTACTATTCTCTCTACTGTTCTTTCTTACCTCTATTGTATTTAAACTATTTTGTTATTTTTTTTAAATCTACAACCATATATTTGTTGTTTAGTCGTGTCCAACTCTTCATGACCCCATGGACCAGAGCACGCCAGGCACTCCTGTCTTCCACAACCATATATACTGCACATTAATTCATTCATGATAAATGAATGAATGAGTACTGCACACAGAAAGATGGTACACAAGGTTAATTCACCTGTGACAACTATCCTACACTGGGGGCAAGCGAACATGGTTGTCTGGAAAGAGATATGCATGCCAATTTTGCTCTAGGTGGACTGCATAGGAACCTGGTGATATGCGAAGCTTCCTCCACATACTGTAGATACATTGGGAAATAAGACATGCATGCTACACACAGTGCAGTGGCAACACAACTGAGAAGAGTATATAGAAGGGGTGGCTAACCTGAGATTCTCAGGTGGACTGCACCTTCCTAATCACTGGCTATTCTAGCTGGGGTTGACGGGTAATTGGATGTTCACTAACACCTGGAATCACAGGTTCTCAATGCTTACTGTTATCATTTACCCAGTGTTTTGTTTCTGGAAAAAGAGGTGCCAAAACTCACCATGAACGCTTCCCTTGTTCTTTTATAATGGCAATAGTGCCAATGATTTCCGGCTGAAAAAAAGCCCTGCATTTATTCAAAATATATCCATCCTTCTTGCTGGAGGAGGCCCAGTGTGGCAATTACTCTAGAATTTATTCCTGAGAGATATGGTACAGAATCCAATTACGGAGTAGCAGCAATCACATCCTCTAGCAAGCCAGTTCATTGCACCTGTGGCTTGTTATATACAGTGGTACCTCGGGTTACAGACGCTTCAGGTTACAGACTCTGCTAACCCAGAAATAGTACCTCGGGTTAAGAACTTTGCTTCAGGATGAGAAAAGAAATCACACGGCGGCGGCGGCGCAGCAGCAGCGGGAGGCCCCATTAGCTAAAGTGGTGTCTCAGGTTAAGAACAGTTTCAGGTTAAGAAGGGACCTCCGGAACGAATTAAGTTCTTAACCCGAGGTACCACTGTAGTTAGTAGTCCTTACGTGATGTCATGACAGGCTATTTTACCTTTTGTCATTTTACACAAATAGCAATATACGATATAATTGATGTTCAAGCTTCCCAAGAACACCAGTGCTTTCAATTGTGGCATTATAAGTATATCTTAGATCACTAAGCAAAAAAGCCAAGCAAAAAGAAACAATAATTGAGTTTTAATCAGCACAAAATCACCAGACATTTTATTGTAATTATGACAAAAGTTTAATTTCGATTCATTTTGCATTTTTATACTTTTAAAAGTAAATATAAATCAAAGAATGTGAAAAAACCCACAAACACAAAAGAAACATTGCTTCTGTGACTCCAAAAATTACATAATGCATATTCATAACTACTCTATTATCTATCTGAACAAGAGTACAACAGAATGGAAAAACACACAAAGTCATTCTTCAAAAGCCTCCTGACTAAAGGTCTCTCCTTGTAAATTATTTAATATTTTACTCTGTGAAAGCTGAAAAAAATATGAAGAAATTCCAAAAAGGATGAAATTCCAATACAAGGTACAACTTGAATTTCAGAATGCCTAAAACTTCATTTCTTCTAATAAAATAAAATAAGATGTGCTATAGTCAATGCTCCCCACAGATAAACCTTCAGAACTACTGCAGTAGTTTTACTATAGTAGGAAATAGGTTTTATTGCTGTGAAATAAGGCTGGCATACTTATTTCCAGCAATGAGTATATTTACTCATTAGTGTACATTTTCTGCAAACAACTCATCAAGCTAGTTAAACCAGAAGGATTTTTTTATGGAGCTGAATTTTCAGTATTGTGAATATGGGGGGGGGGGGGAATTACTTGGCAAATTAAAGCATGAAATCCAACCTGTTAAGTAAAAATATGTATTTCATAGACAGTGACCAATTAAGTTATTATTTATATTGTGAAGTGGATGCTACAAACCATGACTGCTAGATCAGGTGTTGTTTAACTGGTTTCCATCTACAAACTATCAGGCTCTGAGAATATGTAAAATGCTCACCATAAATCCTGATTGTATCTTAAGAATTTTAATTGTTTTATGATATAACTAGATAGTAAATAGTCCCTAAGGAATGCTTTTGATTGGGCCCAAACAAATCAGGTGTCCATAACAGCAGCAGTTTTTACAGCATATCTTGAGCTCCATTTTATTTCATTGATATTTTACACTAAATTATAAAGCTAGTGAAAATTACATAGTCCATCATGCAAAAATTAAAAAAAAAACCAACCCCTTCAAGCAATGCCATTAAATAAACCAGTGAAGCAGGGGGCTGGCAGATGGAATATAGTCAAGCAATATAAGCGTACAAGCTTGCAATGCTACTAATAATTTCCAAAAGGAAGAGTATCAAGAGCAAATGTAGGAACTGAATGCCTTGTCTTATCAGAGATAAATAAGTACAGATTCCACTTAAAGTGCACCTGCTTAACCTTTTTTCTTAAAAAAGAAAATCCTACTATTACAGCTATGCAAATAAGCAATACAAGCTAATCTTTTTACATATTCTACTCTATAAAGTAGTAAATAGTTGAAACCTAAATTACAATCTTTAATATATGAAATATGGTTTCTGTACCATGAACTTTAAAAAAGAAACTAAATGCTTATTCATAAATGCTGGAAAGTCTGAGAAATTGTTGACTATCATCGGCTGGTGTTAAAGAAACAGGGTTGTATTATATTTTTAAAAATTTACATAGTCAACAAAAGTTTTTTAAGGCTCTGAAAGAGAAGCAGTCACTTTTCTTGAGATCTTTTGGCAAGAGGATATATAAAATAAAGTGTAGCAGGGCCTACTGACATTTTTGAACTTGAATGTTCATATTTTTTTAAAGCCAGCTCATTCAGTGTCTGCACACAGTTATTGCACTCATGTATTCCTTGGAATACATTCACATCAACACAGTAACGATGATTGTGATACAGCCATGGCAAAAATAAAGTTTTCCAATTCAACATGAGATGAACTGCCCGTATGCTCAAAAACTTTCTCCAGAGAATTAATGCAGGCAGTTCTCATTTGATGTCTGAATGTAGTCATTCAATTATTCACACATATAAAATTTCACCAACTCTCATAAATACAAATTTGTCAGAGCGGAAAAGAGATTTATCACATGCAAACTCTTAATTAGTGCGGTATACTGCTTTGGAATATATTTCTATCAGAGTTAAAAGAGCATTTTTCAAAAGGTAACCAAAAATGAATTGAAAATAGGAGTTTACTGCTAAGTGCAAGTCCTTGTAGCAAAGTTAAGACAAGTTATGTTTCATTTTATCACTGCACTTTAGTCTTACTGAAAGACTACTGAAATCTGTCCATGTTTTTCTTAGTAAATGCTACATTTCAAGATTAATGGATCTATCAAGTAGGCATTATCACATCTACTTAAAACAAATTATTTTTCTCTATAGTATGTCAAGTACGATTTTAGAGATTCAGGAAGTGGTAGACTCATAATTCTTTCCCGCAATAAATTTATTGGGGGTTCTTCTGGCTTCAAGGCTTCACTGTGATCTTTATCATCCTCTTCTTTGTTGTCTTCTTCCATCTTTTCATCTTCTTCACTATCTAGAGGCTGAGGAATGAGCTGATTGCCTACAAACACATAGGTGTTAATCCTGCGCCTACGGCACCGTCTGCGTTTGCGTTTGGGTGGAGGTTTCGGAATAATACCCTTGGCTTGCAACTCATCATTTATATAGTTTCTAAGAGTGCGCCTAATGTAGATCCGAGCCAAGTCCTGTAGATTCCTAACAGCACAGGGGGCTGAAAAGAAAGAGAAAATTAAGATTGCTCTCTAGGTCAAGTTATCTAAAAGCAGTACTGCAAATCGATGGTGAAACTTTTAACTAGGTAAAGGAAATAACCTTTGAAAGAAGTAAAGGTAAAAATAATATACTATGAAATGGATGACAACTAGAATGCTTTCAATGCCAAAAGATCAGTTATGTTGGCCAGTATCCAGTTAAAGGCAACTAGTTATACAGAACCAACAGAGTTTTAGACTTATTCTTCCTTGAGCAGTAGTCACACTGACTCATGCTGCAGGTTTGAACTGGACAGTCAAGAACACTTTGTTGATATGGCATGAGGTTTGCCCTGCCCATTTATTGGGGGTGGGTGGGTAATAATATCATGTCACTTTTTCATGACTATCTTGCCCAAAATTTGATAGATTACAAGAGAATTCTATCAAAAGAGTGGGGCCATAGAGTTATTATGTAGTTCCTTCAAATAGGTGCCCCTAGCCACATATTTTTAAACCAGATCATGTTAAACAGAATGTAGCTCACTTCATAGGTAATGCTAGGTCAAATAATGATGAACATGCAGGTTCATGGTGTGAAGATTGAAGCCACTACACTCTTCCCACAATTCTGCAGCTGCCATGCTATCCAGGGCTAAGGTTTGGTTCAATGTTACATATGAACTTGGGCTCATGGTTTGTCTCCGCCAGACAAATCATGGGTGGTAGACCAAGAAAAATAGTTGATTACAGCTCATGGTTTGTCTGAAGTGAGAAACACCAAAAGCCTGAGTTCTGATGCAATACATTCTAATATAACTTTAAGAATATTTATGTAAGTATCATCAGTAGCTGCGCCCCAAAGGAAAGACTAGAGTTAAATGGTACTTACGAAGTCCCACAGTATCATTTTTGCTGCTGTCACTCTTGCTTGGCTGCACAAGTGGAGCAAATGAAACAGCAAGGATGTTTTTGCTTTCCCAAGTATTTTGTCCAGTTCTTTGTATTTGGGTTAGCTGCATGGAATCATTTAAGTTTCAGACACAAAACAGTTAAATACATGACTTCATCTACACCTGTCCAATTCTCATATGCCGGCCTTGCTCTGACATAACTACAGCTTTACCATCACAAGGCTAAGCATCAGAATCACATGCTTCCTCGGTCAGTGTAGCTGTGAGATCAGAAGCTTTTCCTTGCATTTTATTAAGCACAGTTTATCTTTTTGACTGAACCTGAACAAACTGTTAGTCTTGAATATGATTACTGAAACAACCTTAGCTGGTTTCAATAAGCCACAGTTAAAATTAATCAGAGTCTGGAGTTCAGACATAATATTAAACTGTGCTTAATTGAAAATGGAAGTGGAAATATCCAAACCCCTCATGGCAACCTCAGAGGAGGAAGGAAGAGTATGCGAGTCCAACGCCTGCACTGGATTCTTCATGCAACAATAAAGTCAAAGTTCATTGTTACATTTGAGATCACTAACCACATTTGGACAGTCATATATTGGTTAAATAAACTGAGATATGACTCTTATGTTCCTGCATGCCATTCCCTGTGCCAGTATTCAAAACTCCCATTGTTCTAGGCGCATTTTGCGACAGGGAATTTCATTAGTGCAAGCAGTTTCTGAGCTCTGGCTGCAGTACTGTACCTATGATTTCAGATTAAAACTGTAGAGTGGAAGGAAAGGGGAACCTTTTTCTGCCTCCCCATTTCCAGGTACTCTCTGAAGATTGGAAAAGAGATCTTCTTAAGAATATTAGGAGGGTGGGCAGTGGAAGGACTAGACCAAGTGAAAAATAAATATAATATTTTAGCTGCAGTTCATTCATTTTCAGCTTTGTATTCTCACTATTTTTTTTAAAAAGTCCTAAACATTCCGTTTTTGCACCCATAACGTAGGCGTAAAGTGCCATTATCTCCTAGCTTTCATATCTCAGTTTCTAACAGTGCTCTGCGCTCCTAAAGCAATCAGACCAGAAGTCTCTAATTAACCATAACTTCCTGCTTCAGCTGAACTGAGAAACTATGGTTACCATCTTTCAAACCACCCAGGATATTAACTAACTTAAACCATTATTTAAAATATTGCTCTGAAGTTGGCAACTCTAATTTCTTGGTGCGATGAAACGAGAAGTGCTGGTTGCTTACCTGTACCTTTAGCTCATTGTGTAGTCATCTTTGCACACACACATACGGGTTTTGCACCTGTGCAAAGTGTCTTTCTGGAAGATTCTACAGCTAGGCTTGAGTTTTGGTGGATACTGCACTACCACCATCTATGTGCACAGTTCAAATTTTTGAACAACACAGAGGCCCAAAATTGAACAATCTTAAAATTCCAAAACACACTAACCCCTGAAGATGGAAAGGACAGGCTGCATGTCCACACATATTTTCACTCTCAAGAATTATGGTTTCAGGAAAGCAACATGTCCATTTCCTTTGTAGTCTTTGCACAGCTACACACATGGGTAGAGTAATAAGCTGTTCCTGAAGGTAGGGGCAGGCACAAAAAACAAGTTGAGCAAGGCCTGTTGGACGGAGGCACCTACCTAGAGACTGTTGAGTCAAGGGTTGCAACTAATGAGACTCTTCTAAGAAAAATGAGGAGCAGCAACAACAACCCTCATGGGGTGCTAATAAACCCACTCCAGAACAGGACTGTTGCAAGGTGGCAACAAATTTAAAATACAGAAAAACACACTGTGAGCACAAGCTGAGCAGTGGCTACGGCAGATAAAAACTAAAGCTGGTCTGATGCTGGCCAGTTAGAAACACAGTCTGGCAAATTACCAAGGCATGAAATCATTTCCTTTTTTCCTGGATTGAGAAAACTAGGATGAATATTAGGTGGTGAGGGTCAATCCAAGAAAGACTACCCATGGGAAGAAGGGGAGTTGTTGTGCAAGGGTTAGCTATCATGAGTGCATACTGCCACCTGAAAAGGGACCACAGAAGTGAAGAAGATGCCACCAACAAATCCCTGTCACATAGAAGTGGAGGCTAGAGGGCTCAATGGTGCAACTCCCTAGGAAAAGTGTTCTGTTTTCAACATTTCTCTGAATCCCAGACTGCTGCTCAATGTGCACAGTTGGTGCTGAAAGTCTATACCATTACTAAACTTCCCTGTACAAAGGGTAGCAGACATATTAATGGCCCTCCTTACATAAAGCAGTGGTTCTTGGTCCTGAGGAAGTCTGTAGGAAGTGAATCTGGACTTCTGGTCCAAACAGTAGTTAATCAGTCATCTCTACACCTACAACTGTTATCTAATAGTTGATTATATGTTCTAGCAACGAGACACCAATCTTGAAAGATGCCATTTGTGGAAGAACAAAGAAAAACCTCTTTGCCCCAAATGTTGGTGACGTGAAAAGTTAATGCTATGTGCAATGCACAGATGCTGCCACTACCAAACACTTCAAGGGCTGCTGCAGCTAGATGAAAGGAAACCTAATGAATGCTCAATGATTCCTTCAGTGTCAATACCAAGTGAAGCTATCATTGAAAAGAGGAAAGCAAAATAAAAAGAAGTTGGGAGTGACATTGATATCAAGGATTCTTAACTCCTGATTCAAAGGCAGTAACAGTAAAGCCCCCACTGAAAAATGCAGCAGGGATAGATAGTGGCATTGAGACTCTTCAGCTTTGATATGGTATCTATGGCAGTTGAGTTACTGTGGGAAAAGTCTGCTGAGACCAATGCAACAACATAGCTTTGATCCTGAAGGAAAAACAATCTTCCATACTAAGCGAGAAGTGTGGGGAAAAGCGTGGGAGAAAGCTGCTGGCACCAATTCCTTTATCACCCTCAAATAATAACAAGATAGTTGCCTGTGGTGCAGCCAGCTGGGATAAGACCTCAGCACTCAGTAATGAAGCAATGGCAGCAGAGACTCTGCATTGTAAGTTAGACAATTACAATCCCATCACTGAGGTTTTCCATACTGCTGTAAATCATCAGCAGATAAATCAGCTGAGATTCACACCAGCTGATTGAGGCATTTCTAATCCCTGATATAGAGGTGGTGGCAACATAGTAACTGGGGCAGTGCTGGTTGGGGCTGATGAGTGTTCAAGTCAAGCAACACCTGGAGGGCACCACGTTGGCTACCCTTCTGCTGCGATTGCCGCTGATATAGGCAGTTCTGTATGTGGGAATCTGCAATGAGGTATTTAAAGAGGAGCTCCCTTCTCTTTTTAATGGCACTGGCATGCCTGAAGGCTGTCATCAGAATGGCTGAAGCAGCAATGTCTTGGTGTCATTGACCACAGGTTTTACACTTTTTTGGGGGGGGGGACCTTAGAAGGGCTGAAGCCCAGTGACAAAGTGGTCACACCAAAAGAATAGTCAATACAAAAGGAAAAAAGAAAACTAGAAAAATGGAAAACAAATGACTGTAGCATATAGAAAAGCATAAAATGAACCTCAGAATAAAAGGAACTTTTTTTTTTTTTACTTTAAACAGATGAAAAAATAAGGAAGAGACTCATAAACACAGAGAAACACTACACACAACAATAAGATAGCAAGGCTGAGCAGGATGACAAGAGATGCAAGGGGTTAGACAGCTTTGGTGCAGGCCAAACCGGAAACTGACTAGCGAGGAGGAAAAGCATTGAAACCTCTGGGAAGGGTGATTCTGAGGGCATCTCTACCCGCATTTGTGAAATAATAGTATTGGGGAGGGGGGGAATCTACTTACGTTATCAAGTCTTCAAAAGATTTCATATGAGGTGTGTCCTGTGACATGAAAGTGGAGGAGAGGGAATCATGCCCCTTAATATATGCATGGGGGAGGAGGGCACATGCTAAAACTAGAGCCTAGCTATAGAGTCTTCTCAAAAGAAGCTCTGTGGAGAGGTACAGAACCCATATGTGGCTCCACAGAGACTACTCAAAGAACTTGGATTAATTAGATGCCTCCTGGTCTGATTGCTTGTGCCTGCAGTGACTATGTGGAGGCATACGGCTTGTTCATTTTTCATCTTAATAAGCCTGGAAATGATTATCCAAACTAAGTCACTGTCTAGTACTTCTCACCTTGAGAAAATGAAGAGAACATATTTTTAACTGGCGGAACAGGGAGCCTACATTTATTCTGTTACATTCAAACATATTTCACATAATTCCCAGTTTACTTTTAGAAACACTTTATGTATTCTTGCTAACTTTAAAAAGGGTTGCAGCTCTACATTAATTTGTAGGGTTGATGTAAACAAAGAAAACTCAGCTACTTTTGGAATGTTTTAGTACAATTATATCATTGACTGAAATCTGATGCATGCAAATCCATGAATTGCCCAGGACAATGAGTATTTAAATACATATATTAATATGCACAATATCCAGAAATTAAAGATGCATAATTAAAACTAGTAGTGTATATCTGATGGGGGGAAAAGGATAAGTGTTCACATTGCTGAGAGCGCACAAATTTGCTTAAGAGGCCCTCCTTTGGTGTTTTCCAAGGATGGAATTAGAAGACATAATTACAGCAGTTTTCATGATTGGTTTTAAAATTCCTCAATACTTTATATATTAAAGATCTGTTAAGTCATCATTACCTGTCCAATTTTCCCTGCAAACATATTAAGCTTGCAATCCTCTGGGCAGATCAGCAATACAACTATTTATTTTGAAAGCCTTTGCTTCAGTCCAGTGTTGTTTTTCCTTAATGGATAGCTATCAGTGATTACTGAACAAGAGTGGTATGATGTAAACCTCTCAATTCAAAAACCATCCATGCTTCCTTAAAATATAGTAGTAGAATGAGCTGTTTTGTGTATTGAGGAGAAATTATAAAGTTGTTATATAATATTTAATTGATGAGCATTCTTATTCTAAAGGTATTTGGTAACTTATTGAGCAAGGCAGGCTTCTTAGGGATACTGTCAGCTTGAGCAAGTCATGTATCAGTGTACCTACACATCCCCATCTGTAAAATGGAGATAATTATACTCACCGTAGAAAAGCCCTTTGATATCTATGAATGAAAAATAAGTACTAAGTATTATTGTATCACTAAACGTTTCATGCTTTTCAAAACATTCTGTCCTTGACTGAAAAGGAAAGAGAAAGAAATGTCCCAGTTTGCTGGTCACTGAGCATTACACTGTGCTTTAAAACATATATTCACTCTGAGTCCATAGTTTCTAATTTGTCTGGATTTTTAAAGGACCAATTTCTGAATTACGGTTGGGTGCACTTACCTGTTGGCTAGATCCCTTGGTACTCCTGCTAACAAATGAATAATGAAATCATGCAAGACTTATCGGATGATCTGCATGTCTTGAGCAATTGCTTTATTCAAACATTAGCAAAGCAGTATGGGATCCAGTCACAGGGAAGTCAAAGGTATGCTATTTTGATAACATTACCATAGCTAGCTAAAGCTCAGTTTAAGAGATTAACTGAACAATGCTGAACATAAAACTATAAATAGCAGTAGTAGCACTGAAAGGGTAGCAGTCACTAATCAAAGTGCATTCTTAAACAGGCTGAATTGCAGCATGATGATGCCTTGATAACAGTGTTAATTTAAGAGCATGGACAGATAGCTTGTCTGAAGGTAGGATAGAGGACTCTTGTTCATAAAAGCTTTTTGTTGTTATGAACCCATGAATTGGCCACTCAGTTTTTGTGGCACAACAAAACCAGAGGAGGGCTCTGTCAGAAAAAAATTGACTAAAGGCCAGGGATGGTCCTAATTAGCTATAATGTGCACAACTGGGATCTCTGGCAGTCAAAGGAAAGAGAAGAGTGAGATTATGTGGTCTATTGTTTAGATGTTGCTATTCTCTGCTTTAAGGTTTACAAAATACCTTTGTATTCACTGTACTGAGGCAACTGACATTAAGAAAGTCATTACGAGTCCACACACAAGAGAACTACTTTTTATCTGTTACAACTAAACACACATGACAAACATACTCAATCACCTGATCTTCAATAGGCATAACTAGAATGCCTCCAATTTTCAATAATATTTTCATGTAGTTCTCATGGTCTTTTTGTACACCAGCTCCACAGTAAATCCGGTCATATTGATGACTATCTGATGAGATTTGCAAGCAGTTGCCAACTACGAAGGCAGGTTCACAAAATTCAAATCTGTGGATAAAACAAACATTTCATGTTTTTATAGATACCATTATAGAAAAACACTAAATTGCACTTAAAATTGCACTTTTTAGTTGTCCTTTGGCAAATCAGAGATATTTGAGAACTAATGGGAATTCAGTGGGAGTATGGACAGTTTATTGTAATGAATAGCACTTACTGCAATTGCATTATCTTGATGGTATACAGTACTTAGATTTACCATGAACACAATACATCTACATTTATTATAGCCAAATTGCAGTTACAGCTGCACATTTTAAGTTTCATTCATTTCACTGGACTTAAATCTCTGAATGTGTTTTACTTACATATAAATTCAAATTCAAATATATACACATTGCCTTTAGTTGACAAGATCCCTTTATATGAATTCATAACATGTAGTTCACATTGAAAACATTCCCTAATTATATGCACTGAGTCAGTGAGAACTCTGCAGTTCCACTCTTCAGAACAACTTTTCAAATAATTGGACATAAAGAAATCCTGGCTTGCCCCCTTCTTTAATGATCTGTCAATATATGGCAAAAATATTCATTTTTAAAAAGAAAGTTGGGCAAGTGTCAACTCCTCTTAGATATATATTTTTAACCCCACAGCAGATTAAAAACTAAGAATTTTGATGATACTGTCTCTGGATCTTGTTTTACTTGTTGTTCCTATTATTATTATTATTATTAGTTCTGTTTTGCCACTTCTAATCTTTTAACTCTTTTTAGCTGTGACAAGGGGATGCGGGTGGCGCTGTGGGTTAAACCACAGAGCTTAGGACTTGCCGATCAGAAGGTTGGTGGTTTGAATCCCCGTGACGGAGTGAGCTCCCGTTGCTCGGTCCCTGCTCCTGCCAACCTAGCAGTTCGAAAGCACATCAAAGTGCAAGTAGATAAATAGGTACCGCTCCGGCGGGAAGGTAAACGCCGTTTCCGTGCGCTGCTCTGGTTCGCCAGAAGCGGCTTAGTCATGCTGGCCACATGACCTGGAAGCTGTACGCTGGCTCCCTCAGCCAATAAAGCAAGATGAGCACTGCAATCCCAGAGTCGGCCACGACTGGACCTAATGGTCAGGGGTCCCTTTACCTTTTCAGCTGTGACAAGGAGAATCTGAAACAAGGTATTGCAGCATGGAGTGCTCCTGTTCAGGTTTCCAGCCACTCCACTCCCATTACCACCCTCTCCCTTTTTTCTAACTTGATCTTCCAACAGTTATCATTCAATCCCAACTGAGCATGACTAGTTATCACTGGGGTGGCTTCCCCCCTTGTGCATGCTTGGTAGCATTTTGACTACAGAGAAGTGAGTGTGTTTGTTTTTAATAGATTTTCTATTAAAGCTTAAATTAAGATATACAAATATTAATATCAACTACCGAATATCTTCTTTCAATACAAAAAGGTAACTAGCTAATCTAAATAAAAACAAAAAGAGAAGAAGATAGAAAATAAAAGAAGAATAAAAAAGAGAAAAAGAGGCAGGGCTTCCAACTCTTCATTTGTCACCTATACATAAAAAATTATTCAAAACTACAACTCCCATCATCCCCGACAACTGACCATGTTGACTGGAGCTGATGATAATTGTAGTTCAACACCTGGAGTGCACCACATCAGCTACCTCTGCCTAGATTCATGGGACACTGATGTGTGAAATCCACAAGATGATAGAGCTACTATTATTTATATAAAGGCAGAAGAAAGGCACAAGGTCACTAGAAGGTGCACCAAGCACAGATACGAGCCAATTAAAAAACCAAAAAGCACAAAGCCATTTTCTCCATTTCATCCTTTCACTTTCCACCTACATGCATGCAGATTGAGGTATCAGAACTTACCCTGAAAAGTCGGCAACTAGAGCGCCTCTTCCACGCATGTGTGTGGAGCGATCGAGCGCTTCTGTGTGTGCGGTGAAACCCGGAAGTATACACTTCCGGGTTTGCTGCGTTTGCAAGCTGAAAAGATGCAACATGAACCTAATGCAACACGAGGTATGACTGTACTATGCTAGCTGGATTAGCCAAAGCAGGCATTGCAATTTTGTTAGTAGCAGATTTTAGGCACTTTTAGACAGAATACCACCAGCAGCAGGTGTACAACAGTGTTATGGATTTGCAACTGTGTGTACGTAGGGAATATCCATGTGAGAAATGTAATTTATGGCCACCGAAGTGTCAGGGAACTGCCATCGGAAGGAAGGGAGGTGAAAGGGCTCACACAGGTTGAGAGAGACTCAGCAGCTGAAGAGGGAACCAGTAGGGGGAGAGGAGCTGAGCTGAGGGAAAGTGAGCTGGAGGGATGGCTCAGAGACACTTCCAGCGAAAACAGTGGGGAGGTTTCAGGACCTCCTGTAGGGACACCCACTCCTCGCCGGAAACTGTCACGCAGAGAGTCCAGAAGACGTGTTTCCGTTAAGGAGCTTTTATGTTGGAAGCGATTCCGAAAGCAACCACTGTCGGAATCTGCTAGTGACTAGAGGAGCCATGTCTGAGGGGCTCCGTCACAGACAGGTTTGTGGACTTGAACAAACTCTGAGGGGATACGATTTTACGCACAAGCAGCTCATCATCCCATCACAGCATTCCGACAGTCTTTGAAAGCAGCTTGTGCAGGAGAAGGCATCATGAGCAACCCAGCCGGAACCGGAGAAGCAGGAGCTGGAGCGGGTCCAAGCCTGGAAGAAAGGTACCGGGTGTTGGAGGTCCAGCTAGCGCTGCAGACGGCGAGGCTTGAGGAGAGGAGGGCTCAGGATGCAGACAAAAAGGGGAAAGCCACCCAACTCGCCAGAAAGGTACCAGGATTGGTGCAGAAGTTTGGGGGGGGAGCCCAAAGACTATCATGGCTTTCGGACAGAGATGCAATATGCCCTCAATCTGCAGTTTGATGAATTCCCTGACGAGGAATCACGAGTGGCTTTCGTGATTGGGCATCTTGAAAAGGGGGCGAGAGACTGGGTTAGACCCCTGATGGCAGCGAATAGTGACGTCCTAAAGGACACGATGAAGTTCTTTCGCGCCATGGATCTGATGTTTTCCAGCGATATTGAACAGGGAGTGGTGCGCAGACAGTTAATGGCTTGCAAACAGGGGAGCCGATCTGTCCGTGAGTACTGGACTGAGTTCACCATGTTGATCCATAAATTGGGGTGGGATCTATCGGCGGAACCCATTCAAATGCTCTTTGAAGAAGGGCTTTCTTCGGCTGTGAAAGACGAACTTTCCCGGGTGCCCAGGGCGGAGTCTATGGACCAGCTGACCAAATCAGCGCTGACCATAGGAGCGCGCCAGGAGGCGAGAGCATTGGAGAGGCGGGAAGGGAAGGGGGAACGTTGGAAGGAGTTCCGCATTCCAGACATTCCAGAGCCAACTTTCCCGCCGGCAGAGCCGATGGAAATCGGAACAGCGCGCGCGCGCGCAGTTTCAAAGCCCGGTGAGGGGGGAAAGAAGGAGGGAAAAGGCGCCCGGAAATGCTATCTCTGCCAACAGCCAGGTCACTTTGCCAGAGTCTGCCCCCAGAGGAAGGAATGGCAAGGGATGGTAGGAGCTGTGGAGGGAAAAGAGGAAGAAATACCGGAGCAAGTAAAAGCCAACGCCTGGCTGCCACCGTCGGGGCACAGCAGCCAGGCCAAAGAGCAGTGAAAGTGCCCACGCCAGAACCTCCTAAACCCGCCCTAGTGAGAGAAGTGTTGAGCAGGCTGCAAGCCAACCAGCTGTGGGTGAAACTGGAGAAGTGTCAGTTTCATACCAAGGAGGTGGAATTCCTGGGGTATCGCCTGTCAGACAAGGGATTGGCCATGGATCCCGGCAAGGTCCAGGCGGTGCTGGAATGGAAAACACCCAAAACAAGGAAGGATGTGCAGAGGTTCCTAGGATTTGGGAACTTCTATCGTAAGTTCATCCAAAACTTTGCCCACCTGACGGCGCCCATTACGGACTGTCTCAGCAGTAAGAAGAAGTTCGTTTGGACTGAGGAGGCGGAGCGAGCATTTGAGGAACTAAAAAGGGCCTTCGCCTCGGAACAACAACTCCTGCATGTGGATTTACAAAAACCGATGAGAGTGGAAACTGACGCATCAGACAGAGCGATTGGGGCGGTGCTTCTGCAGCCAGGGAAGGAGGAGTCAGAGTGGAGACCGTGTGCCTTTTTTTCGCGAAAGCTGAACAAATCCGAGAGGAACTACACGGTGTATGACCGAGAACTACTAGCCATTCATGAGGCGTTCCGGAGATGGAGGCACCTGCTAATTGGCGCACAACATAAGGTGCAAGTGTGCACTGACCACAAGAACCTAGAGTATTGGAGGACGGCACGAGTGCTCAACCAACGGCAAGTGAGATGGGCCCAGGAGTTCTCCAAATTTAACTTTGAGATTTGTTACGTGCCAGGCCCAGAGAACATTAGGGCGGACGCTCTCTCACGCAAACCTGAATATTTGGAGGGGGAGGGAGCACCCGAAGAGAGACATGTCATTCCAGAGGACCGCTGGGTGTGTGGGGTGGCATTGGTGGGACAAAGAGAACTGGTAGAGGAAACAGAGAATGATGAATACGCCCAGAATAAGCTCAGAGGTCTTAGGGGTGAGGGAGAGGAACCAGGGGGTTTCGAGGAAAGAAATGGAGCTTTGTATTACAAAGGGGCACTGTATATCCCTGAAGGAGACTTAAGGGGGAGGGTACTCAAGCAGTTGCACGACAGCCCCACGGCGGGGCATTTTGGACAACACAAAACCATGTGGTTGGTCACCAGGGAATTTTGGTGGCCTAAGGTGAGGGAAGATGTACGGGAGTATGTAAGAGGGTGCGAGCAATGCCAGCGAGCCAAAGGGGAGAGGCGGGCGCCGGCGGGGCTATTAGAACCCTTACCAACCCCAGAACGACCTTGGGAGGCAGTGTCGATAGATTTTATGACTGATCTGCCGAAGTCCAAGGGGAAAACAGCCATCATGGTGGTGGTAGACCTACTAACAAAGATGTGCCACTTTGCAGCCTGCTCGCATGCAGTCACGGCGGAAGAGACAGCTAAGTTATTTGTAGAACACATTTTTAGGTTGCACGGGGTGCCATTGAGGGTGGTCTCAGACCGAGGAAAACAATTTACTTCCAGGTTCTGGAGGAAGCTCATGAGCTTACTGCAGGTGGAGGTCAACTTTTCGACTGCCCGGCACCCTGAAACCAACGGGCAGGCGGAAAGAGCAAACGGTGTCCTCCAGCAATACCTGAGGTGTTATGTCAATGACAGAGAGAATGACTGGGTAGAAAAGTTGGCACTGGCGGAATTTGCCTACAACAATGCCGAGAATGTGTCCACAGGGATGAGCCCCTTCTTGGCTAATTATGGGTGTCATCCCAGGGCTTTCCCAGGGGGAGAAGGGGAGAGATGGAGCGTCCCGGCAGCCGAGCATTTTGTAGAAGAAATGGAAGCAATCCATCGTCAGCTCCAACTCAACTTAGAAAGGGCGAAGGAAGAATACAAGAGGCAGGCAGACAAGAACCGAAGGGAAGGTGAAACCATAAGGGTGGGAGATAGGGTGTGGCTGTCAACCCAAGGGTTGCCGTTCAAAGGAGGTTGTAAGAAATTAAGACCCAGGAGATTGGGTCCCTTTGAGGTCATTCAACAGGTCAACCCAGTGGCTTTCAGGCTCCGGTTACCCAACCACATGAAACTGCACCCAGTATTTCACAGGTCGTTACTGTCACCGTATGAGGGGGGACGAGAAGGGATGGCCACTCGGGGACCGGTCATAGAAGAAAGAGAATGCAGCAGCCATGTGGCAGAAATCCTCGACGCCAGGTGGAAGGGGGATCAGGTGGAGTATTTGGTAGCGTGGGAAGGAGAACCGGAGTCAGAAAACACTTGGGTAATGGCAGAAGATATCAATGACGAGGTATTGATAGAAACGTTCCATCAAAGGTTCCCAAGGAAACCTCAGCCTGTGGAGAGGTTCCGGAGGGAATACTTTGGGACCACCGATGAGGAGGAGGAGTTGGAAGGATTCCCGGACTCGGAAGGGGAAGGGGAGATGGACTCTGAGGAGGAGGAGTACTTCGAGACCAGGAACCGCAACAGGTGGAGAGAAGTGTTCGAGACATCGGAAGATGAAGGAAGTTCATTCCGGGGTTTTGCCTACTCACCGCCCGTAGAGGAGGGGGCGAGAGGGGGTGAAGGGGGCCCTGGAGGGGAGGTGGATGTCAGGGAACTGCCATCGGAAGGAAGGGAGGTGAAAGGGCTCACACAGGTTGAGAGAGACTCAGCAGCTGAAGAGGGAACCAGTAGGGGGAGAGGAGCTGAGCTGAGGGAAAGTGAGCTGGAGGGATGGCTCAGAGACACTTCCAGCGAAAACAGTGGGGAGGTTTCAGGACCTCCTGTAGGGACACCCACTCCTCGCCGGAAACTGTCACGCAGAGAGTCCAGAAGACGTGTTTCCGTTAAGGAGCTTTTATGTTGGAAGCGATTCCGAAAGCAACCACTGTCGGAATCTGCTAGTGACTAGAGGAGCCATGTCTGAGGGGCTCCGTCACAGACAGAGGTTTGTGGACTTGAACAAACTCTGAGGGGATACGATTTTACGCACAAGCAGCTCATCATCCCATCACACGAAGATAGACCAGTAATAGTCATTTTAACAATGCATCTGTAGGTAGATGCTAACACACTGCCCAACCAGATAACAATTACAACCATACCTAATTTATGTGCCAAGATACAATTTTGAAACAGCTAGTGTTCCATAATACACAAAATCTGAAATAAATGGTGTAAGCACTTTCATTCTAACCAGTAACAAATAGCCAAAAAATATTAAAAACCACAGACACATACAGTAGGTAAAAAAAAGGTAAAGGACCCCTGACAGTTAAGTCCAGTCGCGTATGACTCTGGGGTTGCGGCGCTCATCTTGTTTTACTGGTCGAGGGAGCCAACATTTGTCCACAGACAGTTTTTCCGGGTCATGTGGCCAGCATGACTATGCCGCTTCTGGCGAAACCAGAGCAGCGCACGGAGACGCCGTTTACCTTCCCGCCAGAGCAGTACCTATTTATTTACTTGCACTTTGATGTGCTTTCGAACTGCAAGGTTGGCAGGAGCTGGGACTGAACAACGGGAACTCAATCCGTCATGGGGATATGAACCGCCAACCTTCCGATCAGCAAGCCCTAGGCTCAGTGGTTTAGACCACAGCACCACCCGTGCCCTATGGTTTGGCATAGTAAAAGGAAAAAAGGTAAAGGACCCCTGGATGGTTAAGTCCAGTCAAAGGTGACTATGGGGTTGAGGCGCTCATCTCGCTTTCAGGCTGAGAGAGCTGGCATTTGTCCACAGAGAGTTTTTCCGGGTCATATGGCCAGCATGACTATGCTGCTTCTGGCAAAATCAGAGCAGTGCACGGAAATGCCATTTACCTTTCCGCTGGAGCGGTACCTATTTATCTACGTGCACTTTGACGTGCTTTTGAACTGCTAGGTTGGCATGAGCTGGGACTGAACAACGGGAGCTCACCCCGTCACAGGGATTCGAATCGCCAAACTTCCGATTGGCAAGCCCAAGGCTCAGTGGTTTACACCACAATGCCACCTGCGTCCCTGACACATAGGTACTACAATTTAAAATATTTTCAAATTGTCAAATATGTTATATAGCCAATCTGAAGCTCAGTTATATTTAGAGACACAGTAGTATTCCAGTATAACAATCTAGTTTATTCCTGATATGTGAAAAAGCATACTCAGAAATCTGAGCATAGGACTGGAGTGGGGAAAGATATGGCAAAGGATTGATGGATCCCCTTAATCAGCAGTAGATATAGCAAAGACTTATCTATGTCAGTAAAAGAACACATTGAAAGAGAGTTCACAATTACTGATAATGCAATTGCAGTGAAGCAGGCATGATTAAGCTTTTTCAGCCCAACGGTTGCATTATCTTGTGGGTAACCTTTCTGGGAGCTAGAGGCAAAAAGTAGGCGGAACAAAACTATGAATCTTACCTTTGTATATTCCAACCACACAAGGTTCAGAGGATTCTACCTACACAAACCCCTCTGCCTCTCTATCCAGGAAAGCAAGAGGCATTATTACAATTCAAGAAAACAGTCCAACCAGGCAAAAGCAGTTCTTGAGAGTGCAGCCTGGGGGCTAGATAGAGGGGCCTGCAAAGATGCATTTGGCCCTCAGTTTCCCATCCCTGTGAAAAAGCCCCCAGTCATAATGGAAAAGCCAGGTAGCCATCTCCGTATTTTGAAAACTTCACAATTTAAAATTGTATTGCAAACTGGTGTGAAATACTATGTGGCTGCAATAATTAATAGAATAGGTTTCCTTTAAAAATCCCAGAAAAATATGTATGTTTTACTTCCACCATACAATAACTGTTTAAGGCCACAAAATGAGCCAAGCCGACAACATACTTACTTATCAAAACTATCACTATATTTTATGAAGCTCTCCAGTTTTTCCTTGGCATATTCCACCACATCTGGATGAAGTTCTATTCCATGATTTATTCCAAAAGGGCCTGTAAATTAAGAATCGGCAGCAATTTAAGCCTCGCTAAATCAAAGAGTGCCTTGTATATGAAGGTGGACATTTGATATGAACACTAAGCAACTTTAAGCCAGTACAGTATTTGGGAAGTGAAGAAATGTGAGGAGAAAGAGAGAGGGAGAGGGGAGGGGGGGAGGGAGGGAGAGAGAGAGAGAGAGGGGGAAAAGGAAGGGACTGTTTAATGAAACTCTTTGTCCTATCCAAAACCCTAGTTTCAAGCTGAAAGAGTTTAACAAGGAAATTTCAGCACAGCTGTAGCTCTAGTATTCCCCTCTCCAGTCACATGGCTGGCACCTGCTGGGCTCATTGGCTTGTTCCTTATGCATTTCTGCTCTCATGCTTGGATCCTGATGAAACTACACTGATTCCTGGTCATGCCCCTCTGAGCTTCAGAACGTGTGACCAGGTTGGTAAAAATGGTGGTAAAGGAGATGCTTGGGAAAGGTATCAAAACATTTAATTACTTGGATAAAGTTACAGAATCTCATGCCATGAACAATTCAAACAATCTATCAAGAAAAAAGTATAAATTTCATCCCCATATATTTGGTCAATGCTGCACTAAGCAAAGAGGTATTTTATTCCCCACAAGAGGGAGCAGTGAGCTGACAGTCTTACTCCTGCTTTCTCTAGAATGAATAATAATTTTCAGGGATTTCCCCATGTCATTAAAGATTGACTTAATTATTTGTTAGTTTCATTAATAGTTTTAATAACTTTTAAAAAAACACACTATTCAGAACAAAACTGCATGGAATGCAAGAGATTCATGGCTGGACTCTATTTTCACTTTTGGCTAAACCATCTGCAGAATCTCTCAAATTTGGATCAGAACAGAGATGCTCGGAATATAACATTCCTTTTCTGATCTATATCCCTGAGATATGATTTGCCATAATGTATAACACAAGAGGTACTAACAGCACAGAAATAATGGGTTATATGACCCCTTCTCCCTAGCATTAATGTCCACAAATCCTACTGCTCTACTCAGTTTCTTTGAACTAGAAGCACTGGAAATCCAATCTCAGATCTCCCTTATCTCATGTTGCTTGGCCCTAAGTAAGAATGCAAGTGAAATACTCAACTCTCATTTCTAAAATAGCAAAATCATAAATAAAACACAAGTTAAGAAGTGAAGAATCAAGAGCTAAAGGTGGAGGTTGCATTTGAAATTCCTGAATAATATTTTAAGGCATTGAAGTCAATTGTACATTAAGTACAATTCATCTGGAAAACCTCCTTATAAAGTGCTATGAAGCTAAATGACAGTTATGCATGCACACAGTTGTAAAACTGAGATTCTTAATAAATTTCATCTGCCATAAAACATATATTATTAACATTTATTTTTTTAAAAAAAGTATTACCTAATATTAATCCCACCATTGTGCTTAAATAGCCGGTTCCACTACCCAGATTAAGAAAAGACAATCCTGGCTGAAGTTTCAAAGCTTCCATGACTTCAGAATAAATGCAAGGGGCTGATAAATGTATATTTCCATGCTTCCAAGCCAAATCTTTATATGCATTGTCCCTATAGCCTTCCAAGTAGTAGTCACCACGATCAATAGCTCTGAAGGCTTGCTCCACTCTGTCAGTACGAATATATTGTGCTTCTTTCAAGTTATCAATTAAATCATCATTGTCTTCTCCTGCACTCACAGCTCCTCCCATGATGATTTTCTATAACAATTCAATTAACTCCGGCAACACATTGGCAGGCCCTTGTTTGACGTTTCCATGTAGAAGGGAATCCAATCCTGTCAGGTTCAATACTGCTTTGCAAGAGGCTCCTAAAAGATTTTTAAGAGGACATGCTTTTATTTTTACAGGTTATTAAAAAAAATCTAATTGAACACAGGCTATGGAAGCTAATAATATTAATTTGTGCCTAGTATTTTGAACAATGCAAGTATGAATCAACCCAAGTGTTTGGTGTACAACTAAAGTTCTTATTGTTTGTAACCATGAGCCCTAATAGGTCAAAGTAATCCATAACAAATGGAGCAAGGTCAAAACAAATGTACATTTGATTCTCAGGTAGACATAGCGCTATTAAAAGAAAGGAGCACATCCATATGAAATACACAGGAAAACACGCCGAGAAACAGAAACAGAAAAGGAAAAAAGAAAGTTGTTTCAGTGCCACAGTACCAACAATCAATACAAAACATGAGTATAACACTATTGTGTTATTCTAACTGAATATAAGGATGCACAAGTTGGCACTCAGTCTCCTGTCTAAATCGCTACATCCACTAAAAGGAAAACATAGGATAAGCCCTGGATTGTATGGTGATTTTTATTCTATTATCAAAGCTAAATGTCCGGGGGAGGGCAGAGACTTCATGCAGTAAAAGGTTGGGTTGAGTTTTCAACTGCCCTGAGAAAAGTATCTTGTATTGTTCTTAGAAAAAGGACAAAGCCAAAGAATGTAACCAATCTCTAGTTTTGTTTCAAGGTCGGTGCAGGGAGAATTGCACCAGCTAACAAGGTACAGAGAAACCAAAACAAGACACTTGTTTGATTCACTCTTTAAAACCCAGTTAGCATCAAGGAGCTTAATTATCCAGTTTTCGTCTACAGTTTCCCCCCTGAAAACTCTGCATATTGTATACTATTTATCTTTCACTTTTCCATGGAGCAGCAGCAGCTACTTATGCATGGTAGTGAAGGGGCAAATATGACATGTAAAACTTGCAATGAGATAAATTAATCTTGTTCGTCCTGAAAGGAAAGTGATTTATTTTCAAAAAGAAGTTGAGCTATATTCTTTTCGGTTCACACATTACATTAGCTTTTAAACAACTGTCGGCTGCTCAGCCAATGCATTGAAGTATGGATTATGGGGGATGCATTGAAGTGTGCGTGGGCAGAATAGTACAAGAGAGGCAATGACAACATAAGGGCCAGCTCCAGGACTGCCCCTACCACAAAGGACATTGGACATGACCTGCCCTGTGGGAAAGAAGAAGAAAGAAGGAGGCAGGCAAATATAACATCAGGATGAATACAGAACAAAATCAAGGTGGCTTATAAACAAAATGAAAACCTGTAACTTACGGTATATAAAGAAACTTAAAATGAAACTTTATAACAAATAAATTCAGACAAATAATGTTATTATATATAATATTAATAACAAACTAGTATGCATATATATATCAATAAATAGACAAACAATTAAGTACATTATTTTGGGCAGGAGACAAGAGTGCATGATCATATTTATAGCATGCTGCAACAAAATTCCTTTATTGATTGAAAAATACATACCTTACAGTCTTCCAAAATGCAGCAATACAGAACCCCCAAATAAGTTTTCTTCTGACAGTGATAATTTGTTTCCTTATGCCCTTCAATATCTGCCACTGAAGAAGACTCCATAGTCAAAACATGCCTCAATTAGACATTGACATCTGGCTTATGCAATTTGCACTTACCGGTATATACATACATAAACCCGTCAATATTACTATATATGAACATGTTATTGGCCGCTTGGCTAGGAGATGCAATTATTTGTATAAAGTTTCAAAATGTTACAGGCTTATATTTTATTTATACACCACACTGAGTTTGTTTTGCATTCATAAGTACTGGTCAGGCATTATATTTCTATGTGACAAGGCTGGAACGTGATTGATTAAAGGATAGAAAAGTTCATTTTTATAAGAACGCTTTCTCTTGGCCACTTTGCATCCTCCCTTACCTGTTTCTCCTTATAATTATAACTGTATCTGCCATTCCTCCAAAGAGCTTAGGGTAGTATATATGGTTCTTTACCTATCCTATGAAGTAGATTAGGGTGAGTGGGGATTTGAACCAGGGTCGCTTTGATCTTACATTAATGCTAACTACTACATCCTGCTGGCTTGTAACACATTTCTATGACATTTTTTTCCTCAGCCTTACTGCTCAATTGCAGTTGTCCTGGGATCACTAAAGTAAAAGAAAGTGCACTCTGGCTTTTGACACTGGCACTGGCAGGCAGCAGCCCCTGCTTTACAGAAAGATTGTGGCAAAGAGATGACTGGTTTGATCTCATACAGCAGCCGAAGTGCATGCTACTCCATCCCTGGCAGAAGGAATCCACTGTTCCAATTGTCAGTTGCCTCAGGACTGCAGAACTGAGGGGATCAAAGATGATGAGGTGGGGATGGACATGCATGTATTAGAATCTATTGGAAGCTTAAAGGATCTGTCTGATACAGATCTTCCTTCATCTGCATGTCTATTCAATGCCAAATATAAAGTTTGATATGAAATGTGTAATTTAAAGGTCAGAGGTTGGTTCTGAGATTCCCAAAAGGCTCCTACCCATCTCAACTACCTTTCATAATACAGGCACTTGAGGTAAAATACAGAACACTGATGTCTAATTTATTATCCTAAAGAAGGGTAGTAGCATATGCAGGAAATGCATCTGCCTATAACTTTAATTATAAAATCAGTATTATAGGGGGTACAAAGATTGCCTAGCCATACAATATGAATCAATCTCTCAAAGTTATAAATATAAATAAATAATTTTTTATTTATATCCCGCCCTCCCCAGCTGAAGCCGGGCTCAGGGCGGCTAACAACAATAAAATAAGACAACATTTTAAAATCATTTCATTTAAAAATTACTTCAAATCAAATTGATGGCAACCATTGGGCAGAGTTCTGTGAAGATTGCCAAAGGAGGGAGTCAGGCTGTGCCCTGGCCAAAGGCTTGGCAGAACAGCTCTGTCTTGCAGGCCCTGCGGAAAGATGTCAAGTCCCGCAGGGCCCTAATCTCTTGTGGCAGAGTGTTCCACCAGATCGGAGCCACAGCCGAAAAAGTCCTGGCTCTGGTTGAGGCCAGCCTAACCTCTCTGTGGCCTGGGACCTCCAAGATGTTTTTGTTTGAAGATCGTAAGTTCCTCTGCGGGACATACCAGGAGAGGCGGTCCCGTAGGTACGAGGGTCCTAGGCCGTATAGGGCTTTAAAGGTTAAAACCAGCACCTTAAACCTGATCCTGTACTCCACCGGGAGCCAGTGCAGCTGGTATAGCACCGGGTGAATGTGATCTCGCAGCGAGGACCCCGTAAGGAGTCTCGCTGCAACATTCTGCACCCGCTGGAGTTTCTGGGTCAGTCTCAAGGGCAGCCCCACGTAGAGCGAGTTACAATAATCCAGTCTGGAGGTGACCGTCGCGTGGATCACAGCGGCTAGGTCAGGGCGAGAGAGGTAAAGAGCCAACTGCTTAGCTTGGCGGAGATGAAAAAATGCCGCCTTTGTTAGGCTCTCAGCACAACATGGAAGAATGCCCCATATATTTTCCCCTATAAGATTCCTCCATTTGCATTGGGAAGGGCACCTATCAACCCCTCAGCATGCATTTTGAATCCACCCACACAATTTCTCCAGATAGGAATGCTAAGTGTAGGGACGGCTCCTAAATACGTTTGTTAGTAACTAAAACCCTAGGCTGGAGAAGTTGGCATTACCAGTACTGGAACAGGGCTTAAGAGGTTGCAACCTCAAATACTGTACAATAAAATCCTAACAATTTTGTATCCTTTTAACTATTCTCTAATTAATATTCATTAACCAAAGCCCTATTTTGTACTAAAACAATCTACTTACTGAAATAAAAAGGGAATCACTTACCTAGAAAAATGGTAATTCTAGGAAAAAGCCTTCTGGCCTATCTTTCCTTGGCTGTATTTTTCTGCAAGTATCATCATCACAGAATTACTGTAAAATAATGAAGTGAATTATTTTAAAGCATTTATAAACTGTTTAATATTTTTAAAATTCCTAAGTCGTATACAATATAAAAAACAAGCAACACAATTAAACAAACAATATCATTAAAACAAAATTCAATCTAAAACCAATAAAGCAGAATTATAAAAGTATATGCAGGGATATAAAAGCAAGTAAAACAAATTCAGGGGATTCAAACACATAAAACAGGGTCCAATCTTATGAGTCAGGGACCACCTGGGCACCGCAATCTTTACAAGATGTCTGAAGCAGCCGATGGTTGCTCAGCCACATATTGCAGAGAAAGGGGCTACCACAATACAGGGGCACAGCAGGGGTGGAGGGAACTATTATTATATATTGAATTTATATATCCAGGGGTCTCAGGGCAGTTCATGGAATAACCACTGTGAATAACAAGCTGTGGGCCAAACCACTGAAAGTGCTTTATCTACATTATCAGATCATGTCAATGAAAAATAGATCCCATAAAATTGGGCAAGATGTGTTGGGACACCTCATCTAGCTCTGTAATTATGGTAACATGGCAAACATGTCACAGCAGGCCTCTGTTGGTTCCAACACTATTCCTGGGACATGTGTCAAAGGTCCCTTCACCACACAGAAAAGCACTGATGGCCAGGCGCTTGAGAATGCAAGGGAGGCACCAAAGTAAGTCTTCTTTGCCACCTTCACCTCCTGCAACAGGCACGACAATAGGCACATGTTCAGTCAACCTCACACTGAATCTTATGCCACTTGCATTCTAGCCTCACAAATCCTGTTTCATATCTTGGAACATCCTGGGGGAGAAAAGGGATGGTTCCAAAGTGTCAGAGTGGGCATTCAGTGGCAATCATATCAGCTTCCCGGCACATCTTGTCATTTCATAGACAGCCCAAAGAGTCAACAGAATTTCCAGTTCTGGCTTCTGGAAAATCCCGCAAAGCATTCGGGAATTCTTTGGATTCTGCAAATCCCTAAGGATGAATCATCCTAATGGGTCCTACATCTATGCATGAACAAACTACCCCAGATAATCGTCTAACCACAATTCTCTGTCTCTCTCACACCCACACACCAAAGACTTTTGTATGTGCTGTGTCAATGACAACTTGGGACAACCCCATGTTTGCCACAGAGGCCATGAAGACCTCAGTTGGCTCAGTCAAGGTAACTTTAGCATGGATACTGTTGACTTCCAGTACCAGCGTCCTGGGGTTCTTCTGCATCACACTTCAGAGCACTTCTGCCAGATTATTCAGGTATGCGACTGGGCAGCAAGCTGGGTGGCATACCAACAGCCCGAATTTGTCCAATCAGAAGATACAGGCACCAGTATGCCACCCAAGTGTGGAGAGATTTCAGTGATGAAACTTCTATGGACTAGAGTTATTTGGGGTGCTGCTGCTGCAAATAAAGCTAAAATATACATATCTGCCTGAATACAGTCACAGAAATCAGACATGATTTATTTAAACCTTTAAGAAGATCAACTTTCTAAGTTTTTATTCCTGTATTCCTGAACAACCATGCACACTAATTAGATGCCACAACAACTAAAACATATGTTTGCAACCAAAGACACACTTTATGCTACCCAGGACAGTCGACAGTCCAGGACTATAACCTAAAACTCCTGAGCATGAAGCCCACATGCAATTCAAAGTACATAGTTTATATCTGCTTATCAAGACAATTATAAAATAATGTGTTTGATTTGCACAATGCTAAGACCAATAAACGAGAACACATACTTGAATACTAAAAGTGGTCAAAATTCTTTACAAGGGCTAGTAGTTATTATTACTGGGCAGAAATGCATTACTTTGAGTAAATGTTCATCTGCATTATTTGGAATCTAAATAGTCCTAATTTGCACACTAATTAATACAACATATCATCTATTGCATCTTATGTATCATGCCGTGTGTACTGTGTCACAGATTTGTGCAACTGATTTTAACTTAATAGGCAGTATCCAATACCAGCACAAAGGATGCTTGTGCAAAGGAATATCCTGATACTTCCTCTTCTACATCATAATCCTGTGTGCCTCCCTGTAGCTTCTCTCAGTGTTGGGTAACACCCTACCTCTCAGTAAAGGTATACTGGAGGGGAGAAATCAGGTAGAAAAACCTTTCATGTGCATAGAACCTGAGTTATTTTGACTTCTTAAGTGCTCAGTATACAGCCATGACCATGTACCAGCTACTAAACATTTACCGCATACTGCAGCATGCACTGCAAAATATATCTGCCTACTTGTTTATCATTTGTATACCAATTATGTTTTGCAAGCACATACTTAATTCTGGAATTTTAAGGAAAACTGACCTGAAGAGCAAAATTTCATAAGACAAAATAAAATAATGATTTGTGAAACCCTATTTATAAAAAGTGCATTTCTGTACTATTTAGGAAGCACTAGGTAAAGATACCCCTGATCATTAGGTCCAGTCACGGACGACTCTGGGGTTGCACATTCATCTTGCTCTATAGGCTGAGGGAGTCGGCGTTTGGCCGCAGACAGCTTCTGGGTCATGTGGCCAGCATGACTAAGCCGCTTCTGGCAAACCAGAGCAGTGCACGGAAACAGCATTTACCTTCCCGCCGGAGCAGTACCTATTTATCTACTTGCACTTGACATGCTTTTGAACTGCTAGTGTTTAGGCATTTGTTGCTAGTACATGGCTTGTTTTTGTTCAGCCTACAGTCGTACTAAAAACCAGTTTTAACATAACATAAAAGTAGGTATTTTAATTTACCAGCTTTTGGAAAGTACCATCAATAATGCGATCATGTTGAATGCTAACAATACTAAAGTAAGTGTCTATGGAAAGAAAGCTATCAACACTAACAGTTATAACCTGATACACAGTGTGCACAGCCAAGTGAAAAACAACACCAGAGTCTAGAAACAACTACTATTTGATACAAGTTAGAAACATACAGATTGAATTACATTAAAAGTCTGATTACATTAAGTTTCTAATTTTGTTAAAGATGTCCCCACAATAATCTCTTGAATAGTAAAGATTGCCAAGCAGTCCCAAAGGAGAGCTGACTCTTCAATGTGCTTTCACCTTTTTGTTTTCCTTATCAATAGATGTTGAATGGGCAGGGTGAGGTCGGAGAAAGAATTATGATAATATCCATACTTAGACCAAAGTTGCTTTTTGTAAAAACACTAAGAATCAAATACAATTATTACAAACACAACTTCCTTTGTTGTTGTTTTAAAGAAGAAGTATCCCCATATGAACTATGTTTTCTTTTACCTATTGTTGCCATTCTTTAGTAAAAACTGGTAGTTAAACTTGCTTGAAACATGTATTTCCCCTTCTGGGTTAAAAGCACCTTAGGGAGATATTTCAGTAGGAAAACTGCATGAGAGGAACAGGTTAATAAGCTCATCAGCCCAGTGCCAACCCACCGCAACAGTCTGCTGCATTCCTGAAGCAGTGAGAGATGAGAACCAATGTGGTGTAGTAGACAATAGCAACGGACAGGGATGGGAGAGACCCAAGTTCAGAACCCCCATGGCCTAATCTACCTCACATTAATAGCTCCAGTATTGTGAGGATATGAGTGAAGGACTGATTTCTATTCTGAGGTCCTTTGAATAAGTGAGGAATAAAAATTATAACAAATAACACATAAAACAGATACCGCCATAGCTTAGAACAGAGGTCAGCAACCTAAAGCCCATGGGCTGCTAGCGGCCCACAGAGGTTGTTTGACCAGCCCATGAGCCACCCCCAAAAGAGTGGCCCGCTTGCGCGCTGTGCTAAACCGGCGCAGCGCAGCAACTTGCTCCCACGGCGCTGGAAATTGTGTCTGCACAATGCTGAAAATCGTGGGCGCTTGCACGTGCGATCCGGCCCACGGAGGGATCTCCGCAGGACCGATCTGGCCCAGGCAAGATAAACCTTGCTGTCCCCTGGTTTAGAAAAAGCAGGGGTAAGAGCTTCTGCTCTCTTTTTTTGGGTGCTGAAACCCTGGATCAAACCAAAGAGCTTCTGCTCTTGAGAGCAACTAGCTACCCACTAATTGTGACAAATTGTTACCCAGTATTCTTGCCTTCAATCCAAGTGATATAGAAGGGGTTTAAATGCTTTTATCGATGCTATGATTATTTTAAATCAGATGTAGGGAACTTTGGGCACTCCAGATATTGCCGAAATACAACCCCCATCATTGGTCATGCTTGGTGGGGCTGATGAGAGTTGTAATTCAGCATCTAGAAAGCAAAATTTCCCCAACTTTATATGATTTTAAATTGTCTGAAATCTTGTAAGCTCTCATGAGAAAATATTGTATTTTAAATGGCAGCTAAATTAAATTAAACACAATCCAACACAGAATAAAACCACTTAATGATGAACTGAAGTGGGGTGAGGATCCTTTTTTGGCCTGATGGGATAGATCTTTACCTCCCCCCACCACTGCAGGTCAACTTTGACAAGAGGGTGTCGTAATGGCATCAGTTGATTGATAAGTGGGTTGGACAGCAAGTTCAAGCCTGCTTTCTCCAGCCATTAGTTGTGTACTAGAGTTCCCTACATGTAACCCCAGTCATACAACTAATCCAGTTGTGTCTCTACCTGCCCCACACCTGACGACACATGGAGAAGGTGGGCATGGTTGGGGGGGGAATGGCCTGTTGGGCCAAAAGGGGGTCCCCCACCTCAGACTAAACCATTTGCAGCACATACAAGTTTACCCACTAACTTTGAGAAATGTACATGAATTTATGGATGAAGACAAACAGCCCTGCCAATGATATAAAGTCCAATCTTGCAGTGCTATCTGCTTCTCCTGCACTATGGGGAAACCCACAGAATGACATATTCTGTACATTTATTATAGTGCCCACTAGACTGGTACACTTTCATACAATAGTACTTGTGATTAGCACTGTGCATGAGATTCAAATCACCACTCATTCATGGAAGTTATCATTGGTAAATGACTTTTTAAATCTTCCCATTAAGAAGTCAATATGGTTTTATACAAGTCATCCTCTTTTGTTGAATAGTTAGCCCAAAGTTTATATCCTGTAGTGATGATAATAATAATAATAATAATAATAATAATAATAATATATTATTTGTACCCCGCCCATCTGGCTGGGTTTCCCCAGCCACTCTGGGCGGCTTCCACAGAAACCAAAAATACACTAAAATCACACATTAAAAACTTCCCTGAACAGGGCTGCCTTAAGATGTCTTCTGAATGTCAGGTAGTTGTTGATCGCTTTGACATCTGATGGGAGGGTGTTCCACAGGGCGGGCGCCACTACCCAGAAGCCCTCTGCCTGGTTCCCTGTAGCTTTGCTTCTCGCAATGAGGGAACCGCCAGAAGGCCCTTGGCGCTGGACCTCAGTGTACAGGCAGAACGATGGGGGTGGAGACGCTCCTTCAGGTATACTGGGCCGAGGCCGTTTAGGGCTTTAAAGGTCAGAACCAATACTTTGAATTGTGCTCGGAAACGTACTGGGAGCCAATGTAGGTCTTTTAAGACCGGTGTTATGTGGTCTCGGCGGCCGCTCCCAGTCACCAGTCTAGCTGCCGCGTTCTGGATTAGTTGTAGTTTCCGGGTCACCTTCAAAGGTAGCCCCACATAGAGCGCATTGCAGTAGTCCAAGCGGGAGATAACCAGAGCATGCACCACTCTGGCAAGACAGTCCGCAGGCAGATAGGGTCTCAGGCTGCGTACCAGATGGAGCTGGTAAACAGCTGCCCTAGACACAGATTTGACCTGTGCCTCCATGGACAGCTGCGAGTCCAAAATAACTCCCAGGCTGCGCACCTGGTCCTTCAGGGGCACAGTTACCCCATTCAGGACCAGGGAATCCTCCACACCTGCCCGCCTCCTGTCCCCCAAGAACAGTACTTCTGTCTTGTCAGGATTCAACCTCAATCTGTTAGCTGCCATCCAACCTCCAACCGCCTCCAGGCACTCACATAGGACCTTCACCACCTTCACTGGCTCTGATTTGAAAGAGAGGTAGAGCTGGGTATCATCCGCATACTGATGAACACCCAGCCCAAACCCCCTGATGATCTCTCCCAGCGGCTGCATATAGATGTTGAAAAGCATGGGGGAGAGGACAGAACCCTGAGGCACCCCACAAGTGAGAGCCCAGGGGTCTGAACACTCATCCCCCCCCACCACTTTCTGAACACGGCCCAGGAGAAAGGAGCGGAACCACTGTATAACAGTGTCCCCAGCTCCCAGCCCCTCAAGACGGTCCAGAAGGATGTTATGGTTGATGGTATCAAACGCCGCTGAGAGATCCAGCAGAACTAGGAAACAGCTCTCACCTTTGTCCCTAGCCCGCCAGAGATCATCAACCAGTGCGACCAAGGCAGTTTCAGTCCCATGATTAGGCCTGAATCCCGACTGGAAGGGATCCAAATGGTCCGCTTCTTCCAGGCGTGCCTGGAGTTGTTCAGCAACCACTCGCTCAATCACCTTGCCCAAGAAAGGAAGATTTGAGACTGGGCGATAGTTGGCCATCGTGATCGCATCTAAAGATGGTTTTTAAAGAAGAGGTTTCATAACCGCCTATTTCAGCGGGTCTGGGAAGGCTCCCTCACGGAGGGAAGCATTCACCACCCCACGAAGCCCATCGCCCAGTCCTTCCCGGCTAGCTTTTATACGCCAGGATGGGCAAGGATCAAGGAGACAAGTGGTTGGTTTCACTCGTCCAAGCAGCCTGTCCACATCCTCGGGAGTAACAGATTGGAATTGATCCCATACAACTTGACTATATTTATATTCTTAGTACTGCAATTCTTTCTACCAGATAAGCAATTTGGGCCAAGTATATCCAATATTCTTTTAATCTGTTAACATATGATAGCATTGTGTCATACACTTCCTGAATCTGTGAATGTGTTCTCTTATCTAACTGCAGATGTTTAGAGGGCAAAATGCAGTTCAAACATTTTCTCCCTATATTTAAAAAGTTCTGTTAATAAAAACTTTCATTTTCTAGTTGCTGGTTAGGTGTTGTAAATTAGAGGGTTTTTTTTTTTAAAAAAAGAACCAATATTATTCCTGGACTCATTTATTAACACAGATTAAAAGATGCATTTGCACACACAGTCAGATGCTCACCAGTCCATCACCATGACCACCAACACCAAAATTAACTGAGTAGGAATGATGTGCTGTTAACGTTCACCAAACAGGATTTAGATACTGTTGATATCAAATAGCACATATTGCAAAGCCCACAAATGACAGCATGTGGGGAAAATATACCTAATCTAATGTGTTTCAGTCAAAAAATTAAAATAAACCCCACAATTAACAATGTATTTCACTGGAATGCCTCTCTACCACTCTCACACACACACTCTCACACATACTGTTAGAAACAGATATGAAAGCTAGGAGCTAAATGGCACTTAAAACTAGGTTATGGGCACAACAACGGGAATGTCTAGGTGTGCTTTTTTTAAACAAGAATACAAAGCTGAAAATGAATAACCTGCTGCTAAAACATTATGTTCATTTTTCATATGGTCTAGTCATTCCTCTGCCCACCCCCCTAATATTCTTAAGAGGGTCTCCTCTCTAGTCTTTAGAGAGTAGCTGGAAGTGGGGAGGCAGAAAAAGGTACTCCTTTCCTTCCACTCTGCAGTTTTAATCTGAAATTTTAGGTGCAGTACTGCGGTCGGAGCTCAGAAACTACTTGTGATAATGAAGTTCCCTGTCGCAAAATGCGCCTAGAACAATGGGAGTTTCAAACACTGCACACTCTCGCTCTCTCTCTCTCTCTCTCTCTCTCTCACACACACACACACACACATATCTCACAAGGACTACAGATCCCCCTCCATTTCCACAGGAAACAAAATGCATCTACTGTGCCGTGTAGAAGCAGGAGAAAGGTTATGTGGGTAGGTGGACAAGTACACATGTGTTATGATCCATACTGCTCCAAACCCACCTTCTAAAGTTCCTCCTTTGCTTGCTTCAGGCAGAGCAAGAAATAGAAATGATCCAACCTTTGAGAACACATGACAATTTGAGACATTTTTTTAAAAAACACCCACCCTGAAATGACTTAAAAGTTAAATGTAATTAAATAGACATTTGGTGCCTCTGTGGGAGGTGGGATTGTAAAAACAAAACAAAACAAAAAAATCAGCCGTTTATGAATCACTGCTTATGACTGATATATATTGCAGATAAAGAAGAAACACACACACAAAGAGAAATGATCTACCTGAGAGCAAGTCTGTAAACTAAACACATATTTAATGGGATAAATTTGCAATGGAAACTCCTTGGGATTCTCAAATATTTAGGCTGAAATCCTAACCTTATTTACCTGGGAGTTCCTTTGAATTCAATAGGACTTACTTCTGAGTAGGCATAGTTACAACTGCATTGTAAATTGCTGTGGAGAGATAGGGGAAGAAAATGAGGGGGTTTTTTAATAAAAAAAACAACCACCCAGAGTAACACAGTTGGTCAAATGCATGTTTTGATTACACATTCAGAGCCTATTAACGCTCATTCAGAAGGAACTCACATAGAATTCAATATAAAACTGTCAAGGGTCGTTAGGATAACAGCCTAAATAAACTTGAACAACTATTCCATACTTCTCAAAAATAGTAAGCAGTTATACATATTTAGTACAACTTTGCACTATTTAGTTTGATCCTAGAATTTATATGGCTTTTGTATGAGGCTCAGAAATACCATTCAGAAGTTATTCAAGAGGCTTTCTGAAAACATGATGTAGCAATACTGTAAATAATAATTTACCACCCAACAATATTGCTATTGTACAGATAACCTTCAGGGATGAATAATCAAATATTGCTGACACTCTATATTATAAACTAAAGAGAGAGAGGGAGCAGAACTAATTACATTCTAATCGATTAACATTATATGGCTTTTTAAATGTGTTTGTAGGAGGGGAGTTATTGGTTTATTTTTGCTTTACTGTGTATTTTGTATTCTCATTTGTATTTTTCTGTTGTGAACTGCCCTGGGATCTTTGGATGAAGTGTGGAATTCAAATTTAACAGTAATAATTATTATTATTCCCAAAGCTTTTAAGTATACATTCATGGCACACAAGGGGAAGTAAAAATAAACACATTATTTTAAGCATTTTTCTGATATGCAACTGCTTTAGTTCCATAGTCAGAGAAAAACCAGTTCATATGACTGTAAAAAGCAACTACAAACCACAATTAATAAAGCAGTTGTTATAGTCCAATTGTAAAATGCATGTGTTTTCATAAACTGGGTCAGCCCTTAAGAACCAATGAATTATTGGAAAGCCTTCCATGGGGGGGGGGGGCGCATTACTATAGGCTTATTGACATCATCATTTACTGTTGTGACAATGACTTATTTTGCTTCTTCTATTATCTATTATTGGTCAAAGACAGGGTGATACAACCTTATTTATTAATAATATATTAAGTCATGCATCTGTCATTACATTAAACATTGTTTAATGTTAATAGTCCTAAAACTATTTTAAAACTTAATTAAGGCTGTGAAATATGAAGTCTCTATATCTCTTGTCATGCATCTTTAAACAGCTTTATTTGTACCTTTACTATTTTACTGATTTCTACCCAGAAGCAGGACAAAACTATTATATTACAGTGGTACCTCGTTTTAAGTCCACCCTGTTGGTCATCCATTCCATGGAACGTCCACAGCAAACCCAGAAGTACCGGAACAGGTTACTTCCGGGTTTGCCGCTTGAGCAGAAGCGCTAAACTGCTGCACGCGTGTGCGCAGAGCAACACTCTGTCGAGCGCCCCTTTGATCCAGCGTCCAGGGTTCTGCAACGGATCCTGGACTCAAAACGAGGTACAACTGTACTAGTTTCCAGAGATAACAAGAATAGCAATCACTATTAACACACTGTACCCATCCATTCATATAGCTCAGAGGTGGGCAACTTCTTCAGCTTGAATAGTTAGATGCCCCCAGCCAAGCCCAATAGTTCAAGGCAGCCATTCTCAGTAGCAGGAATCTGGAGGCCTATTCTCCTACTGATGACACACATTTCTCTCATCAAGAAACTGAATGAGGAGTTGCCCATCGCCTGCCTTTAAACCCAAAATTCTCATTGTGAACACTGACCTGACTTGTCCCCAATATCAACTTTTGTACTGGAGAACTAGAAGGTAGTCAAAGTCAAACTAATTTTTAAAAGGTATCTAGGAGGATTCAGGAAATTATGGGTCAGTTGGCAGAACTTTGTTTCTGGGGAAACTAGTTGGCAAGCATGATTAAAGATGAAATTAACAAGCATACTGTATAGAAGGACAAGTTTGAAGAATATTCAACATAGTTTCTGCAAAGTTATTCCTGCCTTACTAACCTAGACACAACTTTGTCATTAAGTGACAAACTGACCGGTGGGGCCATGAGCAACACTTACCTGTACACCAGCTATCTGGACCATGATAGACTAGTGATGGAAAAACAAGATTGCTTCAATGTGGTCTGTGCGGACAGGTTAAGCATCATCCAGAAGCTCCAGCTAGTGTAGAATACAGTGCCTAAACTGAAGGGGGCAGATGGCCAAAACCATGTTACACCTCTGTAAAAAGATCTGCACTGCCTGCCCATATGCTACCAGGCCAGGTTCAATAGTAGAATCATAGAACTGTAGAGTTGGAAGGGACCCCAGGGTAATCTAGTCCATCCCCTTGCAATGCAAAGCCCTGGACACCTTGTGTCCAGGATACCTTAACGACCGCTTGAGCCCTTATATTCTGATTTAATCATCAAGATCACCTGGAGCAGTGCTGTTAGTTTCCCCCTATGTTTCAGAAGTCAAACTGGCCTCCACTAGAAATTGGGCATTTCATGCTGCCAGTCCCATGCTGTGGAACACTCTTCCAGCAGAGAAGCAGCAGACAACCTCATTGCTAATTTACAGGAGTTTCTTGAAGACTTAAAAAAATATGAAATACCTATTCAGTGGTTTAAACTTTTTAAGATAAACCGATAATTTTTATAATTATTTAGTACTGTGTTTATGGCATTTTATAAATGTTGTTGTACACCATCATAATTTTTTTAATGAAAGGCATTCAATACAATATATATATTTATAAATATTGCTGGAATTAAGACATTTGATTGTGAAATATGTAAAACTAGCAAATTCTCAGACATGACTTCAGGTTTGTTTAGCTGTAATTACTGCATCATGAGAAAATGCAAGTGAGGTCAAGTCTAAAAATAACAGAAGACCACATTCCTGGCATTTGAAACTTTAATTTCTAGCTATATATTTAAACACAATTGGAAACATTTTTTCTCCTCACTCCTTTTGTTTGCAAAAAAGGCAATCTTGTCTAAATGCCTTCAAATATTCACAGATACTATACAGAGGAAAACTTAAATAAAACTCATCAAGACCTTGAAAAACTGCATAAAAAGGCACTTGCAGTACTAGGCCTTAAACTAAGCAACATTTTAAAAAACAAAAGACTAAACAGAGACATCCTATCATCAAGTTATATCTGCTGGGCAGGGATAGAATTACTATTAAATTCTGCTGCACCAGCAAGACATTATGCTGGTATAGTGTATTCACACCAGTGTAATATTACTGTCTTGCCAGCAGTATAACAACACTGACACAACTATGCTGGCAATGCCAGCACAAGAAGAAAACGTGGTCAAAACGGGAGTGTGGAAGGGAACAAACAAAAAGCTTAGCTAGAATCCTACACTCATTTCCAACGTCAGTCCTGCACCTGGAGCCAGTGTAATAGTATGCCAACCAGATAGGTGATGTAAAATTATCTCACTGAATTCAACAGAGAAGCTGAGGTGACTGTCCCTTACCCCCTTCTCTTCTACCAACCATATCAGACAAAAGAGAAATAAAGTTATGATTATGCACCCAGCTGTACAAATGGTTCAACTGGTTGCAAACCAGTATGTTTTTACTTACTATAACTTGTATACAAGCTCATTCAGGAAGTGTATGAATTTCGAAATGGAAACTTAAAATTCATATTCATATTCTTCCTCCCTGCATGTTGATTTCAACAATTTCAAAGCTCAACTTTTGTGTCCAGATTTTCACTCTTTGAAATATGGCAACCCTAACTTGTGACTTTAGGAATGCCACTGTTCACCTAGGCATTGGGCTAGGAAGAAGGTAATGTGGACTTGATATGATCTAAGTTCTACAGCAGGAACACCATTAGTATTAATCACACTGTTCCATGCATGGATGATGTGGGGTTGTTATCAGAAGTGAGGTTATGGTGGGCGGGGGGCGGGGACGACAATGCTTTTTGGTAGCCAAGAGCGTATATCTCATTGCTATGTTGCCTCTTTCCCCCCTGCTTTCTTCATGGATGTTTTCCCCCCAGGCCCTTCATGTACCTCTTCTGTCTGGAACATGACAAAGCAAGCTTGTTAATATTGTCACATATTTTGCACACCTTATATTAGGTACCAACAACTACCATAAGCTGCTACTGGCATATGAAGAAAGAATACGATCAGGCCACTTCTGCAGTAATGAACAGACCTTCAGCAAAATAAGAAGTCAAGTTTAATTTGTTCTACAGTGACAAGTGCAACATTAGGTCTTTTACTTTGGCACCAAATCTAACAATATTTGCTAAAGGGAACTCAGTTTCCCCTTACCCAGGGACTGCAACTGGTAGGCAGCACATGCTCCACTGACCAGTAAACCACAAGTCACTGGAAGGCTGCAAGAAAAAAACCAACCTGGCTCCATTCATTGGCCAGAGAAAGAACTAAAGGAAGCTTCTTTCACCTATCTAGTCCTCTAGAATTAACAGTTATAAAGAACTTTGTAACTAAGAACTATAGCTCCCTGAGTTTGCCTTATACACCCTTGCCACAATATATTTTTCTGTTGTGTATTAAAGTCTGACAGCAGCATACCTCTCAGTACTTATTTTTGTAAGCCACTATGAGAACCTTTTAAGGCTTCAAATAAATGCTTCAAATAAAATAAATATGAATTTGAGGCAGAAAAAAATGTTTTGCATCCAATGTTTTACTCTTCTTAGATAAAATGTAAAAGCAGTGCTGAGTGGTTTGTTTTTATCTTACTTAAAAATAACATGTGGTATTTCATATTTCCAAATATCAGTGTTGTACAACTGACCCTCTCCAGTCAGTACTACAATGAGCAAATATAAATGGCTCTGAACTAGGTCAGACCAGGAGACTAGCCAGTAATCACAAATTGAATGGGAGGCCACATTCTGCAATCACAGATTCTTGACTCCCTTTCGATATTTATCTCTTAGCTTTTGCCTCAAGGTCAACAGCAGCCATCACAAGAGGTCCTTTCCTTTGGCAAACACACCGGAAAGAGGAGATAGCAAAAGCCAGGCCCTGTGTTGCTTTGCTGCGTTACAAACAACGTGCAAAAAAAGACTTCTTCCTCTACCGTGGAGCCAGACACAGAGACTTTCTGAGCACCTAACTGTGCACACAAAGGAGGGAGCAGAAATGCAAGAAGCCCACAAGTGAGAGAAAGGAGCTAGAGGCAAGTCTCTGTAAACCATGCAGAGGGGCCGCCCTCGTTTTTCCTTCCAGCCAAAATAGAAACAAGAGAGCAAATGGCAAGCGCCTCTCCAGCAGTCAAGCCCCCTTGCCTCTCCCCCTCCAGCGTTCAATGCAGAACCTTCAGTGTAAACAGAAGGAAAATGTGACAAGTTCCTGAGGAGGAGCCATGCCAGCTTGTTGCAACAAACACAACAGAGTGCCTGGTGGCACGTCCAAGCCTGAGAAATGTATTGACGCGTACATTTTCCTGGCCCGTGTCGTCAGAGACGTTAAGACCAAGCGTGGCTTCTTTTAACTCGGGTAGGGGAGGGATGATTTGTAGGGAACAATTTTGGAATGGAGGGGACACAAATGACGTTGCTTCTGTCCCCCCCCCCCCATCAACCTTGTGACGAGGCGACTCTGGCGCCCTCCGCCTCTTTATTGTGGAGCGGCTCATTTGCTCTCCTCTTCCTCTTTGGCACCTCTTCAAAACGAAGCCAACTGGCGGCCAAAAAGGCAGAGCAAGGAGAGGAGCAGACAGACGGCAGCGTCGGCGGAGACTCCACCAACTTGTTTATCCTTTTATAGCCCCGGCTCCGAGGCAAAAGCACGGAGAGCAGAAAGGCCCGCCTCGTTTCATTGCTAGAACCGCGGTGGGGAGGGAAGAAGGTTACGAGAGAGCTGCAGGTGAACATTATTTGCCCCTCTCTCTCCCCCCACCAACATCCCGACCGGTCTCAGGATCCCGAATTAAACAAGGGAAGCACTTACGCTTCCCGATATATATGTAAATTAAAAAACCAACCCACCTAGCCGTGCTGCTTTAACTGCGCAGGGAAGGAGAAAGCAGGAAGCGCCTCCAAGTCCCTTTTGCGCTCTCCTCCTCACCCATCCGCTTTCCCCAACGCGGGCCTTCCCGCGTCAAGAAGTGCCAACGCAACGAGCGCTCCGCTGGGGGGGGGGGGCAGGCGAGTGGTGCGCGGACAGTTGGTCTCGCGCCGCTGGACTTCTCAACGGCCTTCGTGCCGGACGCGATGAGGGGCGGGGGAGGAAATGCGGGCGCAGAATCACTAGCCGGGACATTGGGCTCCAGCCCCGACGTCGGCGACGCCATAAGCGCCTCGGCGGCCCCCGCCGTTGCTCTTCTTCCCCAGCAACTGCCCCTCTCACTCTCCCCCGCCCCCGCCCCCGTGAGTCCACCACCAGACACTCACCCTTCCGCAGTGTCCTCTGGCTCCCGAAGGGGAAAAGGGAGAGGGAAGCTTTGGCGTGAGTTTGAGGGAAGCGGGGCCGGGGAAGGAAAGCCCTCAGGCGCCCACTTCTCAGGGGGCGGAGGGGGGGTAAAAGGGAGCTTGTTTTCAGACGGCCAACGGGGTGGTTGAGGAGGGCGAAGGGTGGGCCAGGGCAGGCGCTCTTCAGGGTCAGCCACTCTCCGCCCCCTTCACGCGCCGCCGCGGGTCCCGACTGTTTGTGTTGCTGCGAGAGGCGGAGGGGGGCGGGGAGCGAGAGAGAAGGCGAAAAAGAGCCAAACAGCTGAGAGGATGTAAACAGTGGCGTCACGTGATCGCATTTACAGCCGAGGGCCTGCGAGCCCCGCCTCCTTTCCCTTCGGACTGGGCGCCGGGTTTGTTTGGTCTCCGACGCAGAACGAGCGGAGGCTCCGCCCCGCAACTCGGCGGCCAATGGAGCGGCGAGAGAGCCACGTCGAGCTGCCGCTGCAGTCAAGCGCTGAGCGACCAATCGCAGCTCCTGCTCTGGAGGAATTGTTTTTTCCCCCGGCCGGTCTGTCAGGCTGTGCAGCGTTTCTGAGTGTAAGGGGAGCGAGCGGCTGGCTGTGAAAAATAGGGCGACGTATCCGATTCCACCCGTAGGGAAGGTTTAGTTTTGAATCACAAAGAAAGGGATTTATTTTCTGCTTTCAAATAATAAGTGTTTTCATTCTTACCTTACTCCTAAAACGGAAGAGTACTGGGGAGGCTTCCTCCTATTTTCACTTTTCCCTGGCATGTTTTGCACTCCTCTAGTCCATGTCTTTAACAGAAGACTTATAAGCAGAAGTTAAATATGCAAAGCTTTCGCTCTCTTTATATGTGTAGCAGAAAAATAATCATGGGTTTGATTTATGTATTTACGGCTGCCGTTTTTTTCAAAAAACTGAAGCCACACACTTTAACAGAAGATTATAATTAGTGCAGAATGACTGCGCCACATGATCCTTGCACACCTGAATAGAAATCTTCTATTTGCCTACTCTAATTATGAACAGCAACAAAAGTGTGAAATGAAGACTGGATAGGGTAGCCACTTATGTCACCAAGAAATGGGTCATCAAATAGGACATAGAATTTATGCACATTTACATGCTATACCTAGTGGAATGGATTGTTTTACTAATAATAAACCACTTGTGTGCTTTGTTGAAACAGTAAAAATAAGCAACCTTTCTGTTACTGCTTACAGCTGTATCAAAACTGGGTGGAGAGGGTTGGTTACCAATATACAGAACGACATGTACATAACAGTTGAACAGCATGAAAGCTGTCTAGATGCAATTACACATGCTGTACAATCACATTGAGATTACTTTTGTGGGGTTTTATCAATGTATGATTACATATTAGTATGGCATAGGGGAGAAAGGTGCTCTAATTCTGGAATTAAATTTAGCAAATCTGTTAAAGAAGAACTCAGGAGGGTTGGAAAACAGCTGAGCATACCCACAGAATAAATGTATAGAATGAGGTATAGGTTCTCATCCCTAATGGTAAGAAATGTAAAGGTAATAATGGTGTGTTTTCCTCTTTGTAAGTTGCTTTCAGAGCTGTTTTAGCTGAAAAAGGATGAATTAAATAATTCCATGCCTGAATAAAGGAGAAAAGGCCCCGGTTTCCTATGGTATACCCCTGTGTCTGTTGAAGATGTAGTGAAGCAACAACACCAATGAGGCTTGCGGGAGAATATTTTATACCACAAGTCCTCGAAGAGCTTTTTCCACCAAGAGTTCCGGGAGCCAGGAGACACTGCTCCCATCTTCCTGAAGAACCCTACAAGATTCAAGGTATGTCCTCTTCAAGGAACAGTGCAGATAAAACTGAAATAAAACCTTTTAGAATTTAGGAAGTTTTAATTGTTGCCCAATTTTACTATGTAAACTGCAGTGATTTTGTTGTTGTTGTGCTATATGGATATTCAAAATCTAAATTAATAATAAAATAGCATGTATTGGCATATATTGGCTTCTGACAATGAATTGCATGAAAAAATGATCCACTGATTGCATTAAGAGAAATCACTGTAAGAAACAACTGATTCAGTGTCCATGTTCTGGCCTACACTTCTTTGTGGCTCCATCCACAGAGTTCCCCCATGAGAACATAGTGTTATGAGTTTGGAGGGTTAGTCTGGATAAAACCCTGGTTTCCCTTCCAAACTGGGGACCCTGTATCTGTGAGGGTAAAATGTATGAGGGGAAGCTGGCCAAACCAGTTCCGCTGTCCAGGTAAAGGATTTGGCTGGCTAGTTAAGTATCATGATTTAGCACAACCAAATAAGTTGCTCTGTGCCATAGAACAAATGGATGGGCCTTTCTCCTGCCCCACTCACCTACAGTAGCTGCTATGTAGGAGATCAATAGACAGAGTGGTGTGTGAGTGACTGGAAGCAGGCTGGAAGCTGGAGGCACAAATACATGTTTACTCCGTGCTGGATATTTGGGCTCCCCTGTAAACCAAATGGGAAAGTAAGATCTATTGGAGTGCTATTGGTGTCTGTCCCTCCATCCTATGCTCAGGTTGTATCAATCAATCTTTATTTCAGTCAAAGACCAGAGTGCAAACTTAACATATGCCACATCCACATGAAGAAGCAGACGTACTTAAAAAATCATTTTAAACTTATTTACATTGAAAAATAACACTCCTTTGGTTAAAGTCTGTATTCCAGAGATTAAAATCAGCACTCATTCACTGGCCATCACTGTCACCGCAGCCTGTCTTGTGTTCAGGTTGTATATATGTGTAAATAAAACCTAAAGACACCACAGTCTCAGCTGATCCTAATTCCAAGAAAACCGAACCCTGGATACGCATTTGGAACCCCTGAAGTCTCTCACCACTCAGAGTTTGGGGTGGTGTGTAACAATATGAACTGCCATACAGGCTGTGTGATACTTCAGCAGCCCAATTCCTTTCTTCTATCATACTCTATTGTAAGCACTTTGCCAATGGTACAAACCACTCTCAATATATTTTATTTCCTCAGTTTTCACCACATTGGTCCCTCAAACATTATTTTCTCTTTTCTTATGTCTGTTTCTCCTGCTTAGCAGAGTGGCATCGCCTATCTGGATAATCTGCAAAGCGATCTCAACCATATCTACTCCAAAGTTCTACTGAATTCAGTGGTGCTTACTCCCAGGTAAGTGGAGTTAGGATTGTATCCTTAGTTTTGTTCAGTGCAGTGAGACAAGCCATACCTTTCCTTTAGGTTTCCTTCATCTGATGTTACTAATAAATATCCCTTTAACTAGTAGCAGATTCTAATATAATATGAGAGGAGGACATTTGTCTCTTATTTTAAGATGTTTACCAAATTTCTGCATGCATGCTTAGTAGCAGCAGCAGCGTATGAAATTCTGACAAGCAGGAGCAGGTCTTAACATAATGTTAGAGCTCTAATCTCACCAGTAGCCTGAAGGTTTCTTTGTACTGAGAAAGAGCCAATAACCTGTCTTTCAAGAGGCTGGACTTAAGGACTTGTACTGCTGCCTCACAAAAGGGGAAAAAGCTGCTGCTGCTTATTCTTAATTTCCATTATGACTAGCAGGTAATAAGGATGGGGATAGGAGTCTTCATAATCCACAAACACACACATTTGATTACATTAGCAAAATGAGAAACAAGGACACCCAGCATTGAATATTGAGGGCAAGCCACTGAGAGGGAGGCAAAGGAATAATGTTGACTGTAGGAAGTCAAATCTATAAATATTAAATACTATGTTTTCCTAAGGGGAAAAAAAAATCAATTCCTGTAAAACTGTAAAGGCTAACCAAGTAACAACCTTAAAAGGATGATAACGAGGCTGTTAGTTGAACCCTATAGTAATCACCTGAAATAGTAGTACTTGGTTTAACTAGGTTTGGTTAGACTGAAAGGCTTTAATGCTTTACTGCTCTTCATTGAATCAGTTCTTATATTGTTCTGAATGCCATTTGGCTAATGAATAAATAATACTTGGTTTAATTACCAGGTTGACCTAATATTACTCTGATTGTCATTAGGTCAATGTAGAAATAATATTTTGGTTTATCTATCAGGACAGCATTATATCTAAAAAGTGTGTGTACTTGGACAATATTTCCACCTATGACATTATCAAAATTTGCCATCATGCAATAACAAACAGGTACTACAGATTTGCATGCACCTGCTGTGTTCATTCTAGTGTGTGAGGTTCTATTTATTTCACATTTAATACATGTTCTGGGAACAGCAGGGACGCGGGTGGCGCTGTGGGTGAAACCACAAAGCCTAGGACTTGCCGATCAGAAGGTCGGCGTTTCAAATCTCCATGACGGGGTGAGCTCCCGTTGCTCGGTCCCTGCTCCTGCCAACCTAGCAGTTCGAAAGCACATCAAAGTGCAAGTAGATAAATAGGTACCGCTCCGGCGGGAAGGTAAACGCCATTTCCGTGTGCTGCTCTGGTTCACCAGAAGCGGCTTAGTCATGCTGGCCACATGACCCGGAAGCTGTACACCGGCTCCCTCGGCCAATAAAGCGAGATGAGCGCCGCAACCCCAGAGTCGGCCACGACTAGACCTAATGGTCAGGGTCCCTTTACCTTTACCTTACTGGGAACAGCTTTCTGCAGTGTTTCTTTGCAAGGCACATAAAGTGAAAGAAATGTATGAGTCAACCTCACAGATATATGATGTAAGTTGGTTATACAATAAACCTCTACTATGCACAAGCCAAAACTCATGCATAGGATGCAAGGTGAGCACTTTTTGATGCTGTTTTCAATTTAATATTCTGTATACTTTTACAATTGTAAGTTGCCTTGAGACATTTTAGGCAACAAATAAATGCAATAAAGTATAGTTTAAAAAATAATAATGTGTAAAGCAGCCCTGAGAAAAGATAATGAAGCAAACATGACAGAGGGTCTTCTTATATTAGATCATAGAACAGAGCTGGCAAGAGCATCCTTTGTTTACCTTAAAAGAGGTCCCTTCATTTTCAAAACAATGCAGCTCTAATTCCTGTCGAACACTTTTTAGAATTGTTAAACTAGTTTCTTCATAAAGTTTATACCAGATTTTTTCCAAAGTGAATCATTGTTCTAATACAGTAGTAGCTTTCCAGTCAAATCTGGGTCATGGAACCCTTGGTGGAAAACCAAAGGAGTATTTTTAATACTAAATATTTCAAAAGTTTTGCTTAACAGAACAAAAGCAAAGCAACTAACCCCACCTAACTTCCACATTTTAACTTGAATGCATTGATATAGAGACTTATATCAAACGACTACTTCAAGCATATTTTGTTTCCTTCAGTGGAGTATGTCACCTGCAGTGGAATATGTATTTTCCCAGTATGACTGTCGTCACTGTGATCTATCAGTGTGGCTTCAGACATGACAAGAGAGACAGAGAGATTTGTGTAGTGGTTAGAGTGCTGGATTTAGACATGGAAGAGCCATGTTCAAATTCACATTCAGCCACAAAGCTGTACTGTCTTCAGTACAGCTCAAAACTTTTTGTTTAGGCCAACCTACCCATATATTTATAGTTGACACACACACACACACACACACACACACACACACACTTTAAAACAATCCTTGGACTGCTCGTTTTAATTATATTTTGATTAAAAAAACTCTGACCTTTATTGCTAACATACAGTTTAAATTTTATGTAGATAAGAATAAAATACTACCTCTGAAGTCCTGCACCTCTAACCTGCCCTGGCAGTTTTTACTAACCAAGAAGGGCAAAGATCTAGAGAACAGGTGAATAGTAAGCTTCAGCAATTAAACAGGAATATTATGTCAATTGACCTGTCCAACATGTTCCCTCCATTTCATGTGTTTTGTGCCTTAGGACACAATAAGATCCTTTTACTGGGTGAATCATACAGCAGCCTCTGAAATTGCCTGATCTCAAAATAGTAGTTAAAATGGCAGGAGTCTCAGGATAAAGTGCAGAACCAAGAACAAAATTTATTTTAGAATAGATGAAAAAGAGAAATGTCACATATTATTGTTGTAACTTCAGTTATTGGGATCAGGATTTGCTTGCTTTCCTCATTCTTCTCCCCACCCCTGCCACTTTTGCACCATATCTGTTAGGGCAGAGCCACACCATGCATTTAAATCACATAAGTTTTCCCCAAGAATCCTGGAAACTGTAGTCTACCCTTCATAGAGCTCTAGTGCCCAGCACCATTAACAAACTACACTTCCCAGTTAATTTTGAGGAAGCCATCTGCCTTAAATGTGCATTGAATGTACTATTTATGTGTTGTGTGGATCTCCCCATAGATTGTGTGAGCCAATGACCAAGGACTGTATTGCTCTTTAATCCCCATCAAGCCTTTAGCAAACATAAACTACTTACTGGTTTAGTATGCTAGTCTAAGATTGGTTAAAACCGCCCCTCACACATGCAGCTCACTGTGGGACCTCAGGTCAGTTAGTGTCTCTCAGCTTGATCTACCTCACAGGATCATTGTGAGGATAACATACACACTGACACTGTCAGAGTCATTCATAGTGTAAGAACTTGAAGTCTTTTTTTGTCTGCCTCTTGGTTGTAGTTCATACCACATCCTGGAATAATAGTTCTTTGGGCCTCACATTGGTTACAGTATAATATTCTCTGGTTTAACTTCAAAAGCAACAATGAGCTCATAGCTGAAAATCTGTCTCTGTTGTAACTGGAATTGGTTGATGCTGCACAACTTGGAAATAGTGGTGGTGTTTTAGCAGACCTGATAGGCAGAAGAATCTTAGTTTTTCACTTAATTACTCGGGAAGCACATTGGCTTAGTATGGAAGAGCTATTTTTACAAGTCACTTTTCAAATCAGAAGTCTACTTGAAACATTCTGAGCACTACAATAAAAGTAACATATTAATCACTGTGGCGCTGGTTCAAGGAGTTAATAATTTGTGCTGTAGTTTGTAAATAATGTAATAGCTTAGCCCTAGGGAGCAATTCCAAGTATGGGAATCCTGCGTAACTTATGCCGGCTTAAGCTGAGCTGGTGTAAGGTACACCAGATCACAACTCTGTTCAGGAGCAGACCTAATGCAGACTGAACCAGTAAACCTGCTTGAGGGAAAACAAGTCTTTACAATGAGTTGGACTTAAATCATCCTTTTTGCCCATGCAAGTTCTGCCAGTTTGTGAGGTGATGTGACTGAGTTAGGATCCTGCAGAAGTCCCTGCTACTGGGTCCTTGCTCTATCCTTGCCCTGGAATGTCCATTTTTCAGGGGTTGTGCCAGTGTAAGTTCCACTGGTCTCAACTCAGCCAGCTTAGCCCAGTTGAGCCAGGATGAGAAAGTTGCACCAAGCTATGGTTGGGGGCTTCCTTCAGGGTGAGAACATCCAAGGTGACCGGGGGGGGGGGGGGACAGGTGGACAGGGTAGCAGCAAAGTGGTGTAGAATTTCTCCACTTGCAACGTGAAATTTTCTTGCTTTGTCTGAGAAGTTCCAAAACACAACTCTTTAAAAATCCACCTGTCCATAGTAAGTGGCTCTTAGGTTTTCCGTTCTACAGCAGTTTCTTGACATATTTAGATCACAGGCTCCTGCTAATAGTAGGAGGCAATTCTCTTGGATGTATTCTTGAAGAGTAGGAACAGCCAGTTCTCCACTGTTGCTCATTTCAAGTCTACTTTAGGTATATTATCTATGGAGCCTTTTCAAGTCAGACTTGAGGGCCTGAGACAGCACAGGTAAAAAGAGTGGGTAAAGAAAAATCCAGGTTTTTATCCTCTCAACCCCACCAGGCAAATTGCAACACCCCTGTGAATCAGAAAAGTATTTATGTGTCTTCATTTTGGAAGAAATACAGCCTTCATATATTTCTACTGTAGAAATTGTGCAGAGCAATTTAGGGCAAAGTTCTTTGGCTTGGCTTCGACCTTGATGCCATGGTAGAGGCAAAGCCCGACTTCATCTCAGCTGTCTTGCTAGCAAAACAGTCATGACAGGCCACCAGGTGTTTCTCCCCACTCCTAAGAGGTCCCTGATGTAAAAGCCCTCTCACTATTTAGAGCAGTTTCGTTGGACAAGTCTGTATAGATGCAGTATTATTATTATTTTAATGTAGAAACCTGAATCTAGAAGAATTTCTTGTGAACAGGTTTGTAATGTATAGAAAAGATGTTTAAGGGCTTTCAGATATGATCTATATTGTTCCTGTTCCTCTTAAGGAAAGTATAACAATGACAGAATATATTTCAAGGAAGCTGAGGGAAAACGTAATGGAAAAGCACTGTGGAGTCATGATTGGCATTGCAGTTTTCCTTTATGCGTAATGATTTCTAAGTGAAAAGTTAGATTAAAGGCAAGGTGAAGAGAAATGTTTAGGTTTTTTTTAAGCCTGTGCTCTGTGTAGCTGTTTATAGTATACTGCAACTTGACAACATAGTTTGAGGCAATTCTTGTACTCAGTCAGTGAAGATTCAGGAAGGAAGAGAAAGTTCAAGTTGACAGATCCCATAGGGGTAGAATGCTCGTCTGTTACACCGAAGAGATACAAAAAGAGTCTAGTGGAGCCTTCAAGACTAACAGGTTTATTGTGCTATAAGTGGGCTCTAGTCAATGAAAGCTTGTGCCACAACAAATCTCATAGGGCTAAATGGAATTTGATGTTAATTGTGTATAAGCAACTATTGTGCTCAGCTTGAAAAGGAAGAGCAAGATTAAGGCCTTCTCTCTTGCTCCTGACATAAATTGTCCCCTCAAACTGCTAGTGCATCATGTACCATGTTAGACCCAGTTGGCCCATAACCTATTAGACTTGGGCCCACCATTTGTTGTTGATACTACATCACACTTTGACCAGTGTGATAAGCTGAGTATTGAGTCTGGACTAAGGATTCTGAGCTCCTGTGTTCTGATTCAATACATGATGTCCAATCACAGATCATTTCAGGATTTGGGCCTCTGCCATTGGCCCTTGAACTATGAGTCGTGATTCGCAACTTGGAAGTTTAGGCAGCCAATCACATTGGGAGTGGGAGTGGCCCAGGCTTTCAGGAATGTATATAAGCACGTTACTTTGCCCTTGTTTCACAATTATGTAGTTCAATAAAGGTTCTTGCTGTTATCGCTGTGTCTTTCCTCATGGGAACCCACCTAGACTTCACTTTCCATCTTTTACAGCAGGAGAAATGTAACATCTCGTTTTATTTGAAAGACAAACATCAGAGAGTGTAAGTCAATTAGCAATCCAGGTGTTGATAACATGTCTATGATAGGGTTTCTAAAACAGCAGCTGTTCGTCTTTACCTCTATGAAATGTTGCTAAACATTTTGCTTTAAGGGAAAAGACACTTCGTCAAAGTTATTTGTAATGAAGCTGGGAAATTAAAGAGAGAAGGTGATAAAGAATAGAAAATACACTCTACCTTATTGTTTTATTAGGATATAAGAAGGGCAAAGTGCTGATATTAAAGTGTAGTTTTCTTTATTTAAAATCCCCTGCTTGTGTGATAGTAGATCTGGTAAACTTTTAGGAGCAATTATTATTTCCATAAACCATAGTAATAAGTCTTTCTATTAACATGTAATAAGCTTTATGATGCTATGTGATTGCATGCTAACTTCCTTTTACCTTTGCACTTTGAATTAGCATTTATTTAGTAAAAGAACATCACTTTCCATCACTTTTGGTTTAGAATCTGATTTTTATAAATTTCTCATATAAATTTCTCATAATCAGATGCCTTTACTCTCATTGATTCTCGCTATATTAGCCTTGGTGTACTGTATCCCCTTGTGCAAGACTGTACATTCACTCACCTTCTTAGTTCACTCTAGGCATCTGATAAAGTCAGCTGTTGCTTATGAAATCTCACTCCAGGTAAACCAGTTATGTCTCTCGCTTGCCACACCAGTTTTATATGAGCTTCTACAGTTTAGCTAACTCAGCATGACAGATAACTCAGTCCAGTCACATTATATCTAGCTGCTGGGATTTAGTTCAGATTTACAAGTGTCTAGGGTTGTGTGTGTGTGTGTGTGTGTAGAGGTATGTGGCTTCTAAGGTTAGTGGAGTTTGGATGAAGTTGAGGTACACATTTGACTTTCATCATACATCCTAATAAGACACTTGCTTGGAAGTCCCATACATACATACAGTCATACCTCGGGATGAATACGCTTCAGGTTAAGCATTTTCAGGTTGCGCTCCGCGGCGACTCGGAAGTAACGGAGCGTGTTACTTCCGGGTTTCGCTGCGTGTGCAAACGCTCAAAATGATGTCACACGCATGCGCAGAAGCAGCGAAACACAACCTGCGCAGACATGCAGTCGTGTGTTACGTTCGCTTCAGGATGCGAATGGGGCTCCGGAACGGATCCCGTTTGCATCCAGAGGTACCACTGTACATACATACTTTTTAAAATATATATATATTTATTAATTTTCAACCATTTAAACACAACAAAACAGAAAGACAAAAAAAAGAACAAAAAAAAAAAACAGAAAAACATAAAACTAACAAAGCATGACACAAACCATTTCAAACACAGAAAAATTTCAATGTCTTATCTTTCATTCCCTTATTTCCACGACCTCCTCACACCTCCCTTTCTGTTTTCCACTTCTATTAATTATTTCAGCAATTCCTTTCCATCTTCCTCTGTTTTCTATCCTATAATTATCTTGACATATTCTAGCCTTATTTTCCCTTTAATACACTATTAATCTATTTACACTTGATTCCTTATAGCATTTCTACTAGAGCCATATAACTTCATTCCAACATTTTTCAAACATTCATTATTTTTACAGTATTTCTATAAATAGTCTTAAACTTTTCCCAGTCTTCTTCCACCAGCTCTTCTCCCTGGTCTCGGATTTCTGCCAGTCGTTTCCGCCAATTCCATATAGTCCATCAACTTCATCTGCCATTCTTCCCGAATGGATAAATCTTGTGTCTTCCAGTACTTCACAATGAGTATTCTTGCTGCTATTGTTGCATACATGAGACAAATTCTATCCTTCTTTAACACCAATTGACCGACCATGCCCAGGAGAAAGGCCTCTGGTTTCTTCAAAAGGGTATATTTAAATACCTTTTTCATTTCGTTATGAATCATCTCCCAGAGTGTCTTAATCCTTAGGCATGTCCACCAAAGGTGAACTCTAATCCTCAAATTCGTCTGTTTTTCCTTAAGTTCAGTCATAGCGAGCGTCAACTTATGTTCATCAAATTGCCTCTGTAGGGCTGGGGCTCTCTTTCTCTTTCTCTCCAGTTGTGTTTCTGTACCTTCAACAGCAACAGCTTTTTCCTTGACTTCCTCCACAGCTTGCCATATCAAAATAGGTTCTTGTATCAATTTATGGGTGGTTTCTGTATTGGTATTGTCCATACTCCCTGCATTCAAGTCAACCTCAACAATTGAAACATCCACTTTCGCATTTATCATGTCCATTTTCCTGTGAAGCTGATCCAATGAGTCATTTATCTTATATAATACAGCCACCAAAGCCTCTTCTGTCGACATTCCTCTTGGTTTCAAATATACTAGTACAAAGACAGCAACAAAAAGAACAGGAAGGCCTAATAATAGACCTCTCCTGGATTGTTACCAAGTCCTCCCAGACCTTAATGTTTTATCAACAGTTGACTGATCTGTTTTTCCTCTTCCATTTACCATAACATTTGAAAGATTCAAGGTCAGTCCCAGAGTCTCACGGTTTTTAACTTGCAGCTGGAAATTCCCCTAGTCCAACTCTTGTAAATCAACCAGTTTCAAAGGCTTCCACTAGGGGGAAACAGTTTCTATTTGTAATAGTCAATAGTATCCTCTTTTAAACAATCCAAAGTTAGTTTCAAATTAGTTTCAATTTTCAGTTACTTTTACTCCTTTTTAAAGCAGCCGGAGACAGTAGAAACAATGTATTTCTCTTATTTGACTAGCTGTCAATGAACGTTCTAAGCGCTGTCAATGAACATTACAAAAGACATCAGTCCTACTAGCAGCCCGTTTCCAGGGTCAGAGCGGCAGTGTTTTAAGTCTCTTCGCTCTCTCCCGCCGGCATATTCAGTCCGCAACTTCCCCCTCTCTTCTCCTGCCTCCAAGAGGGGGTTTAATGTTCTTTACCGTTGGAAATTTGATCTTTTACAAAAGACCTTCCAGGACTCCAGCTTGCAACTTCATTGCCTCAGTCTATTTACAAAAGGGGAAGGCGGACTTCCTGTTCTGAACCTCCCCGTTACGATACCAAATTAAACTTTTAGAAATCCAATTCTTCCGTTTCAGCTCTACTCACGGGTAATTACTTTAAAGTCAAATTGTCCACAAGAAAAGGTCAGCACTCTCCGGCAACAGCTATGCGGCTTCGCTCCGTGGAAGAAGCAGACGATTCGATGCACCGCGCCGCTCACCCCACGTCTCTCTGGAGCCCCAAAAACCAGGGTTCCCCGCGAGTGGGGGAGGCGCAAAAGGTGCCCGCTGAATCCCACGTTCACAGGCTTCCCCCGCCTGTGATTTTAACGGGTCTCCGCCTTTGCCGTGGCGGCCAGACCCAGATTTCCACGGAGCAGATTCCTCTTGGTCTGAGGAATTCTGCCATTACCGGAGGCGCCTCCCCCGGAAGTCCACTGTACATACATACTGAAGGGTTTGGAACCAGTTTATTTAAGAGATTGTGATACCCCATCTGTGCCTATTTGATCCTTCCAATCTGTGGAACAAGCACCACAAAATAACCATTCTGCATTTGTAAGGATTCATGCCTTTAGTGTGACAGCAGCTGTACTTTGGAGCTCCCTGCTTATTGACATTAAGCACCATCACTGCATTCCTTTCGATATCTGCTGTAAACTTCTGTTTAAGGGCTGTGAACATACATAAAAAAGGTAGCATTACTTCCTTTTGGTGAATTTAGCCTCTCAAAATCATTACTGTCAAAGTGAAAAGCAGACCTTTGTCTCAGCACTATTTTCGTCTTTGTAAAACTTGGACATTTCCCCTAGCATTTCTCTCCATCCATCAGTTGCCTTGTTTGTTAACTGACATCCTCATTAGACTTGTTTGAATTCTCATTGGTTTCTTCAATATTTCAGCTTCACTTCCTCTAACAGAACTTAATGAGGCTAGCCAGTGTTTGTTGTGGGTCTCTGTTAAGCTTCATTACAGCTTGGCAATGGCAGCTGGTGAAATGTGCCTTCTGCAACCCATTTCTTCCAGGCTTATCAAACAGAATGGCCTGCAAAATGGCGGACTTCATTCGTTTGATTTACTCTCGTTGATTCTTGTATGTGGCAACTTCTGACACCATATTGTGCATTTAAAAACTTCCTGAACCCTGTCTTTGTGAGTGAGTTATGCTGCTGTATCTCCAGCTGAGCTGGAATGTGCAGCTTATGGCAGTGTGGCATGGATGCACTGAGAATTGGCTAGAGATCCAGTGGATCATAACTCTTGTGTTTGCTCCCATAGTTGAGACATGACCTTCAGGAGATCTGCTATTGACTGATGGAATAGAATTATGGAATCATAGAGTTGGAAGGGACCCCAAGGGTCATCTAGTTCAACCTGCATCAATGCAGGAATAATGCTAGGAGTGTCAGGAGTTCCCAGTATAATAATACTAGGGTACTAGGAGTTCCTTTGCTTACCATAGTTGATGAAGGTTTGAAGACTCTGGCTGTGTTGGCACAAAACAAGTGTTTGTAGTGAATTTGTGGCAGACCAAAGCAGGTGGCTAAGCCCTTCAGAGTCAACTTGGCCCCTTTTTTATATTTTCTATCATATATAGATAGATAGATAGATGTATAGATAGATACATATTCTTTTTTCGTTGTTATCACTTCACATGCCCATTTCTATTATATGCAAGCTGGCCTTGACTGCCTTGAGAGTTCAAAGTGTATTGTCAAGAAGTGAGTGTTGATTGTTCCCCATTTATTTTAGATTAGGGTTCGTTGTCATTAGTTGTGACTCTAGGCTGCCCTAGCAATCCACAGTTGCTTCCTCGCCTAACATATATTCTTTCCTCACAAAAGAGGAAAAACAGGTAGTTAATATGCAGGTAAACTAAGGGAACATATGCCCAGATGTTATGTATGAATGAAGGAGGGAAGCTGTAACACATTAGACACAAATTAACTTATTGACGTATAATCTTTGATAGGGCACAATGTTCTTTAATCAGGAAGTGATGTGACTGAGAAGATAGCGAAGACAATGGGTGTTACACCAAGTTAAACAGAAGTAATGATAACGGGAATGAAACACATACTTTGTTCAGGTTAAGCGTATCACTCTGGCAAATCATTGTTGTATATCATAGAGCCTGGAGACAAAGATGTGGGTGTGAGCATGGTCATGCCTTCTCCCTTTCTGAAAACCATTTGCCCTGATTTTAAAAGCTGCAAAGTGTTGTCCTTCCTTTTTCAAAACAGTATTTCTAGCTGGTGCTGTTCTGAGGTCTGCAGTGGACAGGGCCCAACACAAAAATGATTCTGTGTGTTTTTCTAACCAATGGAGAATCAACCACATTGGTACTTTTCTGAGGAAGTAGTAATTATTTCATAGCAGCTGCAGAGCAGCCATCTAAACAAAGTTTTTTAATACCAAGAAAACTTTCTAATGCTAAGAAAGTGACAACTAGACTAACTGAATATGGTATATCACAAATTTATAACTACCCTGCAGCTGGTTACAAAATGAATCACTATTTTCAATATTGTTAATGTCGGCTTATGTTAAGGTGGACTTTACAAAACATCTTATTGTGGGTTGATTGCTGTGTTACAATGATTTCTGCATTACAATGCGTTTCTCATTATTTAGTGAAATCAAGGAAAACAGGCTTTTAAAAATATCTTATTATGTTTCTATTTTCTTTTGTGAGCTACTTTTGAAGTATTTTGTTAGACCAAAAAGGTAACAAAACTATTTTAAATAGGTAGGTTGATTTTTTATTTTTTTTAAAAAAATATATCCTTTTATTTTTCTGTTAGGAAAAATGGGTCTTATGAACAATAGAGAACAAATTAGCAATTAAGAAAGAGTTGCCAGCAGTAGTTCCTCTATCTGTGGGTTAAACCACAGAGCCTAGGACTTGCTGATTAGAAGGTTGGCGGTTCGAATCTTGATTTCAGCCTACCTTGATTTCAGCAAGGCATTTGACAAGGTGCCCCATGATATTCTTGTAAAGAAGCTGGTAAAATGCGGTCTTGACTATGCTACCACTCAGTGGATTTGTAACTGGCTGACTGACCGAACCCAAAGGGTGTTCATCAATGGTTCCTCTTCATCCTGAAGAAGAGTGACTAGTGGGGTGCCACAGGGTTCTGTCTTGGGCCCGGTCTTATTCAACATCTTTATCAGAGACTTGGATGATGGACTCAAGGGCATCCTGATCAAATTTGCAGATGACACCAAACTGGGAGGGGTGGCTAACACCCCAGAGGACAGGATCACACTTCAAAACGACCTTGACAGATTAGAGAACTGGGCCAAAACAAGCAAGATGAATTTTAACAGGGAGAAATGTAAAGTATTGCACTTGGGCAAAAAAAATGAGAGGCACAAATACAAGATGGGTGACACCTGGCTTGAGAGCAGTACATGTGAAAAGGATCTAGGAGTCTTGGTTGACCACAAATTTGACATGAGCCAACAGTGTGACGCGGCAGCTAAAAAAGCCAATGCAATTCTGGGCTGCATCAATAGGAGTATAGCATCTAGATCAAGGGAAGTAATAGTGCCACTGTATTCTGCTCTGGTCAGACCTCACCTGGAGTAGTGTGTCCAGTTCTGGGCACCACAGTTCAAGGAGGACACTGACAAACTGGAACGTGTCCAGAGGAGGGCAACCAAAATGGTCAAAGGCCTGGAAACAATGCCTTATGAGGAACGGCTAAGGGAGCTGGGCATGTTTAGCCTGGAGAAGAGGAGGTTAAGGGGTGATATGATAGCCATGTTCAAATATATAAAAGGATGTCATATAGAGGAGGGAGAAAGGTTGTTTTCTGCTGCTCCAGAGAAGCGGACATGGAGCAATGGATCCAAACTACAAGAAAGAAGATTCCACCTAAACATTAAGAACTTCCTGACAGTAGGAGCTGTTCGACAGTGGAATTTGCTGCCAAGGAGTGTGGTGGAGTCTCCTTCTTTGGAGGTCTTTAAGCAGAGGCTTGACAACCATATGTCAGGAGTGCTCTGATGGTGTTTCCTGCTTGGCAGGGGGTTGGACTCGATGGCTCTTGTGGTCTCTTCCAACTCTATGATTCTATGATTCTATGAATCCCCGTGATGGGGTGAGCTCCCTTTGCTCGGTCCCTGCTTCTGCCAACCTAGCAGTTCGAAAGCACGTCAAAGTGAAAGCAGATAAATAGGTACCACTCCAACGGGAAGGTAAACGGCATTTCTGTGCACTGCTCTGGTTCGCCAGAAGTGGCTTAGTCATGCTGGCCACATGACCCGGAATCTGTACGCTGGCTCCCTCCGCCAATAAATCGAGATGAGCGCCGCAACCCCAGAGTCGGCCACGACTGGACCTAATGGTCAGGGGTCCCTTTACCTTTACCTTTAAGTGCATTTCTTAAGTATTTGGGATTGCAATGCTTTCCTCCTGTTCTGCATTGTACTGTTGTAAACAAAATCTGCCCTTTTTCCCTTATGGGGTATCCAAGAGCCTGTATCGAGTCCTTACGTGGGTTCCCTATTGGTAGGATAAAATAACGGAGGCCAACCAGAGAATATTGAGAAGCAAAGCAGCTAGTAAGCCTGATCTTTATTGATCTGTTGCAACAGGGTACTCCCCTCACACGCTGGAAAGGAGGAGGACCTCGAACAATGGCGCGCAAGGCCTTATATAGACATTTTAAATTCCCTGCCCTGGAGCTCAAGACCACCCCTCCATACATCATACATACATCACAGAAGGGGTGTAACCCAAGACCACCCCCCACAAACATCATACCTACATCACAGAAAAGGTGGTCTACAACAGAAATTTGAACGTTTTTCCTGTCTGCCAGGTTATCTGCTAATACCTTATCTGATTGCCTTTCCTGGTAGTCTGTCACCCTTTGAAATGGTGATTTCCCAATTCCTGAGACAATGGGAAGGCTCCCTGACCCCCTTCCTCCTTGCAGAGAAAACATTTGGTCAGTTTGGGAGTCAAAATGGTTTCAGGTCAGTCTTCCTGTGCTGATCTATGTACTTGCTTGGTTGATACATTTATGAACATTTATTATATATATAAGACCTTAAATTTTATTATTACAGTAGTATGTTTTGCTCATTGCAAACACAAATCCTTGGTACTTTTTTTATACAGTACATAAGTTGTCCAATTTTTTTTTATTGCTCTTTTTCTTTCTTTTTCATTTGGAAAACGATGCAGGTTTGAATCTAGAAAGGCCAGGTCATTTCATGAGTAACATGCACCTCCTAACTGCTCAGCATCACTTTCATTGTGATCCTCCCTGCAGGGTGCTATGTCTTGGGGAAAACAAATATTTGAATACAGGTTCAACAAAATGTTCCCTCCGCAAGTCACTTCCAATCTGTTAATGCTCCTTTTAAGAAACCAGGAGAAAATGAAGCTGTTTAATTCAGAAGCGGCACAAACTCCTGTTCATTATTATGTGTACCCAAAAGGATTCGCCAAAGAGCACTCGATGCAATGACAGGCTGACAAGGGCTAATTTGTGAATAACTTGTCAACAGCTTGAATGAAATTCTAGAAATCCATAACAGGTGCTCTGTAGCTGTAATCGAGTGACAGATGGATTAGATACACAAAACCACAACAAACTGACTGAACGAGAAAGGGAGCAGGAACAAGGGCAAATGCAGGCAGGCTCATTAACTATGGAAGAGCACACAAATACATGAATGATTAAAGATGTTACACAAGACAATTTATGTGTGTGCTTCCTGCTCAACTTCATGCTGGTTGTAAAGGGAACTGTGCAAGCAGGAAAAGCTCTGTAGGTTATCTAGTCCAAACCCCTTAAACAAAGCATCCTTCCAGAACCCGCTTCACTCTACATTTCTGGTACTAGGCAATAGTGGGGATGGCGAAAGAGGTAGAAGGTGGACAAAAGGCTCCATTTTGCCTCTTATTGTTGTTGCGGCCACCACTACTATGACTTTTAAGAAGGGAAGTGAGCTACTGGGCCCAATTCACTTTCATCTTCTTCATTGTCCCTTTGAGGGACCCAAGTGCCTCAAAGAGCACCTACCTCAATAACAGCCACCTCAGGTCCTACAATCAGTGGTGGTGCCACTGCTGGGTATTGCCCAATTGTGTTAATCTATAGCAGGACCTTCTTGGTGGTGGCTCCCTGTTTCTGGACTGCTCTCCCTAGTGAGGTGCATCTGTTCCTCCTCACTATTAATTGTTGGGAGAAAATTAAAAAAAAATCTGTTTACCCAGGCATTTGATGTCCAAAAGTTTCTGTTCCTGGCAACCTTGAAACTACTGCCGTGAGATTATGTGATTGCTTTTAGGTGTTGAATGCAGCAGTACTTCCAAACACCAGTGGCTGGAAACCACAGGAGGGGAGAGTGCTCTTGTGCTTGAATCCTGCTTACTGGTTTCCTATAGGCATCTGGTTGGCCCCTGAGAGAACAGGATGCTGGACCAGGTGGCCTACTGGGCTGACCCCTCAGGCTCTTCTTGTATTGTTACATTTTTAAGCCCTGCTTGTGGTTAGTGATGTGATGTGAGGTGAGAATATTCTCGAGAAGGAGAACATCCTTGAGAGTATTCTTTGCTAGAAAATTCTCCGGAGAATATGCTCCACAAACTGTAAATTCTAATGTAAGAACCAGTTTTACAACCCACATTAAAAAAATCTAGTAAATAATAAGTCAAGCTGTGATATTGCCAGTGTAAGTAATGATTTTTTTTTATCCAGTTACATTGCTGGGCACTGTGTCATTCATTCACCATTGGCAGTTCTGAAACTGAGCTACCGAAAACTTTTCTTTTTTTCTTTTTTTAGTTTTAAAAATGCTATTCATTTAATTTGATGAACATTTGAATTCGTATGTATTTCAACTATATGTAATAGCCTTTTTTCTATTTTGGTGTGACGTTATTCTTAGCAATTCTATACCCTTGGCTATACAGTGTGATTTTTATTTTTTTTAACATAAAGTAGCTTTAATGCTTTATACACTTAAAGTACCTAGGCCTATACAATTAAGTGTAACAGCATGTGTGGTGGCCTTGATTTAAACAATTGACGTTTCTATATTTTTATTTAGTGCCAGTAACTGGTTTTTGCAGTGCCATTCAATGGTACAAAGTGCCAATTACCACAGATTGACATACTGGTAATATACTGACATACTGAAATATATTCCAATGTAATTTATATCAGTATATTCCAATGTAAATTATATCATTTTCAATGCATTAAAATGAATATTCTCCTATTTGAAATGAAAATTCTCTAATATCATTAATCGAGAGAATATTCTCCAAAAGATTCTTCTCGAGAATTTAACATCACTACTTGTGGTTATTGCAAGAGGTATGCTGGTGCTTTTATGTCACTTCATTAATTGCATTTATATGCTCCCTTTCTTTCAAGGCAGTTTGCAGTTTAAAATATTAATTTAATATCTGACAGTCTTGAACAGCAATTTTCTTTGAGATGACGGTGTGGCTGCCTTAAGAACACTGCTGTACAAGATGGGTCTTTGGTCTGATCCAGCATTCTGTTCCTTGCTGTGTCCTGTAAAGTTCCTTTACCAGTGGCGTCGCAATGGGCGGTTCGCCCCGGGGTCCATGTCTGCTGCCGCAGCTGCATGTAGATAATCCTGGCACTGTCTTTACGGGACCGGAGTGGCGCCGCCAGCAAACCACTATGTACAGCGCATGTGCAGCATTACTACATACGGTGCATGCGTTGTACATAGCGGCGACGCACATGCACCTTATGTAGCGACGCCCGCCCCGGGTGTCATGACGCCTTCCTTTGCCCCTGTCCTTTACATCCTACTTAGGGCTGCTGGAGAAATTAGATTTGGTTTACATTTAAAGGTGAATCTCCCCAATTCACACTTTGCAAAATGATGTGCAAACAGAGGTGCAGCCATCGTTTAAAATTCACACTTCTTCTGTTTTTGCAGTGTGGTTCTCCAGCCAAGTAATGTGTATAATAATGTAACTTCTAAGTGAAAATTCCTGCAACTTGTAGCAGTGAGTTTCCTAGGCATATGCATTGTGTGAAGAAATATATCCTTTTGCATGTTTTGAACCTCTCATTATTTAGCAGCATTGGATGGCTGCTGAGTTCCAGTGGTTTTTTTAAAAAAGTTTTGTTTGTTTTAAAAAAATTGAATGTTATCCATGTAACCCATAAAACAAAAAAAGTATTAAGAAGACAAACAAATATAAACTATAACAAACAAAACCAAGATTGACATAGGATGTTACATTTGCAAGAAGCAATAAAAACACAAAATTCATAACATTGTTTCTTACATTGTAAACTGCCCTGTAATCTTTGAATGGTGGCATATAAATTTAATTAACAATAAAATAATAAAATCTGGCTGGCTACTATAGAAAACAGAATGCTGGTCTAGACTGGCCTTTCGTCCAATCCAGTAGGGTTCACCGTATGTTCTTATGTTAAATTTCATTCTGTTTAATTTTATCTTTTGTCTTTTGGTATCTGCTCTTACCTGGAAGGCAAGGAATGGCTATCAATTAAAATCAATCAATAAGCTAACTAAAGCAGTCTCAGAAGGAGTAAGAGCCAGTTTTTGTTTTTGTTTTTTTTAAAAAGCTCCATAGATCTGGGTATGAGTCCTCATAAATATCCTTCATTAAACATCTGCATTGTGTCACCATCCAAAAACGCAAAAGGAAGGCAGCTTTAATTCATATCCTATCCTGCTTTAAAGGGAAACATGGAGAAACCAAGGGAATGAAAGCACCAATAACAGGGGAGAAATGTGTGAGAGAGAGAAAGACTGGGGTGTAAATGAAATCTCAAGCATGTACCAAAATTAAAATTGCATTGGCCCAACTCTTTGAAGACATACTTCTTCATGAGCACTTAAAACACCCTGCATACTGAATAAAACGGACAGCAAAGAACTCAGACCGTTTAGTTTAAAGGGATGCAAAACAAACTGTCTCATATTGAAATGAGACCAGCTATGGCTGCAGTCAATAAGTGTATGCCATGTCAGGAATGATGTATTAACTGCACAGACTTTCTTGTAAGCAAGAGCCCCAGCCATAACTGGATGTAGAAGGTCAGCTCTTTTACCACTCACACCTTGGATTGAATCCTACAACGCTTCAATGGAAGTGAGCCTCATTGAGTTTAGTGAGGACTTGCTTCTGAGTATGCACACATAAGATTGCACTGTAAAAATATCACAGATAGTCACATTAAGCTGTTGTTACGCAGTGCATTATTGGGACTGTTGTCAAGGATTGTCAAAGCCCTGCTCATCTGAAGGCTTTCTGAGTGGTTTTAGGCAAGTTACCTATTATTCACTCACTGAATCAATTCCTCATCTGTAAAACTAGAATAATAATGACCAAATATATGGTTGTTTTTGTTTTTTTACAGTTCTCACGCTGTCCTGAAATGTCAGTATGAGGTAAAACTTTTGACACCTTCTGAGGTAGTGTATGTTTATATCTATATTTATAGCCATTTCTGTCTACTTTGACATTGATAACTACTTGTGGTGTGCACTGACTCTGTGTGTGGGCCGAATAATGAGACAAAGTGATGTGAGGCTCTCTCCCCACAGCCCAAGTTGAAACATGATTCCAATAAAACTCCCAGGTTTGAACAGAACAGGACCCCCATAAAGCTATATGTTGCTCTATTATTTCTCTATTCTTCTGAACCATATCCATATCCTCCTACATTCTCCAATGAAAATAGGGACATCCTATATTTTCTTATATCTCTGTTTCTTTAGCTCCATGAGCATTGCAAGAAGTGAATGGCTGTACAAAATGTTGCCTGTGGAGTACTGAAGAGTCCTGGGTTGTTTCATGTTAAAACACATCAGCAGTTTGTTTGTTTTTTAACTTAAAAGCTTCATTTGAGGTTGTTGTTTTTTAAAGGAACTCTGCAGGCACCATTATGGAGACAGTGTAACATTGTAAAGTCTATTGGCAGGCACAAGCAAAAAGACCAGGCCAGAGTGACCCTTTACTGCTTTATAAAATATCAATTAACAACAATAAAAATTATTAAAGATTTTCTTTGTTTACAAAGGCATGTTCTTTATGTTCTTTAAAGTAGTTTATGTAAACATGTTGATCTTGTGATTTGTCCCCATTAGTTTGGTTTAAAGAAATAACCAATTTTAAGGTTTCCCTGTTAGAATTTGGTAAAGCACATCTACACATTAATTGCTATTGGATTAGAAAATTACACAAACCTAAAATACAGCATTTTTTTTTAAAGGCAGCAGGCTCTGAATCCTAACTTAGCTTTTTCAGTACAATACTGTGCATAATTGTGGTGAGAACTGCCACAGCTGTCTAGCTACATAGTTCCCCCGTACAAGACTGAACAGAATTTCTTGGGCAGGACAATGGGTATTATTAATCCAGTATGTATCTGTGCTATACTGTAGATGTGCCCTCTGTCAGTTTTAATTTTTTTGGTAGAATAATTATTCTACTTAAATTCCAGTAGAGGGCAGTGGTACATAGGGATACATAGTAGCCTCTCCTTTTAACCATATTTTCCTATGGACCTTTAAGGTTTTGGGCAGCTGTGTGTGTGTGTCGTTTGGTAAAGCAGAACTCAGCAGGTGAAATTCTGTTTGCCATGTGAACAGAAGAGTCCTATCCTGACAATCTTCTGGCAGAAAGCCACATGGCTAAGAAAGGTGGAACGGGCAGCCGTAGCATTTGCAAAATCTCACATCCAAAAGCTGTCTCCTCTTACAGCACAATCCTTTTCATGTTTGTTCAGAGGCAAGTCCACCTGAATCTAAGCGGTGACGGCATGCTGAGGCCAGTGGGGCAGTGCCCCATCCAACCTTATAGACCAGCCTCTGTTGAAACAAACATAAAAAGGAATGTGAACCAGGTGTATCACTTATCCTGACTAGAATGTTCATTCATACTGCAAATATAGCGCTCTCCCATGTTTAGTTCCTCATTCTCAATCACCATTTCATTCCGATAAACGGTGCACAAGAGAGACTCTAAAGTGATTTAAATCCCAGGCAAGTGATTTGACTGTAAAGAGGACAAAAATTATTCCAATTCTTCTATCTTTCCCTCCCACCTTCTGAAAGATGATCTGTCCCAGTGAGGCAAATGTGCAGCTCCAACTCTTGGCTTTGACTTCGCAGCCCTGGGAAAAATGTAGGCTGCATCCAGCTGCAGGCACATTTCCTCAGAGTTATGGGAACTCTACCACAAACCCCACTTCTAACTCATTCCTATTATAGTCAAATCACCTGGCTGCCACAAAACTTCCTAAAAAGGTACCTTAGGGGTCTGCTATGAAGAAGGACTCTCTCTGACTCACTATAATTCGAGTCATTTCTTCTAGTTGAGTCTAGGAGTATGGTTAACGATAAAGGAAGCATTTTTCTAATGTTGACTTTGCGTATACTATGAGAAGTTGTCATCGTTAACCCAACCCTTATTTCCAGAGTGATATGGAGGGTAAAGTTCGTTATTGAAGCTGAATGGGAAAATCCAAAGAAAATCACCAACATTTCATTTCTGTGAAATGAAAGGCCATAACTCAGTCAGTGGTAGAGCAACCTCTTTGCATGTCGAAGGGGCCCTAGACATCTCTATGTTGGCCTGGGAACGTCCCCTCTGAAATCCTGGAGAACTGTTTCCATTAAGTGTACTAGATGGACCAGTGGCTGATTTGGCATAAGACAGGTTCCTATGTTCATGGATACATCTGTAAGGCAGAGTTTCCCTTCAGACTGCTTAATTTTCTTCTACCAAAACACCTTATTAAACAGACAAAGTTGATGAACCTGGAGAATTTCTTCTTCATTTTTACACACACAAGATAAATTGTTTTGCCTTGCTTAGACGTGATTGAAAATGCCATGCTATTTTGTCAAGAACCCCATTTGATGCATAACTGTTCTGGCACTGATAGAGGAGAAAACATATGCTGTTTGCATGCCTCTATGGTTCTGCCTCCTCTGTAACACACACTGTGATTATCATTATGAAGACATTTTTTTTTTGCCTGTTCTCATCAACACACAGCTGGTTGTGGGTGAAATGGAAACTGTGATGGGAATGCTCTGATGTCGCTCTCCTTAACTATACAGTGGTGCCCCGCAAGACGAATGCCTCGCAAGACGGAAAACCCGCTAGACGAAAGGGTTTTCCGTTTTGGAGGTGCTTCGCAAAACGAATTTCCTATGGGCTTGCTTCGCAAGACGAAAATGTCTTGCGAGTTCCTGCGGGGTTTTTTTTTCTTCCCCCTCCCTTTTTTCTCAAGCCGCTAAGCCGCTTATCAGCTGATCCGCTAAGCCGCTTAACAGATGATCGCTAAGCCGCTTATCAGCTGATCCGCTAAGCCGCTTAACAGCTGATCTGTTAAGCCACTAAGCCGCTTATCAGCTGATCCGCTAAGCCGTTTAACAGCTGATCCGTTAAGCCACTAAGCCACTTATCAGCTGATCCGCTAAGCCCGCTAAGCCGCTAATAGCGCTAATCCGCTAAACCACTAATGGGCTTGCTTCGCAAGACGAAAAAACCGCAAGACGAAGAGACTCGCGGAACGGATTCTTTTCGTCTTGCGAGGCACCACTGTACCTGCATGACACAGCCAGTTATATGTCACTACCTTTCAGATATCTGCTTCATAGAATCATAGAATCATAGAGTTGGAAGAGACCACAAGGGCCATCGAGTCCAACCCCCTGCCAAGCAGGAAACACCATCAGAGCACTCCTGACATATGGTTGTCAAGCCTCTGCTTAAAGACCTCCAAAGAAGGAGACTCCACCACACTCCTTGGCAGCAAATTCCACTGTCAAACAGCTCTTACTGTCAGGAAGTTCTTCCTAATGTTTAGGTGGAATCTTCTTTCTTGTAGTTTGGATCCATTGCTCTGTGTCCGCTTCTCTGGAGCAGCAGAAAACAACCTTTCTCCCTCCTCTATGTGACATCCTTTTATATATTTGAACATGGCTATCATATCACCCCTTAACCTCCTCTTTTCCAGGCTAAACATGCCCAGCTCCCTTAGCCATTCCTCATAAGGCATCGTTTCCAGGCCTTTGACCATTTTGGTTGCCCTCCTCTGGACACGTTCCAGTTTGTCAGTGTCCTTCTTGAACTGTGGTGCCCAGAACTGGACACAGTACTCCAGGTGAGGTCTGACCAGAGCAGAATACAGTGGCACTATTACTTCCCTTGATCTAGATGCTATACTCCTATTGATGCAGCCCAGAATTGCATTGGCTTTTTTAGCTGCCGCATCACACTGTTGGCTCATGTCAAGTTTGTGGTCAACCAAGACTCCTAGATCCTTTTCACATGTACTTCTCTCAAGCCAGGTGTCACCCATCTTGTATTTGTGCCTCTCATTTTTTTTGCCCAAGTGCAATACTTTACATTTCTCCCTGTTAAAATTCATCTTGTTTGTTTTGGCCCAGTTCTCTAATCTGTCAAGGTCATTTTGAAGTGTGATCCTGTCCTCTGGGGTGTTAGCCACCCCTCCCAGTTTGGTGTCATCTACAAATGTGATCAGGATGCCCTTGAGTCCATCATCCAAGTCGTTGATAAAGATGTTGAATAAGACCGGGCCCAAGACAGAACCCTGTGGCACCCCACTAGTCACTCTTCTCCAGGATGAAGAGGACTATGCTACTGAGTGGTAGCATAGTCAAGACCGCATTTTACCAGCTTCTTTACAAGAATATCATGGGGCCCCTTGTCAAATGCCTTGCTGAAATCAAGGTAGGCTACATCCACTGCGTTCCCTTCATCTACCAGGCTTGTAATTCTGTCAAAAAACGAGATCAGGTTAGTCTGACATGACTTATTTTTCAGAAATCCATGCTGACTATTGGTGATCACAGCATTCCTTTCTAGGTGCTCACAGACTGTTTGCTTAATGATCTGCTCCAGAATCTTCCCTGGTATTGATGTCAGACTGACTGGGCAGTAATTATTTGGGTCCTCTCTTTTCCCCTTTTTGAAAATAGGGACAACATTTGCCCTCCTCCAGTCTGCCGGGACTTCGCCTGTTCTCCAGGAATTCTCAAAGATGACTGCCAGTGGTTCTGAGATCACATCTGCCAGTTCTTTTAATACTCTTGGATGCAGTTCATCTGGCCCTGGAGACTTGAATACATCTAGACTAGCCAAGTATTCTTGTACTATCTCCTTAGTTATTCTGGGCTGTGTTTCCTTTGCTGAATCATTTGCTCCAAATTCTTCAGGTCGGGCATTGTTTTCTTTATCGGAGAAGACTGAGGCAAAGAAGGCATTGAGGAGTTCAGCCCTTTCTGTGTCCCCTGTTTGCATTTCACCATCTTCTTCTCTGAGTGACCCCACTGTTTCTTTGTTCTTCCTTTTGCTACGAACATACCCATAAAAGCCTTTTTTGTTGCTTTTAACCTCTCTAGCAAGCCTGAGCTCATTCTGTGCTTTAGCTTTTCTGACTTTGTGTCTACATGTGCTGGCTATTTGTTTGAATTCCTCTTTGGTGGTTTCCCCCCTTTTCCATTTTTTGTACACATCCTTTTTTAATCTTAACTCAGTTAAAAGTTCTTTAGATAGCCACCCTGGCTTCTTTAGGCACCTTCCATGTTTCCGTCTCATTGGTATTGCCTGACGTTGTGCTTTTACTATCTCCCTCTTAACAAACTCCCAGCCATCATGAACTCCCTTTCCTTTTAGTATTACTGTCCATGGGATCTCACCCAGCACTTCCCTAAATTTTATGAAGTCGGCTTTCTTAAAGTCAAGAAATTGAGCCCTAGTATGCTTGGCTGCTCCTTTCCGCTGTATAGTAAACTTCAGAAGAGCATGATCACTCGCGCCTAATGATCCTTCCACTTCTACCCCACTAACCAGGTCATCAACATTGGTTAGGACCAGATCTAAAATGGCTGTTCCTCTTGTTGCTTCTCCCACTTTCTGGACAATGAAGTTGTCTGCAAGGCCAGTGAGGAATCTGTTTGACCTTATGCTCTTGGCTGAGTTTGACATCCAACAAATATCTGGGTAATTGAAGTCCCCCATTACTACTATCTCCCTTCCTTTTGCATGCTTGGCCATCTGTTCCAGGAAGGCATCATCTATGTCCTCCGTTTGGCTTGGGGATCTATAGTAAACTCCCACAATGAGGTCACTGTTATTCTTCTCTCCCTTAATTTTGACCCAAATGCTCTCATTTTGGCTTTGGGGTTCTAAATCTTGGATCTCTTCACAGGTATACACATCCCTGACATATAACGCCACTCCTCCTCCTTTCTTGTCTGGTCTGTTTCTCTGAAATAGATTGTATCCCTCCATTATTACATTCCAGTCGTGGGACTTATCCCCACCAGGTTTCAGTGATGCCTATTATGTCATATTTAGTTTGCTGTACCAAGAGCTCAAGCTCATCTTGTTTATTTCCCATGCTTTGCGCATTAGTGTACAGACATTGAAGTCCATTAATCATTCCCCCGTGTCTCTTATTTAAGGATTTTTTCCTCCCACCGCTAGGTCTGTGTGCTGTTTGCTCCATTTGGTCTATGACATTTGGATGATCATCTTCATCAATTGATAGACTCCTACCTTCAGGAGTACTGTCTCCCTCCCCCACATTAGTCAGTTTAAAGCCCTCCTGATGAGGTTTCTGAGATTTTTGGCAAAAACATTTCTCCCAACCTTTGTGAGGTGCAGCCCATCACTTGCCAGAAGTCCATCTTCAAGAAACTGCAGTCCGTGATCTAAGAATCCAAACCGTTCCTGTTTACTCCATTTGCGAAGCCAGCTGTTCACTTCCACTATTTTCCCCTCTCTCCCTGGGCCACGTCGTTCAACTGGGAGGACAGATGAGATGACAATTTGTGCATTTAATTGCTTCAAATTCCTGCCCAGAGCCTCATAGTCTCTTTTGATCTTCTGGAGGCTATTGCTTGCAGTGTCATCGGTTCCCACATGAACCAAGAGGAAGGGGTATTTGTCAGTGGGTTTTATGATTCCTTGCAGTCGTTCAGTTACATCTTGGATCTTAGCCCCGGGGAGACAGCACACTTCCTGAGACATCTTGTCAGGCCCACAGATCACTGCTTCTGTTCCCCTCAGTATGGAATCCCCTATCACCACTACATGCCTCCTCTTAGGTTTGGTTGGGGTTCTTCCGTGAGCTGCCCGTTCCAAGGTCGCCTGTACATTCCCTGAGGACTGACTTTGCTGCTTGTCTTCATATACCTGATGGATTGTAATGAGGGAGAGATCCTCAAATGGAGTCTGTTCTTCGTCTTCCATGCTAGGGGAGAGGACCTCAAAGCGATTGTGTATTTCTAAACAATCAGAGCAAACCCTGGGCCTCCTACTTCTTTGAGTCACGTTTCTCCAAATATCTGGCTCCTGTGTTGGTGAACTAGCCTCCTTCTCAGGGGAGTCCCCTGTCTCCTCCTTGGTGGAGACGGTGTGCTCTGTTGCTTCCAAGAAGAGCTCCAGCTCTCTAATTCTTTGGAGCGTAGCTACACGTTCCTCCAGTTGCTGGACTTTGTCTTCTAAGAGGGCAATCAACATGCAATTGCTGCAGGTAAAGCTGCCTGCAACCTCTGGCAAGATGGCAAACATTGCGCAGGAACCGCAGGCGACTGCAGCTGTTCCCTCCCCCTCCATCTTGAGAACGTGTCGTTGGGGGTGGCTACAGCGGTCCTCCATCATAAAAAGTGTGAAGACAGGACAAATAACCCCCCCCCCAAAAAAACCTAGGTCTCCCCCAACAAACGTTTGAGACTAGCTCCCCTAAATCTAAAAGATGGATCAAACTTGCCCTGCAAGCTCTGATAAGCTCCTCCCACAGCTAATCACCTGCCTCAACAGAAACCCTGCCCCCTCTGACCTTTGCACAGGGAGAGCAGCTAATCAGCCACAAAGAAACACACACACAAGAAAACCCTTTTTGCTCCTTCTTCAACTGCTGCCCTGCAAGCTCTTTATTATATATAAAGGGATGCGGGTGGCGCTGTGGGTAAAACCTCAGTGCCTAGGACTTGCCGATCGTATGGTCGGCAGTTCGAATCCCCGCGGCGGGGTGAGCTCCCGTCTTTCGGTCCCAGCTCCTGCCCACCTAGCAGTTCGAAAGCACGCTTAAGTGCAAGTAGATAAATACCTTTATAGCGGGAAGGTAAATGGCATTTCCGTGTGCTGTGCTGGTGCTGGCTCGCCAGCTACAGCTTCGTCACTCTGGCCACGTGACCCGGAAGTGTCTTCAGACAGCGCTGGCCCCCCAGCCTCTTAAGTGAGATGAGCGCACAACCCTAGAGTCGGACACGACTGGCTCGTACGGGCAGGGGTACCTTTACCTTTATAACTTTATTAAATAATGCAATCAAATTTCCAGATATATCTGCAAAGAACACAATTATTTACAGTATGTTGAACATAAACTATGAAAGAAAATAGAAAATAAGAGAAAGCAAAAAAATGAAAGAAAAGAAAAAAAGAAAAAGAAATACTATTTTCCATAAACAGGTAATTCCAGAATTACACTTACATACATTGTAAAATAGAAATCTTAATTAAAATATCTTAAAGAATATAAAGAATTTAATGAATTAGGGAAGATATTAAGGGATCCAAAGAGATGGAAGTGAAGAACAGAGGCAGAGGAGAATTAAATAACACGAGAAGTGTGGTTTAGACGGTGGAAGTCTTTTAAGATAATCTGACTTGTTTTAGACCTTTGTTTTATATTGTTGAATTTTCCAAAAACTTTCAAAATATTGGATATATTTTTTAACAAATAAAGCTGAATCCTACTTGAAAGCATTTTTAAGTCCTCTTTCATGAAATGCCAAAAAAATAAGAGAAATGATGACAGGAAAATGGTCCCAACAGTTAACTTGTGTCTCAGTGATACATGTGCTCATCTCCCCCTGGCTTTCAAACATGCCTTCCATACCACCATTTGCATGCAAAGCTATTTCTCAGGAAATGTGTTCTTGGTCTTTATTAATGGCAAGATGAACAGGTGGGTAACATTAGTAGGGAGGACAAAGACCCTGCATGTGGTAGTAGAGCAGCTCTAGGAAAGAGAATTTTGGATAAATGGACAAAAAGTGGGTCCATACAACATTTAATGGTTCAGTCCTTTGGTTCCTGAGTGTGTCCTGGAGGTCATAGGATTTTGCAGCTCTTCCTCTTTGTAGACACAAAGGGAGGTCCATCCTGGCAGTGTGGAAAGGACCATTCCCAATGCTCTTTCACCATTGGTGAGAAGGGGAGGTTCCCAAAGGCGTGTCAGGGCTGATTGGGGAGGTTTTGACTCTTCCAGATCTAAAACTGTTCCATTCTCTTAATACACACCCAAAATGGTGCCTCTGTGTTTGTGCAGGAATACACCAGATATGCTGGATAGACACTGAAACATTTTGTTGCAGATGTATTTTCACTCTGCTACCCTTCTTCCTTCCTGAGGCGTGATACCTTTCCATGTCTCAGAACGCCACTGGAGCCAACTCCAGGAGGCCATGGTTGCTTCAGCACCCACAAGAATATATTTGTGGGGCTTGGCCCCCACAAATTCAATGGGCAACGTTGAAGCCCTTCATTGTGGGCACCCACAATCTTCAGTGTGAGATGGTACCTATGCAAAGTGCCACTAAAATACTGGCTGGCAGGGGCTCTGAGCAGTTTCTGTCAGGGGTTTGGGGGGATATGCAGCAACATTTTGTTGCCAGACTCAAAGTTTCCTGCAGTTAAGAACCACCTGCTGTTTCAGAGAAGTTGAGATCCAGCACACTAAACACTAGATCTCAGAGAACGTCTGAAAGAGGTGGATCTTAACTGCAAAAAACCTTCGTGCCAGCTTTTGTGTTTAAATATATCAGATGCTAAAAGCAGTACAGTCATACCTCAGGATAAATACGCTTCAGGTTAGGCAATTTCGGGTTGCGCTCCGCGGCAACCCGGCAGTAACGGATCGTGTTACTTTCAGGTTTCGCCACATGTGCAGACGGTCAAAATGACGTCACACACATGCACGGAAGTGGCGAAATGCCACGCGCAGATGCGCTGTGCCATCTTACGGGCTGTTCGGGATGTGAACGGGGCTCCAGAATGGAGCCCGTTTGCATCCCGAGGTACCACTGTACAAATTTATTCTATTCTTTCTTTTTTCTTTCTCTTTTTTCTTTCTTTCTTGTTCTGGAGGCAATTGAACTTTGCCCATGAGTGATAGTACAATGCTTAAAAAGTGGTAGCTATGACTTCCTTGGTTGTATTCCGAAATATTTTCACCCCTATGTACACACACACACATCTTGTTACAAATTCACACACGAATAATTTCGTTCCAGGGTGTTCCATTAAGATGTTAAAGGTAAAGTTTAGAGGTGTCTATAGGTCACCGTGTTGGCTTATGGCTTTTATCACCCCTCGCCTTTGGCCATGCTAGCTGGTGCTGATGGGAATTGTAGTCAAACAACTTATAGTTGATACTATGTTGGCTACTCCTGGTTTAGAGGAACCCCACGTTTTGTTTTGCCTTGGAAACAACTGGCTGAGTGTTTGTAAGTGTAGTTAGATGTGCACCATACACCCCCATCTATTGAAGATATCGAAGAACTTGTGGAACCTGTTTCAGTATCAATTTTATTTCCTACCATACACCAAATGTACAGCACAGAACACAGTTTTGTTGCTTTTGATGTAAGAAATATTAATTGTATGAAGAAACAGTATACAAACTACTCCAAATTAAAAAAAAAAGCATACATCATTGCTCTTTACAAAAGGTCTAATTTACAGGATAACTTGTCAATGCAAATTAATCCAACAAAGAAAAGGAAAAGGAAAGGAAGAAGGGAAGAAGGAATCACAGTGCACATTACAAAACATCAAGTACCAAGAAGGCAAATAAATACAAAGTTACATCCTGAGCAAACAATCCAAACACAGATAAATTAACCTGAAGCCATAGGAAATCATAGTAATAAATAGATAAGTCAGTAGGAGATTGTTTAAATTAAATTAAATATATAACAAATTTCTTAAAATATTTAGTAAATTAACTTTTAGTCTCTGTCATGAGTGAACTTGGTTTCTTTCCCCCTGTAATGCATTGAACAGGTATAACAACCGTCTTTTTTAAAAAAAAAAACACAAGTACAATAACTTAATAGCAATTTGGTGTTCTATTTTATATTAGCACATACTGTGATAGCTTCTGTCAAATTGTTTTCTTTAAAAAATAAACACAGCTTCTAAGGACATTCTTGTCTAAACTAAGGTCCGAGGGCCATATCACCGCCGCCCCCCGCCCCCCCAAACATTAACAGCAAGCTCCATCTATTGCAGAACAGCAACCACAGCATGACAGCTGAATGATTTGGGAGAAGCACTCTTGGATAGGAACCCTATAATATAAATGTATGAGTGAAGACTGTGAATGCTGTCATATTCAGTCAAAAAAATATAAAGTAGGCAAATAAAAATAAACACTTTCATCGTAGCACAGGAAAATTAAATCACACGCTAGATTCATGTATACATTTTACATTGAGGCACATATGCACATGAGACGTGTGTGCATACCAAAAAAGGCAGTTCAGCTGGTTGTATATATACCTTCTTCTGAAAACATTAGAATTCTGGAAAAAAATGCATTATTACTTCTAATCCCTGAAACAGACACTGGACCCCTGTTTATAGCTGCTTACAAAACTGAGAATGGATACGGGTGATCAAGAGGTCCACCTGGGATGTGCACGTATTTCTGAGTGGTTGCCTAAGGACTGTAGCACTTGGAGACATATCCTTATTATGGGATGGTAATCAACTGCAACTAAGGCTGTCTTTAAACCTCGGCTCCAAACACATGCAACAACCTGATCCAAAGGAACATGGGATTCTGATACATATGCAGATCTCTTCTGCAAGCAGAGGCTTCCCCATTCACTTCCATGCACGAGGCAGCAGAGATGCACATTTAGGGGGAATGAGCCGTTGCACAGTGGTCAAGCGTTTGCATACAAAAGGTCCCAGGCTCATTCCCCGGCATTTCCAGGTAGCCCGGGGAAGTCGCCTGTCTGAAATACTGCCAGCCTGTGTAGAAAATACTGAACTAGATGGACCAGTAGTTTGATTTGGCAGGTAGACGGCAGCTTCAGATGTTCAAATGGAGCTGCTGGAGTAGGGTTTTTTTTTCTGAGATGTTACGTCTTAGCAGTCTTAATGGAACTTGCAGTAAATCTGCTTGGAATCACAGCATTCATGTACAATTGGAGGTAAACCCAATCAGTGCATTGCTACAGTTCATAGATCCAGTCACCAAACACCATTGCCGTGCAAGCCCATTTCACAGCAGTGGGGCTTAGTCCCCTTTGCAACTGCAGCCTTCTCAGTTCCTTCCACTCAACCTAGTACAATAACTGACATCTCAGGGAAGATTTGCTTGGCTTAATTGTATGTACAAAATCATCAGCTTGGGATGCATTTTTCCAATATGAAATTATATTGATATTGATCTACTGACCAATGTTTTTACAAGGCTCTGTACAAAAAGGGGGAAAAAGCTACAGGTCATTTCAAAGCCTATCACATTAAAAGGGATAAAATTTATATATATATTTTCCCGACGAATGACCATGAAATAGGGGAAAACATATCTTAAATCACTCCAACCTTCCCTCTCAAATGGTTTCCAAGGATTATTTGTGGCAGGCTAAGACACACAGCCAAGTCCAAAGGTTTGCTGATTGCTATATTTCATTATTGCTAAAAAAAAATCATGAACTCTTACAACATGCTGCACTTGAAGAGCTTATGTTCTTCCAGCAGAGGGCACCATTCACCTTTGCAACCTTGGTTCATCATATCTCATGCTATTGAAAACCCTTTTGAATTTTTTTGTTTTGTTAAAATAAAGCTGTTATAAAAAAGCAGGATGTGGTGAAAATAAAACTAGAATCACAGTTCTGTTATTTTTGTTTCTTTCATAGATTTCCCCCTTCTTCCTGTACAAACCCAGCAAAATGTTAAATTTACACTATAACTTTCAATCTATTTTAAAACCCCATTGGAAAATAAATTAACAAACACATTTGTAAAAATATGGCAGGCTGCAGAAATGCTGTTAAAAGATTAAAAACACACACGCGCACACACAACTCCTTGATTGAAAATAAATTAAAAAAGTAAAAAAATAGTTACACACACTTTTTACATTCACTTTACAAAATGAAAAGAGTGCAAACCATGATGACAACAAAAAGGATTTGTACAGAAATAAATATATTCTATGATCTGAGTCATTGCTGTTAATACAATAGTCTGTTATGTTCTCTGTCCTTTTTATGTCAGCTGGAAAAAAAATAGTGCAATGTTGTAAATTGTAAATGCAGCACAGAAACCAATACTTCTAAAGCAGTCCAGGCGCTCTTTGCAGATCCATCTGGAGTTTGCTGCTGCTAAGTCACTCCTGTTGCCCAGCAGCTTCCTCATCCTACACGTGGATACCCTTCACTGCCTGTTTGATACTTTCCAGCAGAGCCTTGCAGTCCGGGGAATACTCCCGTTCCAGATTGCTGTACATATCTGTGAGTGTATTTACATACGCTTCAAAATTCTGCTCACTGATTGGGCCCTGGAATGAAGATGAAAACACATCACACCTAAACATGGGAGTCAAATATTAGGCAAGGTGTCCACTATGTGACAACTGGAAAGAGAGAGAGGGGGGAGCAGCTGGACATGGAAGGACTGTCTACAGGAAAACAGCAAGTGTTTGACTCCTGCAACCCTCCAAATATTGTTGGACTCCAACTCTCATCAGCCCCAACTACGACGGGCATAGATGTTTGGAGTTGTGTCCAACAACATTTAGAGAGCCATAGGTGATTCCTGCATCACAGGGAGCTGGACTAGATGATCCTTGGAGTCTCTTCCATACCTATATGGCTCTAGGTAACCCATTCCTAGTTTAAGCTATTGCCTGACTATAGCCTGTTGCTAGCATCACCACCTGACCAGAGAAAAATGACCTGGCCATTTTGAATTCACTTCTTTTCAGAAGTGGTCAAGTCTTTGACAACAGCTCTTTGGATCCCAGCCAGCCAATGGGATGGAGAACTGGGATGCTGTGGCCCTCTATCTGGCACCTGGGTTTCTAGCCACACCATACCCCCTCCCTAGACCACACCTCTCACTGCCCCTCCTTTGCACCCACCTTGAGTGTTTTTGTCTGGCTGGAAATGTGTTCTTGAGCTCTGATCATGCTTTTTTGCTTGCTTGGATAGAGAGGTGTTTGTGTAAAAAGCAACCTGTTGTAGAAACAACATTTACATTTCTTCCTCGGCTCACTGGTATGTGGCCCTTGGAAGATTGCCCAGAAAGGAATGTGACCCAAGTCTTCTCCACTCCCACAATATTGCTCTTCTGTGCTTAAAGGTGTGGTCATGGTCTTCTCCAGCAGTAGAGGGGCATTACTTACCTGGTTTCCCTATGCCACATGTCCCTGCCAGTTACCAGGAGGGAGAGTGGGAGGGGCAAATTAATGGGAAGTTCAGCATGGTGCATGCACAGCAACACAGCCAATCCCACCAGCACTGGACAGGCAGTGTGGTGTAATGGTTAGAGAGTTGGACTTGGACCTGGGAGGCCAGGGTTTAATTCCCCACAGTCATGAAACTCACTATGTGATCTTCAGATGGGGCCAGTCACCATCTCTCAGCCTAACCTACCCCACAGGGTTGCTGTGATATTATTGAGATTTAGATTCTGCCTTTTTCCTTGATAGGGAAAAGCTTACAGATAAAATGGGGAAGAGGAAAACCATGTACACCACATTGAGCTCCTTGGACGGACAAAATTAGGAATGTTGGACTGGCCATGTTGCTGCACCTGTTCTGTACCAAGCTGCCTGCTGCCTTACCACCCTTGGTAATTGGAAAGCCAGGTGAGTCCCCGCCACCCCTCTGGCTGCTACTACTATCCATAATTTTCGGCACATCCCAGAGATTGAGAATGTTGTACAGTTTGAGATTCATCTCTGACAGCCCTGCAACATGCCGTTGACTAACTTCCCTGGGCTCCCCGAGAAACTGCCACATTCCCAGCCACAGACATACCATTTGTGGAAGCTGAATGTCGGCCAGACTGGAGATGAGGGCTTGACTGAGGCCAGCCAACTCCTTCAAGAGGCTCTCGTTGTTCTGCTCGATAAGTTTGTTCTCCTCTTCTATCGTTTTCAGATTGCTCTCCATAGATGTTATCTGAAACCATGAAGCAAAGCAACATGTGGTGGTGTGAACAGCAGAAGAAAACCAACAGCTGACGAGTTCTCAAAATGCTCCCAAAAATGGTTAGTGTGCCTGATAAAGCCTGGCACATTTTAGTGGGAAAGTATGCTTTCCAAAAATCCTTTCACTTTTTGCTTTATGAGAGAGTATATTTGTAATTCCTGATGTAAGTGGGTTCTTCTTTTTATTTTTTATTTTTATTAGTATTATTTTTCAGAATCATCATATACAATCTAGAAACAAAGATAACCCATACCCAACAGAACCAACCAAAAGTCCCTGGTGACCACCGAAAATACATTATGAAAACTTGTGTTCCTGTATGCATACCCCAACTTACGACATCTGTAAAACATTTTCATATAGATGGGTTCTTTTAAATGTACAATTCTGTGTTTTTGTGTGTGATTGATATTGTCCCTGAAGAAGGAAAATTCCCTGCTCCCGCAAAATGCATTGGGCCAACGCACATAATTTATTTTTCCGGGGGATCAGGCTCTTTGCAAAGTTTTCTCTCTTTTGTATTCCTGCATTCAGTTCTGGTTACTGTGAACATTAGGGTTCTTGGCCTAAAATGCAGCTATCAGAAGTGATCGCCCAGGGCAATGGAAGTTGCCTATGCAGAAGTGAAGCTCAAGTCCTTTCCGTTCCATGCACATCAATGTCAAAAGGCACTCCTAATTGGGGCGAGCCATTTTATTTCTAAGTCAGTGAATTCTGCTGTTCTTTCAGAAGTGGAATATGTTTAAATGATGCTCTAGACAGTGACCCTGCTGGATGAAAAGAGCATTGTTTGTGGGAAGCGTGTTCAGAAATGGACGAAAGACTGCAGGCCTTGAGCTGACAACTCAGGAGGAGTGTCTGATTTAAAATGAAGAGTTTTGCCCTTAGGGACTGGGGTAGGTAGGGAGCAAGCAAGCTGCTATTTACATTGCTGCCTTTTTCTTACAGCATTGCTGCTGACTCATACAATAGCAGCAACCCTGGAAGTGGCTTTTGAGCTACTTTCCAGGGCAAGGTTATGCTGTAGAGTGGGTGAGTTTGGAGACAGGACAGAGTATAAAAGCTAAGAAATAAAAAAGTAGAATAGGAAATGAAGGAGCTCACTTTGCAACAATTCATTGTAACATAGGCCAGGCATTATATATATTATTATGAAGCTGAGTGAAAAATTGAGCTTGGGGCTGAGACCATAATTTTAAACTCTATAATACCACTTTAAACAGTCATGCCTCCCCCCCCCCAAAAAAAAAGTCTGGCAACTGTAGTTTCTTCAGGGTACTGCAAATTGTTAGGAGACTTCTATCCCCTCACAAAGCTGTAATTTCCAGTTCCCTGGGAAGAGGGATTGGTTGTTAAACCACTGGAAATTTTAGCTCTGTGAGGGGAATAGGGGTCTCCTAACAAGTCTTAACACCTTAACAAACTACAATCCCCAGGATTTTGGAGGGAGAGTGACTATTGGAAATGGTCCAATAATGCTTTCAATGTATGGCTTGGATGTGGCCTGAGACATTTTTAGATAGGTACTGTGTCATATAGGGATGGCTCTATTCAATCTTTTCTGTCCTGTTTCCTCATTTGATGGAAATACTTAAATATTTTCAGATGTGACAACTCTCATAACATACACTTCAGTATACTATTTATATTTCAAGGAGGAAAAATGAATGCACTGAAAACAGTTAACATACCCAGCTCATCCCAACTCAGAGTAGACTAATTGAAATAAATGGACATAGCTAAGTTAGGTCCATTCATTTCAATGGATCTAATCTGAGTAAGACTTAGTTGAATACCATCTCTGATTTTTAGCATGCCTGAGGAGCTGTGTATATACACACAAACACATATCGTTGGAAAAAGTAAATTACAATTTGAATTTTAGATTTAGCTGGTATTTTTTTCCATTCCAGTTGCCCAATTTTACTTACATTGTGCTCATTCATTAGACTAATTTGATGAAATGATGCATTTTTAAAAGTGGAAAATTTGCCATAATATATATATATATATTTGTGGAAATTTAATTGAGCAAATCATTAGCTTTCCATAACAGCATGATTTTTTCCCCCCAAAATGGGCTGTAGATTCAGTTAAACAACTGCTTAAGCAACAACAAATTTGGCTTTCAGTAGGAACATAAAAAAGCCTGCTGGGTCAGGCCAATGGCAAATCTAGTCTAATATCCTCTTCTCCCAGTGGCTAGCCAGGTTCCTGGGGAAAACCCACAAGCAGGTTTCAAGCACAAGAGCTCTGTCCCCAATGTGGTTTCCAGCAACTGGTATTCAGAAGCATTGCTGCCTCCAACTGTGAATTTGTCAAATCCTTTTTTAAAACCATCCAAGTTGGTATCCATCACTGATTCCTGTGGGAGCGGGTTCCATTGTTTGATTATGTGCTATATGAAGAAATACTTCCTTTTGTCTGTCCTAGATCTTCCAACATTCAGCTTCATTGGAAGTCTGAGTTCTAGTGTTATAAGAGAGGGGAGGAACCCCCTTTTCTCTTGCCACTTTCTCCATGCCATGCATAATTTTACAAACTTCTACAAGTCGCCTCTTACTCGCCTTTTCTCTAAACTAAAATGTCCCAACTCTGCAACCTTGCTTCATAGGGGAGCGGCTCCAGGCCCTTGATCATTTTGGTTGCCCCTTTCTGAACCTTTCCAAGCTCAACAAAATCCTTTTTGAGCTGAGGCTGTATGGCAGTAAACTAGAATGATCTGAAAAAATTAAAAGCAAAGGTTTGAACCCAGGCATTCTATGAGACCATGACTTTGAACCAGTGGGTGGAAGGCAGGGAGACCAACAGTAGGTGAAGCTAGACAGATGAAGCAACAATGCCTTTAAAGCTCCAATGAAACCCTTGCTGAACCAGAGAAATGGACCATATATGGGTCAAGGTAGAAGAAGGCAAAGGCAAAGCCTCCAAAAAGAAAATTGGGCCATGTTGCTTAGGTTTCACGGGCCACAATAATGAGCTAGAAAGTTGCTATGATTTCCATGCAACTCTGCCCAGTTTGCATGCTGCTACAGTGCTGGATCCATGGGTGCAGCTATGGGAAACATAGTATATGTTAACAACAGCTTGCAAACAAAATTCTCAATGGTCAACATGCAGTAGCAGTGGCATAGCATAGGGGAGCACAGGGGTAGTTGCCCCAGGTATAAGATTGTTAGCGGGTGCACATTTTCAACACCTGGTGCTGTCTCAATACAGCCATGTGCTTCTGTTACTGGGCTCTGTTGAAAACGGCTTCTTCATGTGAACCAGGCTGGCAACCCACTCTACGCTTCTGTGCAGTAGAGTTCACCATCATTGCAATGCCAGAGAATAGTAGGAGTTTTTGATGTTTGTTTTTAAGGGCTCAATCAGAGACTTTCTTCCTTACCTGTGTCTGAAGTTTCATCATGTCAGCTTCAATTTTAAGGTTGGATTCATTCAGTTCTTTTATTTCTTCATCCAAATGTCTGATTTCCTCCTCATTCTCTAAACCTGCACAAGAATGAGCCAAGTCAAGTGTAAAATCACACCTGACTGAAGAGATGGGCAAATGCTAACCCCTGTGTAATGGTATGTTATAGAACAAGCCTCTTCAGTTAACCTGGTCTCTGGAATCAAAATTGCACATTTGCAATTTAATTCTACACTTAACGGGGTCAGTGTCAAAGCTTCCATTATGGCATGTCAGGGGCAGAGAAGCAGCCATGAAATTTTCCCTTTGCACTGATGGAGCTCAATAGGCCTTCAAGTGGCTGAAAGTGGCCCGCCTGGATTGAAAGGATCAATCCAGTACCGCTATTTGTTGAAGGGCAACCCTGGGAACAGAGTGCAGGTCGCCATAGCTCAGGATGAGGGAGAAATTTGGATTACATGTCAATGCAGATCCTCTTATTTTGCAGTTTCTGAACCAATGAGCACACTGAAAAGCAGCGATCCCTCCAAATTTGCACCTTCCCAAATTTTGTTGTGCAGCTCCCCAACCACAGCATGTGCATACAAATGCACATGTACAGAAATATGTTAAGAGAAATTGCTTGAAAAATGTGCATATTGGGAGAAGCACATATCAAAGTGCTGATGAATTTTGGTGAGGCCTATTTTTATGATTAAAATTGTTGTTGGTTTTTATTGTTATGCTTGCAAATTTGAAGTGGAAATCTGGTGGACTGAACTGATGATTGGAAAGATGAGACACGGATATAGGCAAATTTGTCCATCTCTACCTGTGTCCTGTTCATTGTGAGGCAGTACGAAGTACTTTTAATTAAAATGTTCAAATGAAAGGCACAATGTAATTATATATATTTTTAAGTAAACCAAACATTAAATTAATTAATCCAATTATGTGTCTTCATGAGGCAGGCAGCAGAGGGGCTATAGATCTGTGTTTGCAGAAGGTCCTGCTTTCAGTATACAGCATCTTCTGTGAAAGAATATCTGGTAGCTGGATGGAAAGAGACTTTTTCTAAGACTCTAAAGAGCTGCTGCTGGCCAGAGAAGACAGTCCTGGGCAAAGACAGACTCATTTCCTTACTCCCAGATTCCAGTGTCATATATGTACTGCTTTTGTTATCTTCTTACCTCCACTTGCTTTCAATTTGATGGTCATCAGTTCTTCAGATATTTTGCCCTTTTTTAAGGCTTGTGCATTCAGAGGGCATCCAGACAAACTGAAAAGAGTAGGAAAGGGGACCTATTTGAAAATTGAAACACATTTTTGATTGCTGTATCTCAGCTTTTAGGGCCTTGGCAGTACAAGCCCATTTTATTGTGCTGCATATAAGCTGCAATCCTATATTGCTACTACCAGCGGCGCAGCGTGGGTTGTCAGCACCCGGGGCAAGGCAAGTAATTTGCGACCCCTAACCCCTAACCTGCCGCTGCTGCCAGCTTCTTCTTGCTGCTGCCTGGGCTGGTCTGGTGTGGTTCTCTCCCGCGCTCAGCGCTGCGCTGGGCGGCCGCTGCACTGTCCCTCCCACAGATAGTCCCTCGTTCTCCGCACTGCACGCCTGGCACCCACCCCCTCCACAGTGGGCGGCGACCCAGCGGCTCGGATCGAATTCGCACAGCCAGCACTGCAGTGAGAGAGAGTGAGTGAACCAGGTAGGGGCAGAGAGCTGCGAGTGCGAGCACGCCCCCCCCCCGATGTTGCGCCCGGTGCGGCCGGCCCCCCCTGCACCCCCACGCTACGCCACTGGCTACTACAGTGTTACTGGGTGCAGAATATTGCCAATGACCGAACTGGTTGTGTAGTTACTAAAATCTCTCTAAGACAACAAATAGGCAAATTGTCCTCAGTGCAGCTCCTGACATGGCCCCATTTGAACTATGTAGTGGGTCATCTTTGATGGTGGCTGCTACCAAAGCAGACGCTTAAACACACCTTCTGGAAAATAGTACATAATGGTGCAGCGGTGGTAAGTCAGTGCTCTCTACTGGGAAGGAGAGGCAAAGCAGTGATGAGGTCAAATGTGGCACAAACACACTGCAGGAGTGCTGGATTGGCTCTGCAACTGCATTTGCACCATGCTGAATACCCTGCTGCCTTGTCCTCTACCTCTGTCACGCTATCTGCAACTAGAGGCAGCAGTGTAAAATCCTGGACCAATTACAGCACAATCCTATACATGTCTACTCAGACATAAATTCCATGGGATTCAAGAGGGCTTATTCCAAGGTAAATGTGTATAGGATTGTTCTATTAAAATCTGTGACTGGTACTTAACTAAATTCAACTCAAGAGTAGCCCCACTGGAATGAATTAACATGACCAAGCTAGGTCTATTAATCTCTGTTGGTCTACTTGGAGTAATACTTAGTTGAACATCACCAAATTTACAACTCCTGGGGTCAGCTTAGATACGCAAATGAACATAACATCTCAGTAATTTGCTACTAAAAATACTTTGCATTTTAAACAGGACTTTAAAGCAATAAATTATATTTGCATTCTCAGATAAGTGAATTTAGGATTGTAGTCTTAAAAGTCTAAAAAGCTTGCAACTCAGAGTCAACTTCGAAATGTACATGAAAAGAAGAGTTCAGTAATATGCTGCTAAAAATACCTTGCCTTTTAAAAAGAGCTTTTAAGGCTAAGCAGTAAATTGCATTTGCAGATTTCTCACCTATTCTAGGCTGATATGTGAATGTTTAGACAGCTAAAATAAAACCAAAGCCATCTCGAAAAATCCTGGACATCTCTAGGAAACGAGTTGGGGTTAATTCAGGGACTTATGCAAAATCCTAACAAGATTTTTCCTATCAGTTCAACAGCTTCATTTGTTAAATTCACACAATTGCAATACATTGTAGGTATTTGTCGAGTTAAAAAAAAGTAAAGATACAAAGTGATACCTTCTATGGGTGACAAAAACGTTATTAACATGACCCAGCCCGTTGCAGCCTGGCAAAGGACAGTGTGGCAGCTCCTGCTTGTTCAGTCTCCAGGGCAGCGAAGACCCATTGAGAGGACTCTCCTTCTGTCTCTTGGCAGCCATAGGACAACCCGAAGCAGTGCGATGAGAAGTGTATTTACCTGATATGTGACCTTGGCCATCACAGCCTAGCACCGGACATCTACAGAAGCACAGCAAAACTGATGTTATTTTTAGGAAAAAGAAAAGGAAAAACCAAGAGGCAGAGGGGGAAAATGTCCATGTACCAGCGACAACACCTCAAGAAAGATTTCCTCCCCGTAAATAAAATAAAGCCTACTTTGTTATAATATGAACGTACTAATAGCAAGGTTTCAATGTGCTTGGGTCCTTCTTGGAGGTTTCCTGTAGGCATCTGGTTGGCCACTGTGAGATGCTGGACTAGATGGGTCATTGGGCTGATCCAACAGCATCTTTTTATGTTCTTAGAAGGGTTTCTAATGACCAAATGCCTTATTTGATGCTGGATTACTGAATTTTAGGCTACTGTATTTTACTCTTGTTTTAAGAGTCATTGATTGATTTTATTTATATGCACTATTAAATAGTGTGGGGGTTTTTTGCAAGCTGCTCTGGAAAGTTTAATTTGAAGGAACAAGGGAAATATATTTAAAAGAAAAAGGAAACAAGTAAAAGGTTTGAGGGAAATGGCCAAGCAAGCCAAACAAACTAGACTCCTTGGTGAGCCAAGATTGGCCCACAGGCTGCTGGTTCCAAGCTGTCTATACATTAGGGCTGCCATATGAAGACCACTTTAAAAAATACAGTCCAATACACCATTATTGAACTCAATGGACTTGAGTGTATGCAAAGGATTGCACTGTGAAATACTTTAAATATGGTGGCTTTAAATATGAAGGAGGCCCGACTAGCTTCCATTAGTGATCTGCCATAGTGTCATGAGTCCCATGCTGTGGATCACTTTTTCAGCAGGTATACTCACTTTTGATTTTCGGGCATCTCTGAAAGACCTTTTTATGTAGGCAGGCCTATGCAACTGTTTAGATGTTTTGATCAATCGATCATTTTAATGATCATTTTGCACTCTTCTTATTATGTTTTCTATTTTATTGCCTGTCCTGCCATATGCTATCTTCCTATATATATATTTTTAATAACGAAGTAAGGAGGTCAAATCTTCACGTGCAGAGGCTCCACATGCAGACAATTGTCAGCCCCTGTAAGCATCAGCCAGTGAACTGATAGGGGAAATAATGTATGATCTGTAAGCCTTCCCTACATGTGGGTGTACAGGACTGGCAGAAGGGTGAGGTTACTGGTCATAAGGGCTCAGAAGAATTATAGAGTGTCTAAAAAGGGACTCTGCCTAAAGTTTGGCTCATCTGGGCTGGGGGATGAGCCAGATAAACCCAGAGACTATGCTCCTCCTTTGTTTCTTAAGGCCTGGGACTTTTCCAGAGCTGTGCCATCTGGTTTACTTCAAGGACAGCACAACAGCACCTGAACCATAAAACCATCCTTTGGAGGTTTTGTTTGGATTTATTGTTAGGAGAGGATATAAGTTAGTGAATCTGAGACCAATCTTCCTGTGATGTATCCAACTGGACAGTGAGGCATAAGTGACAAACCTTGGCCACTCCACTTACTTAAGTTCAGGGTCTTCTTTTTCTTCCTTGGTAGGAGTCACTTTGAGACCACCTTTTCTGGCTCGGGGACAACCAGACAAGCTGAAAGTACACAGAGCAGAGCAATATAGATTTCCCAGGCTTTTGCTTCTGGATGATTCAGGGGTGATGATCCTGTGGCCCTCCAAACTTTGGACTCCAACTCAGACCAGCTGCAGCCAGAATAGCCAGTGGTCGGGGTGATGGGAGTTGTAGTCCTGCAAAATCTGGAGTGCCAAAGCTCCCTCCCCCCCCAAAAAAAAATAAGCAGAAGATTCTTACCTTCTGTGTGAGGCATAGTTTCCAGTGACATGACCAGACCCATCACATCCTGGAGTTGGACATCTATAAAGCAAAGTGCAGAGAAGAACATGACCCTTGACATTTCATAAAATACCTAATTTAGGAGATTTTTGCATTGGAATTTCCCACATTCCTGGTTTGACATGACCATGTGCAACTGGAAAAATAAGAAAGGGTGCCTAAGGAAAGCAACTATTTTGGGGTGTGCAAGGGCTGTGTTGTACATGAAAATTCAGCCACTGATATAAACCTCACAATTTCCCCACTCAGTTATTTAGATTTCTGGGAAGGGGAAGAAGAAAACAATTTTTTGATTTGTTAGAATCAGTGCATTTCAAATCTGAAAATATATATGGTCAAGCTCAAATATATGCACTGGATTAATTGTTAAAGAAATATAACCCCCTGTATAACCATTACACACAACATTTGTTTCTCTTTCTCCTAGAAATAGGGATTTTATAGTTTGGCTCAAGAGCATTTTGTATTTCTTTTGTTAATACTGTGCAGTGGAGTTATTCATGCCATTAGTCCTGGCTCTCCATAGGGGAACTTATAATACATGTGCAATACAGGTGTGATGGGAACATCTTAGTGACCTCATATAGAATATACTCAGTAGTGTCTCAAAGAGGCTTGCAGTGGTTGTACAAAAGGAGAATAGCAATGTTGCTGGAAGTTTTATTAACCTGGTTCAGAATACAAATTTAGCATGTTAGGAATAGTTGCCTATATTCAAAACTCAGTGTCATTTCTCTGATTGCAATCTGAACCCCATATGGCATTGTAAGGGCTCAGGTATCCTAGGAAAATGACATGTCCAGTTTTCCTGGCAGCTGAGACACTAATATTCCAGCATTCTCAATGCCAGAGCCAGAGGGGTGAGGGAAGGGAGGAAGTGCTTCCTGTCAGACATCTTAAAGGTAAAGGGACCCCTGACCATTTGGTCCAGTTGTGGCTGACTCTGGGGTTGCGGTGCTCATCTCGCTTTATTGGCCGAGGGGGCCGGCGTACAGCTTCCGGGTCATGTGGCCAGCATGACTAAGCCGCTTCTGGCGAACCAGAGCAGCGCACGGAAACGCTATTTACCTTCCCGCCAGAGCGGTACCTATTTATCTACTTGCACTTTGACGTGCTTTCGAACTGCTAGGTTGGCAGGAGCAGGGACCAAGCAACAGGAGCTCACCCCGTCACGGGGATTCAAACCACCAACCTTCTGATCGGCAAGTCCTAGGCTCTGTGGTTTAACCCACAGTGCTACTCACATCCCCGTCAAACCTCTTACTCTGCACTTATTGTTGCCACCTCACCAAACCAAAGAGTGGGGCAGAACGCAGCTGGAAGCATAAAATGAAGTGGTTGTTAATAGCATACAACAGTTTCCAGCACTGCTTCTTGAACGAAGGGACAATGCTGGCAGTAGTGGTGGCAAGAGTGTGTTGCTCATCAGCAAGAGTTGAGGTGAAGGGCCACAGCTCAGCAGTAGAGCAACTGTTTTGCATGTAGAATGTCATAGACTTAATTCCTGAAACCTCTAGATAGGGATGGGAGATAATCATGTCTGAAATCCTGGAGAGCCACTGCTCATCAGTGCAGGCAATACTGAGCTAAATGGACCGACTCAGTAGAAGGCAGGTTCATATGTTCCTAGCAATTGCATAGGCGGTAGCCCACAGGTTCCAATGGCCCAATGACATTATGCACAGTGCTCACTATTGCAACCAATGCACCAGTTTTGAAGACAGTTACATTTCCTCAAGATGCTACAGTGGGAATGCGGGATTAACTCTCAAACAGAAATGCTGCCCTCGGGAAAGATGTCTGCATTCCTCACAACAAATTAGTAACCAGCTCTGTATTTGTTGCACTTTTTCAAGCTGCACTACACGAGCACAGGATTCTGTCAAGCATTCTTGGAAGCCTTCGCCAGACTTTATCCAAGCATCTTCATCAGCCAAAACGCTCCCAATGATAACTGGGTGACTGCCTGCCAACCTTCCTCTTCAATAATAAGGCCAGATGCCCAGATTGCTCAGGCCTCCTTAAGAACCTCCACAGCCACTCTTTTGTTTGTGACTTTTCTCTGCAGTATATGGACTCATCTGATTTAATGCTTGCCTCAACCACATGCAGAGGGGTATGTCTAGTGGCAAAGGATAAAAAGGAAAGATTTGCAGGCTTGGTTTGGATAAACACTCACATTTTAAAGCTTAGCCCAAGTACTTTGATCTGAAAAACCAGACTGCGTATTTTGTGAGATCCAGCCATCTTGCAAGACTTGGTATTTCCAGCTGGCTTTCAAAATATGAGAATAACATTTTCTTTCCCAACATTTAGACACATCTACTTCAAGACCTGACAAACAGTAAGATTCTCTCCCCTTCCTCTGATTTACACCTGCTGGGCGGGATAAGACTGCTCCCAAATTCCCTTAGCCAGGGCAGTTCAACTTCCTGCTGGTGCAAACCCAACAACCTTGTCCCTGTGGGAGGTGCTATTACTATAGCTATACCTCTTACACTGGCAGGACTGCATGAGTGAAAGGGGACAAACTGGACAGGTATGGGGCAGAATGGCAGAGGTGTAGAAGTTAGACACTGACAAGTGGGATCTGCAACAAAATATTCCACTGCAGAGTGTTTCTATTCAAGTTATGCTTTTGGGGTCCCACAGTAAAGTATTTTCCCGAATCTTTTCTGCACTTCTGCAAACCCTGGAGTTTCCCCAAGCCTGTTAGTATCCCTCTTTTGGACATGGCTGTCACATGTGGAAAAACAGTTAACTATGAGACCTGTAACAAAATATTGAAGTGTGGAGTTTTCCTGTTTGAAATTAATTCAGAAGTGAGTTAATAATCATGCAGTCTCTGGACAATAGGGAGACAGATGTCTTTAGGCCTGCTTTGAGAGCATTTGCAACTATCCAGGTTTATTCCCTTGCCTGGCTACCTGTCACCCTTTGCCACCATATCCAAGACACCATATCATGTGTCCATGACCAAAACCTAGCACTGGAGCAAGAGCTGGACTAGTGCAGTCTACAGGAAGCTGGAGTTGTTACCCCAAAGGCTGAGCAAACATCTGCTCCGCAGCTGTACGGGTTCCTGTTGCTGAACAAGCAGACTGGGTTTTGAAGTAAGTAAAATATGTAGGAAGAGAACAGCAATAAACCCCTCCCTCTCCTTTGATACTAATACTCACTTAAGCTCTTGAGAGTTGGCAGCCATCAAGGATTTTAAGGTCTTGTCAGCCAACGGGCAGCCAGAAACACTAGGGGAAAAAACAAAATGAAATAGGCTTCCTTGAATATACCTCAGCAAAAATTAAAAGATTGCACTAAAACTATTTAACCATTAAATTAAAAAAAAAAAAGATCACAGAGCAACCGCTTGTAAACAAATCCCTTCTTAGTTTCCTTCATCCCCATAGGGATGTGAAGGAAGAGTGTAGTAGATGATACAGCTGTGTATCCCTCATAGGCCACAGAGCTCCTTCTTGCTCAGATGATGCATTTCAACTGCTACAGGGACTTGTTTGTAAGCTGGACCTTGGTCATCACAGAAACCATTGCATAGGGAGCTCCATTTAGCACAATGTGCTACTGGGCCTTTAGTAGCATTTACCCTTTGGAACACTCTCCTGTTACATATCCAACAAGCTCTGCCTCTGTTATATTTTTGGTACTTATTGGAGACCTTCCTTTTAAATGGAGATTTTTATCCCCATCTGCATCTGTACTGGATTTCAGCTCTGTGTTTTTATATGTTTTTATTGCTAAATTGCTCGGGGTGTTTTTATGGGAACAGGTTTGTAAGTAAAAAGTCCACAACGTCATGCCTTCATTTTGTTATTAATTGCTCTCACTTTTTACCTGCGGTGCGATGCATAGTTCCCTGTCACATGACCACTGCCATCACATCCTGGTGTTGGACACCTAAGGAAATAAAATGGAAATGCAGATACACATACAGTTGTTGTACATCTCTCTTATTGAACTGTGTGATAAACATACAAAGATGGAGAATTGTTTCCCACATGAATGGGAACACCCTTCTATTACATATCCATAGATATATATACGGTGCCCTACTGTGCCAAGAAATATTAGTGTAAGTGAGAGATACCCTCAGGCCTTTCTGTGATTGCATCAATTTTTCTTCATGCCATTGCAAAAAAAAAAAATAATGAACTTAGGTGATAGTCAAATAAATTTTACTCAGAGTAGACCCGCTGAAATTAATGAACATGAGGAAGTTAGGGCTATTCATTTCAGTATGTCTACTCTGTGTAAAATTTAGCCAAGTACCATCCAATGGGTTTCCACACTACATTTCCTAATTTGTGCTAATATTTCTCCAAGTGTGTTACGATTCATTCATTTATGTACTGCTTCCATGCCCAAATGCTGTCTTAAGTGATACACAATAATGTGGAGAGGCATGGGAAGATGATCCTTACATTTGTCTGAAATGATACACTTCATAATAGTACCTTTTTCTTATCACATCAATCATATTATGACAGCGAAGATGAGTTCAAAGCTGAGCTGAAAATTCTCAGAAGGCATGGATGCAATAACTTTCATATTCTTGTAAAAACACTATACTAGTTCAGCATTGGGTGCCCATAGACTCTTAATTCACCACAGGCATTTTTTTTTCAGGGGGGAAAGTTCAATTTAATGTTTTTAAAAAAGGTTGTGTATGGATCTGGATTCACATCCCTTGCTATATATTCACAATATATGTGATATTAAAAGCTGATGTGATCTCGTGATTTAGGTGGCCCAAGTTCACCAAGACACTGTAAGGACTAACAATCATGAACCTGAGGGCCCTACAATATGAGAAACTGCCCTTTTCTGAAAAGGGCTCACCTATTCCAATTTTCTACAGGTTAATCGTTAGCCCCCCATCCCAATTACTTTGAAAAATCCAGAGACTGCATTTTGGTCTCAGCTATTCCTTTTTTATTTCTTCAGAAGCAAAATTATTCTCTTAGTTAATCCTCCCAAAACACTGTTGATGCACGGACCACAAAGTAATATTTTAAAAACAGGCATAGAATGCACCATATTTTTTTTAAAGAACTAGTGTATCATTTAGACAACTTATTCCATTCTGTGTCATACAGCTGCTTTGGTATAAATATAATCACCAGAGAGACCATTAATATTAAAAAATATGTAATCTATATTTATAATGAAGAAAGTTCATTATAATTGAGCCTCAGAGGTAGAATTTTTCTTTACAATTGCTATTGTCATTATAGGTGCTTCCTCATGATGGAGCCATTTGTATTGCTCACTAAACTACCTATTCTGCCGGTGAATATTTAGTAAATGTCCTCTGCCCTCAGTGTTACCTTTAGAATCTTTAAATGGCGAGTCTTAAGTGTTTATGAATTAAATTGTGTAGCCAAGCACATTTTGGGTACACATCAGCATGCAGAGCAAGTATTACGGATGTTTTAAAATCCCACACAAGGCTTGGAGTTATTGTAACTATAGAGAGAAGAAATTATGTTCAGTTATTAAGGTAGTAAATGGCTGTGTGGATCCCTGGAATTAATGTCACACAGCAACAGATCTTTAAATAGAAATTTAATAAATAGTAAAAAATAAAAATAAAGTGTCACTGGGGAAATGATTGCTTTTCCTTCTGCTAGCTTCATCAACATTTGTGTTCTTAAAAAAGGCAAAGCTAACACATAAGTGTGGATACAATATGGTGAGCAGTCTTTAGATTTAGATTGAGGCATGCTGTGTCAAAGAAGATTTGGCCCATGGGAACAGTAATATCTGGAGGAGGGCTTCTAAATCCATAAGGCAAACGTCAGACATAGAATTGATATCAAAGTATTTGGTGATGAATAAATGAAATTATAGAAAACAGAGATAGAGGCTGCATTCATGTGGCTGTTTATTCCATTTTCACAACTTCTTCCTATCTATTAAGTTCTGCATTATGTTTGGGCTTTCACATGGTGTAAAAGCCAGCTCTGGAACTATAGTGGAATATAGCACAAGCTTAGTGCTCATTTCTGTGTTATTTGCTTCCAGAAAAAAACCCGTTGGCAAATAACGTGGAAATGAGTGATAAACTTGTGCTATATCTCACTATATTCTAGAAGTGGCTTATATATCATGTGGAAACTGAAATATAATGTGGAAATTAATAGTTAGGAAAACATTGTGAAAACGGAAACGCTTCTCAGCCTTTTGGCTAAGATCAAGTGTAAAACGGAATAAACCGTCTTGTGAATGCTGCCAGAGAAAAATAAAGAATATCAACTATTAATGATACATTGATCATATGAAACTGACTGATTAGGAACTGCTCTATTACATATCAACAACTGCTCTATTAGAAGCCAAACTCTTCTTGGGCAAAGTTAATTTTTTTGCAATGAACACATTCTGTTGTTGTTTTGTGTTCCCACAGAATTGTAGCATTCAAACAGGCCTGCCTGTAGATTGATTTCAGGTACAGCAAACAGAAACTACTGTATTTTCCATCTATAAGATGCCCCCATGTATAAGACACCCCCTATTTTGGGGGATTCAGATTTAAGAAAATGGTGGGAGACGGCTCAGAGTATAAGACGCCCCCTAATTTTTGACATTACTTTAAAGGAAAAAAACCTAGTCTTCTACACGGAAGAATACATGCAGGATATAGACGACCTGTTTATGAAGTGATCATTTCCCTGAAGTTTTCATACTTGCTACGTGGCATGAGCCAAAAGCAAAGGAGACTATTGCCCCAAATCTACCCAGAGATTTAAAGTCCAGCGCTAAAAAGGAAGATGTAATGGCACCCAATATTCTGCAGTGTATATTAGGGACGAGGTCCAGCATTTTTTCACCTTGGGCAAATCAGCAGTGTGTGGAGTTCTCAAGCCCATAGATAACAAGATGGAAAGGAATGTTTTGTGACTCACGTGATCAGTTCCTTTTTGAGATCTCTTGAATGGAGCTTAGATTTTGGACTAGGAACTGAGACATCTGAGTATCTTTTTTCATCCAGGCTTTCAGGACAGCTCGCAGGATCTTTCTGAAATAACAGAAAAGAATGAGGTGCTTCTATCTTCAACACAATACTGGTAGCTAGAGCTGAACCAAAATTTTTCAGAAGACCTATTTCTGAGTACAATTCTGAGTCCCCCCCCCCCTTTTCCCCTAGGATAAAAGGCCACTATTTAGAATGTTATCACAACATGCTCCATCTTTTGTTTGTGCAATGGCCACCATTCCCATCTGAGCAGGGTGAAAAATGGTGCCCACGCTGCCAACATAGCAGCTGCTGCTTTTAACACCAGCAAGACAAAAACAAAGACTTTGGGTGGGAGGAGTTAAGGTGCCAACCTATGGCCACTGCTAATGGAAAGCCTCAGCCCTAAGAAACGGTTTGAGAATTTCTCCTGTCCTTAGGGAAGTTTGGTGAAAGTGCTCCCCTAATTCTTCTGCTGATAATATCTCTGATGGAGCCCTTCTGGGGGGTTTACCTAGCCCAAGACTAGCCACCCACAAGGCAAGGTGAGATGGCAGCAGATCCTTATCTTCATTCATATCTTCTTCCCTGGTAGGGAGGGGCCCCCACCATATTGTGATTCGCTGCAGGTACCAAAATGTCTTGGGCTGACCCTGCTTCAGCCCCTAGGGTTCAGTTGCCTTCACTAGGAACCAAGGCTTTAGCATAGCAAGCCCTGTCCTGTGGAACTCACGACCTGTGCAGCTTCAGCAAGAACTTCCCCTGCTTTCTTTCAGACATCTCTTAAAAGCTGTGCTTTTTAAGGTAGGCCCTCACATTTTCTTTTAATTTTTAACCAGCCATTATCTGTTGCTGCTTTATTGCTGTTTTAATTATGTTTTACCTAGATTGATTGCTTTTATTGCATTGCATGCTGTAAGCATGCTGTATTGCATGCTGTAAGCATGCTGTATTGCATGCTGTAAGCCACCTTAATATATTGCATGAATGCCAAGGTTGCAAGTTCAATCTGTGTATGGGACAGCTGCATTGGAGGGGGTTGGACTAGATGATCCTTAGGTACCTTCCAACTCTACAATTATAGGATTCTATGAAAGTCCAGGTCACAAATATTCAAACAATAAATAGGAAGGAGAAACATGAGAGGCCATTCATGTGCGTCACAAGTGCCGACTACTGTGAAATGGTCAGTTGATTCAGAGAAATAAGGTACCACTGATAACAAGCTTACTTCCAGTTAAGAGCTCTTTTTTTTTTTTTACAAAGGTGGGGGGGATGTGTACAAAAGCTGAACTTCCCCATTATTTCCAGAACAGTCTGCCAAACTGCAGACTGTATTTGTATGTATGTGTTGGGGGGGGGGGTACTGGGGATGGCAGGGAAGCTCCACTAGTTTCAAGTTGAGTTCTTGCCAGTGCGCATATTCCTATGTGCACACAGGACGACAAAAATAAATGAATGAAATTCCATTAATGTGCAGATGGACATTTATATTGATTTCTGCAAAGACCAGAACATAATGACAACACGAATAACAGATAATAGCATCTGGCACTTTCAACATTTTAAACCCTGGAATCTTTGGAGAACTGACAGTTGAACTAAACTGACAGCTCCAGTTATTTCTCAGCACTTTCCTTTTGGAGAAAGTGTGAGCCTCTTCCAAATTCAGGATTATTTTTTTTAAGGGGCATCTGGACAGGCCATTTCTCAGTGTACGAGGGAGACAATATTTTCTAGAAATGACCAACAAAATCAGCCAACTGTTGTGCATATGAACCAGAAAATAAATTAAAAATAGATTATTTTATTTTACTTTGAGGCAACTTATACCCTTATAATTTGAGAAGTTTCTAAGACTCCTGCTGTTATCTAGTGTTGGAAAAGCTGTAGAATTAAAAAAACCAAAACATTTCAGAGACAGTAAGTTGACTTTGGAGGATCAGTAAGCTTGTGGGTTGGATGATGCAAGCTTGACTTGTGAGGAAATAGTATTCTGTTAAAGTTTCAGATCTTTTTAAAAAGAGTGGTGCACAAAACCCACAACTTTTAAGCTGAGAATGTCTATGTGCTGAAAATCTTGGCAGCAGTTTTTGTATACAGTATTGTCTCCATCAAGGTTTTATGTACTCAGATCCAAAGTCTTTTGTTTAATTCACAGAAATGTTTTGGGGTTGTTATATTTTTTACTTCTACAGCTGCAATCTATTGGATAAACCCCATAACTATCTCCAGGGATTTTCCAGATTCACTATGGAACAATTTGCCCTTTTGGAAACTTGGCTCATATCACCAGCAACAGGACCCAGTTGTGAGTTTGGTTCATTGGATGGGTTCAAATCAATACCAGCTGAATCGAAGTAATTTTATATTGAATTCACTCATTATCCTGGTTTAGGACTTCTTTATTAACAAACGTTTTAGCATGTGTAAGACTGAAATGTGAGTATCTGTCTCACAATGAACACACTCCTCTTCCTCTTCCATCACCACAAATGCAACAACTGCTGAGGACCCAGGAAGATAAGGCACTTCTTTAGCAAGGTCAGCCTCAGAGATAGGAACAAACACAGCAATCTTGTCTTGCGATTACTACCCCTGTCACAAGCTAGGAACAAGATCGGCTTATCCTTGTCCTTTTTCTCTACAAGCACCACAAGCTGCCACATAACTCTTTGGTGGTTTATTTTCCTCGTGGCTTCTGTATAGTGCTCTGATCATACCCACTTGCATCTAACATGTTTCAGCCAGCCTCGGGTTCTCCTAACCCCTTTGCCGTGGGTGCTGCTGCCAGAAATTTAAAGCAAGATGCTAAACAATAACATCAACAAAAAGTGGGCCTGTATGGCAATTGTCTGCCTAAGGAGAGTGTCACTTCAACACAAGGTGTTTTGTTTTTGTTTTTTTAAAAAATCTATCACCTGTGAGATTGCTCAGGACCAGAAGACACACACATAATGACTAGCATGAAGGCACAGCTTTAAAATGGTTGCTTGTTGCAACTGACTTATTGCAGCATGTTATTTGAGGAAATAGTCATGGCTAAGCAAGTAGAAAAATACTTTCTGTGAAGAAGGTATAAGGTTCATTTCCTGGTATCTCCCAAGTCAGGTTGGGAAACCGTGGAGGGTCATTGCTAGTCAGTGCTGACCATGGGAGTCAATGAAGTGCCCTCTTCTACTACCACCACCATCCCTGATCATTGACTAGCTGGGGCAGGTCAGAGTTAAAATATACATGTGTGGTAGAGGGACCACCAGTTTGGCTACCTCTGGTGCAAGCAATATTAAGCTACATGGACCAGTGATCCTCTAGAACTGAAATCTGAGCAGTTGTATCACAAGTTTAAGTAGCTGTTCTGTGTTTAATATTGGTATGCAGCAGTTATCCAAAAGATTCAGGAATTTTGTCCCATACTATGTGGGAATTAGTTCCCGTTTGCAGAGTATGCAGAAGAAAGCCCTGGGTTGTTTGGCCCTTTAATTAGTTCTCTTTTTCCTTCCTATAAAAATTATGCAAGACACTCTGTTTTAAAGTTCAAATAACATATAAATTTTTGTACTTGCAGTTACAGATTAAATATACAATGCAGGTAGGTGATACTTAAGTTGCTAAAACTTCTTACATAGATTTGTATCTAAGGCTGACTAACATTTACAGACTGACTGAAACTCTGAGGCAGACAACAGCCTAACACAACATACCTGCTGCTCTAACTGTTAAGACTCTTAAACTAACTGCCATAACTGAAATAACTGCCATAACTGCCTCAGGCATATGACATCGCAGAGTTCTACATCTCTTGCAATTAACCCTTTACGTATGCATTTTGGATGCTAACATCCCACAGACTCTTCACTCCCAAAATTTTCACTGACATGGAGAGGAAACACTAATTTTCTGCTTTTTGACCACAAATAGCTTGCTCAGTATGAAACCACTATGGCAGCAAATAGTAATATGGCCTCCACCTGGCAGCCATTTTGTCTGTACCGTTCCTAAGTTACAGGGATATATAAAGCTGAACAAACTGTTCTGATTTCTGTTAATTTATCAAAGTGTCAGTCAGTTGGCATAAAAGGGTCAATGCTGATTTTTTATTTTTTTTTTGTCATAAGAGAAAGTCCAAATAAACCTCCACTTTGCCTAGCTCTGGCAACAAGTTCCTATGGAAAACATGGCCAAAAAGATGGAGGGGGGAAGAAAACAAACAAACAAGCAGAAAAAACACCCCACAACATCCTGCCAAAGCTCAATAAACACAAAAATGAAAAGAACATAACAAAAATCAAGGAAATCACCAGGTTTAAATTATAATTTAGTACAGTATCTCTTACAAATGATGAATTACTTTATGTAAATATTTGTCTTATTTATGAAGGGGTGGGCAGGGGACCACAGCTGCATTTTTTGTTTTCTATTCAGTTTCTATTGTAGGCCAAATTGATGTGCCATGTTGACATGCATATTGATGTTCTCTTCTAGTGTCTTTGTGAGGAACACAGAGGAGTAAATGGGATGCGGCTTATGTGTGGGTTTTTTTTAAAAAAAATGTGCTTGGTTTCTTTAACGACTAAATCTGAGCATTAGCTTTGGGTCAAGCTACAGATGACAGCAGCAGATCTGTGTCTTTAAACATGGATCTATACCAGTTTAATAATAATAATAATAATAATAATAATAATAATAATAATAATTTATTATTTATACCCCGTCCATCTGGTTGGGTTTTCCCAGCCACTCTGGGTGGGTCCTAACCAATGATTAAAAACACAATACAGCATTAAACATTAAAAATTTCCCTAAACAGGGCTGCCTTCAGATGTCTTCTAAAAGTAAGATAGTTGCTTATTTCCTTGACATCTGATGGGAGGGTGTTCCACAGGGCAGGCACCACTACCAAGAAGGCCCTCCGCTGGTTCCCTGCAACCTCACTTCTCGCAATGAGGGAACTGCCAGAAGGCCCTCGGCGCTGGATCTCAGTGTCCGGGCTGAACGATGGGGGCAGAGATGCTCCTTTAGGTATACAGGACCGAGGCAGTTTACAGCTTTAAAGGTCAGCACCAACACTTTGAATTGTGCTTGGAAATGTATTGGAAGCCAATGTAGGTCTTTCAAGACCGGTGTTATATGATCTCGGTGGCCACTCCCAGTCACCAGTCTAGCTGCCGCATTCTGAATTAATTGCAGTTTCTGAGTTGCCTTAAAAGAGAGCCCCATGTAGAGCATAGTTTTATGCTTAACAGGCAGCAGAGATGCAATTTGAAGTGTGGGGGGGGAAGGGTGGATGGTCAGGGGCTCTTGCTCATTGCTTGCCTTTATGGCCCCTCCCTAGCCAGATTCACTTCCAGTGTCAGTACCAGACTGGATAAAAAATGACCTTTTTGTAAATTTAAAACTTTAATAAATACTATTTTTTTTAAAATGGATAAAAAATGACCTTGGGGGAGAGGCTGCAGGATGCCAATGGGAAGCAGTGGACAGAGGTTGCAGCCCCTACATCATTGCTTTGTAAGTGTAGCGCCATTTTACATATGATTGGGCAGGCCTGCACATTAATCCAGGAAGTCTGTACTTCACAAATCTTAGCCCTATGAGTTTGATCACAGGATAGCAGAGACTTTTATATTTTGACCTCATATTTCCTAGGGATAAGAGATGTGTAGCCAAAGGGTTGGACTGAATAAAAGTATTTTAAATGCTAAGATTTAATGTTGAGTTTGCTGAGAGAGAGAAAAACCTTTGGAAGAGCTTCATTGTTCTATCAAATCTCTTAAAGAAGTGATATTGCTAGCAAAGCAAAAATTACCATTTCTCTAAATCATGATGTATAAAGAATATGAATGCATAGCAGATCAGAGATAAAGCATTGTCATAACTTCTTAATGTCTATCATGGAAGTGTGAACTTTAATTATATATTGATCATATCATATATACAGAGCTGGAAAAATCCCATGCAGTTTCTTTCTTTTATTTTTTAAGGATTTAAAATGTTTTCATTATTCCCTACATAAACTGGTTCCCAAAATGTGATGCTGCTTTCTAGGAATACTGATCATGCTTTCTAGAATGCATGATTTACAATGCAATCCTGTATGCATCTAATCAGAAGTAAGCCTCATTGAGTTCAATAGGACTTATTCCCAGGTATTTGGATACAGGATCATAACTTCACTGGCTTTCATAATGGTTCTAACTGCACATCCTTCCTATAGGCCAGGAAGGAAAAATCCTCATTAGCACCCTAATTCTTAGTACACTGTCTCATTCTTACTCCCACCAAAATGAATGGTGCCATTGACTTGCACATGGGCTTAGGAGTGGAGTACTAGCTGCCATAGCTCAAACTGGGTACTGTAAAATAAATTATTCCAAGATCAACAATTCCCTCCATGGTGTATTGTGATAAACAAAAAATATACCTCTTTCTCCTCCCCCTTTCTCGCCTGGCTCTTGCTATAGTTGATTGGCGTATCCCATCCTTCCTTTTCACACAACGCCTGGTAGAAGGTGGCATTGACCAGAATGCTGCCTGTTTTGAAGGGAGAAGAGGCAGGAGTGGGAACTGTTGTACTGAAAGACGTTAGCGGAGTACCCTTTTCTTGGTGCCGGTTCTTTTTCATGCTCAAATCCAGGGTGCCATTTTCATCCACTTCTATATCAGCTCCCTGATACGCAAGGGGAAAGAGAGAAATGTTTAGAGTGTGAACAGTTTGCAGCAACAACATAATAAGACTTGCAGAGCTTTTAAGGGATAAGTGGAAATGCCTGCTTTTATTTAAATCTAAAAAACCAGCTTTTCGATTTATACCCGTTAATATTTAATTCTTAGGCAGACTTAAGAGATACCTCTATAATGCTCTTTCCATGTTTCTATGCTTAAACACAGTAAGCAGAATAAGATGCTTCTTAAATGTAAACTATATGTACTAAATCTGAGGGGGGTTTTTTACAAAAAAGTTTAGCATTAAATCTCCTGAATCATTTCACTTTTACAGAGAACTATGATCCCTTTTCAGATAAAAGCATTAATTCACTGCTTAGCTCATCAACAGTATTATTATTACATTTCATCCACCCCCCACTCTCTCACAATATTGCAACATCTGTATCAGAGGGGGAGGGGAAACAAATGTACAAATCAGACCCAAGGGGAGCATTTGTCATGGGTCTTTTATTTATCAGTGACAATCTCAGTTTATCTCAAATGGAGCTTGAATTATAAAGAACTTTTAAAAGGTTTACTGTAATCAAGAGGTCCAGACTGTGTCCTTCCCTGAAATGCAGAGCTCCATTGTGGACTGAGATGCAAGCTGTTATTCTTCATGGTCACCCTTATTCTGCCATAAGGCCAAACTCTGTCATGCCTCTGAATGTTATGCGTGAATCATATTTCTCATCTGCTGCACTTTATTAAGAACATAAGAGCCTGCTGGATGAGGGCAGTGGACCATCTAGTCCAGCATCCTGCTCTTGCAGTGGCCAACCAGAGGCCTACACAAAGCCTGCAAGCAAGTTCTCAGTGCGAAAGCACACTCTTCTCATTTGTACAGAGAAATCTACCAGTTAAGTTAGTAGTTGTACAACAGTGTCTACACAGGTTAGAACGTCTGCCCCCTGCACCAGTCAAATGGCATGTGCCTCCCAGGACGTTATAGTACAGAAAACTGGGGCACTGCACTGGATTATCTGGTTATGATTGATCAGGGCCAGCCCAAGACATTTTGGCACCTGAGGCATACCACAAAATGGTGTCCCCCACCAAGGAAGAAATGGTGAGTGAAAATCTACATCAGGAACATGGAGGCAATAAAGATCCACTCTGGGAACAAGGGTAGGAGGAGACCAACAGATCTGGCCTGCAAGGGGTGTGCCACTGCAGCAACAGTAACAGCCAATGCATTCATTGGAGGCCAGATCTCTTGCCCCTGTGGATCCTGTCACTTGAGGTGGTCAACTCACTTTGCCTCATGGCACAGTGCTTCATCAACAGTCAGGCCAAAGAGCTTCAGAAGAGGCAAGGATTCACTAGGGCAATAGTTTCCATAAACCCTTGCCTGTTCATTTGTATTGTATCTGACAGAACAGCCAGAGAAATTCACTGGGGAAATCTATATCACACATCCAAGATGTGTGGACTAGAAGAAGAGGAAAGTTTTTCTTTTAACTGTGGAAGAGAAGAGGAGGAGCAATTAACCAATGGAGAGATTCAGTAGACAGCCAGATGCTGCTTAGGGATGGATGGGTGATATGTGGAATAGTGTTTCGGGTATGCATTTCCTTAAGAGCAGAACTATGTAGAACTCCAAAGCACTAGTTACATACCAGGCATACAATTATAATAAATAATAATTTTTTTTTATTATTTGTGTCCCACCCTCCCTGGTCAAAGCTGGGCCCAGTCCTCTTGGATCAATTATTCCAGATATTTCTTTAAAATGCAGAGTAAAATCATGCAGAGTAAAATAACCAACACCTGGAAATGAAGGGTCAAGTGAGTCCATGTGCAGCCTACTTCTCCCCTGGGATGACTAACTTGTTGCTTGATGGAATCCTGTGGCTGTGCCTGGCCCTGGAAGTCTCATATTGTCTAACAGTATCTGGCCTAACGCTTTACCTCACATGCCTGACAAATAACTCAGCTGGTTGGCTAGAAAGGGGAGGGAGTTTTGAACATTGCCCACAATCAAAAGGAGAGTCAAATGTTCCTCAAACTTTGTACAGTCAGCAAATATCTCAATGGCATCCAGTTGTGAATGTAGATGTCAGGTACAATGTTGATTGAAAGAAGGCCAACCACTTAACATAGACAATCCTGGTAGCAGCATCCAGTTAGCAGAACAATTCCTGAGAAAAATAACTCATTTTGACCTAACGTGATCCAGCTGTAGCACTGTATGCTGCTTCTCAAAGCACTAGCCAGGAAATGTTATGCCTGCATGATGCTTAGACACAGGCCTAGAAAAAAAGATCAGTTCATCTCAGTTCCTTTTGAAAAGTTGAAAACAATCAGGCCAATTGCCTGAGAGAGTGCAAGTTAGAAACTCTTGCGTTTGTTCCTCTCGTATGACAAAGTCCACATTTTCAATCCCCCAGCTTAAAGAGAGATATGCTTTATTATACTTATGGGAAGTAAATACACTTCTAATATGTTCATACACTAAGATGCTTTCGTTATATCTTTTTGCCCCTTTTTAGTAAATAGTTTAATCTCCTGTGATAGTTTTAAGCCCCGACTTTGACAGTACAGCTTATCCTGGATAATAACTTAGTAACCACAACATCTTATGCCATCTGTATAATATCAAATACATTTTTATATCAGCATTAAAAAAAACCTTACTTACAAAAATCCAAGATATTAACTGTATCACTGCCAGCTGAACTTCCCAGGACCTGAGTACATTGTTGCCATGATTACCCTTGTGTTTTTTTGGCTTCATAGCTGATATATAAGTACAGCCATGAAACAGAGCTACAAGTAATCAAGTTTAATGGCCACTGTAAAGTAAAATGCTAAACATTGTAGTTGCTGACATTTTTCATAGGGGAAAAAAAAAACTTGGGTTAAGTCTGCCTGACCAACATTCACATAAAATGCCAGACCTCTGTGACAGATGGCTTAGGAGAAGATGCCATGCAATGGGGGATGCAGTAGTTTTATAGTGCAAAAACCATAAATAGTGCAGATTTTCTGTCACTGACAAAATACCAGCAACTCAGAAGGCAGGAGACAACAGCAAACAAATTCCATAAAACAGTCAAAGTCTTCTCAAATTAAATCACAGATCCAAACATGTCAGGAAACACATCTGACAGTTGGAAATCTGGCCTCATTTAGCAGCACCAAAGAGGCTTGGTTGGAAGACAATACACGTTTGTTGATGTGAATATGAAGATACTGGCGAGGGCTATCTTCTGATGTGCAAGGGAGTTGGGTTGGTGAGTATGTACCTAATTCAGATCAGAAAATACCCGGGTTGTGTAACAAGAGTGCAGATGGGGTTTAAGTGTGCTCACAGATGTACACAACAATCAAATACAGTCACAGAGAAATAGTCCCTTGTGCTCACAGGAGGATGGATCCCATGTTTACAGCATGGCCTTTTTATTCAGTCCAATATAAAATTGCTATAACTTTTGCTGCAGTCTCAACCAACGCCAGGTGGAAGACTATCAGATTCTCTCTCTCTCTCCCCCCACCCACATCCTGCCCTTACTAGTAGATCTTTCAGTGTTCTTTATTGTTCGAATGTTTTTAAATATCTGCATTGAAGTGATTATCAACAGAGAGTAAAGAACATTTCTAAAGGATAGAATTGCCTGCTTTATTTATACAGCTTATTTTCATCCTGTCAAAGTAAAGATGTGTTTACATTAGTGCTATGCTGAAAATACCTTCTGCTTTTTTAAAACATTCTCTACCAAATGACAAGAAAAGAAATTGCATTCAAAAAAATTCAAGGAGACATTGTTGGTGAAACTCTCCTGGGTGGGTTGCCAGATTTTTGTTGCAATTGCTTTACTTCTGAGGTAGCTCAGAAATTTTGTGAGTGTCCTTTCATCCTGTGGCTAATTTATCCAGTGATCTGCATTCAGCAGCCTTCCTGGGTGCCTGCACTTCCTGAAAACCCCATAACATCCTTGACTGGGTTTCCCGTAAGCATGGGAAGATGGGAAGGCTTCCAACTGAGCATCTGTCAGCTGTTCATTATTATTTGTTAAGTGAAATCTGTTTACTTTTAAAGAAATCTGAAAGGAAAGTTTTTTTCTAAGGCACAAGAGAAAACTTTCCATTTAAAAACACAATCAGTGAGAACTCTTAACTCAGACACAGATTAGCCAGGCTTCCTGCCCTTCAGTTAAAACCCAGGGGAAAGTATCATAAGGTACCTCCCTCCCAATGGGGCTTTTTCAGAGCAGAAGATGTGGGCAGCCAAGGAGGCTGCTAGACACTGGAGAAATGTTTATTGGAAAGAAAACACACACACCACCTTCAGATGCCTGGACTCGATCCCAAAGCATCCTGCAAATGAGGCAAAAAAGGGGATGCTCCTTTTGTGAAGCAGAAAACTCTTAAGAAATTGGGGGCAGGCTTTGGCCCAGAAGTATTTTGAATGTCTTTAGGAGGTAAGCGATACTTTAAGAAGAATCATGAAGTTTCTTTCTCGAGATTAGAGTCACTTAGAGTGTGTGAGGGACACTGTATTATTTCTGGTTTATTTTTTATCTGTCTGAAAGAAAGACGAAATCATGCACCTTTTATTGTGTTGAATAGTATTTTTAAAAATGTTTTGGTCATTTTATTTTTTGGGAACTGCCTAGAGAACATGTATTATTGAGTGGCCAATGCAAAGTACAGTGGTACCTCGGGTTAAGTACTTAATTCGTTCCAGAGGTCTGCTCTTAAGCTGAAACTGTTCTTAACCTGAGGTACCACTTTAGCTAATGGGGCCTCCTGCTGCTGCTGCAATGCCGAAGGATGATTTCTGTTCTCATCCTGAAGCAAAGTTCTTAACCTGAAGCACTATTTCTGGGTTAGCGGAGTCTGTAACCTGAAGCGTATGTAACCTGAAGCATATGTAACCTGAGGTACCACTGTATAGCCAACAAACAAACAAATATTAATTCTAAATATTCCTTTCTAATTCCTTTCAAGCAGGAGTGAAGCTCTGGCCTGCAGGCCAAATGTGGCCTACTTGGCCAACTCAGTCAGGACCCCTGAAAGTGCCCCAAGTACTCCTCATGTACTCCTGCTTTAAAGACACCTGAGCCAATGCCCATCACCACAACTTGAAGCAGTAAGTTCAGTGACTTAATTATGTACTATGTAACGTATTTCAGTGATCCTCAGGAAGCAGTGCTCCCAGGGTTCTGACCAATGGGTCCAAAAACAATGGGACAACTGACAAGAACTTAGCAGTTCTTTTTATTTTATTTTTTAAAAAAATATTTTCTGTGGTTTTTATGGTTGTATGCAACTAAGTGATACTCAGAGTAGACCCACTGAAATCAATGGATTCGAGTGAGTGATAGTGGGTCTACTCTGAGTATCACTTAATTGGACATCACCATTAGTGTTTAATACAGTGGAATAACTTTAAAATTAGATTACCTTTCTTTTGATTCTGGCAGCACTGCTCTCTCTCTCTCTCTCTCTCATACACACACACACACAAATGCCCACATGCATGCACACACACACAAAATTATCTTTGGGTACAGTTCTGATTCACTTGTCAACTTCACTATTACTAATACAAGGAAAGAGAGGAAAAACAAATATGTTTTTCATCCTAGTTTGTGCTGTTTGCTTTTCTGTTTTGTTTTCTTTCAAGGCACAGTATGTATATGTCATTTTGTCCAAACATGTTGGGAGGAAAACACGCAAACATTAAATAGAATTCTTGGCAAGAGGCAGCTCAGAGGAGAAAGACAGAATGTACGGCTTGTTTCTTCCTCTTTGAGTGGCAGCCACATAAGCCATAAGATAAAACTGGGGGAAACTGTGTCTTGATGTGATTGATATGTGATACTATATGACATGACACAACAACTTGCATTAGAGTAGAAGTTGTGAATCTTAACAGCTCCAAAAATCATTTTGCCACATTGTTGGACAAGGCCACGTGCCACGGGTTAATCTGAAAGGTTTCTCTTCAACCCTTGGTGCTTAAGGCTGAATCATTGGTAAATCTCTTATTTTTCTTTCAGTCACCCAAAAAATGAAACAAGAGAGATAGCTCTTGTTATTTAAATGCATCAGGATTGTCAAAACCAACTCTAATTTTTATTTTTAATTTTCCTGGTAATTAACTATATTTGCATGCAGTTGATTGTAGACAAATGTAGAATATCTGCAATCTGATTCAGTTATCCAAATTAATTTCTAGAGGTTTGTACACAATATATGAAACATCACATGAGATCTCTGAGCCTTTCCTAGATTCCACTATCGCTGCCATTGTATTTGGGGAAAATATATTTGTGATCATTTTATTTATGCTGCTAATTATACCTTTCCCTTAAAGCATGTATTGCCTTAAAGCATTGTGTTTGGTGGATGTTCCTAGTATAAATGTGGATTGAATTTTGTATTGCAAACCCAGCGAATACAGCTATGAAGTGGTACCCTCCGGAGACAGATCCTCTGGAAACAGATCCTTCCACATGGCATGTTTCTGGCAGGAATTCCCACCAAGTGAAAAGGTCAGGAGGAGTCACTAAAGTGCCCCTTGCACTTGGGTGAGAATTGCTGCAAGAAACACGCCCTCGAGGGAGGAAATGATTCTGAAACATATTGCACCTGAAATAAATCTCATTTCTAGAGCCTGGATTTTTTTCCTTTTTCTTTTTTTGCCATTCAGATGTGCTTTCCCCCCAGATTTAATCAAAAGCTGGATTTTTTTTAAAAAAAGAGAGAAAGAGACTGATGCCCTGTTCCAAAATGCATACTAATAAGGAAATAAAACTGACAGATAAGACAATCTGGAGACAATGAGGGATGCTTTTTGTCCTGATCCCTGGGGTTTGAATTTGAAAGCTGGGGAGCATCATTTCTACCCTTCCATCCATCCCATTCTCAAGACCCAGAATATATTTTCTTGCATTATGGTGAGCAGAATAGATAACATTTAAAGAGAGGATAGTTATAGGCAAGGCCAAAGAGAGGATATATTAATGCCAATTATGTTGCTGTTCCCTTTTTGTTTTATTTTAGTAGATATAAGTAGAGCTATGGTGGGCTTCAGGAAGAATAACTGGATGTTGGCAGGTTACTTCACAGTCTTTGTTTAAAAACTCATGACTCAATCTACCATGAACTTTTCATTGACAAGTAACTCTGAAACAAATAGAATTTACACAAAAGCACTGCTGTTCATTCATGTTTACAGAGGAGATGTCACCAGTAGGGGTTTCTTTTCTGAGGGGCTGGGAGGTTCACATGGAAAAGCTGGATTGGAGAGGAGAGAAAGTTATACCCTTTCAATTTTATTTTATTTTTAAATCCAAACTAAATGAAGGCATTTCTTGAGAAGGTGGTGCGCAGGCTTGAAATGCATCTTTGCAATTAAAAGAAAAATAATGTGCAGTGTGAACAAAAAAACAAAGTGATCATCAAATTAAAACCAAACAAGTTTACAGTATTTGATTCACTTTATATTTTCAAACCTCAGTAATTTGTTTTAGTTTAGGCACCTGCATCCATAGACTATTGCAGTATGCATTTCTCTCTTTAAAAATCTCAATTTCCTAAAAAGGAGCACTATCCAAACCAAATAAAAAGAATGTGTGTGATTTTGGCTACTTCGTCTCTTTGAGCTTTGCTTGCCTTCACTCTGGCCAGAAGCTAATTCTCATTCTTCTGTCAGATATTTTGTACCACTGGTTGTCATCATGCCCTGCTGGAAGTTTGGCAAAAGTGAAGGCTGGCAGAGGACAATGCCTGACGACCATTTTAATACAAAAAAAAAATTATTTCTGGATGAAAATCACACCCACCCACCTCCTATATGCCCCAAATGCTGCCATGAGTGGTTACGATTGCCTTCCGCTTTTTTGGCAAATGCAAAACAGGTGTACAGCTGAAGAAGAAGAACAATAATAATCTTATGCCTGGTCCCTTTATTACCTTTCTTTGGCAAGAAAGGTCTGTTTCTAAGGTCAGCCAAAGGTAGGGGAAGCAATTTAATACAGCCTCTGGCACCAGTCTCCTTTTCAACAAGAGGGGGTGGGGGTGGCAAAGTAATATCTGCCATAGCCCAGCACTAGAAAATGTCTCCGGCCAATATCGTGAATAAAAGCCGTGGATGCAGAGATAGCCAGCAACATACCCCGGGCCCTAAAAATGGAGTTGTCTTGATAGGCAGGCTTTGAATGCAAGGATGTCACTATCGTTGGCTCCGAGAACCTGGCTGCTGCAACGGCAGTTGGGTGCGAGGGGGGCGGGGAGGAAAACCAGAAAATTCTAATGCACTGAAGACAGGCCTCAGATATCTGATCTGATTTTGCCCGTGCGATAAAAAGATGAGCTTTCCCACTAGGCAAAGCAGTCAGTTATGTGGAACAGGAGTCCCGCTGAAGAAGCATCTCTTCAGCCAGAATAACTGCTCTCAAGATCCTGTCGTTATGAGTCTGCTGCGGCATTACACAGTGGAAAGCTTGCTAAACAGACATCTCTCTGTGTCCCAGAGAATGTCTCCAAGTACAAAGGCAATGTTGTATGTGCCATTCTATAACACTTTTCATTCACCACCCATTTCCATGCCCTGCTCCCGTCTATCTTTTCTACAAGATGGATTATGTGAGCTTCTGCCAATACCATGGTCCAGTCCCTAATGGTGCTAGAAATGGTATCCAATGGTACTAAATACAGCTTTCAACAACAACGGGCCGAAGTTGTTTGTTTTCCAGGTTTCATAACCAGAGGTGTTTCATACCCTATGGAGCAAGGTTTTTCACAACACAAAAGTTACTTTTGTAACTCTTAACGCACCCTGAAAATAAAACTTGATTACAAGGAAATAGGCAGAGTTATCAATGGGCTATTCAAATGATCTTTCCCTATGTTCATCACGCATCACACCTTTTATTCACCTCTTTAAAATATTCAGTGGAATTATCAGTAGCAAAAACAGCAAAACAGAGATCTGTGATAGCCCCTCCCCATCTCATTTCTATTAATTTTAATAACCAGACTAATGCTGGTAACTTGCAGTAGTATTTGCACCATGCAAATAAGCCTCATTTCAACAGATTCTGCACCACTATCTCCAAAAAACCATTTCTGGAGTCAGAGTTCCCCCCTCTTTCTTCCCTTATTATTATTATATTGACTTTCCACAGCACAGTTTTTGCATTTCTTTTCTTCCGCTATCTCCCCCTACCCCCACCCTCCCATCTCTCTTCAAAAGAACATGCAAAAAGGGGCTGCTCTTTTTCCCTCTCTCTCTTTCGCTCTTGGAAGGGAAGGAAGGAATTGAATGCAATCACTAATATGAAAGACAGTTTATTCACACAGTTCAGTAGCTAGCACACCCTCCAGGTTCTTGGACTTGCCTACCTTGGCAGACAGACTCTGTGGTTTGTTGGAGAGGATCTCTGCTGCTTCCCTGCAGTGGGTGGAAAGGTTCAGGATTGCAGCAGCTGCTGCTATGTGGGTGTCTTCACTACATTGACCGTAGCCATAAGAGTTGGCATGGCAAGGGCTCTGTGTGTGGGCGCTAGCACTAGGCAGCCGATTAGAAAATTTCCCTGGATTTGAAAAATGCTTTGCTGTTGAAAAGAGATTTGATTAGAAATAGCTCGAGTGCAACTGTCCCTCTGTTAAAGATACTGGGGTTTTATGTATTATCATTTTATACAATAAAAGCAGGCAAATAATACATTAAAGTAAGTCTGTTTTTTACTGGGAGCTCTACCATTGCTATTAAGAAGCATCAGAATTGAATGCATTTAAAACATGAGATCATGAGATTAGTTAAGAAACCCAGAGTTGCTTTATAAATGTGCAGGTGCTCCCATTTTCAGTGAGAGCCTAAATTGTGGGTCCTTTCCTCAAGACTTAATCACTCCTTACACAAGAAATCTTTCACTTCCATCAAGTCCAGTGGTGGATGAATAAAGAACAAACAATATTTGGCTCAGCTGTAATTTAAACACAAATGGGCTTGGAAACTTTATTAACATAAACATGATGAATTCCATGGAACTCTGAGTTATAATATAGAAAATCAAAGCAAAATTAATCGGCCTAAGCTATAACAATGCTGGGTTGTAGCCAAAAATGATTTGCCTCAAGTTTACTGCAATGTTTTGCTCTTCTTGTGAAATCAGTTTGAATCTTAGAAGGCTGGAGCAGTTAAATAAAATATAATTAACAAATGTTAATTATAGTATACATAAGAAAATGAATATAGAGCATATTGTAAGTGTCAGCTATATTAAAAATCAAGAAAACAGAGCTAGGGTTCGCCAACAGCGCGCCCCATGTCACCTCAGAAGTAAATTCAATTACTTCAGTGGCACTTCCTTCCTTTTCCTCCACTGTGTTTCCCTTACAGAAGGTATTCCCTTTCCCAGGACACCAAAGCATCTTTTTAAATTCCTTGGCTGCCATTATTATTATTATTATTATGAAATGGTTTAGAAATTAGGCATATGAGCAATTTAAACAGAGAATCTTGGGCAGGGATGATGAACCTTCATAAATTGTTGGACTCCAACTCCCATGAGCCCCAGGCAGCTTTGCTGATGGTCAGAGATTATGGGAGCTGTAGTCCAGCAACATCTGGAGAGTTAGGTGTTCCCTAACCCTGATCTAGGGGAAATGTTTCGTGAAGAGCAGCAGTAGTGGCAGGCTTTGGGCTCTCAAATTTCAGCAGCGTCCTGTGTGACACTAACATTTGGCACCCCCACCTCTCCCGCTCTGTTTTACAGCATTGGTCTGGCGTGCCCTGCAGCATGGCACCCAGTATGACCGCACCAGTCATGCCACCCTGAAATTGCCTCTGGAAGCAGTCTTTTTGTAAAGTGCCCATGCACTTTGTTGTCACAGTGCCTATTGACTTCACACCATTTAAAAAGGGTGTCTTTCTGAAATGGCAATTTGGGTGTGCCCACAGCTCATGTGTAGTTGTCTCTGTGGACCCCAGCCAAAGCTTTAAATTGCCAGATGATATTGCTTCAAAGCCTCTGGACTCAAAAATTATGCGAACAGCTATTTCTTAGGGGACTCCAAGAGTCATGTAGTAATGACATTTGTGCCAAGATTTTTGGCAGCCCAAGAAATGTCAGAAATATTGTCCAGGATCTTGTTTGCTGTTTCAATACAAAGATATATCAGAGGTTCTCAGGAATAGTTTCTTCAGGCCTGGCAGATTACAGACAGGATTTTCAGTTCAGAGGGGATTGACTTTGAATTGAGAAAATACAACCTACCAGCCCTATATTTTGACAAGGAGTATGCATAAAATCCTTTAGGGACAGGATGACAGTTAAAGTAGACCCACTAAAATCAATGGGGCTTAAGAGTAGATTCATTGAAATCAATGATGACTAAGTTAAGTATGAACAAGACTGGATCTAACCCATTCAGACAAATTGTGGTGTGCATAATCTAAAGTAGTTTCTAAATTCAGGTAAACCCTCAACCTAGCCTTTTAAAAACAAAGGGTTTGGGGTTTCTTTGGAGACAGGATCGTGTGCAGGAAGGCGAGAGGCAGAAGAGGCAGTTTTGTCACACAGCTCTGCATGCAAATTCAAGGAGCAACTGGTGTGCCAGCTGTGAGTCAGGGGCCACTAGCAGAAGCAAAAAAGCAACCTGTCTCCTCTCATATCAGTACAAATATCACATCACCCGTCAGACTAGTGTACCCCCCGTTATGCAATTCAAACCTGGACAATAGTTTGAAACTCATCTAGTTTTTCTAAATAGATCATGAGCAGTGGCGGATGGTGACCATTGAGATTGGTGGGGCAGAAGACAGGGAGACAAGCAGTAGGTGAATCCAAAGCTAATTTAAGACAGAGCTATTCCCTTACTAATTTTAAGTCCTGCAGCAGACTCTGGGGGCTACCTAAGGGCAGAGTGATGTTGCTGGGGCAGTGCCCCATTCACCCTAATGGACAAGCCCACCACTGGTCATGAGTGTAATATCACAACACTATTTTTAACTGACCAGTGGATCCTGTCCACTTGATTTTTATGGGGTTATTTTCAATATAAATCATTATGAACAAGTGTCACAGATTTCAGGCAATAAGCAAATATCAAGTGCTACATTCCATATATAGGTTTGGTGCTGCATTTTCAAGTAAAAATAAATAAATACTGGACACCTCAGTCCATTAAGCAACTCATAGATTACTTGTATTGGATGCACTGAAGTTTTTAATGTTATAATAATAATAATAATAATAATAAATTTTATTTATATCCCGCCCTCCCCAGCCAAAGCCAGGCTCAGGGCGGCTAACAACAAACAAATAATCAAACAATCAAATAATCCAACATTCTAAAACATTTCATTATAAAAATTAATTAAAATCAAATTAATGGCAACCGTTAAGCAAAGTTCTGTGCAGGTTGCCGGAGGTGGGAGTCAGGCTGGGCCCTGACCAAAGGCCTGGCGGAACAACTCTGTCTTGCAGGCCCTGCGGAAAGATGTCAGGTCCCGCAGGGCCCTAGTCTCTTGTGACAGAGCGTTCCACCAGATTGGAGCCGCAGCTGAGAAAGCCCTGGCTCTAGTTGAGGCCAGCCTAACCTCTCTGAGGCCTGGGACCTTCAGGATGTTTTTATTTGCAGACCGTAGGTTCCTCTGTTTTGATGTTTGATGTTTTATCGCTTTTCTATTATTATTATTATTATTATTATTATTATTATTATTATTATTTATTATTATTATTATTATTATTATTATTATTATTATTATTATTATTTATTATTCTGTTGGGATCCATCCAGAGTGGCTGGGGAAACCCAGCCAGATGAGTAGGGTATAAATAATAATAATAATAATAAGTAGTAGTAGTAGTAGTAGTAGTAGTTAACTGTGCATATGTGATTGGGACCAGCTATTCCTTTACTATGGTAATGTGAGGAACCAAGAGCTCTCTATATGTTGTTAGACTTCAGCTCCAGTCTGCATGGCCAATGGTCAGGGATGATGGGAGTTGTAGTCCAGTAAAATATGGTTCCCATCACCCTACTATGATATGTTTGGAAATGTTTTGGTCAACCAGTGCTGCTTAGCTATGCTAGGCTATGTCCAATTAAGGTTGGATTGCATTGGTTTTAGATGCTAATGTGCATATTTTTTATGCTTCCAAGAACGTTGTTATGTTATTATCCACCCTGAAACAGTTTTTTTTTTTGCAATGAAAGGCAGAATATAAATTTTGGAAACACAATAAAATAATATTTGTATATTCATGCAAGCTGATATAGAAATAGAGATTGAATTTGTCTGCCTTCCACTTACATTCAAGGAACTGTGGCGGGGTTTGTCCTTGCATAGCTGGCAGCAATGTACGTTTGCCAAAGACTTGGGCATCAAAACTAGCATAGTCAAATGGTACTTTCCCACATTTCTCTTGCTCTCTTATGAAGGAGGTTCTGGGGGATGGTGCTGGTTGAGCAGATCGGCAGCTATACTGAGATATCTCAAGTTGCTTCACCAAGTTTGTTCTGAAGAAAATGAAGGGAACAATAAGAAAGAACAATAGTGAGTATGGTTTCAAAAATGCTGCAGTGCTGAGTGCTCCTGTTTAGTACTCCAGCTTGCCATCCTTCAGGATACTCCATCCCATTCCCCCGCCCACCTTGTTTTCCCATTTCCATTCCCCACAATAGTTAGCATTCTGTGGCAACTGGGCATGCACAGTCCTTACTGTGCTAGTTTTTACCCCATTTACTAACTGCATGCATAATGCATTTTGTACTCATGGAAAAGGAGTCACAAAGTTAGTTCTCCATGCAGGAAAAGACACTTGACCTGTACAGAGTAAAACAAAACACCAGAAATAGCTGGCTAAATTTGCACCTCAATCTGTTTACTCATTCCAAGTTTCCTGTGTCTTCCACAGGACACTGGATTTGATTTCTTTTTTTAAAAAAAGCAAACAGGAATATTTTAGGGCATTTCACATTATAATGTTATAATGTAAGTGAAGCTTACCTGTGGACCTGATCATGGCACTGCCCTGTTTTGGGAGACTCATGCTGATTTTTTTCCTGAGACATTGCCATTTTTTCAGCTGCAGCAATTGGACAACCAGAAAGACTGTTTAAAAGAGATTTGCCACATATGAGGAGCCATGAAAAACCTGCATTTCTTCTCTCCAAAGATCTAGGATCTTTATAGTGCATTTTGGCAGCATAAGCAAAATACTCCTCACATGATTCTGTGGTTCATCTAGATCTCACTATTCTAGCTTACGGAAGTCCAACCATGTCTCTTTCCAGAGCTAACTCAGGCATCTGTTTCCTGCTGGGGCTTCCTCCCCTCTGCATGTTTTGAGGATCCCTTGATCGTCGCAAGTTTGGGGCACTCTTGAGCAAGATGTTCTCAATAGGAAGGTCTGCCCTTGTCCTCACTACCGGCACTGCTGCCCATTCATTTGACCTCTCCCTCTGTGTCCAGTGATGCTGAATCTTAATACCTGCCCTGTTAGGCTGCCCTTGCTCATCCACTCATACTTCAGCCCTGGGCTGTGAACTCCTCACCTGCCCTTCGCTACCTTCACCAGCAGTAAAATTGGCTGTGTAAATATTATATTCATAATATAATGCTCATTTCTGTATCTATTTCTGTTGGGGTGAAGTCAACCCAAGCCAAATGTATCAATGATTTTGGTGTGTTGGATAAAATCATGATGAATCATAACCTGAACATATGTTGAGGAAGTCAGAAGAAGTACATTTGGGGCTGAAGGGAATCAAATCAGATTGCTTTCACCACACAAAATTGGTTTTATCTGTGTTCCTTTGGAATTTGCTTTAATTCCTGTTGTTCCTAGTTGTTAATTAAGGTGAAACAACACGGCTATTTAACTTATATACAAATATGCAATTCAAAGCAAAAGTAAAAAATAATATCAGAGAGTGGGCAGCACACATTTATATAGATCTTCCCTGTCTCTTCGGGCAGAAGTGATGAACTGCCTGCCTGTTAGCCAAGTCTCCCTACCCTCACCCAAGCAATTTCATCTGCCCTCCAAGAACTCAGAAATGCAACAACGGCATCTGCAGCAAGTCCCTCTGCCGCAGTGGGCTGGAAGGAGAGAGTTAAATCATGCCCTCTCTGCTCATCAAATCAATGATCTGTAGAGCAGAGGGCAAGATTTCCCCCTCAATCTTGGTACTGGACAAGACAGAGTTTCCTCTCTGACCAGCACTGCAATGGGGGGATCTAACCTTTGCTCTTCTTCTGATCTGCACAGATTGCTGAGAAGTGCGAGGGCCCCCCTCTCTGAATGTGTGTGTGCTCTGATGAGTGTGTAATATGTGCATGCTCACTTTTTAAGACATACCCACACCCATGGCACGTGTCCCCCAGAGAGCAATCACCCCTAAAAGGCTAGCCACCCTCTCTCTAAGCATTGGTTTCAATAGCTTATGATCATTGAGTGAACCTATTTCTATTGCATTTATCCATAAACACTAATATTTTCAATACTGCACTAAAGTAAATTGACACAATCCAGTCAAAGTTAAGCACTTTTAACTCTCAAATATGCCACTGGGACCATTAAATATGTGCTCAACTCTCTACCACTGAAAACACTGAATCTAGAAGTGCTTCATTTTGGCTGGATTGTGTCTTAAAATTGTACACACCATACAGATACCACTTGTAGGGTATAAGGGATGGTTTTATGGAGGTAGGATTGCAGAAGCCAAGTACCTATGCTGCCATTTTGATATAACGTGAGTGACAAATATTAATTAAAATGTTCCCTTCTTGAACAGGTTAGTTCAGGGATGGGGCAACAGTAGCCCTGCAGATGTTGTTGGGTTGTAGTTCCCATCAACATTGAGCATTGGCATGCCAGTTGTGGGTAGAGGGAAGTGGATTTCAACAACATCTGGAGTCAACTGTTTCTGCATTCCTGGCCTAGTTTATCACCAGTGGTAACAGACTAGGATTTACCTTCTGTGAGTGTTGCGGTTGCTGTTGACATGTCCTCTTCCTGTACACCCAGGAGTGGGGCACTTTAGAACATTTTCATGCATTGCAAGGACTAAAAAAAGAGAAGAAAATAGTGACCCAAACACATATCATCATGACAGTGCAATTCCTCACTCAAAACTTGGAGACAGTTATGATCACATGGTTATAGTCATAAAAGAAAACTAAGAATTTTCTACACGAACAAGAAGTTCCAAATGTTTGAGCCATCATGGGCCTTCATGGAACTGTGAACTCCATACATCAGGGATAGCAACCCTGCTATTCTCTACATGGTCATACATCTCTGGAGGAAGGGGAGATGGCAGGCGTTTCTGATCCTGCCAAGCTTGTTGGGTCCTTCAACCTACTTTAACCTTGGTGTCAACCTCCCACCACTGGCGGAGGAAGAGGAGTGCGGTGGGAGCGCACCGCCCTGGCAGCCCAATCCTGGTGGGGTGCCATCGTGGCTGCCCCCCCAACGCTTGGCGCCATGCTTCTGCAGGCAGCGTGCCACACCCCCAGGATGCGTGCCAGCCCCGCCCCCGCCTGCTCTCTGCCCCCTGGTGCCAGAGCATGAAGCTCTGCCACTGCCTCCCATCATATAAGCACATCAGAGGCTGGTGAGAACAACTCATGTCCCAGGATAAAATATAGGTGCACCCAGGCCTTTTTTCCCCTAAAAAAATGTTTAGAGGTACTCTCATTTTGACTCAAGAAAACCACCATTTTATAGTTCAAATCAGGAAAAATAAATACAGTAAATGGACAAAAGTACAAAGATTCACAAAATGTTTAGGGGCATGCGTACCCCTGCGTACCCCCAGGAAAAAAAGCACTGGGTGCACCTTCTCACAACCCTCTCAAGCAGCAATATTTTACTCCAAAAGTCATTTCAGAAGTAAACTGCTGTCAGCCCTAGCAGTGCAGTGTGTTGTAAACTGCTTTGTTCACTTCATTGTGCCTGCTGCTCCTGAGATGAAGTACTGCCACAAATGACTACTGTTTGGGAAGGTAGGCGCAAGGGCACCTTGAGGAGCCAGGCTTTATGGCTGGGGCACATAACTCAGCTCATTAAAGCACCAAGGTTTTTCCCAGCTGATCTCCAAGTCACTGTTTCTTGATAGTAAGTTCCACGGATTTCAATGCAAGCAGACTGCACAAATGCATGTGCAGTTTATCTTTCTTTAAAAAGGGGGGAGGGTAATAGTGCCACTGGAATAACCTTAGTTGGAAAATGTTTGTTGTGAACAGTATTGCTTGATGCTGGTGAGAGAACACATTCTCCAACAGTGACAGATCTAGGTTCTGTAAATGGAGGGTCAGGAACATTTGGCCCTCCAGATGTTGCCGATTACAGCTCCCATCATGACTGATCACAGTTGATGCTAACTGAGGATGATGGGAATTGTAGTTCAGCAACATCTGAAGGGCCAAAAGTTCCACACCCCTGCAGTAAATGTGTGTGTGTATATATATATATATATGTGTGTGTGTGTGTGTGTGTGTGTGAGAGAGAGAGAGAGAGAGAGAGAGAGAGAGAAAGAGTGAGCAAGTAAGAGTTATACCACCATGTTGGAAACCCCTGGTATGAATGAATGAATGAATGAATGCCATGTAAGAAGCCATTGTGGCTTCACTCTCAGCCAAGTAGCTGTATAAATTCACAAAACACTACAGCGATGCTACTGAGAGGCAAGTGGATGGAAAGAGATCAAGAGTGCAGAAATGTCCACAGTCCTCAAGGAATCACACACAGTTTTTGGCTGCAAATTATAAAGAAATTGTACTTACTTTCAAGTGGCACTCTAACTTTATGTGGACAACCTGAAAGACTGCGGTGGTGTGGATACAATCCCGTCACATGCCCTGTGCCATCACATCCTGGAATGGGACATTTGGTCTCTCTCTTTTCAGGCCTAGGCAAATCTGCAGAAAATAGCATTGAAGTCTTGTCACCTAGATGGAACATTGCTGTGTGTGCGTGCATGAATGCATATGTAGAGGGAGAGAATGGTTTTAAGAGGCAGCAGTTCTCTGTCAAGGTGTTAAGTACACTGAAATCCTACACACATTTTAACATTCTTAAATCAATTATTTTAAGCAAATTGTTTAAACTGAAGGTTTTGGAATGGCGAATATATTTGAGTCATGAGAAAGAAAATTGGAACCATCCATGAATAAATAAATAATAATAAAATCTTTAGAGAGCCTTGAATATTAAAAGATTTTCCAGGGGCAGGTATCAGAAAACAAACTGTTCCTGGTAAATTGGGACAGCTGAAAAAACGTGAGCTAAGGTTGTCACATATTGTCTATGTTGATGAGTAGTTGTATTTTCTCCTTATATGTTGTATAGCTATTTCCTTATATATCTAATCCACATAACAAAAACAAACTATAACAAACTTAAGCGCAGTGTATCCATTTGCAATCAGGGCAACTGTGATATTTGCAAGTAGCTTGCAAATAGATGTGTTTATAGACAAAGCCACAAGGAAAGTTTGTGTCTGTGTTTCTTAAGTTTTTCTCTTTGTAGCTTCCCTGATGCGTTGCTTCCTACCTAGTTCAGCCAGTAACTCATTTTCAACCTTTCTTCATGCTCTTGCCGTCATAACACTTTATGGAAAAAAGACCATCAGATAAAGCATCATCAAGGGCTCAACCTTCTTGAAGAAAGCCCATCATTATTTTTCAAGGCTTCCAGTTCAGGGACTTTTCTAACCTCAGTCCAATGAAGGGGATATATCTCTCAAGAGTCTTGCTGTATGTTACTGGCTCTCATCTTTATCCTTCACATCCTATAACCCAGCAGCTTTGGCTTCACCTAATGTTCAAGACTGGACACAGTGGGATCTTCCTGTGCTCATCCCATTTCCAGGTCATCAATTCCATTACTAGCCACTGCAGCACATAGCCAAACCAGGAGAGTCTATGGGTAACTCAGCATCAGAGAATAAACACCCTCCCTGATGCTGATCACACCATTGGTTTAACAAGGCTCATACTGCACAAGAAAGCATGGCAGCAGAGGCTAAGAAGACATTGGCTGCCGGAAAAACAGAGAAATAATAGAACTGGCTATGGAATGGGGAGAGGAAGAGAATTGGAAATCAGAAATGTTCAACAGGACCTATGTGGCCACATGGGAACCTGCTATTCTCAACAGGGGGTTATTTACCCTTATTATACATAGACCTGCATTACCTGTTAAGTTATGTAAAGCTATCTAAATATAATATACAGAAATAATACAATATGAGATATTTATTTTGTAATATGTTGCACTGCATTTAATTAAATACATCCATTCATTCGCTGGGTAGTTTTTCCTAAAGTATCCTCCATTTACGTAAGAGTTTGGTATTCCAAACACTGAGGCATCATTGTTAAGCTAAGGTTATTATAGTGGTGAGGATTAAAGTCTAACTAGGAACACTTTGAAATTCATATAATCTGCAAGTGACTGACTACTAGAAGCTGAATTCATTCCATTGCACCCAGTACAAATCTACGGTAGAATATGTTTCTATTTGTTTATTTATCAAATTTCTACACCACCTTTCATTTGAGAATCACAGGGTGGTTTACAATAATACATAACATAATAACAAACAAAAATTGTACCCCACCCCCCAGTATAAAAGGCCATAGTTTGTTTAATTAATTAGGATTGTTTTTGCCTGGTACCTAATGATACGTAATGAAGGTGCCAGGTAAGCCTCCCCGGGGAGAGCATTCCACAAATGGGGAGAAACCACAGAAAATTTCTGTTCCTTTGTTGCCATCCTCTGGACCTCCTGTGGAGGAGGCACACAAAGAAGGGCCTCAAATGATGATCAGTCAGTTCATATGAGGATGATGATCACAGTCAGTTCATATGAGGAGTGGTGGTCCTTGAATTATTGTGGCTCTGAGTTGTTTAAGACTTTATAGGTCAAAGCCAGCACTTTGAATTGGGCCTGGAAAGTAATTGGTAGCCAGTGCAGTTGCGCCAAGATTGGTATTCTATGCTCAAACCATTTTGCCCTAGTGAGCAACCTGGCTGCTGAATTCTGCAGCAGCTGAACTTTCCAAACCATCTTCAAAGGCAGTGCCATGTATAGCACATTGCAGTTCTTGGATGTGTATATGAAACATTGTATGGAAATCTTGCTAACTCTCACAATGTTTTCAGACCACAGCAGAAGCACAAACACATAGGGTTTTTGGGCAACTGCATACCATAATTTTTATATTATTCTGTCAGTCTGAACAACCTTATACATTCCTCGCTGAACCACATAGTCCAGTGGTTTCTCACTTGGGAATTGCTGTCTCCTGGCAGTGACATCACCACAGTGTACTAAATGGTGAGCTACCAAAGCAGGGTAGCAGTAAGCTCAGGGGAGTTTGGGAACAGCAATGGAAGTGCCAGATTGGCTCTGCCCTACCAATATACTATGCTGGAATTCAATAGGACACCACTGCCAGGCCAGGTTCATGGCAGTCACTTCTCCCAGCTGAGCGCTGTTGGTGTGGAGAAATTACCAGCTGTCTACACAAATGCACAATCCACTCTGAAGAAGGAAAGTGAACTTACGTTTGTTGTTATAGATTGGTCTACCACAAAGATCAATCACTTTGGCTTGTCTTCTTTCACCAGCAAGATGCTCTAGTAAGAACCTGTCCAGTTCTTTGTAGGTGCTATGAAAGACATGGCCCTGCTCTGCCTGCAGAGCTATTGCTCGTTCCAGCAAGCTCAAGTTATGTTTTGTTTTATCCAAGTCAAATGACATTTCTGTATTTTCTGATAGACACTCATCTTCCTCGCTGTCTGGAAATGGATTTTGACTCCTGTTGCTGAACGATTCAACATGCGACTCCTGTGATTCTAGTGGCCCTGTATCTGAGTCACAAATGGTTTCAGAGTTGTTGAAATCTGCTTCTTCGGTTTTGACCCCTGGCACTTTTAGGACATCTTGCTGATTACATCCTACAATATATGTTGTATTTAGAGGAAGTTTGACGCTTATCTCTTCAGAGAAATTTGAGGAGCTATCCCATTCATTGTCCAGAATTTCAGAACTACTTTCATTATCCTCAGAGGAGCAGAACTGTGGGTCCGAAACACAAATTCTGTCTTTTCTTACTAATGAGTTAATCATGTAACATTCATCAACATTGTTATTCTCCATTTCTAAGGACTTGCTGCTACTGTCACTCAGTTTATTATTCTCTGGGGGGTCTGGAGTTTCTTCCTCTGTTTTTTCAAAGTTAATTAAAGATTTGGCCATTAGGTCCTGGTAGCTGGCATAATTGTCCGTCATTTGATCATTTTCTTGCACATCCAAATTAGGGGTAGCTTTTGCTGGTGTTATATTAGTCTCCTCTAGAGGCAGGGAAAAGAGAGAAAAGCACAACATTAAAATAAATTCCTTCTTCTTTGACCATAATCCACAAGCCACTTATTTATAAATTAGTCTCATTCATATTAAGTAATCTAAAATGATAGGTTTGCTCAAGATAAATATCTGTTTTATGAACATGAACTAGAATCGTATTGAGCAAACATGTTCTGTAGTACAGCAAACTTCCCCAACCTGGTTCCCTCTAGACTATAATTACATTGTCGGTATGCCTCTGAATATCAGTTACTGGGAATTATGTGGGTGGAATGCTACTGTGCTCAGGTTCTGCTTGCATTTTTCATATAGTGGTACCTTGGTTTTCAAACGCCTTGGTTCTCAAATGCCTTGGTACTCAAATGTCTTGGTTCCCCAATGCTGAAAACCCGGAAGAAAGACATTTTTCGGAAGCCAAATGTCCGATGCAGCTGTCGGCTATTGTTTACAGGGCACCTGCACCAATTAGAAGCTGTGTCTTGGTTGTTGAACATTTTGGAAGTCAAACAGACTTCTGGAATGGATTAAGTTTGGCACTTTTGTTTTTGTTTTTGTTTTTGCTATTGATTTGTGTTTTTGTTTTTGCTGCTTTTTCAGTTAATTTGTTTTTGTGACTGTGTGGTACCCAGTTCAGCTACTGATTGATGGATTGTGTGAATGGATAAAAGCCCCCAATTCAAACAGTGGCTATTATCAATGCAGATAAGATTTTTTTAAAATTTTTGTCATCTACTATATTGTCTTCTTTATTTTATAGTACAGTGCATTGATTATTGCTTTCATTTTAAGGATCAATGGTCTCGTTAGATAGTAAAATTCATGTCAATTTGCTGTTTTAGGGGTTGTTTTTGAAAGTCTGGAATGAATTAATCCGTTTTGCATTACTTTCTATGGAAAAGCATGCCTTGGTTTTGGAACGCTTTGGTTTTGGGATGGACTTCTGGAACGGATTAAGTTTGAGAACCAAGGTACCACTACATAGGTATCTGGCTACTGTGAGAAGAGGATGTTAGACTAGATGGGCCACTGACCAGATCCAGCAGGCTCCTATGTTCTTAATTCCCATCATTCCTAACCATCAACTAAGGTAGCTGAACCTAACGGGAGTTATACTCAAAAACATCTGGAGGGTGCCAACTTGGGGAAGGTTGCAGTAGAGCATACTTTAAATATATACTATATCTGACCAATTCAAATGACCAGAATGTTGTGTTGTGAATATACAGAGCAGATCCATGCAACAACTGTGCAATCGTTTCAGCATGTACCCATTTCACACATGAACACCTTGCAGTAAATAGAACTTTGGCTGTGACTCTGGAACGTGCCTAAAGTACCACACAACTACTTTACTACATGACTCTCTCGTGTTTGAAGCTGGCATGTTAATTTAAACATTACAAGAAAAAGACACGTTGCCTGTGTATGGTTTGGAATATCATATATAACAAAATCCTTGGATGCTGCTGCACTAAATGTACTTGGGAAGCTGCTCCTAGTTTCATTGACATCAATGGGGACATATTTCCAAAAAGTGGGCTGTTAGTTCTACCATAGTCTGAAAAGCTATGGGGGAAGACGAACATAGTGCCTGCAGTGACTGAAGTGCTTATTTCTCCAGTATTCTAATGTAGTTTGAAACATGTGAGGGCAGAATAAAGCTATCCTGAACCCAGCTAAAGGTTTTGGTACTATTATAACTTTATGCTGAAGAAGAATCTCCATATTGGGTAGCAGTTTCACAGCGCCATATTCCCATCCATTCTCTCCCTTCTGCTTCAGACTACAGTAAACATGCAAGGATGGATTGATGGCAGTAGTGGCCCTGAAGTTAGGGTAAGGTATCTGCTCTTCACTGAGGAGGTGTTGACTTGCTGCTGTGATGAAACAAAGCTTTCAAAAAATATCAGATAAATGTAACAGTGTCACCTGCAGTTGCATCACTTGCTTTTTAAACTGCTCTTAGTGTTTTATTTTAAATTGTGGTAACCCACCCTGGAGTATTATGAAGGGTGGGTAGTAAATAAATAGGAACAGGAACAACAACAGGAACAACCCAACAACAAAACAACAACAACATTCCTTCTCTTCTTCATAGATTTTTTTAAATATATAAAATGAATGCTCTGGGTCACTTTTGGTTTAATGAAAGACTGTAATTCTATAGCTCACAGGATACATGTTAGAAGCAGTCATGGTAGTCATAGAACTAAAGAATATATTAGATCACAAGGGAGATTTTTTTTTTAAAGTAGATTTCTATTTTTACTAAAGGATGGCAAAATACGCATGTATCTTGTGTTAAGAAACAATTTTTTTCTTTGAAATCACAGCAGGAAACAGAAGGTAGTAAAGGCTATTGGAAAGGGGTGTCAAATGCTGAAATACAATAAATCCTTTGTGTCTCATTTAGTTTTTTTTCTAAACATTTCCCCCCCTGACAAGGACACTCCAAAATACATCTCCATCATCTTTCTTTCTGGTAATTATCTCCCTAAAATCAACACTGGTCTGCCAGGATCAAGTAAATATTACCATAGTAACTAAAAGCATTTTTGGATGAAAGGAAGAATTTAGCCACAACACTAGCCCCTTCAATAATGCTGATTATAGGGTGCATTCTTTAGTTGGGATGTATTCAACATAAACTGGAATGGTCTACGTTTTACTTCCTAGAGGGGGAAAAATTGAGATAAACAAGCTTACAATAAAATAGATAAGACAGTCTGGTTCTTTGCAGAATACATGTCAGACCAACTCTGGGTTTAAATCATAAATTAAATATCATCTAAAAATGCAAATGAAGTTTTGTCTCAACAACAGTGAGCTATTAAGAGAAAGTGTAAAGGGTTATCATAATTTCAAAGTATTATCAACTACAGAAAACAAATAAAAAGCATTTTCAGTGAATATGTCCAATTCATTGAACTATTCTCTCAATCCACTTAACTACCCACATGTGTACAATAATGATTTATAGACATTATACCTAATTATGCATATTTGGGCTATGGTGGAGTGCCTAACAAAAGCTCTAGAAAGCAACAATTACCTCTGTTGCTTAGCTACATAGTTTAAAATATTCCTATTAAGTGCAGATTATTGTGGAAAGGAGGAGGAGACACAAATGCACATGTGCCACCACAATGCATTTCACTTTACGGCTGCCAAACTGTTAGCATTTTGGGTCATTTCCAGTTTACATAATTGTTTGGTTCAACTGTTAGTTATACATTAAAGGAAAATATTTATTAGTTATTTCTTGGAGGTTTTCTTGGGCCCTAGACCGGAAGATGTGGCCCTTTTCTTGAAATGTTTTACCATGCACTCATTTTGTTGGTGCATGGCTTGCGCCACTCTGAGGCAACTTTATTTCTGTTGTTATTTTTTAGAAGTTCCACCAGAATAGATTGTTTTTTTCTGCAACAAAAACAGTCAGTACCCGCTCGAGATTTTTACCCAATATATAGATGTCCACTGGCAGAGGAAGAGGAGTGTGGGGCAGTGCGACCCCAGTGGGGTGCCATCGCGGATGCCCCCCCGGCTGCCCCCCAGGATGTGCGCCATGCCCCCAGGACGCCCCCCAGTGCTGGAGCATGAAGCTCCACCACTGAGCTAGGTGTGTGACACCAGCCAGGAGGCACAATCCCATTTGTCTGTATTAGACATTAAGATGAATAACTGGAAGCATGATTCCGAGCAACGTGATCAGGTGATCTCAACCCCAAATGAACAGGCCAAAAAGTAACTTTTCTAGGGGGCAGATTTGAATATATATATATATATGCATGTATATTAGAGAATTTTCTTGAATCCAGTCATCAAGATTGATTGACTTGACATATAGAAGTATTGCGAGCCTAGACAAAATATTAATATTACTCACATATTAACTGCTTGTGTTAAATGTTGGGAAACAAGCAACATTAAATAATGCAGAGAAAGAAGCTGCTTCTCTCCACCGCCCCCCGGTATGGTTATAATAGTGGCAGATCTCCTGAGCGTGTGCGTTTTTCAAAAAGCTAGTGGACTGTAAGTGTGGATGGATTTCCTCCATTCTTATTCATAAGCCTTCTGTGGATTGGCTGTGCCAAACGTTCACCTTTCTTCATTTGTGTTTTCAGCACAGTATTGTATAATTAATTTCAACTGTGGTGCCTATGCAATTTGCTCTTGCCACAGCTTTCCAGCTTGTTCTTCCGTATTTATTAAGGTTCAAGAGTGGAGTTTGCCCTTCTGTCCTCCTGCTCTCTGCTATGATTTTTTCCTCTCCGCAAAAGTAATGCCCATGAGCAAATTGGGCGTGTGCCCCCCCCAATTTCTTTCTTTCCATACAGTAGTGTGCACATTAGCATCAATAATCCTTTTAGGCAGTGGAGAGCTAATACAACCTGAAACTGATATGGATATTATCACTTAAAACTAATGCTGACCCAGATTTTAAGAAAAAGGGATTAAAATCTGACTTGATACCTTTGGTTATCATTGCTTATGCTGGCTGGGACTGATGGGAGTTAAAAGACCAACAACATCTAAAGGGTCACAAGTTCAGATCAGTGCTAGGCCTACTCAGAGTAGACCCATTGAAGTTCATGGACATGACTAACTTTCACTAATTTCAGTGGGTCTACTCTGAGTAGGACTTAATTGGCTACAAACCATATTTCTATTTATTTCTCAGTCTCATTATTCACATTTTGTCCAAATGATCTGCCTTTTATTGCTAGTGCCCAGTGAGATTATTCTACCCTTTGTTCTCTCAGGAGCATTAGCTTAATAATAATAAATAATAATAATAATAATTTCATTATTTATATCCTGTCCATCTGAATGTAGCTACTCTGGGCAGCTAACAACATATACATTAAACATTAAAAAGCTTCCCCATCCAGGGGCTGCCTTCAAATGTCTTCTAAAGGTTTTATAGTTACTCATCTCCTTGACATCTGATGCGAGGATGCTCCACAGGGTGGGTGCCACTACTAAGAAGGCCCCCTGCCTGGTTCCCTGTAGCTTCACTTCTTAGAATCATAGAATCATAGAGTTGGAAGAGACCACAAGGGCCATCGAGTCCAACGCCCTGCCAAGCAGGAAACACCATCAGAGCACTCCTGACATATGGTTGTCAAGCCTCTGCTTAAAGACCTCCAAAGAAGGAGACTCCACCACACTCCTTGGCAGCAAATTCCACTCCCCCCCCCTTGCACTGAGGTACCACCAGAAGGCCCCTGGAGGTGGACCTCAGCATCTGGGCTGAATGATGGGGGTGGAGTTGCTCTTTCAGGCATACAGGGTCAAGGTCATTTAGGGCTTTGAAGGTCAGCACCAACACTTAGATGCTTTTTACATTCATCTGGAGCCACTAATCTTTGATACCTGCTTTGAGATCATTGCTGTTGTCTTGCAGGTCAGTCTTGTCCTCATTTTCCCCTTTGCCTTCTACACTTGGACTGTAGTGACGGGGTTTCATTAACAAAGACTTCCTTTTGTTGACTGGAACACCCAAAATCTGCTCTTCAGCTTTTCTCTTCTTTGCCATGGAGCTTTTGTAGGCACTACAGTTAATGAGAGGAGAACATCAAGAGAGGAAGAAATGATTGAAAATACATTGCACAACTCTTTTGTTTTGTTTTCATGGGGGAAAAAAAGAAAAATTATGTGGACTAGTATATTAGCAGTTCTAAACAGCTGGATCTTTTGTGTTTATTTGGTTTTAGCTATTGGAGCTAAAGAGCGCAAAACACAGATGAACCCCTCCACACCATTTCATTTCAATTGCTACCAAAAATCTGGATACATATATTTTTAAAGCCTGAATCAACCTTAATCTTGAGTAAATATATGCTAATCTAAATATATGCTAATCTACTCTGTTCTGGACTAGACTATATCCACCCAGGGGATAAGAAAAGGTGTATAGCAGTTTGCTAATTCCCTGAAATAAAAAGAGCTGATGTAAAAATTGCACTACCAGTTACATGTGTCAACTTTGTCTGTTCCCTTCTTTCCCTGTAAAAGGGTTTCGCCCTGCAACAGCAGAATCAACTGTGTTGGAATCATGGCCACCATTTTGCATTAACTACAATGCAAAGTACCTAGAGGAGTTAGGGAGCATTGTCAACAGAGTGTAGGGGAAAATAGTAGCCACCACAAAATAGGTGGTCAATAAATAAAATTCTTCATAGTGGTCTCCCCCCCCCCCCAAAAAAAAAGAGTAAGGTGAGGAGATGAAGATCTCAGGGGAGTTTTCTGGGGGGAAATGTTTTTTGATAAATTTTGGGTCCCCATTTCTGTTCCAGAGGACTGAAAGAACCCCCAGAATAGATGTAGGGGCATACAGGCGAAAGAAAGGGAGAGGCCATTCTGCTGCTCAAGGCGAAATCTGCTTAACACGATGTTGATACAAGTCATGGCACTCCACCTTAGATTGACTGTATCAAGGAGTTGATGCAGAGATTGGATAGATCCAGTCTCTACTGGTGGCATACTCACAGGACTGAGTCTCCTTTCATTCCTTGTCTGTATACCTAACAGATAGGCATAGACTGTGTTCGCTGGAACCAAACGTATTGCTGGCAATGTACAGCTGTACTGTATCTCACTTTCCACAAGATTATGCATCTCGGTCAAATGGGTGTTAACAAAATCTCCCAGTGACAAGCATTGCTTGGATGTGACTATGTAATGAACTCTGTTTTCTGAAAAGTCTGTTGTCACCTGTTGCAAAATTCTACATTCTCTCTTTTTAATTTTTGCATAAACAATAGTCATTGTCGGTGGTTCTCTCCCAGTTATGCAATATGAATAATAGCATTTATATTATATCTGTCACAGATGAAAAACTGCATTTGTGGATCAGTGTAATCCACTCATTGGTTGCTGGACCCCAGCTCCCCTAGGGAGCATGACAAATCTACATGATGCCCCTGGTTACCAGATTTTGCATTTGGCTCATTGATCTAGCTGAAAGATTTGCAAAAATCCCTGTCTCCAGACAGCTCCCTGTTGGTTACACATATTATGAGGCTCAACAGCAGAAATTAATCCTTCCAAGGTAACTTATGTGCACTAAATTGGCTCCAATTGTGATTGTTTTGGATGGTAGCATATGACTAACTTAAGCTTTTTGCTTCTTCTTTTTTTAAAAAAAGCATTTTGGCAAGGCATCTTCTTGGCAACTCACCATTGCAAATATGAAGGACATGGAAACAAATGTGAAGATCTGCACTACTGAAGAAGTTACAGTACAACCAACGTGCATCTTAAATTGTGAACTCGCTTGATCTGCCACAATGCTGCACAAAGCACGAAACCAATATAACGGATACTTTACAATCCCTCAATTTAAAATGGCTTAGGTTTATGCAGCATATTTATCTGTTGTAACAAAGTAGATGCTGAAATTCCACAATGTGGTAATCAGAACAATATGGTTATGCTATCTGGTGTACATATTACAGGAGTATGCAGAATGCATGTGAATAATAATTAGCTGCTACCAAAATAATTAAAGTCACACACCAAGATTTTTTTCTGTGTATTCCTTATGCACACCATTTCACTCTAAACTTAATTAAATTTGTTAGTTGCTTTGCTTTGCCAGTTAGGTTAGCAAGTTGAAACAAGGCAGTGGATTACAGTCTGTGAGCACCTAGAAAGGAATGCTGTGATCACCAATAGTTAGCATGGATTTCTGAAAAATAAGTCATGTCAGACTAACCTGATCTCGTTTTTTGACAGAATTACAAGCCTGGTAGATGAAGGGAACGCAGTGGATGTAGCCTACCTTGATTTCAGCAAGGCATTTGACAAGGTGCCCCATGATATTCTTGTAAAGAAGCTGGTAAAATGCGGTCTTGACTATGCTACCACTCAGTGGATTTGGAACTGGCTGACTGACTGAACCCAAAGGGTGCTCATCAATGGTTCCTCTTCATCCTGGAGAAGAGTGACTAGTGGGGTGCCACAGGGTTCTGTCTTGGGCCCGGTCTTATTCAACATCTTTATCAACGACTTGGATGATGGACTCAAGGGCATCCTGATCAAATTTGCAGATGACACCAAACTGGGAGGGGTGGCTAACACCCCAGGGGACAGGATCACACTTCAAAACGACCTTGACAGATTAGAGAACTGGGCCAAAACAAACAAGATGAATTTTAACAGGGAGAAATGTAAAGTATTGCACTTGGGCAAAAAAAAATGAGAGGCACAAATACAAGATGGGTGACACCTGGCTTGAGAGCAGTATATGTGAAAAGGATCTAGGAGTCTTGGTTGACCACAAACTTGACATGAGCCAACAGTGTGACGTGGCAGCTAAAAAAGCCAATGCAATTCTGGGCTGCATCAATAGGAGTATAGCATCTAGATCAAGGGAAGTAATAGTGCCACTGTATTCTGCTCTGGTCAGACCTCACCTGGAGTACTGTGTCCAGTTCTGGGCACCACAGTTCAAGAAGGACACTGACAAACTGGAACGTGTCCAGAGGAGGGCAACCAAAATGGTCAAAGGCCTGGAAACGATGCCTTATGAGGAACGGCTAAGGGAGCTGGGCATGTTTAGCCTGGAGAAGAGGAGGTTAAGGGGTGATATGATAGCCATGTTCAAATATATAAAAGGATGTCACATAGAGGAGGGAGAAAGGTTGTTTTCTGCTGCTCCAGAGAAGCGGACACGGAGCAATGGATCCAAACTACAAGAAAGAAGATTCCACCTAAACATTCGGAAGAACTTCCTGACAGTAAGAGCTGTTCGACAGTGGAATTTGCTGCCAAGGAGTGTGGTGGAGTCTCCTTCTTTGGAGGTCTTTAAGCAGAGGCTTGACAACCATATGTCAGGAGTGCTCTGATGGTGTTTCCTGCTTGGCAGTGGGTTGGACTCGATGGCCCTTGTGGTCTCTTCCAACTCTATGATTCTATGATTCTATGATTACGGCTATTTGCAGTGTGGATACATGAAAAATATTTGTAACATAATTAATGGAATGTTTAAAGAGGTGTCAGGGACGCGGGTGGCACTGTGGTCTAAACCACTGAGCCTCTTGGGCTTGCTGATCAGAAGGTTGGCAGTTAGAATCCCCATGACAGGTGACCTTCTGTTGCTCTGTCCCAGCTCCTGCCAACCTAGCAGTTCAAAAGCATACCAGCGCAAGTAGATAAATAGGGAGTGCTGTGGTGGGAAGGCAAACGACATTTCTGTGCACTCTGGCGCTCATCACAGTCCTCTGTGCCAGTAGCAGTTTAGTCATGCTGGCCACATGACCCGGAAAGCTGTCTGTGGACAGACGCCGGCTCCCTCGGCCTGAAGTGAGATGAGCGTCACACCCTATAGATGCCTTTGACTGGACTTAACCATCCAGGGATCCTTTACCTTTACTTTTTTACCTTAAAGAGGTAGAAATATTCAAAGTCTTGAAAGTTCAACTAATCTCATGGCCTCATATTTCTAACAGGGTTCAGCAAAGAGCCCCACTTCAGTCTATCCTGTGGGATCCTGTGGCATCCTGTGGCATCAGGGAGATTGACCCAGTGCCACCCATTCCACCCCAGATCCTTCCACAAAACAATTTAGGGGTGGGGATTTTTAAACCCTATATTAACCAGAAAGTTAAAATAGGGTTTTTTAAGAGTCTGGGAATGAACCAGCACTGTGCAGGACTGGATCCTTCCTGCAGGACAGCCTCTTGAAAAGCAGCACCCACACCCTATAGGGGTGTCTCTACTCAACAGGTTTCAGGCAGGAAAGAGAGCTGTAGCCCGCCTTCTCCTGGGAACATGCAGCTGCAAGTCAGGTATGTCTTGGAGCTTTTCCTGCAGTTTTCCACCCTACCTGGCTCTCCTTTTTTTTTTAAATGATATTTATTAAGAGTTTTAAAGTTATAGAGAGTTTTAAAGTTTTAAAGCTCTCCTTCCTGCCTGATGCCCTGCCCCCTGACACCCAGGGGGCCCTGGGCTCCTCCAACATGACTCACAGTGGTCTGTGTCTGTGTGCACCCAGCTTGTCCAAGGCCCAAGGTCCTCTGAATACATCCAATTTGGCTCAGGACCTGCAGCTTGGCTGATTCCCCAAGTTCTAATCCAAATCAAAATTCTTGTGAGGTTCTACTTTGTGCACATCAGGAGCTGCTCATGGACTTTGATGTTAGGCCAACTTCAGCAAAGCTTGAACTGGGCAGACCTCAAGACCCTCTACAAACACACTGGAGTCTCTGAACTGGTCTTATATTCCCATTCAGATAGGGTTCTTCTATTCCTACATCACAGTAGGCATCATTTTACTCTACCCCAGATAGCATGTGGGCAGGATGTGTGCAAAACAAAATGACTCAATTTCCTTCCATTTGTGAGCATATTTTTTTAAAGGAAAAAAATATATTGTTCAGTCTCATCATTTTAGTCACCCCCTTCTGTACCTTTGCAGCTCTACAACATGCTTTCTACAGCTGATCAAGTAAACACTCACAGCAATATAACAAATAATGCTTGAGAGAAAGGGGAAGTAATATAAGTTTTATTTTGTATCTGAAAATTGTAGAATATACATTTGAAATGGACCAAAATTTATTTTTTGTCAGGCTCATTGTCCAAAGGCAATACAAATTATCTGATCTATAGCTGATTCTAATTATACATACTAATTATTTACACTAGGAGTGGCTAACCCCCAGTTCATGAGCGTGATGTGTCATTTCCCCCCAAACTCCACCAACTTTGGTGGAGGAAAACGGGATACAATAGGGTACCATCTTATTCCCAATGCTATTTAACTCTATATGAAGCTATTGAGAGTCATCATTAGGAGGTTTGGGGCAAGGTATCAGTATGCTGATACTACCCAGCTCCATTTCTTTGTAACATCTAAATCAGGAGAGGCTGTTCAAGGCCTGGACTAGAGCCTGGACTCAGTGGTAGGCTGGATGAGGGCCAACAAACTGAGTCTTAATCTTGGCAAGACAGAGGTGCCATAGGTGAGTGGTTGCAGAATCTAGATAATTGGGCAATTGCCGGCTTTGGAAAAGGTCATACTCCCACTGAAAGAGCAGGTTCACAGTCTGGGGATGTTCCTAGATTAATCTCTGTCACTAGAGGCCCAGGTGACCTCAGTGGTTAGGAGAAGCTTTTACTAGCTTTGGCTGGTAAAACAAATTTGGCCATTTCTGGACTGGGATATCCTGACCACTGAAATAGTTGTCCATGCACTGCTAACCACCAGACTGAATTATTGCAATGTGCTTTATATGGAGCTGTCCTGAGACTGCCCTTGACCTTGCAGCTAGTGCAAAATGCAGCAGCTCTACTGCTCACTGGGGCAGGATATCACCATCATGCTATGCTGTTGCTGAAAGAATTGCACTGGCTAAGTTCAAAATGCTGATACTGGTTACAATCTCTCTCCCCCCCCCCCCCCCTTATGATACGTTTTGGTCATTATTTCAAAAACAAATATAAACCAAAGCCTCGTTTTAACTATTCTTAGAAAATTCTTTAGTCCTGAAATTATGAACTGGGAGGAGGGGGGGTGAACTGTAAAACACAATCCCATGGAAAGCAGTTGGATGGTTTCTGTACAATGTGCCAAGGGGTCATGAGGTTAGAAAAGTTTTTCTCTCTTTGAGATGCATACACATGCATTTGCAAATATATGTCAAGCTGTAGTTTGTCAAACAGTAAGCCTATAATTTAGCATCCCTATTACTCATCTCATAAATTCAACCTCTAATAGTTTTGTTGCTATTTATCAATGGTCTGCTTGTTGTCATGGAACACTGGTTCAGCTGTCAAGGTTATTGGTGAATCAGAGTCATAAAATGGATGGATATTTTTTTATGAATCAAGAGTGAATATAACTCATTCCCACAATTTCTGATATGAGCAGACTTCTAATGAAATAGTGGTACAAGTCAACTTTTTGGACACAGGAGACATTTTTGCTAGGCAATGAAATGAACCCCAAGGAGGTTAAAAACTAAAACCAGTGACTTGAAGATGCCAAGATGTTTGGCACCCATAGCTTTTTTGTGTGAAAGTACTCCCTGGTACAGAGTACCAGCACTTCTTCTTTGCTGCACTTTTCTCAATATACGAGTACTGGCACCTCATATTTTTATCATCTTAAATAAAGCACTGGTTGTACCAACACATGAATCCTCACAATGGAGTGGGACACGTCTTTCTCTAGTGCCAGCCTAATTTTTTAGGTGAGAGATAATTACACTGAAATCCTTTTGAGTCACCAGTGAATAGAGTTTGACCTGAATAGAATTTGCTCGGATATAAAAGTACTTAAGAGTGGGTGTAGATATAGGCTAAATTAGATACAGGGAGCTTTAATATGTCATCAAACCATGTAGGCTATTCACGAGCAACTAGTGCGGAGGTAAAAGGTGAAGTCAGGCCAATTCAGGCAGAAGCACCAGATTCTCTTTGCTGGTGTGTCCAAGATGTCCTTCCTCAGTGCTGCCCTGCTCCATCACCAGCCAAGTATGTGGCAGTGATACTGATGCCAGGTGGTCAAATCTGTGGTGCCATCCCCACTACCCATTGCTCTTGAGCCTAATACACTGAATGCATATAAAGTTATGCAGACAAAGTTATCAGAATGGTAGTCTGATGAGTATACCGTGAGTTGGGTTGACAAACAATTCTTGGGATGTTGTCAAAGAAAAGACCAGCACCAAATTTATAATGTTACGCATCTGCAAGCACTAATATGTATTGATTGGCTACTTACCCAATGGTTTAGGACTTGGAAATATCAGGCCTGAAAGCCTCCAGAGCTCTTTATCAGTCCCTCATAATTCTTGCTAGGTCAGTCAACTAATCAGCCTCAGGGTACTACTACTACTAATGATAATACTATGTTTAATGCTAGTATTTATGTTTTATTTTTTAATATTGATATTCATCCATTTACTATCCCCAGCAACATAGAACTAATTCCTCTTCAAGGCTTGCACCTATTACTTTAGCTTATGTTGTCCACTGAGTACCACCCCCCCACACACACCTGCAATAGAGGTAGTGGTTTGGCCAGTTATGGTACAATAGGGCTATACAACATGATTTGGAGGAGGGGTAGTCAAGATGGAAGAAAGGCTACTACTCAGCAAGAATAATGCTCTCTCCATCCCAACTGAAGTCCTGAGGAGGAGTTTAGCTTAATCTACTCTTGTATGACGTCAGGGCAAGCACGCTGACCAAACAGAGATGAAAGGAGTACATATAAAGCGTTGGATGGCAATGAAGATAAAAGAGGGAAATCAGGATTGATTAAGACTAATTTTAGGGCAAAATAGCAGCATGAAGGTTATTAAAGTGTGCAAACATACAAATGAAAGGCTTGGCGAAGAAGAAAGTGAGATGGTGCTAGGACGAGGGGTATATATAATAACTTAGAAGAAAATATGTTATGATGTAATTGGAATCAGGCTGGAATTTCAATATCAAAGGGGCAGCTTCTTTTAAAATAAAATAAAATAAAATAAATAACATAGAAAGCAGGGGAGGTGGTATAGCCTTGTTGGGAAAAGAGAATTTATTAGTCCTTCTAAGAGGAGGCTGGGGAGGAATGCGTAATGCTGTTGAGTCATTATGCTTTGAGGCTGGAGATGTTTCAGACAGTAAACTAATGTTATAGGCCACCTGACCAAAAGGAACGATTCGACTGTGAAATGACTGAGGAAATAAAAAGAAGCATGTAAAAAGGCCAGAATGATAGGAAGTTGGTAATAACCCAGGAGAAGGCATGCAGCTATAATGAAATCTATGCGTGCATTGAGTTCATTGTGAAACATGGTGGGGGGATGAAACCTCTTTGGACAAACAACAAATGCACACTGTTTGCTAAGAAGCCTTTGGCTGCAATCCTAACCCCACTTACCTGAGAGTAAGTTTCATTGAATTCAATAGGGCACGTCTACCACAACATTCTAAAGACTGCACTGAAAACAAGGTGCTATAGGAACTGCGTCACTGCTTTTTAAAACAAGCCTGCCATTTTTTTAAAAAAGTCAACTGAAAAGTTATAATATACCACGAGGACTATTGAGATTTGAGCATTTATCCTTCTTGAAGGCCCGGGGCTAGTAATTTCTTGGGTGTGGGGGGCAATGAGATTATTTTGGACAAGGCAATGGTATTTACTAATTTATTGTTCCAGGTTTTGGGGTGTTTGGCATTTTACTATGAAAATAGCTCAAGAACATTCATTAAATTTTTAAATAAAATGTCTGGAACCTATTTTTACAATCTGGTGATAATTCTGTACTAATGAGGTGCTGCTTATTTTATTACAACAAAAAAACCCCAAAGACAGCACTGTACATTAAATTGCACACTGTTGTCTTGGCTGCATCAAAGTTAACTTCAAAATTATTGATTCCTTTGTTTTGCAATGCAAGTTAGCTAAAAAATGAAGTGTAGGTGAGTTCAGGCATGACCCAAGACCAAGATTCAGCTCAAAAAGGATTTATTGGAACAACAAGAAGGAGGAGGACAAACAGGGGCACTTGCCTGGGATATATATACCTTAAGCCAGCCCAGGCAAAACACACACACCGCCTGTGATAGGTCGCCTTAATACTGCAATTAGCGAATCACAACACTGGTCCTATCTCAGCATGGATTGGCTGCCTGCCAGCTACTAACAGTGTTATTGGAGGGTTTTAGAATCCTCTCTGTCTTTTGTTATGCAGATGAAGCTCCAAAGCTCCGTGGGCCTGAAGGACTCGGCCTGCATTGCATGCGTACAGCCTGGCTTTGGTCTTCAATGCCTGCATACATAAACAAATAAGATGATTTACCCGTTTCATAAATTCTGTTTCACTCTCTATTTGCACTGAACTAAGACTGCATTTATCCAGACTTCCCACTTACTTGGTTGGTCTAGGTACTATATATGTGTGGGCATGTGCAAAGCCTTAACAAATCATGACCATATTTTTAAATTAAAAACTCTGAGGTGAGGCCTCAGAGGTACAGACCTCTGAATCTCTGGAAAGAATCCAGAAGGTGGAACTCTGGTCATTTATTTATGAATGGATGGCAACCATAGTTGGAATGGATGGTGACCTACCATTGCAGTAAACCTATGTTCAGTGATACTGAACACAGAACTTCCCCACTTGGAGTTTAATCATGACCCAGCCAACATCCCATGTACAAACTAACACCCAATGTGCTCAGAGGATCCCACCACCTCTTACACAATCATATTTGCTCAAGGCAGTGGTACACCATCAGTGCAGGCAAGTGGCTACCACGTCATGTGTGCCTTAACCTGCATGTCAGAAAATCCTGCAGATCAGAACTCCTATCTACTAGCAGTAACAGAAAAAGGTGTCATCAAATTGTCACTTTACTAGATAAGGCTATTAGAATTACTGGATGTTATCAAAACTGTATCCCTGGCTTTTAGATATAGCTAATTAAGGAAAGATTTAAAAGATGGACAAGAAAGAAACAAGGGAGGATCCCAAAAGACTGCAGGCCTATAAAGTTTATTACAGTAATGGTTTAAATTTATAACTGGTTTAATTAATGATGATATGAATGGTTGACATACAGGATATAGTAATAAGGACAGGTGAATTTTAGCATAAATCCTTTATTAACATCATGAATGACATGCAATGTAGAGTAGCCTCATTATAAATACCAGTGCTCTGTACTGACATAACTTCAGGGTAAAATACCAAAGTATGTAATTTACCACACTGTTTACTGCTTTAAAATGCCCCCTGTGACAACTCCAAAAATGTGAAAAGCCATTGTGTTGCAGGTCGAGACCCCGAGACCACCCCCTCGTTGATGAATAAGACACAAGGACACGGATATTAGGTTAATGTTATTGGGCAAATTTAGGCTACAACTTTAGTGGCTACAGAATGTGAGCAGTATTGGCTTAGGCACTGGAATTGACCAGACTATATCTGACTCCTGCCTGTCACGCAGGGAGTCCAGTAAGGGTCAACCACCTGTAGGAGGAGCCCCGTTGATGCAAACCGACTCAAGCTCCCCCTGGGTTCCCGACGGGGTCGTGGCATGGCCCTAGCCCTGCCCCGGGCTTTGGACCAGATCCAAACCCCCGGATTCCTTTAACGGAATACCCTTAAGCTTGGAGGGGCAGGTGATGGCCACACCTCCCCTCCCCCATCATAAGATCAACCAATGCCGCAGCAGAAAGCTGAGAAAAGAGTCCGCAGAGTGAAGCCAAGGAACTGTGCGAAGAGATCGAGGAAGCGAGCCAAGAGGAAGCTCTCCGGCTCGCGCCTCAGTTTAAATGGGGCCTGGCGGCACCTCTCCCAGCCAGCAGATTGGCTGGCTGGCGAATGACGTGGCTGGGAACCTCCGGGTGACGCGGGACTTCGTTCCTCATCCCTGTACGGGAGTGGGTGGCCACGTGGTCCACCACAACTCCTCCCCACTGGGAAGTGGAGCGGATTTGCCAAACTGTAATAATCCAGCTCAGAATGTGACATTGTCCAGCTTGTAATGTTCACTTGGGGGGGGGGGACTATGTTTCAAGATTCCTTGTGCTTTGAGGGCTGAAGACTGAATTCCTCCAGTGAGACCATACAGGCTGACAGACACCCCATCATTTCCCCACTGATTATCAGGAGTGTGAAATGGAACTGGGGTTTATTTGGGGGGGGACACCTCCAAATCAAGCTAGGAAAGTTCACTCAATGCTACTTGGGGTACTTGTCTGATCTCATAGCCACATTCAACACATCAGCTGCCCACACAGTTGACACCATTGCTGGAATGCTTTAAGGCAGTGATAACTGCCTCCTCCCAATTCACCTCTCACTAGAGATGGGGGATAAATTTGATTCAGTTGACATTTAAAGGCGAACCTACCAAATTAGCATTTTCCAAAGAATACATAAACACAGCCATCCTTGAAATTTGCAGTTCTGTGAACTATGCAATGCTGTTCCACAGTCAAACAATGTGTACAAAAATTCATATACTGGGGTAAAGTGTCCATAAAATTGCACTGATACCAAAAAACGCATTAGAATAGGGAAATTGCTTTACAAAAATGTGTATATTAGACAAAAATATATTTAGGAGAAATTCATAGTAAACAACACTCGTGAATTTGTATGAGGACTTTTTTAAAAAAGCAAACTGATGTGGAAATGTAGAGAACTGAGATTAAGATTATAAAAATAATAGAGAGAAATAAAAATTGACAGATCCACTCATCTCCACCTCCCACTTCTCAGGTGGCGAATGGGGTTTGGTATTTCATGTCACCAGTTGCTTGGCCCAAATAGGTGGCATTCAAAATAAGCACTTGTCTTTCTCTGAACCACAGCAACATGATCCAGTGGTGAAACCTCCAAAATTAGGCAAGTATCTTGGCTCAGCTCTTGCCAGTGCCTGCTTAAACCATTTTCCTTTAGGCAAGCCTATCGAGGTATGTAGATGTTGATGTGTCTGAATATTTTTACTGTTGATTTCAATAATTTTAAAATGTTTTTAATTGTTATTGATAATTTAAATATTTCTTGTAAACTGCTTAGAGGTTTTATTACAATCAAGTGGTAAAGAAATAAATAATAAAATCATGCACCCATTTCCTAAAACCACCACCTGAGGGGAAGGAGTTCAGTTTTTGTTTCTACCTAACATGCTAATTTTGTATGTACAGAACATTCCCACCCCCCATAGGGAATTTTGAATCATTTAATCCTCCCCAACTACCTGCAATCTGAAGTGGTAGAGTTCGGAAAAATATATATCACTCGATTCCACTGAATGGGCAAGCTGGCCTTGTCTCATAACCATGATGGTCCCTCGCATATTAATATGATATAATGCAGATTAATGAAGAATGATACCAGCACATATTTAATCCCCTGTGCTATGAACCCAGGCACCAGTTGTCTCCGATAAAATATTCCCCCGAAGGGTGATCTATGCCCTAAAGTCTATGGAGTATGGCCAGATGTTCATTCTACTGCTGCAAGACTATTGGCATCCTTCGTCAGGACTGATAGTGCTGTTGGCCTGCTGCCTCACTCCTTCTATTTAGTTGATTGTAGAAAGGGTGATAGGCAGCTGCTGCTCTTCACCATGGGATCAGCGTTGTGGGCCTTCATAGGCTTCAATCCTGTCATTACTCACTTGCCATGAATATGTTCATCATTATCATAATACCCTTGTAGAAAGGTGGCTCTACACAAAACACGAATATCCTTACCACAAATAGTATAAGCAAACATTTGAAACAACTTAGTTATTGATAAGAAACCTCTGCAAGGTTTAGCCAATACACTCTGAAATGATGAAATCCTGGTGAGATCTTCACACTTTTCACGCCCTGCATAGGCATTCATTCCTCTCCTATTTCATGAGGGGAGAACCTGGACACTCATGCTAGTTCCACTGCCTTCCAACACATTCCGGTTACTTGGTCCCACCACTGTCCACTCATTGGGGGCTCTGATCACAGAGGGAGTCTCCTTGGTAGAACAGGCTTGCTGCGTACTTTGATTTGCAGCAGTGGGTTGGGGTAGGGTGGTACTGGAAAAGCCAATCTGGTGCTCCCACCACCCTGACCTTTCTCCACATTATCCTGGTTTACGGTGGTAATGCTGCTGTAAGTAGGCCAGGTCTGTGACACTACTCATTCCCCTCCTACTCCCCCCACTGGAGGTATTTCTCCCCACCAACTTCTGCTGGGCATCTTTAATAATAAAATAACAATAATCAGAAAGAATTTAACGTGGCAGCCACCAGAAGAGGAGTAGTCCAGTCCATCTAGTTAACAGAACTGGAGTGTGTGTACAGTTTAATGCTCAGCTGCCTACTTACAAAACTGCCTACTTACAATAACAGAGGACAGGTCAAGAAAACATGAGAGGTCAACTTCAAACCCAGCTCAAGACATACACTGAAACTATCTGGGCTAGAACTTGAAGGTTAAATAAATTCCTTCTCTCCCCCAGCCAGTGCTACCTAAAGCAGAGGCAGATTTAGGGCAGCACAACCAATTTCCACACACAGAGTACAGGGGTCAAGGGAGAGCCTGCCTGCCTCCTTCTCAAAGTCTTGTAAGCGCTTGCCCAGCTTTGGCAATCTGGAAGGCCACAGATTGACCAACCTGGACCTCTGTGAAGTTTTCCTCATACAAGAACCTCTTGATAGGTTACAATATTTTTCTGGTGAACCTTAGAAAGCCTAGAGGCACTTAAAAACAACAACAACTTGAATTACTGTGAACACACCATCTGTCCTGGCTATGTTTGTAAGAGATGCAATAAATGTGGGATATAACAGCACTTCTTGTGACAAAGCTGAAGCTTCGTGAATCTTACCTGAGCTCCTGTGCTATCGAATCCACGTGTGCTGTTGGTAAAAGAAGGGAAGACTGCATCAGTTTACATTTAAACTTCTGTGCACCTGCCTATTTCTGATGAGAGATGAGAACCTGGGAGAACACAGGTGACTCTTTATTTCTCCCTAACCACAGGATTATTGCTGCTCATGGCAACTGCTAAAGTTGATGTTCAATTCCCATGGTTACTTATCTGTTAAAAAACAAAAACCCAAAACAACTCAGCACACAAGGAAGATGATCTTCAGCAGGAAAAAAAAGCCACTGTACCTTTCCTTCTTCTTTTTTAATTGGATGTGCAGTGAGAACATTTTCTTTTCCTAAGTGATAATTTGATTTGGGAATGAGGAAAGCTGGTGTTTACAAATACCTGCCCACACAAGGCTATGCAGCATATTGAAAGAGTCAACAGGTGGTTCTAAAGATTACTCATGTTGCACAGGCAACATCCGTTGTCCCACTTCTGGGGAAATCCTGTTGCTCTATTAAGCCTGTGTGTGCAAGAGAGAGGCATTTTAAGCCCTAAATATGTTTAACTAGCTTGCTAAATGAGAGAGATCACCTTTTAAATGTTTAAAGAAAGTATGGCAGTGCATTAACTCTGATTAGAAACTGCTAAATGAAACCCAGCCAGTTAGTCAGTAGCTCCCTGCAGACTTGATCTAATGGAGGCTCACTACAATGTTCAGATATGCAGCAGTAACTTCATTATGCTGTTGCAATTACTCACTTCATTTGGGGATTGATCCTGATCTCACTGAACTATATAGAAATGCTGCCAGGGGAAGGCAGGGTGGGCTCTTAAAATAATGTCTATCTATCTTTCTATCTATATCTTGCCCTCACCATTTCGGGCTTTTTTTATGACAGTGAAGGGAGATTGGGTGATTTAAATCCCTTATTCCCTTGCAGTTGAATATATACAACATCTGAATGCTTTTGGCTGGTGGCAGGAGGAGTAATAGGAGTAAAAGCAACAGATTCAATAATCTCTGAAAAACAGCCATCTGCAAAGCAGCTCTGTGCTAAAACAAATTTTGAACAGTTATGTATTTCAGGAGGAAAGTTTTTGATCCTTCAGGGTGTGTCAAAATCTTGGCACACCTTTAACTATGATACATTTATTTTGAAACATCTCAGAGATAGATTATTTCAGTTTTGTAATTTAGGAAGATAGCAAGCTATACACTGAATCAGACCACTGGCACATCTAACTCACTATTGTCTATGCTGGAAGCTGCTCCCCAGGGTATCAGACAGAAGTCTTTCCCAGAAACACCTGGAGATCCAGGGACTGATCCTGGGACCTTCTGTTTGCAAAGCATCTGCTCTACCACTGAACTGCAGTTCTTTCCCTATTTGAATAAAGACTTCCAGCTATCCTTTGGTGCAGTGATTAATCAGCCAATAAATTTTTTTTAAAAAATAGAATTGCTGAATACATTGTATTAGCCACAGAAAAATAGCCCAAATTAGGATCCCATCACTATAACCATCTGCAAGCCACTTTGCTATAAGCAGCTTCTGTGTATCTTGGGTAACATTTAAATGACCCAATCTTGTGAGCAGAATTACAGCTTCCAGCCATGGAGTTAGCACCCCACTAGGTGTGGGGTGCTGAGACCTCCCAGCAATATGGGTACAATGTGGACACCTCAGTTCACAAGGTTGGGTCATTAAAATCTGACCCCCTCTATGTGACACCCACACATATACCCACAAATGCAGTAAGGAATGTTTTCCTACACCCCTCTCCCCATTTATTTATTTTTTACAATATCATGATTGTGATTCACAACCCAACAGTAAGCTAGAAGGAAAGCAGTATGGGCTGAGTTGCTCCAGCTATGCCATGCCTGCCTTCACTGTAGGATTTGGTATAATGGGTAATGAGAAACAAAATTTGTACATGGTAGTCAGGGCCGTATATAAATTAGTACATCATCCACATACAGGTTGTGATCATCCCTTGTGTAAGGATTGCTGTACAGAGTGAAATGAACACTTACTTTGTGATTATCTATTCATTACTTCCTATGTGGCAAGTGCTTTCCATATAAGAATGTGTGAAGTAGTTCTAAACAGTCTTAAACGGTCAAAGTGTTTCTCTTTGTTTGCCCAAAACATTATGAGGAGTCATGGCTAGTTGGAATGTGGGCAAATCATAGCATTTAACAGCCCAGGCACCCCTTCTAGAGAAGCACAGACAACTTTACTATAGATATTGTCAGCCTACTGAGATAACTTTTACCTATAGTTACCTTCGTAGGGGATAGTTTCAGCTGCCAGGGCTCCCTTGAAGCTGTTATGGTCCTGTTTTGCCTGCTCTCTGTATAACAGTGTTTGCCCCAATGGGAATTTGTCTGCCCTGACCTAACTTGGCCTGATGTGACTTGATTTGCCTATCTTGACCTAACCTTGCTTACTTGACCTCCTCTTGCCTACTGTGACCAGACTTGACTTGACCTTCCATGTGACCCTCAAGTGTCCATGGAACAAGGCAACAATGGGCTGTGCATTGCAGTCTACATAGATCACTGGTTTTAACCTCTCCTGGTCCCCACATAACTACACAGATAACAAGGATGCCTGTGAGATCAGATCTGGCTCTGCTATCTGAGTAGCTGACTTCCCATTCTCTTCCAGCTCTGTGCTGCTCATAGGGCATTTCCGGAAGTAGTGGTTGAATCATTACTATTTGCTTAGGATGTACACTTGATTTAAAAATGGACTCATCTATACTGCATTAGCAACATTCATACCGGGCATAAGTAAATAGATACTTCAAAGGCACTTTAGAGAGTCATGTGTAGAAACACCCTTAGGGCATATGTGGTTAATTAATTGCACTGGCAAATTAGACTTGTTAGCATTACATCTAGTCATTTAAGTTTAGCTACAACTTCATAAGTAAAATCTGCTTCAACTGGAGGTAAAATATCTCTATTTTATTTTACATATGCCCATTTCCCACTCACAATCAAGGGTCACAAAAAGCATTACCAATTATAATAAAAAGTTATTTTCCTTAAGGGGTTGTATGACTAGTCAATCATGTTTTCCAGATGTTTAGATCATTAAGGGGCCTTTTAATCTCAATATTACATTGCCATCTGTTCTTTACCCAATGAGAGAAAAACCGAAAGTTTAACTTTTTTATCGTACATTTGAACAGATAAATACAAAAACATTAGGGACATTGCAGTGTTTTGGGATGGAAGCAGATCCAACTTTATATTGCTAAGGTTTTTTTGTTTTTGTTTTTCAACTTGCCAATAGCAGATTTGATTCAACAAAAAGCAGACAAAACAGTAAAATGTATTCCCATGGTTTACCACAGTTTACATATAATTGGAAGAGGATGATTCTTGTTTGGGAGACAATACCTATTAAAATCACCGTCTGCATGTTCAAAGCCATTCTGCATCAACCTATCCAACAGCATTAGTTGGATTTTTAGATTATCTCTGTGAAATGATTGTACATTTGTGAGATTTTCTTTCCACCTCCACTCTCCCACACATCTAAATAACATTTCACTTCCTAATCTCTGCAGTTTGTGTCCTGGCTTGATTTAAAATGAGCCCTCAGGAAGGTGTAGACTCGCTGATGACACATTTGGGACCATGTGCAGAAATTTACATTTCATGGTGTGATGGGCACAGGGTCATAGAAGGGGTCTTCTAACTCACCCTTGGTTCCTCTTGAACGTGTGCGTAGCTTTTTATCTTCACCATCTGCATCCATCTGTAACAGTAACAGAAAGTCTATTCACCATTGGAGGCGGTGGTGGGAGAATCGTTAACATGTCTTTACAAAGTTTCCATAGGCCAAGAACTTATTAATCTTGTCACTCAGAAAAAATGCCATCTGTGAATAACTTTTAAGCATAGTTCAGAAGATATTTGTAATGGGGAAATATTTAATTAAGCAAATGCTAATTATTCCTTTTGGGCAAGTGCCAATGTCTGCAAGCGATCAAGATTTATGTTCTGATCCCAATGAGGTTAAATAATTGCTGAGGATGGGATCATGAGAACATATGAAGAGCCCTGCTGGATCAGAGTAAAGATCCACTAATTCAGCATCCTCTTTCTCACATGCTTGTGTTGATGCCCTGTGGCAACTGATATTTGGTTGCATACTTCCCTGGAAGATGAAGGCTCCAATTAGTTATCAAAGCCAATGAGAAATTTGTCAGTCTAAGAATTTGTCAATCGCCTTTTAAAGCCACACAAGCACCACACTGAATAACACTGAATTCAATATATTAATTCTTAGGCATGGGCTCCACAGAGAAGTCTGTCCTGAATCTACTGCCATTCATATTCAGTAACAATAAATACTAGTGTTATGAAAGATGGAAGGGGAATCTCTTTGTTCACTTCCTACATATTGCATATGTATACAAATTGTATGCATCTATCATGGTTTCCTCACTCATCTTCCTTCACAACTAAAAAAATCCAAATGCTTTAGCCTTGCCTCCTATGGAAGATCATTTTTATTTCAGTTGCCATGGGGTCATACTAGTAATAAAACTGGATTTGGAACATCAACACATTGGTTCAATGGGAGTGCCATGCGCTAGCAAGCTAGGAATGGCATTACTAGAAATGCAGCATGTTTTTTTCTATGGTCTATGCACAAGGTTCTAACAAAGCATGGAATCTGGTGGAGACACAGTATGAAGTTGGTCAGTGAAGCTATAAATAACTCACTGATGTAACTTCAAAGAGTCATTTTAGCCACCACTTAGGATGGGTGGATCTCTCCATTTTGGTTTTTCTGTTTCTAATTTTTCTCATCATAATCTAGTTATCAACTATTCCACATCTCTGTGTGTGTGTGTGTTCCCATTTCAGCATTTTAGTGAAAATTTCTCCAGATTCACACATTTTTGCAAGAATTCCCCCCCAAATATAATGCAATTTTATCTATTTTTTTCACTAATGCATATGTTATTAGACTCCCCCCCAATAGACACATATGCACATATTTGGGTAGAGAACTGCATCACAAAATTCAGAAAAGTGTGAATTTTGAAGGCTAGATGCTTTTTGTATCCAATTTTGTTGCATGAAGTGCAAATAGGGAGTTTTGCATTAAAATGTATGCCAAACATCTTAAGAACATCCCATATGCAGGCTAAAGTCCCCACAACCCAGAGCAGCTGGCTTCCAGAAATGCCCTTTGCCTCCAAAGGTGCCTCAGAGTGTTCAGCTGTTACCTAACTTAACTGTAAGCTTTCCCACACCTTCCTGCCAACTATGTGACTAATGCAACCATGTAACCAAATAAACCCCTAAATACCACCACCTCCAAATCCAGTACAGAGTAGGTGAAAAAAAAACCAACAACACTGCTTGAACAATGTACAGTCAGGTTAAAAAAAATCCTAGGACTCAGCTACATTTGTAAAGATAAAGTGCTTTATATGCATGCTATACAGTCATACCTTGGGTTAAATATGCTTCAGGTTGAGCGCTTTCAAAATGACATCACGCGCATGCACGGAAGCGGCGAATTGCAACCCGTGCACGTGCAGGCGTGCAGGCGCGGGTTACATTCGCTTCAGGATGCGAACGGGGATCCGGAAAGGATCCCATTCGTATCCAGAGGTACCACTGTATATAACACTGTGACACCAGATGGCGCTGTGGAGTCCCATCTTTTGCCAATGGGATTTCCCTCCATGAAGTTTACAATGCCTTTAACTGAATTGCTTTTGTGATGTGTCTAGATCCAGCCCTGGGCAGCCCTGAAACAGAGAGTAGGCTGGTTGGATGCAAGAAAACAGCCATAATTTTATTGCATTATGGTAAAATATTAATTTATTATTATTATTATTATTATTATTATTATTATTATTTCTACCCCACCCATATGGCTGGGTTTCCCCAGCCACTCTGAGTGGCTTCCAACAAAAGATTAAAAATACATTAAAACATCAGTCATTAAAAACTTCCCTAAACAGGGCTGCCTTCAGATGTCTTCTAAATGCCATATAGTTATTTATTTCTTTGACATCTGATGGGAGAGCGTTCCACAGGGCGGGCGCCACAACCGAGAAGGCCCTCTGCCTGGTTCCTTGTAACTTCACTTCTTGTAGTGAGGGAACCACTGGAAGGCCCTCGGAGGTGGACCTGAGTGTCCGGATTAAAAAAGAAAACAGCCAAATAGGACCTTAGGGGACATAGTCATGGAATAGAAAGCCTGTGACCACACGCTAGATACCAGTGTCAATGTGCGTGCATTTGCAGACAGAGCAGCTTGGTCCCCTCACCCACATCCTGGGCTGGCCACAACAATGCTCCCAGATGCTTTATGTAGCTGGCAGGAACAGAATTGGCTACTCTAGATTAATCTTTTGTTCTAAAAATCCAACAGCAGAAACCAAAGAGCCACAAACAGCTATTTTGCTCTAGATCATAACACAGTTACACAGCCCACTAAGGGATATTTCACATTGTGGAATGCCCTCCCATCATATGTCAAGGAGATAAGGAACTACACAACTTTCAGAAGGCATCTGAAGGCAGCCCTATATCAGGAAGTTTTTAATATTTGACCTTTTATTATGTTTTTGTATCTGCTGGAAGCTGCCCAGAATAGCTTGGGCAACCCAGCCAAATTGGCAGACTACTACTACTACTACTACTACTACTACTACTACTATTGTGGTGGCATCACTACCTCTGATTGCTGTGAAGGAGTCTGGGTTTTGGAAATGAAAAAGTTGGGGCAGAAAGATAATTGAAAGTTCTTCAATGATCAAGAGCTAAATATGCCAGCTAGATCCTTAGTCTGTCAAGTGGCTGAGCTAATGGACTGGAATGGCTGGTGTATGTTTTTCTCAAAAACCCAGGAAGCAGCTGGATCCTCCTTGAGAGTTCCTAAGGGGAAAGGTGACACCTCTCTCCCTGCTTCAGCCAAGGATGATGTAATCTCAATCTCTGTGTGAAGAAAAGAAACATGTTTTCCTACATTTATATCCTGCCAAGGGAGCCAAGGAAGTATACATTTGGTTCCCAGGCACTGACCAGATCCAGGTCTACCTTATGTCAGCAAGCTGGTGTCCTCATGTGCCTTAAGACAAACTGAAACAGGTGGAAAGATAGTTTTGAGCACTAGAAAGAACTCGGGGGAGGCTGCCTCTCTGGGGATTTGATGTGGAACAATGGATTTCTTCTTTGGAGGATTGCTATGCTTTTTGTTTCCACTCAGGTAGTATATTTGTAATAAACTCAATATTTCTACATTTCTACACCGTGTTTTTCAGTGATCTCACCAAACCAAAGTGTGTAGTTTCACTGTAACTTTTCCCTACAATCTTATATGGAAGGTGCACAACAATATTATGAAGTAGCTACACATGGAACATGTGCAAAGGAGGGTAACCAAGATGATAATGAGTCTGGAAACCAAGCCTTATGAGAAACAGTTGAGGGAGTTGGGTATGTTTAGCCTGGAAAAGAGGAGACTGAGAGGAGATACGATAGCCATCTTCAAATATCTAAAGGGCTGTTACATGGAAGATGGAATGAGCTTGTTTTCTCCTGTCCTGGGGGGTAGGATTCGAACAAATGCCTTCAAGTTACAAGAAAGATTCTGACTAAACATCTGGAAAAACTTTCAGACAGTAAGAGGTGTTCAACAGTGGAACAGAAGGTGGTGGAATCTCCTTCATTTGATAAGAAGAAGAAGAAGAAGAAGAAGAAGAAGAAGAAGAAGAAGAAGAAGAAACAACTTTTATTTGTATCCCACCCTTCTTGGCCGAAACTGGGCTCAGGGTGGCTTGAGGTTTTTAAACAGAGATTGGGTTCTTTAGTTGAGATTCCTGCATTGCAGGACTAGATGGCCCTCAGGATCCCTTCCAACTCTACAGTTCTAAGATTCGTGGTGTAGTGGTTAAGAGCAGTGGACTCGTAATCTGGTGAACCGGGTTCGATTCCCTGCTCCTCCACATGCAGCTGCTGGGTGACCTTGGGCCAGTCACACTTCTCTGAAGTCTCTCAGCCCCACTCACCTCACAGAGTGTTTGTTGTGGGGGAGGAAGGGAAAGGAGATTGTTAGCCGCTTTGAGACTCCTTTGGGTAGTGATAAAGCGGGATATCAAATCCAAACACTTCTTCTTCTCTTCTAATGTTGCTATATATATAGTGGCAGCATATGATAACATGAACAACCAATGAAGTACTGTGTCCAAATGTTTCTTTCCATGACATTAGCATGACTGTATTCCAGTAAGGTCAACCAACATTTGGGCCTGCTCAGTGTGGTGGGTGGTCACTGGATGTACAGATTATATGAGAATTGGAAAGTCTGTTAGAGAAGAGGAGAAGTTTGGTTTTCGACATATTACCTGGTGTTGAACTGGATATCCAGGTGGAAATAACAGCTAGGGAGTTGGAGATGCAGGAGTGTCTATTGGAGGCAAAGTTCTGGGTTAAAGAGTAAGGTCAGGTGTCATCAGCATATTCATGGGACTGTGATCAGGAAGAGATAGTGTGTGCAGAAACAGAAGCAGAACCCAGGAATGGGTCTGTGAGGGATCCCAAAGGAACAAGTCCCTGTGATACATGAACCCAATACTAATGAGTTGAGCAGTAATCTGGTAAAATAAGGCCGTACTATTTATTTATTTTTTAAAAATCTGATTCTAGGCATATGATGAAACAACTGCACAATGACCTCACAATTTGTTCAGAAGACAAAACCTCTGAGAACCTTTTAGTGATCACAGGGATCCAGACTGAAGCTGCTCCTACATTGGGTCTCTTCTATGTCACTGCAATAATGTGTAGCACGATTCATCGTGTAGTTTCATATTGCATGGATGTGCCATATGGCGAGGGTGATGTGTACAGTAGGCCTCAAATTTCAATCACTCACCTCATCATCTAAAAACAGTTGGGTAAACGATAATCTCTGCAAATGCAAATTTATCTAAATTATACTGTTAGCATGTGCACCAGTTTTTCACATTTACCCAGCAGCTTCTCTGCATCCTTTCTATTTGCGTAGAAAAGCAGTGGCTGTCTGAAGTGCAAACGGGGCTTTTAAGTATCTGCTGAACATGGATATGGATGGAGTTTGCTCATGACATTTGTTCCCTGTTTACCAAACTGGTTTTTGTTTAGTGAATGTATTTTCCTCCATCATATACAGAAGGATACAACTACATAATGTTGAGATTTATGGTTAAAGTCCGCATGAAACAAGGGGATACATTCCTCTTCAAGATTGTGAGGAAGAATAAAGGGGGCCGAGTTAACTAGCTGAAGATGAAACAACATTTGTGTGCCTCTCTATTTTTCCCCTGCTAATTATTACAGAGGGCTACATGAGACACAGAACATATGGTACATGACATATGACCCAAATAGCTCTTTACAGGAATAAACAAGCAGTCAAATGCTTGAACAGATTTTTGAAAATGTTATGCAAATACTTGAATAACTCTGTTGCTGCTGTGTTTGTCTCATGCAATCAGAAACTAGAAATATACTATACTATATTTGCAATTTCCAGAAACTGAATGTCATATTTTCATCTGCTTGATTTATAGCTAATGGTTCGCAACACAGCGATTAAAAATAAGGTGTCTGTTTGATCAGAAATGAAAACTTGCCCATGGTTGCTTGCTGCCATTCAAGCCTAATACAGGGTTGGTTGCAATGTGACTGCAATGGTAATGGGGAAACGTAGCTCTGTTCTCTGATGCTGAGTAGTGATTGAAGGCACTGACCTGCCATAGACTTATAATAGGGGAGCAGGTGTGGCAATGATGGACTTTAATTTCCTTTAATAAACCTTTTATGTGCCACACTTTTACTGCCATTCTATGCTCTCCAAGGTCCTGCACATAATAGGTTCATTACTTTTGATTACTATAGTCTATTGAGACAAACAACTCCAGAACACACTATATATTATGTTCAGTTAAACCAATACAGACTATTTATCCAATGTGCATTATTTCACCTGCAACTCTGCTGACAAAATTAACAGCCGCTCCTGTAAGCTAAAACTGTTTAAAACCACTGGTACTCCTTTGTCATCATTTCATAATAAATACCGCACTAATCACTACATTTCTCTTTTAACTGTGTAACAAAAAAGGGGGGGCTGCCTCTTTTTAAGCAGCAGTTACTTGGGGTTTTATTTTGTCATGAATATTTAAAAACCACACAATGGATGAAAACCAGCAGCCAAATCAATATAGGTGATTCTTTCTATTGATTTTCTTTCTTTAGGAAAATCATTTGAATTTATGACAGATGTTTAAACAGATTAAGATTAAACTGGCTAAGGCCTGTTTAGTATGATGAGCATAGCACTGTAAACCCATCATCATGGGCTGAGGGCGTCTGTTGCATATAAAACAGTCCACTCACACACAACTAAAAAAAAGAGGGGGGGGAGCTTTATTTCTCAGGAAACTGGGTGTAATCCACATAGTACAACAACTGTGCAGTTTTCATTCATTTAAGTGGGTCTTTTGCAGGGCTGTCAAATGAACTTGAGGGATTATTCCTACTGCCTTTGATAGAGACTGGTGCAATCTTATACTTGGTCTCCTCAGAAATTAGTCCCCTGGAGTTCAATGGGACTTACTTCCAGGGAAATGTCTACAGTTCTGAAGCCTAAATTTCCTTCATATGACTTAACTTCAGTTACCTTACATTACCATACACCTTCCTAAAAAGGAAGTTGTTGTGAAATAAGCCACACTTCCAGGTAGGACGGTTAGAATGTGGGTGGCACAACAACTTTTCATCATCAACTCTGGGAAGAATCTTTTATTTTTATGTTCAAAGGATATATCATTTTGTGTTTAATTCAAGGGAGACTGGTTTACATCAGTAGCAATAAATATGGCATAACTAGATGTCATCATGACCCAACAGCCCAGTGCTCTGCTATAACCAGCATCCTCTCGCAATCCATGACAATTAATAGATGACTATTTCGTCCCATCGCTTTAATTCTTAATTCTACATATTTGCAGAACATGTACTACTAGTACATAGAAAAGAATCAACTTACCATGACTCTTTGGGTGAACTTTATGTAGTACTGAAATTACTGGAAATAAAGAGTAGTCAGCCTCTCACAATATGCTTATGTCGCTACAGGATATTTTCCCAAATAAGGCCCATGTTTAATAGGAAGTTTCATTATTTGTACCTAATTTATGCTGCAGTGCCTGGACCATTTGTTGTGGCCTCAGTGGGACTACTATGGAACTTCACTGAGGTGGGCATCCCTTAAATAGCATGGACAGGAGAAGACAATCATGCATGTGTTCAGTCAACACATGGGAGGGTCAATGAGACAACCATCTCCTCTTTGCAGACCTCCTTTATTATTCCAGTTTAAACCAGGCACTGTTTCTTTGCTTACTGCATCAAGGAACAGATTTAGGCCTAGTTTTCTAGCCTAGTCATCTCCTCAAATGTACTTTTCTAGATGCAGGTATGAGTTTCTTCATGCATGTTTTTATGTATTGTATGGAGGCAGTGAGGTGAGCTCTATCTCCAGTTTGAAGTGGTAGAGTCCAAGCTGGTTTACCAGCTTAGCAAGAACTTCAAGCAAATGCTGCAGTGATGCAGCCGTCTCCATAATGGTCAAAATGCCACACTGATAAGTTGTCCAGAATCCCATCTACTATTTCTTCCATTGCTCCCTGGGGTGGTACATGGCACCACAAAAGTGACCAGATGAATACCCTTCAAGTGTGGAGGAGAAAGTGGGATCATCCCCAATTGCCAAGCCCCACATCACCAACTTCCATGCCAGCCGTCCCCATATGCTCATCAAAGGTAAGAAAGATTCTTGCTGCTCCCCCCAATAGTCCCTGGCTCACTGTGTCTGGGCTCACAAAGCAGGTTGAAAACTTCTATTCTGGGAAGTTATGCATAAGAGAAAAGTGTGGTGGAGGTAAAATAAGTTCAGTAAGATATGTCATGTCATATGCACCACAGGTTTAAAGTGTTCTGTGCTAAATTCTGAATAGGAAAAACAACTCTCTCCAGTAGAAATAGAAGAATTAGGACTTCCGGGGTGGCGCCACCGGCAATGGCGGACTCCCTCTGAACTGGAGGGACTAGCTCCGCGGGAAACAGGTCTTCTCCGCTACAGCGAAGTGGGGACCCTTTTAAAAATCACAGGCGGATGAAGCCTGTGACCATGGGACTCGGCGGGCACCATTAGCACCCCCCCAACCCACTAAGGAACCCACTAACGGGCTCCGAAGCGAAGAGGGGGAAGTGGCGCGGTGCTGTGAGTCAACTGCTATTTCCGTGGAGCGAAGCCGCATAGCCATTGCCAGAGAGCGCTGCCTTTTTCCTGGGACAATTTGGACTTTAAAATAAGCACCCGTGAGTACTGAGACTTTGAACAATTGGACATCAAATAAGGATTAGCGAGCAGAAAAGAATTGGATTTTAAAAACTTACTCTAATTTGGTACGGAACGGGAAGGTCTAAACAGGAAGTCAGCCTTCCGTTCTTTTGTAAACAGAATAAAGCAAAGACAATTTAAACTAGAGCTCAGAAAATCGTCTTTAAAGGATTGGATTTCACCATTTAAAATTCTGGAACCCCCCTTCGACAGCAGGAGAAGGGGGGGGGGGATCTTTTTGGACTGTTTAAAGTGACTTTAAAGTAAAGTAACTTTCCTCCGTCCTGATCCTGGAGCGGGGTGTCAGGACTGACGTTTGAAGTTCATTGACCAAAGACAAGTGTTTTTGACAGATAGCTAAAAGAAGAGAAACATAGTGATTCCACTGTTCCCCTTCGCATTTTAAAGGAATATATATTGACAAAGTATCTCAAAAAGGGAAACTTTGTTGCAAGAACAAATAGAAGTTTTCCCCCTAGAGGGAGTCTGTGAAACTGTAACCAACTCCAGGGAGCCGGCAGCTGTTACAGATTACAACCGTGGGAACAGGCATCTGACCTTGCAGGACAATGTATTCAGAAGCTTTGTTGTGTGCTCTTTATAAAACAAATGCCCTACTGGAACAATTACATGAGAAGGTGAATTGGATGGCGACTTCGACTAGAAATTTTGAACAGGCAGTGGGAAATTTTGAACAGACAGTGGGAAAATATGTGGAGCCCACTCAGGAATTAAATCAGGAGTGTGTCTTGACAGAACAGGCCCAACAGGAATATGAGTTTTCGGATTTGACAAATGAACTTGGAAAAAGCCAGATTTGGAAAGGAAAAGTTTGGTTTGGCTTGGAAATGGGGGGCTGGATTGACCCCCCTATGCTGGGACGTTTGGACTTTTCAAATATGGCAATGGGCCGTGAGATGTTTGGGTTTGTGGGGGCTCTTAATTTTGGAGGGTCTTTGAAACATGCTTTTATATACTACATGGAATTCAGTGTTGAATATGGAAAAGGGGCTGATCTGTCGAGAAGGGTTAAGAACATTGTCAAGCTGGAGTTACCACGAGCAGGAGACAAGGGAAAATACAGTTACAAATATGAAAAAGAGTTGCGGAAGGGACATGGAAGAGACTTGAGGGCCTCGGATATAAGGTTGCCAGGTTAATGGGCTAGATCGACGGGATAATAAGGACTGACAAAACCCGGAACCAGGAGGAAGGGACGTTGGATGAAGACTGGATTTGTTTGTATCTCTTTTCTATACCATTAGAATTGTTTTATAAAATTGATGAATGTTAGAAAAATGTTGGAATGAAATTACTTGGCTTTAGCAAAGATGTTTAAAGAATTATGAAAGAATATTATGGTTATGAGAAGTTGGTAAGGATAAGATTTAAGTTTTAAGCTTTAAGGTTTATTTTATTATAGAAAGATAAGATTAAAACAGTTTAGGGTAATGTAATGATAGAATATCATGAAACATGGAAAGGATTTGCTGGGATAATTAACAACTAGGATACAAAGAAAGGGAGGAGGAGGAGGTCTAAGAAAGAAGGCAATGACAGTTAAGGATTTGAAAATAATGAATTTGTTTTTAAATGTTTTTAACGTTTTGTGATGTATTTTTGTATTTTTCTTTTTTTTTCCTGTCACTTTTTTTTATTTTGAATTTTTACTCATATGGTGGGAAGGGGTTTTTTTTTCTTTTCTTTTTCTACTTTGTCAACTATTTTTATTTGTACTCTCTTTTGCTTCTATTTTATTTTTTCCTTTTTGTAACACTTTGAAAATTTCAATAAATATCTTTTAAAAAAAAAGAAATAGAAGAATTAGAAGAAATAGAAGAAAGTAATATATTTCACTAACATTGTGCAGAAAAAAGAAGACAAAATCCAAGCTTACATGGCTCCTGGACAGGGCCGTCTTTACCTGGAGGTGCAAGGGCACTCGGGCGCCGAATTCTGGAGGCGCCAGGCGCCCACTGCTAAAGCTGCCTAAGCTCTTAACTATCTACCTGTTATGAAATAATAAATAATTTTGATCAAGCTAGAAAAATAAAATACATATATACAGTGGTACCTCAGGTTAAGAACTTAATTCATTCTGCAGGTCTGTTCTTAACCTGAAACTGTTCTTAACATGAGGTACCACTTTAGCTAATGGGGCCTCCTGCTGCTGCCGCGCCGCTGGAACGATTTTTGTTCTCATCCTGAAGCAAAGTTCTTAACCCGAGGTAATATTTCTGGGTTACGGGAGTCTGTAACCTGAAGCATCTGTAAGCTGAAACGTCTGTAACCCGAGGTACCGCTGTACCTAGGTATTACCAAAATGTATACCTACTGTTTCACTAAAGGACTTTTGACTTTGTGCGCTCATTTACCAAAGACACGCCGGGCCAGCAGCAGCACTTGTCATTCACAATGGGGCGCTGGGCACATCTTTGCACTTCAACAGTGCATATACTAAAGACCCCACTACTCCTGGAGGAGTAGCCAAGTTAGTCTGTTGCATCAAAAACAAGGAGTCAGATTTATTGTCGCATTGTTTTCTGCAGAAGAGCTACTTCATCAGATACATGTTGTTTTTACTTTTACAGTATAGTCTCCACCTATTACAAGAAGCTTTTCTGTTCATCAGAAAAACAAACCTAAAATTTGATGAATACCACTGCAGGGAAATTTGTTTTATTTTATTGTTCAGGTTTAAGAGATATAACAGCACTAGAGTTTATATATTAATATGAATGTTAATTATTTTTATGTAGAGTTTACAACATTATTCCCAATTTCTAAGTAAAGGCTGCCATATTAAGAATACTTACTGGGATGCGTATTTTGCAAGCAGACATAAAATATATATTATGATTTAATCAAGACTTCCTTTAAGTATGTGTTCACACAATGGAGCATTAGAGTTCATTTGACACTAATGATTTGCATTTTAATAAGGCCTTCAAAGAGCTTTTATATTCACTGATGACAGGTAGTGTTTTATGACATCTTAAAATAAAAATATTATGCTTTGCCCTGAGTTTCTGGGAAGAGCCTTCATATCATTTTGGAGTGAAATGCAAAAAGATTATGTACAGTTAAGGCCCCCCCCCCAAAAAAGTGTGCATTGTGGCTCTCCCATAAAAATCTATTTAAAAATGTTCATCTTTTCTTAATGGACAGTATTAGACAGACAGAGAGAGAGAGAGAGAGAGAGAGAGAGAAATACAAATGGATCTGCCTTGCTGACAGCAGTTTAAGCCGATATCACTGGATAGGCACAATTTTGGTACCACTGAACTTTATACAGTAGTTCTAACAGCTTGAACCTAATATGACCTGTCTGCTTGTCTTAATTTTAGCCTACATAATCAAGGCTGCAGTTCTGTAGTATGTCCAACTGAAGTCAATGGAACTTCTGAGTAGACATGTAAACAATTGCATTGCAAAACACAAAGGTATGTGCTGTGCTGGAGCTCTTGGTGGGTGATCCCAGTGTAATTTTAAAAATAAAACGAAGACAGCCATCATCTGACCTAGTTTGGATTGAAGGTCATAACATAGGCATAGGAGTCCAACCCTTTGCCAAAACCATAACACCAGTCTAGATTTTTCTAGAAGCTACGGAAGGGGAAACTTGCAAGCTAAACTTTCATCAGAAGCTCCAAATGCACAACTCCTACTTAACATGCAGTATGGCCCATGTATAACTAAGAGCCTCCACACTACATGTTAGGTTATTTTATATGTATAAAGCTAGCTACTAAAAAATCCTCTGCTTTTCCTCAGCAATGAAGTGCTTTCCTGAGCAAAGTGGCCTTCTATCACTTTCAAAATATATCCAGAAATGGTCTGCATACATATGAAGATCTATTGATGCCTTACTTCTAGATTACTCAACACTTGGGACAAAGTTCCTTCAGCATGTGCTTCTCACATAATGCCTCTGGGAGCAGCTCCCATGTTTTATATGATCATGGCAGTCTTAAGAAAAGAGTTGCTACTACCTCACAAGGTGTTGGAGCCAGATATATGGAGATAATAGTTCATGTCTTCAGTTCCTTATGTCATCCCAGCCCACTCCTGAGTCTACAGGTACCCAATTGCAGCCTCAGAAACCATCACCCAGAAGATGCTAGATGTATGAGCCAACACTCAATAACTTAAAGGCCAACTACATAAAATATTAAAAGGCAATCCTAATAATGTCTTACACAGAAGTAAATTTCATTCATGTCATTGGAGCTTAGTATCGGATAAACGTGTGTGTTTATAATATTGCAATTTAAATGTGTGACTGTATTTGTGCACCTTACTCCCTTTTTAAAAAAAAATAAAAATCACAAAAAATATCAAGGGAATGTGTTAATCCAGATCAGGATCCAGATCAGGATGATTAACCCTTTCCCATACTATTTCGCACTGAAAATCAGCTCAGTTGAAGCACCATTTGTATTCATATCATTTCCCCTTCCTTGGCAAATAGCAGCTGAAGGGAGAAATGCCATGGGAGAAAAAGTTGGTTCTTATGTTGTACCATGACCATGATCTGGACTGCAGCCATCACTTTTTATAGATATTAAAAATGATATTCAAGTATGATTACATATTTAGTGTGTCATCTAGTTTGGCCATCAGTCCAATGCCCCCACTGAAAAGGTTTGGGTTTGAGCTAACATATGGTGACACAAACATTTTATCTGTGGTGGCTAGTGTGATGGCTCATTCACCTCAGCAAAAAAGAGATGAGGAGAAAAAATTAAAAAGAAGAGACTAAGTCTCAAACTGGTACCGCTGAAAGGATAATTTATTAGTATTTGTAAAATGATTGGGGCATTCAGATAAAAACTGTTCAAGAGCACTGCAAATCACTAATATGTGAAATATAAACATTACAATGAATTCAAAATGCTGAAGCAAATCAATAAATGACCCCATGCTTGCAAGTCGCCACTTGATACTACAGCCTGTGAGTGATCAATACCTTTTTGGACTTTGAAAGAAAGTCGTAGAGCTGGGTAGTAGCTACCAAGCACAAGTCGTTAGATTGAAAAGAGGGTAGTCCAAAAGCTAAGTCCTAAATGTTTATTATGTGTCCAGGGCAAGATCATGTGGTGCTGGAAATGGAGAAAAGTTCTGCTGCCAGGGATCAGGTTGTAAATCGGCATAAAATTTACTGGGTTATTATGAATAACAATGGTCACTTGTATATGTATGTCTTGGTTACAAACAAGATGTCAATTCACTTGCAATTTATACAATGTAGATCAAAAGGAAATTGTTGCCTAGAGGGAAGACTGAAGCCAAATCAACAAAATTGCATATGGAATCTTTAAATCTATTTAAAATAGGATGAATATTACTGTTTGGATAGGAGACTAAAGCCAAATCAACAAAAGTGTATATGAATGCTTTTAATCCATTTAAAGTAGGAGAAATATTATACTTCAAACACACACCCCACTCTCTTAGTAGAAATCATACATTGTTATCTACAATGCAAAGGAAGTTGTTGAACAATGCAGACTATTGCTTCAAAAAAGGTCCATGACATATTTTTTAGCATTTGCCAAGAAACAATCTTAAGTATTCTTCTCTCCCCGCCCCTCCGTCATGAATTCTTTAGTCATGTTTCATTCCCCCCCCCCCCCGCCTCCTTCAGCAGGTATAAAATGTAAAAATTGGATTGAAGGATCTTTTCAGTGATGTGTAGCTTTTTGGATTTTGATAACTTCTTTTTCAAACACAGTGTTTTCCATTTCAACATTATTGCTGGTGCTTCCCCAAAACGAAAAACAAATGGTGCAAATTTGACTGCTTCAGCTGTGTTACTATCCTCCCAAACTAAAATAAATAAGTCCAAACACTAAATCTAAATCTGAAAACAGATTCAATTTGAGACTACATACCGTGTAATCCATTCTAGGACACCATGATTACTGATGGCCAAATGCTATGTATATTTTTGAAGGAGTATTTTTCAAAGGGGGTCTAATATTTGAAAATGCATAACGGCGGAATAAATGTTAGACCAGAGACAAGCTTGGATGGTTCTGTAATGAGGATGATTTATTTTGATTCTCACTTCTGATTTCAGAGTTGTCACTGCTGTTGTGTTCCTCATCCATGCAACTTTGCACAACTGGCAGTGCTGAATATAAACCAAAGCCATATGTTTATGTCCTTTTGCCAAACGATTACAGCAAATAGTTCTATTATTCCCTTAGGTAACTAATGTGTGCCAAGGATTTCTATTAGTCTGCTTTACCAAGGCATCAGAGGGTAAAGTCGCAGCTTTATGAAATGAGGGGGCAGGTGCCAGCTTTATATTTTCAGAACAAATATGTAAAAAAAAAATTATACCACATAAAAGATTGGACAGCACAAGCCGAAACAGAATCTTAATTTTTAATAAATAAATAAATAAATATCTGTAGGATTCCTTTTACAATGAAATGTGTTTTTTGAATAGCCTATGACAGAAAACCATTTAAAATATAAATAACAAACTATGTTTATGTGCAGTCAAGCACATGATGTGCACTGCAAACATTAAACATGTTAAACACATGCAAAACATGTGTGACATTGCAAACATGCAACATTTGGTGCATGTTTTGTGCTGTATTATTATTTTTAAATTCTTATAATGAAAATGGTACATATTAAAATATATTTTCAATTCTGATGAGTACATGCGGCTCTGAAAATATTGTTGCTGCTTGATCATTTGAGAATGAGACAGCATCAGAAGCGTGGGCCTGTTGTATTGAGAAGATGCTACATGGACCTATCAAATTTTGTTAAGAGTTTAAATGAAGCCAAAGTTTGGAAGTCATAATGAGATTTCCAAATGGAACAGCAGCTCAGTAAATGAAATCACATACTTTCCACTCAAAACTAAACACTAAATGCATTCTCCCACCTTTGCTTGCTTCGGAGCAAAATTATGTGCAAATTCCAAATGACCAAATCCGTCTCTCGGACCAAAATGTCTTGTTTGACTTAACAGATAATCCAAAAATTCATTCTCTGTAAGAAAGAATGCAAAATGAATGAGCAAAATCACAGACCAAGCAGGAGGAATGTGTGCTAAATTTCTTCTCCCCTCCTGTCCTGTTATCAGCGTACATGTGAAGAGTCTGCCCTGTGCTTTTCAGTGGGTAAACTTCCATTACTTTGAAAAGAATTGTAAGTGCACCTATACAAAATTCAATCCTGCTCTTAAAATAGTTTTATATTTTGAGGATCTGATGCTAACATTTGAGCACACATGGTAGATGTGAGCATTATAAATTTAAGTTATGGAGAATTAAATTGTTCTGTTTAAAACTAAGAAGGAAACTTGCTACTTAACTGACACCTACATTATATATTTGGAAATAAGATGCATAGATTTTACAAAAGAGTACTTAATTTTGCATAAGAGAGCCAGAGGAGAGGAGAGGCTAGAAGAGGAACAGCTGCTGCTGGACTCAACTCCCATCAGTCCCAGCTACCGGGACCAAGGATGATGGGAGCTGTAGCAAAGCAACGTCTGGAGGGCAATGGGTTGTCCACTCCTGTGCTAGAGGGTTATTTAATAAATACTGGTCTTTCTTTCTTTTTGCAGTATATTGCAATGGTTGGATGAAACGACCTTGGATAAGGGATACTTATAAAGTAGCCCAAAGTTACTGTCCAGTGCTCCATCTCCATAGAATTAAAACTTAAACAGTTCTTTAGCAGTTCTATCACTGTGCAGAGTAGAACCTGTTTGAGAAAGGAAGGGGGCACCAATGAGTCTTTATAGGCAACGACAGCTGCAAAGCAGGGCTTAATAATTTGTGCAATGGCTCAGTGTTAGAGCTTAAAGAAGGGGGAAGTGCACGATGTAGGAATAAATAGAAATATCCTGAGCAGGCGCAGAGTGCATTTCCTTCATCACTGAATTAATGACAAGGAGTCTGCACATATCAGAACTAATAGGTAAGAATGTCCAAATCATAGGTCAATGTAGACTTGAGACCCAACGTGACTTTTTCTAGAAATTAAATGCTCATGCTACAAAGGGCACACTGATATAATGATGATGATTAAATGTACCACCATCAATATATGCAGCATTTTACAGAGTAGCAACATGGTGTTAGGCAAACACAAGGAGTTAACAGTCTAAAATTCCACACAAAGTCAGCTATAGAGGAAAGGAAGGAAGATGATGCTTACGCTAAAAAAGAGAATAATATGCTGAAGGAGCACATCTAAGGGGCGAAATAAGGATTTCTTGGTTAGAGATCTAGGACCAGCAAGTATGCCTCACCCCAAGGAATGAGGTCAGGTTTTAGTCAAGTTAGCATAAGTCACTATTTATGTCACTACATTTTAAGTTGATTCATGGGATTGTTTTGGTTATCATATTAAATCAATGTCTGGCTTAACTATTTGCAACATTCAGTCCCCCATCTTTTACATAAGTTTTATATAATGATTCATTACTGGAAGACCGCCAGCTAGATGGCTTTAAAAGGGGGTTAGATAAATTAATGGTGGATAAGGTTATCAATGACTATTAGTCATGGTTCTCTCCAGTATCATGGGTAATATGCCTCTGAGTACCAGATGCTGGGATTCACAAGTGCTCTTGTGCTCATGTCCTCCTTGTGGGCTTCCCTTAGGCACCTGGCTGTCCACTGTGAGAACAGAATGCTGGACTGTGTAGATTTTGAGTATGATGCAGCAGGGCTTTTCTTATGTTCTTATCAATGCAGTACACCAGATAAAGTGAAGCTCACTTGGTACATTAAAGTTGTCATGTAAATTAAAGAAGCCAGAAGTGTTAATGCTAATCCCTCAAGATATACAAGCTACATTAACACTTAAGGAATCAAATTGAATAACTTGCATTTGCGTATCTACCTGCAGCACCAATGCTAACCTGAGAGTTTTTGATATTGAATAGTTTGCTTACTGTTCTCTAAATAAGAAGACAGCAGCAGAAGATGAGTGCTCAGAATTTACTCTGAATCTAGTTCTTTGAGAAAGTTTACATTAGTGTCAATTTTTTTTTTTAATATTGAAAGCTGAAAAAAATGTTATTTAGTAATGCTAAACTTTGGGTACACTCCCTTGTCCTGGAAATACTACTACTATTATTATTATTAGCTCAACTGGACATGATAGGACCATTTCAACTGTGCAAGAAAAGTTCTTGATGGACTGTGACCAATTTGTCTTGTTTTCAGAAAGGGAAATGCCTGTGTCCTGGCTGCTTCAGATCAATTCTGCCCTGTCCCCCACAGAATACAATAACACCTCTTTTCAATTTCCTAGATTGAATATAGTCTATTATCTGTCCCTTTGACATGGTAGCTTAGAACATTTTCAGAAGTGTTCTGGAAATAATACTCTAGAACTTAACAATTAGGGTGGTTTCCAACAAACTGTACTCAGTGTACACCTACTGAAATCAGTGGACTTGGGTAAGTCCATTGCAGCCAGTGCAGTTCACAGTAAAGATCTGCGCTTTAACATTTATGCACAAATTTATCATGGTATGAGTTTACTTTTTGTAGTTTGACAAGTTTGATACAATCATATTTATAAATTATATTTCAGCCACTGAAATAAAAAATTCTACTTTACTGAGATATTACACATAGACACACACACACACACACACACACACACACACACACAAAGACATAATTTTGGCATGGTTCTCACTGCTCCTAGGCTTCTAATTTCTAACATGTCAAACAAAGAAAAGTTTAGCAAGTACACACAGCACTGAGTGAACATTACAGCTAAGAGGAGGGAAATGATCCAACTAACTAAAAGGATGTTAATCTTATAATAGACATGCTACTCAAAAAATAGGTTGTGTGCCCTGATAAGATTTTAATTTACTAATCTTGTTCTGTACAAGAGCCACTTTGCACCTGCCTCTGTCCTTTTGTTTGCAACACATTATCCTAAAACAAAGGATCCCTGAATGAAGCCCTTTCTATATCTTTAAATTTAGCAGCCTTTTCTCCCTCTCTAATGCTCCATCAGGTTATATATTTATTAGCAATACATTTTCCACTTATTTTCTCAAAGATTGCCAATAAAGCACTAAATCACATAAGGGAGTAGCTGTAAACCCTTGGAGTTCCCCAATGTCAAACTCATTAGCATCCGAATAACCACACAGCAGCACATCATCTGCACAATTGTAAATTTTACTACTTTTAAATAGCATTTCTCAAAAGGCTCATTTTCAACTTTCTTCAGTGGTTGGCTCTCAGGGGGCAAGGCGCTTCCTGACGCTCACAGCTTCAACTCAACAACCGGGCCGTTTACTGTCAGAAGCGTCAGTCCTCTGCCCTAACCCCATCTGCTGTCTCTTGCTTCCTAAGGGACCGAGAGTTAAGACAGCACAGCTGAGATCCACTTAGGAAAGTGCACAGAGGGCAGGGGCGGGTGGAACTTTGCAGACTGACTACAAAGTGCAATAGATTTCTGACTGAGGCAGCGATGCTGCAAAAACGGCTCTGGAAAGTATCACGAAGCTGTAGGGATTTCCTAACCCCTTGACATTAGACAACATGATGAGCTGGGTTTCATCTTGATTGAAGGCCTCAGTCATTTCAAAGAGACTCCAGTATTTTGCTCTTGATGATGGACCAGTGCAGCCCGCAAGTCTTACGGATAAAAGAAAAACCACCTCTTTGATGGAAGATTAGCTTTTGAAATGATATTCGATGTATTTGTTAGCTATTTTCACATCCTTCACATATTTAGGCTATGCGTGTGTGAGCCTCAAAATATGACAATTGTTTTGAAATGTAGGAAGGCATGTTGTACCAAGTCAGATACCTTGTCCACCTTAGTTTAATATTGTCTGAATAATGTCAAGCAGTGGTTCTCTGGGATCACAGACAGATGTTTTCCCCAGCCCTCCCTGAAGTTTCCAGGCACTAACAGGGCGCTCTGCTATTGCACTGTGGACCTTCCCCCCAAACACATTAAGGCCTTCATACAGCACTGGGCTTTTCTCCATTAACCAATGAGTCAATGTCACAGCACCTTCAATCAGCCTTCAGACAGATTGGCCCTCCACTCTTTTCATCATTAAATAGACCTGGGAAGATTATTGTGAGTTTTATATTCATGGTCACAGAAGCAGCAGATGGAGACAAGCCAGCACTCCTGCTGGTGTGATTGCACCACATCACCCCTTCCTTCCCAGTAAGCAACAGTGATCCACCTACCAGGAAGCTAGCACAGCAGTTCTGTCCCACCCATCTTGCAGCTTATGCATGGTCATGCTTATGGTACAGTGAAACAAGCAAACTGGCCAGTCACTTATTGAGCATGTGAACATCTGAGCTGGAATAAATGAATGTGTTTTTGGATGATCCCTTGCCATATTTCATGATTGTGAAGATTATTTTACAAATATTGCTGTACTGTTTGATACAGTTGCACGCTTGAGGCTCTCACCATGACATGTTCTAATGAACATATGCAGTGCTTTTTTCTGGGGTAAAGCGTGACACTTACTGCAACAATTTTGTGGTGACCACTGGCACCTTTTTTAAAAAAAGGGAGGGAAGCACTGGTGGCAGCAGGAGTGCCACAGCAAAATAGTCTCTTGCAAGGAGAACAGTGTTTCTTCCCCATCCACTTTCAGCCTTAGGTTAGGGGATTAGGCCTATGGACCTGTTAGGCCTGAGAATATAGGTTCATGGCAACCCATGAACATTGGCCCAATTTCAAAAGCTCTCTGCAAGCTATCACTTTAAACCTGGGGGGGGGGGGATATACATCTGTCCCACCTCCTGCTGCCTGCTGTGTGTAAAGGAAGGTGTGGAGAGACAAAAGAGGTTCACAAAAAAGAGAGAAAAGTAGGTAACCCCCACACTTTTATCCTCTACTGGCTTAAACCCTACCCACAGCCAGGGTGCATTATCCTGGAGGGAAGGTGGTCCTCAAAAGACAAAAGGCTCTTCACACCTAGTATAGGCCTCAGAGTCCAAAGTTTCTATGAGACAAATGCCTGTGGCAGTTAGATTGTTTGGCATGCTGAGAGGGCTCACTCCTTTAACTGCTCTGAAATCAGGTACCTACTCCCAAACCAACCAGCTTAAATTTGCCTTATCGCAAGTGAATAAATAGGTATGGGAGAGGTATGCCAAGCCAAACTCTTTTTCAGCGACCATAGCTTCCCATTTGGATAATATACTCCAGAGAGCTGTGGCAACTCACTACACTTTTGCATTATATTTTCCCCTGTCCTGCTACCTTGTTGCAAGTCTCTACTTTAAGCTGCTCAAACCCACCAGGCCTAATTTGCACCCTCCTCAAGTGTATTTGCCAGGTTAAAATGTGTCTGATCATTCTTGCTTGCCTTGATACACAGGATATTTGATGATGTCCGCAATCAAGCCTATTGTGCGAAGGTAGCACTAACATTTGTTTCTCTGTCTACTTTTGCTTCTGGACCATTGTAGGAGGTTGTGCAGAAGGAAGGGAATTCATCCTTCATCCTTACACCCTTATGTAAAGCCAGGATTGCAGTGAACACATCTATCTTAAGGGCAGGGGGGGAGGTGTGATACTTGAGAAGCTGGCCCTATGCACATCACCTCTCCAAAAGTTTTGTGTCTATCATAAATTCAGCTTTCAGTTTGGGAATGTGAGCAAGTGCCATGAGTGTGCTGATTGCTTTCAAACATAACAAGGGAAGGGTCCCTGTCTGAAATAATACCAAAGATCCTTCACAATTCAATCCTTTCCCTATCCTCAACACCATCAGAAGACACATCATTATTATTTATTTAATTTATATACTGCCCTATACCCAGAGGTCTCAGGGTGGTTCACAGAATAGGGCCAATTCACATGATCCCCCCATATGAGTTGAAGATGCAAACTAGCAGAATCCAGAACTGGGCTCTGCTAGTGTGTACTGCATTTTTTTTCTTTTTAAATAACACTTTATTGATTTTTCCAAAAATAAAAAACAGCAATGCAAAAAACAACAACACAAATTGACTTCCTTCTAATCCCTTCATTGGTTCTTTATCAAGATACTGCATGTATTTAAATCATCCATCCATTCATAATAAAATTACAAGTAATCTTAAAACCCTGCTAAAGTATGAACCTGTGTACATTGCTTTTGTATATATGCAATAAACATCTTCCATTCTTCCTTAAATTCATTATCATCTCTTCCTCTTAATTTCATCATCAATTTTGCCATTTCAGCGTATTCCATTAGTTTAACTTGCCAATCTTTAGATGGGACACCTTCTTCTTTCCAATATTGTGCTAATAAAGTCCATGGGGCCAATGTGTACTGCAAATTTTCAGTGTGTGTCAACATAGCTGCCAGCATGATTTGCCCTATGACTACATGTTAACCAAATGCACAGAAAGTTGCATTCAAAAAGTCCACACATTCAGGTGTTTAGATGGCAATACTGTTGAGGGAAGTTGAAAGATGTTAATATTAGTTAACCTTTACCACTTACGTGTTATAGGGTGGGGCATGGCATATGGCATGTATGCTCTAAATTCTGCATTTTGTTGGGTTTTTTTGGGGGGGAGGGGTTGCGTACATATCTATAAAAATCCTTAAAAGAAAAATAAAAAGCGGCACATTTCATTATGGGTTCAGCAATGATCTAAATAAAGGTGTGAGATAGGGGAGCAGTGCAACTCTGAAAGTTCTCTATGCGCCCATCAAAGAAGCCATTCCTTAGGAGGGTGTTGTGGATCTTGGCAATGCAAAAATTTAATACACTTTAATATTGTAACCTGCCCTGTGGCCTTAGGATGAAGAGCAAATAAAGGAATAATTCTGTTTGGGGGAAATAAAACCATTTTATATGTGGTATTTCTCTTCCACTTTCTCGAACACCCGTGTATAATGTGAAACCATTAACCAACACTGAACCATTTTTTGAGTTATATGAGCTTATTCCCACAATGCATGTTCCTTCCTATATGTGACAGTTCCTTCCATGCCATCTCAAAAACTGAGTTTGTGCCCCATAGGCTGCTGTTGTGATTGGTTCCAATCAGACACTGGTTCAGAAATTCGAACCGTTATTTGTGCTAACTTTACATTTTATTCCAACTTTATGACTTTGCATAAGATAAAACGTAAAAAAAGGACAAAAGTGTAAATACTCAGAAAAATGTAGCTTAACTGGAAATGTGTATATGGTAAGAAAGACACAACGGACATATTATACTTATTCTCCTGAATTTGTTAGTAGTACAGATAGATATAGATAGATAGATAGATAGATAGATATTTTAAAAAATAAGCATATGATTTCACTTGCTATGGGCAAGCATTTTAAAGTCCCAAATCTAACATACAAATATTTATGAACTTCCAAAAAGTGTCAGTGGTGCATAGAATGAACTGAATCTATTCCATCTTGCCCAACATTTTGGGGTGGATTTTGCAGCATTTGAGTTGGATTCTACAACCCATTTCTCCCATGTGCAGAGGTCTCAGAAAAGTGGAAGGATGCCTGGTGTGGCTTGGAGAGGTCACTTGACTACGCTAGGCTTCCTTGCATCTTACTAAAGCCTATGTCAAGTGGGCGGTAGCCTATCATTGTTATGTAGGGGTCCTCATAAAATAGGAGATTTAGGTCTAGCACAAACCATGGGAGACCTTGTGTGCCAGGCCAGCCATCAAAGGGAGACAATAACGCCAGGCACATATTGAAGGGACAACAGTGACAGCTTCCCATGACCACTCCCCTCTGTTTCAGGATCAGACCTATGAATACCATGGCACCCTTTCTCCATCACCCTAAAACTAGCCAGTTGGCCTCAGATGCAGTGGAGGATGCCAGCCTTTTGCTAGTCTCAAAGTAAACTTCACGTGTAGAGTCAGTTTCCTGTACGTGAAATAGGAGGAGGGGCAGTACTATCTTCTTCTTTCATCATCTAGTGCAGGAGTCAGCAAACTTTTTCAGCAGGGGGCCGGTCCACGGTCTCTCAGACCTTGTGGGGGGGCCGGACTATATTTTGAAGAAATAATAATGAAATAATTCCTATGCCCCACAAATAACCCAGAGATGCATTTTAAATAAAAGGACACATTCTACTCATGTAAAAACACACTGATTCCTGGACAGTCTGTGGGCCGGATTTAGAAGGCGATTGGGCCAGATCCGGCCCCTGGGCCTTGGTTTGCCTACCCATGATCTAGTGTAATGTCTTGAGTCAGCCCTGGTTCCCATCATGATCTGGGGCCAACTGCCAAGATTTCTGCCTGTGGATCCCAAAGGCAGTGAACTCTTTAACCATTACTTTTGAATGGTGGCTGTCACACTGAATTCAGAGTAGAATTGCTCCCTGTGTTTCATGACACCTGGCTTAACTTTGTTTTAGTTACTGCTGTGACACAATGAGAACAGATTCCCTTTGCCTCAATGAGAAAACCTTTTCACCTCTGTGCTTGTCCTCACAACACCTGTAAAAAGCAACCTCCTTTGCGTTCTTTTTATTTTATTTTAAATACACTGCAGCAGTTTCTACTGCCTTGTGCAAGATCATATTTTGCCTTGCAGAAAGGTTTAACTTTCACCTGATTCAAGCAACAAACTATTTCACAAAGATGCCTGAGGCCTCACATTAATTAACATAACTGCATTTAGATGCTATTCATGGCTGATAGTTCCAACACCTTGTGTCAAAAAAAGAAAAAAGAAAAAAAAGGAGGGGGTGCCTGCTGTAAACATTATAAACATATTCAAATAAGCTTAACACAATCTGCCATGCTTATTTCTGCCTAGATCATGGACCAGCGAAATGGTTAATGCAAATGGATTTATAATTTGCTTTGGGGGGCCAGTTTCTTCTCCTTATTTATTAGCCCAGCTGATGGGGCAGATTTGATGAGGCACTTCTGGAATAATTGAGTCATCACACAAAGAAGGCTGCTAGCATTCAGAGTGGTTTTATCAGCAGCAAGCAGGCCTGATTACTGACAATTACACTCTGATCCGGTGATGGAGGAGAAAGAGCCAACGAGTGGGAAATGTCCGTGTTTCTATCCAGGAATAATTTCTACATTCATTTTACATGCTAAGTGTTTCCTATCTCTGCATAATAAACTGTAAACAGGAATAGATGGCACAATGTCCCTTAATATTTCCTGGTAATGAAGACACAAATGTACAGTGAGTGCTGATAAATATAGATGAAACATAAGCTCTTCTCCGAGTCTGTATTGTTACCTTTAAAATAAATGCATTTTGGTGGTAAAAGCATAATCATAGGTAATGCAAAAAAATGACAGAAGATTGAAGCTGTCCTTGTAACTACACAGAAACTTTATAAAAGTCCTGTTAATCACTGCAGCTTTCAAGCTGAAGGTGAAATACACGGAAGTACATCATTTTGGTCCTCGGCAGTCAACTATGCAAAAACTCTTTTGGTTATAAACAGTAAAAGGAAGCTACATTGACCTCCATTAGCACTTTGTAGAGAGCGTAACTCAGTGCTAAACCACACACGCAGATTATCCTGAAGCTGGAATACATCTTCACTAAAATAAATTCCATTTCCCTCCTATTGGGCCTTTAAAGAGGTAGTATACATTAATGAACAATAAAGGTGGACCTTGGAGAGCTTTAGTTCAGTGTAGGTTGGTCCATTAGGACAAATGGGGCACTGCCCTACTTTGCTCAGTCTGCCCTTGGGCAGCCAGTGTTTGCCTACCTCCTTACTTATAACCAATCAAAGGGATGGCATTGATTGTCAGCTTCCTCCTCCTCCTCCTTGGTGTCCCTGTTGCTCTTGTAGAACTCATCAGGGAGGAGGATGGGGACAAAACTAGGATTAACTGGCTCCACCTCTCATTGACTCTGGCTCCACCTACCTTCAGTCTCTCTGCTTTATGCCTTACCAGTTCCAATGGGCACCAGCCACCACTGGATGCTGGGGTTTTTAGACAGATACTTCAGAACTTTATAATCAAGTATGTAAAAATAGGAAATTTTACAACCCCAAAGAGTCTCCCACCCTTGCTTGAAATGGGTGGTGGTGAACAGCTGAAACACAATTTGGTATTTGGAGAAATGCTAAACTATCAATACTTCTGTTTTCATTCCAGAGTCTATTAGTATGAAAACCCAAATAATAACCTTCGGATGCTTGTTCACCTTTTTTCCTAATTTCAAGCTGCGTTGTCAAAGAAAGAAAAGTTAGGTGGAATCTACACACATATTAAAAACACTGTGAAAATGCTTTTTTAAAAAATGTTTTGAAAAATACATTGAATTTTACATAGCTCACTGTCATCATCTAGTGTCACATTTGTATACTGCACTTTACAACACATTTAAAATGTTTTATTTGCAGCTGTATAGCCGAGTCCTTATTCTCTGTTCTCCTAGGGTAACTATGGCAACTGTGTGTTGCTGAAGTAATCGCTTAACTTCAAGACCTGAGTTAGAATAATATGCAATATTTTGAATACAAGTGTACGCAAACAGCCCTGTGATTTCAGAACAATTTCTTTCATAACCACACATTTTTTATCCAAGTGTTCTTCAGAGTAAAAATGTGCTAACACTTACCAAATAGTTTTGTCTAAATTAACAACCCAAATTTCCAAAGAAGAGAAAAATGCATACTTATTTCAAAAAGGTACTGGGCTTAGATTGCAATCCAAGAGCAAGGCCCATTGAACGCAGTGGAAATTACTTCTGAGTAGACATAGTGAGGGTTACAACATTAGGCTACATTCACACCATACATTTAAAGCACTAAGATACCACTCTAAAATGTCATAGAATTGTAGAGTTGGAAGGGACCATAAGGGCCATGGCTTCCCCAAAGAATTCTGGGATCTGACAGTTGGTAGGAGATCCCCAACCCCAAGCTACAATTTCTAGCGAAGTTTAACCAATCAATCCTTTTTCACAGGGAACTCTGGCAATTATAGTTCTGTGAGAGGAATAGGGAATAAGGACCTTCTAACAATCGTCACCACTCATGGCAAGCTACAACTACCCAGAATTATTTGTGGTATCATGACATTTTAATCGTATGGTGTTAATGTGACCAGTATCATGAATTAACTCAGAGGCTTTAGAAGATGCTTGGGAATGACCAGTATGATAGCTATGTGGCACAACCCACCAAGTTTTCCTGGGGCAAGCATTATTTAAATGAAGAAAAGCTGTGAATATCTATGCTTGGTGAGCTGCAATAATAAACAGTGATGAAGTAGCACTCAAAAAACAGAATGAGGAAGTGGAATCAACAGAAACACTCCAGAGTCAATGTCATGCTCACCATTCTCCACCAGGAACTAACTGGCCTGAAAGGATTTGTACGTTTACTATATCTACAAAAGTGTGCCTTTATATACTTTTGTCATCCAAGCACCCATCACTTTGATGGCCTGTGTCAGGGCAAGTGAAATGAGAAGGCCCTTGTCATATCCAGCTACAATGAACTGAGTGTGTGAGGAATGGTGCTGATCAGCCTTGGCTCTCTGCACTGTAGGAAGAAGATGATGTGAAGGAAGCCCTTTCACAGCAGTTCATTACCACAGAGTGAAAAGGGCAACCAACCAGGCTCTACTTCTAACTTATTCAATAGTGGCAACACTGCAGCAGAAACCCTAAATAAGGATGGGAGGAAGATTTAATACAGGAACCTGCTCAGCTACAGCCACTAGACTTGCCCTACCACAGGCTTACTCATAGCAGTAACTAGGGTGGAATCTACACACATATAAAAAATGCTGGGGAAATGCTTTTTTAAAAAACGTTTTGAAAAATATGTTGAACTTTGCATAGCTCACTGTCACCACCTAGTGTCACATTTTATATTGCACTTTACAACACATTTAAAACGTTTTATTTGCAGCTGTGTTGATGAGCCCTAGGACTCTGCTGCAATGCCCCTATGAGCTGTAACACTTCCACCACAAAGGGAGGGGATATCTCTGGGAACTTTATTTGTAGGAATATACCATTTCCCTCTCCTGTGATCATGCTCGTGCATATGGTGTGTGTATGTTCCTGCTCTTTAGGATGGAAGAGAACACTGCTTTGGAAGCAAAGTGTGTGCTATTTTATAGAAGTCCCAAGGTATTGTGGTTCTATATCACTTATCAGTGTGCAAAAGTTTTAAAGACATTTTCTCATGGATTAACAAACATCTGAGGTAGGCCAGGATAAGAACATTGAAATGCCTGAGGTTATTGAACTGCATGTACATGAAGGGATTTGAAGCTTGGTTTATCAGTGTAAGAAATAATGGAAAGGGAGGGGGAACCCCCTTTTCTACCCATTGCATCACTGGGACACTTAGAAATTCTTAGCCTTTTGTCTTCTAATTATTTCAGTTATTTTACTGCTGTCTCCTAACTTTTGATCTTACAAGACAAATGTTTCAAAATGATAATAGTAAAATAATTGTAAAGAGCCTTGTGCACTGCAAATACCTTAAAATCACCCTCATCTTCAGCATCAACAACAAGAAAAAAGCTATTCCTTTCAGGCTTCAGCCACAGTCCCGTTCTTCTTTGTGAACAAAGGTTTCTTACTTCAATAGACATGACAGACATACCCCAAAGGAGTGGGGTGGGGAGGGGATTGAGTCACACAAAAGAAAGGAGTGTGCCATCTTTGAGCATGCAAATCACATATGTTCATTAAATTCAACAGTGCCATGTGAAATGCAGTCTGCCACCTCTAAAAGATTTGTAACTGCCCTAACAGTTAGAGGCAGGCCTTCTCAGCATTTAGTGCATTGTGCTTATGGACAATCTTTGATGACCATGCATAAGCTATGCATGTGTTTGACATTATAATGGGAAGATATAAGACACTTAGTCTAGGAGAGTTTCCTCAGGCTCTGAGGGCCCAGTTCAAGCAACATGACTGGGCTTCTGAATAATTTGACATGTCACAGGTTCATGGTGAGATTACAGCCTTGCACAATCAGACTTAACTCTGATTTTATATGTTTTCTGGGAAGATATGAATCCTGTTCTCACTACTTGCCCAAGACCTGCCATTCAAGGCATTAAAAACAACAAAACAAAACAAAGAGTAACCAACATATGCAACTTGTCACTATACCAGTTACCACGTTAAACTGGTTAAATTGTGTTGATTCCATCTTGCGTCTCGGGCCCCATAATGGTGTTCAAAAACGTGTTTTGAAAACTGCATCTTTCTTATTGACCCCAAAATCCTGCAGCCAACAATTTCTAAAGCTGCACCAGTGACTGTAGAGTGAGGGTTACAGATTATGTATCTGCAAATATCACTAGCTAGAAACACAGTTACATAGTTGAAAACAATCACACACCCCCAATTAACACACACAAGAAAACAGGTACTAGTTATCCCAAATACTGTTAAAGCCTGTGATGAAGTAAGAATAAGGCAAATAAGGTTTTATATATACTATGTCAAACTTAGTTCTGCTGCAACCTGTTTTCACTTACTATTCTTTTAACGATGCAACATCTGTATAAACAGTCCCCAATATTGGGCTGTTTATAAAGATAAGATGCTGACAAGTAAAAAAAATGATTTCCAGCAGATGCTAAAAGCAATCTACACGATCAACGTAAAAGTACAACAATTCCTTCCTTTGAAAGAACAATTCCCTGACTTAATATGTATTTGTCTATCTATCGTTTCAAGCGTTCTTCACATTGTCCACAGATTTTAAGTGTGTCCTCAAAACATTCAGTGATCATAATTAGAAAACTCCGTTGGGAGCCAAACAGGTGTGTGGTGTTTTCTCAAACAGCCTTTTTTTTTTTTTTTTAGATTAATGACCTTTTTAAAAACAGCAGCCTGACGACACCGCAAGTACCATTCCAGGCCCTTTTTCGGGGGGCCACACCTGAAAGTGAAAGTGAATTATCAATGACATTTTTTAAAAGAATCAGTGGTTTAACACTAATTTCTAATCAGATCCTACAGAAAGGAACAGCTCGCATGGCAGCTGTACTTTTCCCAGGGTTAATTACCTTTCACTGCTCTCTACTAATGAGTCAGCTGTTCCTGTCATCACACAACTACACTGTGTTCATCTGTAGCTCTAGCTGTGGACAAACACAGGAGCTCAAGCCTTGTTTGTATATTGGGGATGTTTGTTGTGCAATGATTTTACAAAGGAAAAAGTACCACAAGCCTTTTTTTTATTTTTTATAGAAAACCCATACAATGTGCGTGCGCAGTGACAAAGGAGTGGGGCAAAAAAAAATAACAGTCAAATGACTCTGCCCCTGCATTTTTATTTTTTTACTTTTACCACTGCCTTAGATGTTGCAAAAATCCAATAGCTTTACAGCTTTTGGGAATCTCCTGTTTGTATTTTTTTTTAAGTACTGCAGCATCCACTGGCACATGAAGAGGTGATTATATCTGCATGGTAGAAGGTAATGTAAAATGCCATGTAAAAATAGTTTGAGAAGGCTTTATGGCAGACGTGTCTTTATGCGGGCATCAGGAGTCTGGGGTTACTGAATGCATGAGGCAGCCTTTGCCAACCTGCTGTTTGGGGCTGATGGGAGCTGCAGTCCAAAATATCTGGAGGGTGCCAAAGGTTGGCAAAGGTTGGCATGGAAGGCTTAGCACCATTGGGGTAGGTCCTACCTCTGCCACCCAGGCCTTCACTGGCCCTTCTGTACAAAGAAAGAACTTGGGTATGTTTGCTGACAAGAGTTGATGGGTGTATGGAGGTCAAGGATGGGGTCTGTTGCTGCATCTTGTGCCCCTCTTCACATGCTCAGTGCCCCCTGGTGGCCCTCATATGTAGGATGGACATATCCCAGTTCGCCAAATCCAGGTAGCTTAATCTTCATGTTATGCAAAACGTTTGCTAATTATGCAAATTTTTAAAAAGTTTGCACATGTCTCACAATAGTAGAAGGCATCTGCATGTAACTGTGCTTATTTGTGCTTGAAGAGGGAAGAAGGGGGCATATAGAACTGGGTGACCTAAGATGCAATAAGCAGCTGGTCCATATGGAGAATTTTAGGCCCACCTCTAATCTCCTACATTAACAGTACTCTATATTACACTGTTGTTGTATGTCTCTCTCTCACACAAAGACACATGCATCCACCCCACCACCCAATACACAACAATGCAATATGGGGATAATTGACTATGTTGTCGTCAGCACTATTAAAAAGTTTTAAATACTAAAAAAGAGAAAACATATATTTTCCACAAAAATAACACCTGACTTAGAAAGAGCACAAATGCAGAGGAGGCAATCTGTCCCCTTATCCCAGGTACATGAAATCATTGATTTCTCCATAATTTTCTCTGGGCATCTCTCACTTTGGCCCAGAGAAAATAAACAGCTTCAAAAGGAATCAAGAAATTCCATCTCTGAACAATGTTTTGTTTTTTGCTACTATCATTGCTTCTCTTACATACTAAACCTGACTGTGGTTTTTTGTTTGTTTTCTTGTTTTCTTGCTTGTTTTATTAAATTTTTATACTGCTCTTCATCCAAGGATCACAGTGTGGTTTACAGTATAAAACCACAACATTCATAACACCGTAACAAACAAATATCTCAGTTCTATAAGGGCTAGACTTTCTTTAAAAAAACTGTTCCTAATTAGACAAATGGTTTGGTTGGATGGTGTCAGGATTAAGACTTGTGCTACTCTGGAATCTAGGATGCTTTCAGAGGATGTAGCCCTGGCAGATCCCTGCACTACCATCAATTCCCAGGCATTCCAACTGCCCATCCATTGCTAACAGCCATCCACCTTCAGTCCACTCCCTCTAAAGGGAAGGGTTTGGAGAATCTGGTTGATGACATCAGTGGCTGCACACCCGCCAAATATATATTATACTTTTATGTGCAATTTCAATTATAAGAAACTTTGTGGGGGGGGGGTCATGCCTGAAAAGCAGAATATTAATAGCATAACATATAGATAACATAGACCATTGGCAACTTTCAATTCCACCCCCATCATGAACCAGCTTGAATGTATGGACCATCTTCAAGGACAGCCCTACATGTATTACTCTACAGTAGTCAAATCTGGATGCCATTACAGTATGAGTGCCAGTAGCATGGTCTTTGTGTTGTAGATGTGGGTGCAGTTGGTGAATGAGATGAAGCCTATAAAAAGCACTTCAGGCAACAAACACCAGCTAGTTCCAGAGGGGCAGCCAGTTTATTCCATTTCAGAAAACTCAGCAAAAAGACTTGTGGCATTTTAATAACAAATTTGTTTCGAGATAAACTTTTGTACATCTGATAAAGTAGACTCTGGTCCATTAAATCTTATGCTGCAGCACATTTGTTAGTTTTTAAGATGCCACAATATTTCCTGTTGTAAAAGTACTACCTGGGCATCCTGGAGCAGAGCTGGATCCAAAAGTACTCAAAAACTGTTCACCTATCCTGACACCTAAAAGTGAGTGTGACCCCACCCAGAATAAGCAATTCCCCCGAAAGGAATATGGTTGATTCTTCCTCTCATAATCCCTCTTTTGTTTAGATACAGCATCACTTTGTTCACCTTTATCCAATACATCACCATTTGCAGACATTCATTCAGGGGAGCTACTGCCACACCTGGTTCAGATGAAAAGAAGAAATGGAGCTGGGTGTCAGATGTGTTCTAATGACACTGCTTTGTAAATTACTCAGCAATGTCTCTCGCTGATTTTATGTGCATATCAAAAAGCAGGGGTGGCAATACTGGGCAGAGAGGAGCTTAACAAGATTAACTCCTAGGGGCAGTGCCTTTTTTTCTGGGGGGACGCAGGCATACGCATACCCCTAAACATTTTGTGAATCTAACAAGAGAAGAAACCAATTAAAAAAATAATAAAAATAATAGCTTCTTCTCTAGCACGGTGAATCGTCAGTTCCGTTGCTACCCCTGATGGCAGCCTCATTTCCTGTCATGGTGTTTCCTGAGTCTCATATGGAATGATAGTACCCCCTAAACATTTTTTATAGAAAAAAGGACTGCCTAGGGGAGAGAACAAATGTCTCCCAGGACCACCTTCTAGAATCTGTAACACAGGTAGGAGCAGGTAGGTATGCTTCTTCCCCTGCTCTTGAACCTTGGACATTGCAGGAAATGCTCAGAACAGACTACAGCTCTTGAAGAATGCACAGGCACCACACATTCTCACACGGGGGCAGGGAGACAATGAAATAAAAAGAGAGGCCAACAAAAAGGGGGATTAGAAAGAGGGAATTAATTAAAATGGGTTTTTAGGGAGGGAAATGCTAAGAGAGGGGAGGAAAGGGGAGGGAGGGGCAGGGCTTAAGTCTCAAATTACACCTGACACCTCAAAGCGGTGGGGCACCTGTCACTTTGGCAAAAGGTATGCATAGTATACTACTAGTGTCCTGTCCAAGGATACACACTCTCGAACCTCCGAAGGGGATAGAACTACAAAGAGGGCCTCCTCTGTTGATCGTAACACCTGAGTGGGTCTGCAGAGGATTTGGGGGCTAAATCATTTGGGCTTTAAACACGAATGTGAGCAGCTTTAATTGGGCCCAGAAATGAATGTGAAATCTTGTGCTTTCCAGACATTTTGGACTAAACACCCATCAGCCCCAGCCACCACAGTGAGCAAAGAAATTTCTAACTTCAAAGCTGGTCAGAAACCTGACTGATAAGGATACAGCTAAGCAGATTTACCCAAGATTCTGTGCACCTAGTCACCCATTGCCTGTTAACCATCTTGTCCCAAAATGGAAAATCAGGACTGGTCTATAACTACCTAGGTCACTAGATGGTCACAAATCTATCAGACCTCCTTCAGGAAAACAGGAACAGATCCCTAAGTGAATGAGAAATCTGTTAACCTCTAGCAACTTGCTATTATTAGAAAGTTCAAGAGTTGAGCAGCCATATTATGGCACAGACTTTCCTAAGTTCATCCTCAGGGTTAATAATCTGAAAACTCACCCAAGCAACTGTGACTAATGGATGCTAAGCTGATTGCTGGTACAGACCCTGACATAAATGGAGCACCCAAATAAAATGGTTGTGACAAGACTTTATCTGGAAAATATGGAGCAAACTATTCAGAGTGGACTACAGATAGTTCTATGTGTTCACCCACACAACTGGAAAAAGCTGTGCTACGTAGCTGTTTACGTGTACTTGTGAAAATGTTGCAAATAAGCATTTTGCTGGTTCACTGTCACCTTCTTAACAGAAGCAAAATTGCTCACTGATTAAATGGCTAGGACCCTGTATACCTCAGAATGTATCAAGGCCATCTCCCTGATTCTGTCCTCCATATATTGAATAAGAACAGTGGGAGAAAGGAGAGGGGCATTATTTGTGGTTGTTTCCTAGTGGAAATCTGCACTTCTGGAGGTTTGTCGTATCCAAGCCAGGTTTTTCCTTAAAGTGATGTATGACTATTTTACAGATAAGGTTGAATGAATATACAGTAGAAAGTTATGTCATGTGGAATACGTTGCATAAGAGGGCTTTGCAGATGAAAAGTCATGTAAAATTAGCATGGGAGGGGGTCAGGATTGCACCAGTTGGCACCATCCCCAACTTATATGGAACCATAGAATAAATGAATTGTAGAGTGGAAAGGCAATGTCAACTAAAGCATCAATGACAGATACCCATGCAACCTCTGCTTCAATGAAGGAGAGTTCACAACCTCTTGAGGGAGTCTGTTTCACTGTTGAATAGCTCTTACTGTCAGAAAGTTCTTCCTAATGTTTATTTGGAATCTCCTTTCTTGTAACTTGAAGCCTTGGATTTGGGTCCTACCCTCTGGAGCAGGTGAAAACTAGCTTGCTCCATCTGTAAGCTTGCTTCCATGTGACAGCCTTTGAGATATTTGAAGATGGCTATCATATCTCCGCTTAGTTTCTTCTTATCCAGGCTAAACCTACCCAACACCCTCATCTGTTCCTCTTAAGTCTTGGTTTCCAGACCCTTGATCAAATTGGTTGCTGTCCTTTGTACACATTCCAGCCTATCAACATCCTGGATATCTCATACAGAGTTTAGTGCACGCTGCTATATGCACGTAGGCCAGTCTTATCCTGACCTACATTACATGTCATATACAAATACAGTGGCACCTCTGGTTACAGATGCTTCAGGTTACAGACAATTCAGGTTACAGACTCCGCTAACCCAGAAATAGTACCTCGGGTTAAGAACTTTGCTTCAGGATAAGAACAGAAATCACGTGGCGGCGGCAGCGCGGCGGCGGGAGGCCCCATTAGCTAAAGTGGTACCTCAGGTTAAGTACAGTTTCAGGTTAAGAACGGACCTCCAGAACAAATTAAGTTCTTAACCCGAGGTACCACTGTAAGGTTAATGTGAAAAAATGGTGTTTATTCATTTATTTGCAAAAAAATTATATACCATCAGTATTAACAAAAAGAATCATAGCAATAAACAGCATAAAATAAAAATAAAATAGCATTCATAAAACAATTACAAAATATATCACAAATCAGTAAATCAAATTAACACATCACCTTAGCTGGATCAACATAGCCAGATCACTCCTCAGGGGAAGTGTTGGTGAACTAAATGCTGTCTAAATGCCAGTACAGTAGGTGCCTGTCTACCCAGTGTTCATTGAAAGCACATTCTAAAGGGCAGTTGCTGCCACATGGTAGGCCCTGGTCTTAGTTGACATAAGAGGAACCTAAGTACAAAGTAGACATAAGATGAGCAGCAGTACAAGGAGTGCCTCTCCCAAAGATAAAAGTTTCCAGGCAGAGGTATACAAGGTAAGTCTTTGCTTCCATTGTTCCATCCCAGCTACAGAGTCCCACTGCTTCTCATTCTCTGCCTGCATACATTGTTCCTTTCTTCCCATAATATGGGTCCCCACATGTACTGGTTAGAGTGTCAGATTATGACCGAGGTGGCCCAGGTTTAAATGCCCATGTTCACTGCCTAACCCTGTATCTTAGGAAAGGACTGAACTCTAGTAGTGGAGAATACTTTGCATAACGTAAGTCGAAGTTTCAATGCATGGCAACTCCAAACATGACTGGGAAAAGCCCTTGTCTGAGACCCTAGAAAGCCACTGCTAGTCAATGTAGGCAACATGGAGCTAGATGGACCAGTGATCTGAGCACAGCTTCCTATGTTTATGATCAAGTGATGATCTTTCTGCCCAACCTATCTCACAGAGTTGTTGCAGGGAAACCAGTAGAGATGGCTGAAACTTTCACTCTGCCCTATGCTCATTAGAGAAAGAGCAGAATCAACAAATGCAGAACAAACAAACAAACAAAAACAAATTTGGAATCCACCATTAATATTTGCTTCACTTGTCATCTCAATAGCCTTCCACTAGTTGCACTGGTTGTTTACACCCCACCCCCTAAAATCTAAGTTCACCAACTCAAAGTTGTGTTATATATGCTCCAGTACAAAAACCCAATTCTGTTGCACCCCTGGGGCTGAACCCAGAGTTCCATGAGTGGTTCTGCTCTCAGAATGGAATGTTCTCAGGATTGCACTTCTCTTTTACTCTGCAGAAAAGTCTGCTACAAAGGATTGGGGACCCTCTGAATCACTATGGGAGACGGTGTGTGGTGCTGCATTGGATAGGAAAAACAGAGGAAATACCTCTCCACTTCCATTCATAGGAGGCCTCTGACAGATCCTCCAAACCATTATTTATTATTGATTTGATGTATTTATATTCTGTGTTTCTTGCAAGGCAATCAGGGTGATTCGCTATTTAAAATACTTTTTAAAAAAATTACAATAGAGAAAAAGCAGCAGAGTTGTCTCAGGCAGTTGGTGATCTCCTTAGAAGCTAATGGTGTGAGCTGACCATTTGTTACTACTACTAGTAGTATAACATTAGGAGGTATATCCCTGGGTGCTCAAAAGGTGGGAGGGAAGTATACAGCTGAACAGTTGGTGGCTTCTTAATATACATTCAATAGCATAATGCCTGTGATTGAGTACAACATGTGGGTTAATTGGGGCTTAAAGCCCACAATTCATCTGCTGACACACAGGAAGGTAGTGATGCTCTATCACATTTAGTATTGCCAGATTCCCCCCCTTCCTTTGGCAGGTCAGCTGTGCCTTTAAAAGAGGCCTGCAGAACTTGCGATGCACCAAGGCAAATGCAACCCGCCAGCAATGAAGAGTGGCCTACAAAGGACTTGGTAAACTTCCAAAATCTGGAGGATTATGAACCAACAGCACCTATTGTGCACTTTTCTTTTGACAGTGTTTGTACGTATCTAGTTATGAAAATTGCTATAACGGTGTTTATTATGATACTCTACCACAGTCTTCAATACCTTTAATAGCGTGACTCAATTATGTACTTTTTTCTCCATTTCATTCAATTTATTTATTTTTAAATGAAAATTAAATGAATATCTATGACAATACACTTTAAGTAGATTTTTGGTTGTTTTAAACATTAAACTGCATTTTTATAAGCTTGTAGTTCCTCGTGATATAACATGATATAACACAGGACAGCCCAACTTTTCATACTAAGCGGGCCACAGTACTTTGACATGGAACCTGTGGGCCAATACACTGCCTTGTTGTGCACACATGGGGAGGGGCAAATGGGACCAAAATTTGACAACCCCACAGCCCTCATGCTGCCTTCCCAAAGCTAGCTAAGCAAGGCACTGAACTTTGGGAAGGAGGTGTGAGGCTCTGGCAGGGTCCTAGAGCCCGCCCACCTCCTTCCCTAAGCTGGGCTTTTGGGAAGGAGGAGGGAGGACTCTAGAAACCTGTCAGAACCTTATGCCTTCTTTCCAAAGCCCAGTGCCTCACTTACCTGGTTTTGGGAAGGCAGTGTGAGGGCTGCAGGGGTTTCAAATGTTGCTGAGAGCTGCCAAAAAAAGGCCTTGAAGGCTGCATGCTGCCTTCGGGCCACGCATTAGACCACACTGAACTATGTTAGTTTAATCAGCTAGTAAATGACTAGCTTTACATATATTTTTATTGTCCCCCACCCTGAGATCTTAGGATTAATGATATTATAATAGTCACATTATTTTCTTATGGTATGATAACCATTTCAGTACTTTCTGCCCATATCTATGATGAGGAGTTAGCACGTGTGACTTCCAAGAAAGCCATATATAGATGGTAAAAAGGTAAAGGGACCCCTGACCATTAGATCCAGTCATGACCGACTCTGGGGTTGCGGCGCTCATCTCGCTTTATTGGCCAAGGGAGCCGAAGTACAGCTTCCGGGTCATGTGGCCAGCATGACTAAGCCACGAACCAGAGCAGTGCACGGAAATGCCGTTTACCTTCCCGTCGGAGCGGTACCTATTTATCTACTTGCACTTTGACGTGCTTTCGAACTGCTAGGTTGGCAGGAGCAGGGACCAGTGGCGTAGCGTGGGGGGTGCAGGGGGTGCCGGCCGCACCGGGCGCAACATCGGGGGGGGGGCGCGCTCGCACTCGCAGCTCTCTGCCCCTACCTGGCTCACTCACTCTCTCTCACTGCAGTGCTGGCTGTGCGAATCCGATCCGAGCTGCTGGGTCGCCGCCCACTGTGGAGGGGGTGGGTGCCAGGCGTGCGGTGCGGAGAGAGAGCGAGGGACTATCTGGGGGAGGGACAGTGCAGCGGCCGCCCAGCGCAGCACTGAGCATGGGAGAGAACCACACCAGACCAGACCAGGCAGCAGCAAGAAGAAGCTGGCAGCGGCGGCAGGTTAGGGGTTAGGGGGCGCAAATTACTTGCCTTGCCCCGGGTTAGGGGGCGCAAATTACTTGCCTTGCACCGGGTGCTGACAACCCACGCTACGCCGCTGGCAGGGGCCGAGCAACGAGAGCTCACCCCGTTGCAGGGATTCGAACCGTGACCTTCTGATTGGCAAGTCCTAGGCTCTGTGGTTTAACCCACAGCACTACCCACGTCCCTATATAGATAGTAATTAAACAAAATTCTGTCTTTCAAATATTTTAGAATCATAGGAAACTACTGTAGATACCAGGACAGAATATTTATATATCTAATTCAGTTCTGTCAGCTCCAGGGGGTCATCAAACTTTTTTGGGCATACAAGCACATTTGCCACCTGCCCTGGAAGGAAATCCTGTTCTTTAATCCTGAATAGAACTGGAATCTGGAGAAACCACAAAATATGCTGTAATTAAGCACACTCCACAACCTATTCCATTAGCTACAACAGACTGCTTCTTTCAAGCCCACTTTCAGTAGGGGAAGGAACCTTGCAGGTGTCATCAAAAGGGCACACATGTGCTTGAGAGTGCCACATTGGCAACCCCTGATCTAATCTGGCTGGCCACATCTTTCTAGGGTCTGGGGCAGAGGTCTTTCACACAACCAGCTCCCTTGACCCTTTCAACTGGAGATGTCAGGGCCTTTTTCATGCAAAATATATGCTCCAGCATGAAGTGAAAGTCCCTCTCACTTTGAGTCTCCACTTAGAACATCTGCCAGTCAAAATGTATGAGTATTTGTGATAATGCTAATTCCTGTGATATCCAATAAAAAGTGCAAGAAACTATGGGTTGTGTCCAACTAAGTTAGAGTAGACTCATTGACATGAATGGACTGAAGTTAGTAATGTCCATTATTTTCAATTGGTCTGCTCCAAGTAGGAATAACATTGGAAGCAACCTGAATTTGGCAGCTCCCATCTTCACATTGCCTCCAACTTTCTTCTGACGAAACTACACATGTGAAGTAAGTAAGAAAGGAGTGCTATATTTATGGACGTGTCCACCACAAATGTAATGGTTAGCTTTGCAGCTTCAGGCTGAGACCAGAGTAGTAAAACAAATGCTGCCTCACACATTTAATGACTTGTATCAGCAGCTTAGAGTTTCTATAGCCCCCCTGAGCAAAACAGCATGAAACAGTGGAGGCACTAAAGTAAGGAGACAAATAGTAATAATAACACAGATGCTTTGGGTTTTGATCTACATCCTTCTGCTTGTATCCATGGCCTTTAGCAAAACATGATCTATCAATAGTCTCACTCCTCCTTCCCAAAAAGCAGCTATGAAAAGAAAGCAATGTATAATAAAGAAAAGCACTTCTCGGCATACATAAAGGGCTTTTCCATCCCACTGACAACCTGTTCCTGTCCAGGATTAAAGAATAGGATTTCCTCCTAGGGCAGATGGCAAGGACTGAACTGAGCCCTACTATCGTCCGGTCAGGATCAGCTCAGAACAAGATTAAAATCCTCCCCAGAGGAAGCCCCTGTCACTAGGCCTACCATTTATGTCTGAAAGAGGGAAGTGGTGGCCTTCCAGATGTTGTGGGACTCTATCTATCATTAGTCTCAGACATCATTGCCATTGAGATGTGGGCTGTAGTCCGTCAATATCAGCTGGACCACAGGTTCCCCATCTCTGAGCTACAGGTTTCAAGGGAGTCAGCAGACCCTGAACAATCACCCAAATAAATGTTGTGCTTGGGTATTCAATGGACCCAGCCAACCCTAAATTGTCTCAGATGTCAGCTCCGACCTTGCCAAGATCACACTCAGAAGTGGAGGCAGCAGCATGGGTTGAGTGAAAGCCCAGAACCAAAGGCATAGTGCCTGTCTTGAAGCATCCTTAAGCCAAACTCAAGAAGGGAAAGCCCATCCTTAAACCATGCTCAGGAAGGAAAAGCTTGTCTCAACATTTGCTTGAACTAGGATCTTGCTGACACTTCAGAAAGTAGTGGGGCAGCTATCAAGCTGCTTATTTGTTACTTATCCAGTGTTGATTTCTTTCTATTATTAGTGTCTCATAAACTGGACAGCTCCTCTGCTATGTTGAACACTTCAGCCCCTGGATAGCTCTCTAGAAAAATGAGCATCTGAGCCACATTTAAGTGGTACTGCAAACATGATGCCACATCCTTTCTCAACATTCTAAGAACATAATCCAAAAGGGTGTTGGCTTTTTAGAGTTAAAATGAAAATAAAATATTTCAAGTGTTAGCCATTTACCACTGCTAAACTTCATTCCTACACTCTCCACTTAGCAATACTTACTTGGAAGTGTTGCAGTCACAGCTTTGAGAAAATTCCTAGCTAACAAATTCTGTTTCCCTTACCATTTCCTGAGCAGCATTGCACTGACAAATCATTGTCGGATCCCTAAAATATTTGAAATGAACATTTATGTGAAATACAGAGCTATCATGAAGATGATACGTTCTTGTAAGTGAATACCTTGAAAAGACCACCATGGGTCAATTTCTTGGTCAAGATTTTAAAAAATGCAAAAAAGTAGTGAGCAAGCTTTTTGAGTTCTTCATAATAATTCTTCAGACTAGATGTTTTTTTAAAAAGGAGAAGGAATGGAGAAAAAGTTGGGCATAATGAAAAAGCCCTGAAGAGGAGCCATGTTGGATCATATCCTAGAACTGTTTAGTCCAGCAACTTTTTCTCCACAGTGGCTGACCAGATGCATAAAGGAAGCTGACAAGCAGGATATGAGGGCAATAGTCATCTATGAATCCTCTGCAATTTGTATTTAGAGGCATGCTGTTCCTGATCCTGGAGGATTGTTACATTCTTAAAATTGAATGCAAAGGAAGTTATGAAGAGTTAATTATATTAGTATGTAAAGTGCAAACCAGGTTTTAGGTTGCATCAAGGACTGTTGGGGTAAAGAAACCTCGATGACTGCTTCCCTGGATTTTGGAAATATAAAAATCAGAGGTTAAGTGGAACACACAAGTCCCTTGTGAGGAAGAGAGCAGAAGTAATGAGAAATGTATTTACCTTTACATTAGCAAAGCTGTAGCTTAAGTTTAGATAGTGCAGTAGGTAAAGAGTCAAGAGAAGTCACATTGGGTAGCATTACCTAGTAGCTGGAGGGCATATCATCCCTAAAAGCTAAATATCATCATTAGGTGACAAATGGAATGGAGAAGAAAGGGCACAGAGTGATACCACAAATTTAACAACCAGTAAAAGTACTAGAATCACAATAAGAATACAATTGCATGCCAAGACCCTGTGACCCACAATTCCCTAGGGGATAATAAACACACGGACATGAGTATTTGGGTTTATGGGTACAAATAGGCCACAACTTTATTGGTTACAGATGTGAGTGGTGTGGCTTAGGCACTGAAGCCAGGCTATATTTCAACTCCCGCTCATCTGCAGGTTTCCATCTAAGGGTAAACCACCAATAGGGGGAGCCCTGTGACTTGCATCAAATAGGGGTCCCCCTTGGAGTTGTGGCATGACCCTAGCCCATGTCTGGGCATTGGACAGAATCCACACACCCCAGATCCCTTTAACAGGAGGGGCAGGCGGAGGCTACAACCTCCCCTCCATCCAAACAAAGGCTTATCCAATGCCTAACCTCACAATGTTGTGATGATTGCTACAAGGTAGGCGAAAACCAAATGGCTGGTGCCAATTTGCCAAATGGGAAAATTCCTATCGAGCCCCAACAATATGGCAACCAAAATTTGTCCATAGCAAGGTCGTGTCATTGCACAGCATAAAAAAGAGGGTGGGTGGGTAGGGAGTTCCAGCAAAGGGTGCGAGTGGAGGTCTCCCTGGCCATGCAGCAGCTTAATTTTCCCATGGCCACACCTCCTGTCAGTGCTGATTGGTTGGTGGGGTCACCCCTTGGCATGGCTCCACCCAGCGCAAGCAACATGGCTCAGACAGCAACAAGGAGAACGTCAAGCTCTGCCCCCCCCCCCCACTGGATCACTGCAGGGGCCCCGATGCCTGGCTGCAACGTCGCCACCAGAAATGGTGAGCGGACTTCCGTATACAAAACAAGCAAGGGAATTTCAATCATATGCTTATAGCAGATGACTAAGAACACATTTGGAAGCTGTTTCAGTTTTATGCTCCTTATACATATTCTTGGTTTATTTATTTCAATCTAAGATTCTAGAGTGCAGGTGTTATTCAGTGTTTCCTCAGATACAGTACTATCATTCTTCACTAAAACCTATTGCTACCCCTCCCAGTTTGGTGTCATGTGCAAATTTGATGAACATCCCCTCAATTCCTTCATCCAAGTCATTTGTAAAGATGTTGAACAACAATTGGCCCAGGACAAAATGCTACGGCACCTCGCTGGTCACATTTTTCTAGGATTATGAGGAACCATTAGTGAGCACTCTTTGGGTTGGGTCAGTCAAGCTGCTACAAATCCACCTAACAGTTACCTCATCCAGCCCACATTTTTCCAGCTTCTCCACAAGAATATCATGGGGAATTTGTCAAAAGCCTTACTGAAAAAAACTTACTGAAACTCTCTGGGGTTTCAGACTGGGATCTCTCCTAGCCCTACCTGTATTGAACTTGTGACCCTCTGCAGGCAAAACAGAGACGCTAGCACTGAGCCAGAGTTCTTCCTCAAAGTCAACATCCATAAGCTATCACCATGCATATTGATTAGCTACTCCATTCAAATGTCAACACTGTGCAATACCGAGGCCCGGGGGCAGGGAGAGATGGATGTGATTGTTGGGTTGGGGTAGTAGACATAAACCTCAGTTACAAGAGAAGGAGAAAAATTAAATATGAAATTCTCTCTCTGCCTGGCCTTGGAAAACCCCTCCAGAAATGCCAATCTTTTTGAGCTCAGCTTATTTTACCTTCATCTTTTACAGCTCTGAATTTCAGCATTATGAATGTTCATTTATTGCACTGAGGACAACACATTTCAGCTTACAAAACACAAACCAGAGGTAGTCTTTCTGGAACAGCTGTAGAGACAGACTTTCATGTAAGAGTGAAGCTTCAGTAAGTTATGCTTCAGCAGAGCTAAGTGAAAGAAATAAGGGTTTTTGTGTGTGGCAAAGCTACACAGAGAAGAGACGGGGGGGGGGGAAGCATGAGTTTGTCTCTCAGTTTGAGAAATAAGATTATTCAATGAATGGTGGATCAGATAAAATACAGTTATATACGCAAACTCTCAAGTATGCAATGATTACCTTTCTCTTTAACACTTGGTTTAAAAGTAGACCAAGATTTTGGAAAAGGCCCTGAAGCTTTAAAACAACTTTTCCTTACATGTGTAGTTAATAAAAGCCATAAAGATGCAGAACACATAGGTAGGGTTGAAAAGTTTTACACATTTTCCTGAATCCAGCATCTCATCACATTTTGATATTTGTTCTGGTGCTTTTTAGTTCTCCTATGGAGAGTTTATACAAATAAATCCCCTGAAATTTTATTTACTGACTGCTGTACTTGAATCCTGAACTTTTATTTCCAAGGACCACCACTACCACCAAAGTTGCTATTTAAAAGTGAGTTAAAAGAGAAAGTTATGAAATATCCAGCAATTTCTTTTAAAAAAAAAATCACCCAAGAACAGCAGCATTATAACAAAAAAAATGAAATAACAAAGATTCTGCAGGAGACAGTATCACCACCTGAAAACCAGGTTGCCTATGTTTACCAGTCAATTCACTTCTAAAATGTAATAAAATTTAATCTCAGCTAAAGGGACAGTTTCTTTACACATTACTAAGTCTACTACTTGATGCTTCGCTGTGACAACAGATGTCTGTTACAGATGGAAATTTACAGGAACTTTTCATGTCTTGCCTCCATCACTCTATGAATGCAACCCACCCACAGCTGCTTGGAATGTAGACAGGGGCATGGAATCTCGACACCATGCATGTGCAGTGAAGACAAATTTGGGCACACACATGGGAGGAGGACGTTTACAATATGTGTTTCAATGGTATTGGTTGATTTTGTGTGTCAGGCAACATGCCAGTTTTCTCTCATCTGCAGACTCCATGAGACTATAATCCCATGCAATCGCAGTCCAACCTACTTATGATTTTGTTTCATTTTAAAGCCGTATCTCCTGCCATTACACTCCTCTCTTTGCACTAAAGTAAATACTCAAGGACTACAATTAGGGGTTGAGTCCAGCCTGTAGCCACACCCCATCTATTTCTGAAAATACCTCCAGAAGCAACAGGTGATCATAGAGTACTTCAGACACCACCACAGATCCACTTTCCAAAATATATGGTTAGGAGTAGCCTAAGAGTGAAACTATTTCCCCTTGAGGTTTGATTTAGAAAGGGATTGTTTCAAGAGAGTTTCCCTGGTTATCTTAATAAGGCCATGACTAATCGAAAGCTGGAAAATGCAACTTCCTTACACAAAAAGCAAAGATAAAATTGTAAAATCCAAAGTACGGCAATACTTTTATTATGTCAAACAAAATGTCACAAAAGAGTGGCCAAGAATTCAAAAGCTTGCTCATTATTTTGTGACATTTTGGTTAGCCTAATAAAGTTATTGCTCTACTATGGATTTTAAAAAAATCCTTAAATAGGTCATTTCAGGCTTTGGGGACAGGATTATGAGCTTGAAGAACAAGATACCTGCTTTCTTTCTTTCTTTCTTTCTTTCTTTCTTTCTTTCTTATTTGAAGGTATTAGATTTGCAACTCATGGACCAAGAGTTTACTGGGGACCATTGATTAATCCTATCTCATCTTTCTTTCCTACAGAATAAGAGTGACCTACCTTTGCTGTTGTAAGGGTGCATAAGATATAAGGCCCAGAACTTACCACTTATGTGGAACTTTTGTGTGTATGCCAGAGCTCTGCCCAAAACTTTGTATGAACTGTGCTATAAATAACAAGTAGCAACTTTTCTTGCATGCACAATGTGTGTGTTACAGGCAGCCACAAACAGAAACTAACTGTGCTTTAAAAAAATGTTGCCTGTGGCATCAACTTCATGTTGAGGATATGGTCTGAAGGAACATGAGGCTACCACCTTGCTGTAGATATGCAGGTTTGGGTCTGGTCAGTGCCTGAGAACCCCATAAATACTACCTTGGATTCCATGACAGAAGAAAGGTGAGATACAGGTGTAAGAAAAATAAAATCACCATTGAGGTCAATGGAACTTACTCCCAGGTAAGTGGCTCTATGATTATAGCCTGATGACAATGTCCATTTTAGTGGGTGATCATGATATTTCTGTGCCTGAGTATTTGGTTTTGCTCTCCACACCCAGTAAACCCATCCTCACAAACACAGCCTTTTAAAATAGTTTCTATTAACTTGGTACACCATCGTCTTGATTTCTTAGATGATCATTTGTGATTACCACATGAAAGACAAACAGTTCAAATAACTCTATGAAAGGGGGGAAGGGAGCCTTGGTTTCCTGTGTTTCAACAGATGTCGTACTTAATTGGTTGCAAAATAAACCAGAGCTACGTTCAGCCAGTTTCCCTTGTTTCAGCTGCGCAGACACTTTCAAACATGTGCATTCACCTCCTGTTTCTCTGTAAACGGGGGTGTGGTGCAAGAATAAAACTTCCCAAAAGGTGCAAATCGACAGGCATGCTGCATATATCCCTTTTATGTATTACTGATTAACAGAAGGCAAAGTTTCAGCTTATGATACAGTGAGAATTATAACAAAACAGGTCTAAAGTATGGCAACATTATGTTGGGATTAATTGAATATGGAACAGTATTTTAATATCAAACGGCACTTTTAATGTACTCCAAGTTTTACACTTGCAGATTTCAGTCACTTCACTACCTCACCCACCCCTCAATGTCTCTCCATGTTTCAGGATATTCAGATAAAAATAATAATTCCAGTATCATTCAAGTTTGATCACCCACCAACTCTGTGTTGCCTTCCCAGCAGAAGCCAGAGTGGATGACCCCTGACAAACAAAGGCAAGTGGCCAGCATGACACAAATATGTGTACAGTTAAGGGAGGCCAGAGGGAATATTGATGAGGTGCTACATTTTGTGTATTGCCAAGTCCAGTCTTCAAAAGTAAAGTAATGGCCTCTGATCTTCATGGTGAAAGGCAGATATTAGGACAAATGTACAACCTAGTCTCCCCATAAGAAACAGAAGCATTGTTATTCTAAGAGAATAATAATAATAATAATAATAATAATAATAATAATTGTTCAAGGAACTTCACTATAAGGTGAATAATGTTGCAGATAAAAGACTGAGACCGAATTTTTCACTAAAGACATTTATCGAATTCATGGTAAGATCCAAACCTGGGACTTTTCAGTTGAAGCTGAGTATTTTAGCTGTTTTGCGATATCAGTTCTCCAAATAAAATGTGCTTCAAATGCAGGCAAGGTCAAATGTGTTTCAATCACCTGTGACAACTAAACTGAGCAATATTTGTTCTTTTAGTTTAAAAATGGAACCATGGTCCCAAGAGTGAGAGAAAAGAGCTTTAATCCCTAGCAAAAATTCAAATTCCCCAACTGCATGATAGAATAATCTGTTCCTGGAGATAGAATTTTAAAAAACCAAAAACACAATACTTTGGGAGGGGTGGATACTTTCTTTATGCTTAGGCCCAGGTTCTCTAACACAGAGGGATTTTTAACAAATCTGACTTTCGGCAGATGACCTCTCTTGTTTGTTCATATGTGTTTTCCAAAATATAAAAGTGAAATAGAGTCCCAAGGGCACTGTACTTGAAAGGTTATGAGAGTTAGAGATTTTAACCATGCCTGCCAAATCAGCAGATGGCTTGTGATTATAATTATATGCATCAATAAAACGAATAATCTTACAAAATTTGAATTTCTACTAAAGTAAGGGATTTAATAAGCAGATGCAACAGAATGCGTTTTCTTTAACCCTTTTCGCTGAGAGCGATGGTTCACATACAGAGCAGCTAAAGCTCCGCTCAAACAAGTTGACCACAAACTTAAACATTATGCACTTTTCCTCTTTAGCAAGGGTGATCTTTTACTGAATATGTATTTTGATCGTACTCAGTCAATAATTCATCTAGTCTACTTTATGATGTTTGCTTCTTATCATAGTGGAAATGTCATTTGTACAAAAGCCATGATTAGCTGGACAAAATCTGGTAAAAATGGCATATTCGAATGATCACTTGATTGTTGCTCTGGAATTTCATCCAGCAAAATTTGTATAGCTTCTAGTAGCTTGTCGTCTGTATTGGATGGTAATTTTTGTCTGTTTTTAAAAACAGGATATTATTACTATCATTTATTTATGAAAAATTAATTGTTAAACCATTCCTTTTTGACATATTTGACATATTTATTGCATGTCCTGATAGAGAAATATGTATGTTTTCTGGAATTATTCTGATGTTAATATGAAACGTAGATGAGTAACAAGAACCTAGCATTCATACTTATATTAAATTCTGGATGCTCAGATTTGTAGTGTTTAGTGATACATCTTATAGGTATCATATAAGAAGCTGCAATTCTATCCACACATTCTTTAGGAAAGCCTCATTTAAACTCGGTGGGTCTTACTTCTAAGGAAATGTGTTTAGGATCTGGTTGCAAGAGACAAATGCAAAAGACCACATTATGTTTAAATTGCTTGGCTATTTTTACAAGCACAAAATACATAATTTGGAAAAAGGGCAATTTTGTTTGCAAATGGATTTATATCTTCATACTATAATCAAGGGACAAGAAAATGTCACTGAAGTACAATTTTGTTCAGCACTCTGAAAACATAGTCTCCTTCGGGGAGGAAAGTCCCATTTAAATGTTAGATTGTATTTGGACATTGTAAATATCTGTTTGGGTCTATAAATGCACTTTTTGATAATGCAAACTATTTCATTTAATATCACATATCTGATGCTGGCAGGGCAAATAATTCTTTGATCGCTTTTAAAGTGGCTTGTGGGGGTTGGGGGACCCCGAGAATCAACAGAGCTAGTACTCTGTATCATGTCAATTGACCTGATAGTCCATAACAGTGCCTTTGGAGCTATTACTAATTTGTCCTGCCATTCCAGCTGCTTTATAGGTATCCCGATAACAGTAGGTAGAGATGGGGTGTCTGTTCTATATAGGTGATTGCTATATGGTGATACATTTCCTGTTGCATCATGAAAAAAGTAGAAAATAAAGTTTTAACTGCAGTAAACTTTCAAAGACAAAACTTTTTTGGGTCATCAATGGCACTGTGGGGAACAAGAACCTCAAATGAAAGTCAAATGGTCTCAAATGACAGTATATTTTAGAAATACGTCTGTGATTGGAAAAACGTAGTTGTATTTTTTCAATTTGTTGGCCTACAAGAGCAAAACCAAGAGCTAATGAAAAGATGACAAAAAGTTAACTTTGAGAACAAGCTTTTGCCATAGCTAAAGATCTTGCTTTTTAGCCGTTTCAAAAGTTCGTTGTCCAAAAGTAACTTAGAGCATAGAAATATGGGTAGCTGCTCTATACAGGTTCAAGTAGTTTTCTCATTTTCTTAGCCTGGTCTAGTATGACAAGCTCCAGCTCTCCAGGGTCTGAGGCAAAGGTCTTCCCCATCACCATCTCCCTGGACATGACAAGATGTATTTTATTTTCATTTTGGCTGAGAGTTGTAAGGTTATATTTTACAACCACAAAATATTTTTTGTTAAAGTTCTTCAAGTTCAGTGCAGTTGATAAGACCCTTAAAACCCGGCACTACTTTTTGGGTTTTTAATGCAATCAGCAAATGCTGTTTACAAACATGGAGGGACAGGATCGTCTGTATTTGAAGCCACTCTTCATTTACACAATCAGATGCCAACCCGGAGATTTAGATTGCAACTTGCTGACCTTATGATTTGCTACATTGCATGTCACTAAACTATGCTAGTGTGCCAGCCTGTTGGTAACTGTCATGAAAAAGATTGTTTTGGAGAAAATTATGAAGCACTTGTCAGCTTCAGGCTTCTGAAATTAAAATAGTGAAAATCTCAGTGTTGGGGGGTGGGGGAATGACCCAAGAAAGCAAACTCACAGAGTTAGGAAATAAAATATACACTGATGTGAGCTGGCACTGCTGAGTTGTCTTAGCCATGGTGGGGCATCTTCCTGCCACAGTAGTTTTTGAGCACTATGCCTTGTCCCAGTTGAAAAGTGATAAAATGATGGCCGGTCTTAAAACTCATGCGGGAATGATTTTCTGTTTATCTGTCTTTGGGAAGGGAAATGCTTTTGGGGTGGGGAAGTAATGATCTTATGGAAATCATTAGACTTTTAAAATATTATCATAAGGATCTGGTGTGTATGATTTTTCTACATGCAGATTATATGTACAATACTTATGAAAGCACGACAAGAAGTTTAACCAACACATGGCCATAAAAAGCGGCTGGGTAACTTACAGGTGCCTAAACTTAACTAATGTAAACACCATTGTTTAAAAGTGCCTACAATGCAAAAGCAATACAGTAAGAACCACTTGATGATTCTATGAAAATTCCTAATGAAAAAAGATTACGTCTATAGGTAAGAACATCACCTTACAGAGAAAATTGAATTACGCATTAATGTTAATTGGGAAAGTTCAAAATAAAACTCTAGCTGATACTTCATGTTCTGTAGTGAATTTAGTATTGCTTACTAGATACTTTTACTTTCTCAAGATAGCTGTTACTAAATAAAATAAACAGTTGTATTCCATGTTTTAGGGAATTAAACAAACATATATGTTACTGGGATACACACTTCCAAGAACATATGGTAAAATCATAATTATCAAGTGTTCACACACTTCTCATTCAGCTGTCCAAGCAGAAAAAATTGAAGGTGTAAAGCACAGTTGCAGATGAACAACCTGGTACTAGCCATGTACAGATTGTTAATCATGCTATTAACATTGTTTACAATTTAACTTTTAAAATGTTCTTTAGAGAATATAAACTTACAGCAACTGGTTTGTGACAAATGTCACACACAAATTACACCTTTTGTGTGTGTTCTGTTATCTATGTCAAAATTATTGCTAACTTCACTGCAGTCTGGATTGCAGTTTTAGGTTACAATGCCCAGTACCTGTAAATAGTTGCAGGTAAGTTTGGCTGAAATGAGTGACCAAATAAATGTATTACAATTTAGGAAACCTTTGCTGAGTGAGAAAAGTTTGCATAAATAATCTGATTATCCTGACTTAGTTTTATAAATCACATGAGCAATTTTTGTTTTCCAAAATGTAGTAGCTTCTAAATTATGAAAGGAAGATTGTGGGACATGATAATGCAAAAACAACACTCTGGTCTGTGTATTTTAACATGTTTCTCAAAGGAAAATATATTATCTGATTCTCACTGTTATCAACATATTTCAGCAACTTTAGAAGAAAATATGGGATTCACCTGAAATATCTTGTAACTATAACTTGCCACATAATACCCTCCCTGACACTTGTAACTACATGTGGAGGTAAAAGTAGCAGAAAATATCTAAGGTGCATAAGCAAGACTTCATTGCAACTTCCTGTTGCCATTTTTTCCCCCAGAATAAAAAAAGAGAAGTGCATGAAAGGGATTCTTTGATCTGCTAAACTCAGTCATCACTAATGTACATACACATCACATAAACAGGCAACCACAGCTATTTTCCTCTGTATGTATTTTTTTTTAAGACCAAAACAAAAACAAAACAGCTACTGGTGTTATGCTTGCAATCAATACATCTTCACATCTTTATTTTCAGCAAAAGCAAGTGGGCAACTGAGAGCAAAATACATCATGATTTAATACTGTGTCTGAACATCCAAAATGATAAAAAGCTTCATTTTGGTACACATCATTCTAAATGTCATGCCATTTATTCAAGGGAACAAGCAGCTGAGAAGGAGGTTGAAATCTGAAATTAATACACAGTTATTTCTATAGTGTATCTTTAAAAGATTTTGGTCCTCTAAAAAGCTAGAAAAATAGTGGATTCTTGTAAAGTTGGTGATAGTGCTTACTGTATTCAGATCTGTCAAAGAATGCATTTCTTCCCACAGCATCCTCTTAAGTCACAGCAACGTTAAGTTCACTGAGCATTCCATTCTGCTTTACTTTAGAAATTCAAAACTTTTGTAAAGATGACACACAGAGAAAAAGGCACTGATTCCACAGACACCCCCCCGCCCCTGTTCGGAAGTGGCACAAAAGCAATCCCTTCATTATGACCTACTTGTCCAAAACGGACTTTCAAGCTATGGTTAGGCTAAGATTTGCTCTCCTTTCCCCCAGGGCATAATTGTCAGACTGACTTACCGTGTGCCTTTTAGCCTTTGTTCTGCCTCTCGCGCTGACATCAGGGAAGCAGTGATGTAGAATAAAGCAGGGGTGGGCTAGGTTAGTCCAGTGTTTGTGTCGTTGTGTGGTGTGCAGGGACACTCTGTGATACTCTAGTGAGCTGCTAAGCTTTTTTTGTAGGCTTTGTGTCATTTACTTAACGACCAATCTCATTAGCTGCCAGGGTACAATGGGCTGATGCATTTTCTATGTACATACTCTACACAGTGACCCTCAAGGTTGCCGAAGGTCTATTTAATCAGTCAGATGCTGAATATATTTGCAGTAAATCACAAAAAAAATAAAAAATGAGACCACAGAGGTATCTCATGAGGCTTTAATGTTTCTTGGGAGTTTGTTGAATGAAAAAGGCAGCAGATTTAAATGCAAAAAAATGAGGAAGAATGAGATGGGACACTCTGTAAGGTTTGCACTAGTGACCTTTAATAATTGCAATAACTTTTGGAAACCCTGCATGTTCCTGCACTTTATTGTTATTTCCTCCATCCAGTTCATGCTTCAGTGTAACCACATTATCATCCTAAAATCCCTTTAAGAAACAGAAAAACAACAAGATGAGCAGCTTTGTCACAGGTTGGCAAAGGTGTATTTCCACCCCCACCTCCTGTCTTTCCAGGCAACCTCAGAGTTGGCATCTCTGTATTTCTACCCTCTCTTCAGTTACAAGGCATAAACCCTTTTAACTCCTATGAAAAATGAAAATGCTGAAAAGCCCTCTGAATGACGACAGCTGTCCATAAGTATCAGGGAGAGTTCTATTGTCCAACTTGTCCCTGGATAAAATGAATACTTTACAGCAGAGGCTGTTCAGCTTGGCTAAAGAGTATGGGGAGAAGGGGAGGAGGTCACTGGAGATTTCGCACACTAATTTAATCTGGGAAAAGGACAGGCACTGCATCTCACTTGAACAGACTGGCGGCAATCTGGGCTCTCACAGAACTATCTCCTTTTGCCTGTGCTCTATTTATTCCTTATCTCTGTTTACCAACCGCTAGGTCCCTTTCATTCACACCACGAGGCCGTTCTCCTACTATCAGTCAGCAGCTGACACTGTGGAAGAGCCTCAAAGGCAAAAAAAAGGGATCAAAACTAAACCAAAGCTGTATAAACAATGCAGCAGTAGAAGTAAATGCATAAATCCTAATTCTTAACCCAACCCACAGGGTGCGAACAGAACCTTTATAGTAAATCCAAGAAACCCACCACAGTGAGCTATGGGCTACAGAGGGAACAGGGGAAAGCCAAATATCATTCATGAAATCATCATCTGAGGCAGAAACACTCGCAAATGCACACATTTTGCATGCTCAACTTGGCTTGTATTATAATTGCTTTAGCGACTAAACTTTGTCACTCAGTACATTCGTCAGCAACTAATGATCATCTCATTTGCTTATACTCATATGGTTAAAAAATAAGATAAATAAATAAAACCAGGCAATTCTTTATGGGAGGCCCCCCCCCCCCAAAGTTTGGATAACTTTTCATTCACTGCTGGATTTAAAAAATAGATCTAAGGAAAGACAGGAAGATATATGCCAAGTTTTATATCTTTTTTCCTTTTATTTAATTTTATTAAATAGTTGTAATTCTTACTTAAATCAGTAAGTTTCATTAAAATGTCACTAGACTGTAATGTCTAACTCCTGCACAACTTTTTATAGTAGATAGGCGCAGATAAGAAAGAAGTCTCATTTTTTTAACTACAGTGAAAATTAGGGATACACACACACACACACACACACACACACACCCTTTGCTAGCATTCTGGGTGAAAGCTGATGTGAAAGCTGACTTTTAAACTTGTATATTATATTAAGTCTTCATCCTGAATGCTAAAGGAAATTCATCACTTTGAATAGATAGGGATAACAGCTTATGTGTCTTACTTGCAGAATGAACCTAAGATGTGTTTCAGAGAGCAACAGCATACTTTCAAAGTTATATAAAACAAAGTTAACAGACAAGGAAATGGAATATAAGCCTTAAGACACAAACTGCTAAGTTTAGAAAGAAAACTATACTCTTATGACTACAATTAATTCTTAAAAATGAAAATAATGGTTCACATAATTCAAAACATGTTAGATACATTTTCAGGATTGTTGGAAAAATAGTGACAAAAATATTGCTCATTATCAAAGATGATCTATTATGCCAAATTTCAGTTCTGATTTCCACCTATATGCATTATGAGCAATGAAGTCTTTACTACTTGGATCCTTTTTTCCAAATGAATTAATGAATTAAATTTATCCTTTCACCAGCTGCTAGGCAGCAGATGGAACCATTTCTGAAGCCTTGTTGAATTCAATCCATAAAACTCATTTCCTAGGATTAGCAGTCCAAAGTTTCTTTTAATGTTTATATACCGCTTGGGATTTTAAATTTCACGATGCTAAACTTTCTGCTTAATAATTGTCCCTCTCCCATCAATTTCGTAGGAAACAAACTTGAAAGAAACACTGTACTTTCTACCAAAACATAGTAGGTCACATAAGGACAAGATTACATTTCAGGAGCAATCAGGTAAAACAAAGTGGGGTTTTTGTTGTTTACACTGTACTAGTACCATAGAAACCGTTTATCTTACAGTCAACCATTAATTTCAGCTAGAAGCTTTATAGGTCACAGTTCATTTTAGTCAGCTAATAGAAAAGCATCTTGTAGAACTTTCTTATGCTAAGCTAGGGAACCAAACTCTTGACAGTCCCAAACAAATCCAAGGTTTCACATTGTTTTAAAACTATGGTAAGATAATTTTGTCTACACACTCATAACTTTCTGAAATTTTGGATAGTTATGAGTGGTTGTCTGTGCTTTTTCGCTCTTGATTACATAATAGGAACATTCATAATATGCTTTCAGTAAGTACTTTTGCTAACCAAAGTAAAATTTAAGATTGTTTATGGTACTACAACTTCAAATATAACGAACAGTGGAGTGTAGGAAGTTTGCTCCATGGAAACCTTTTTTAAAATCATGTTTGAAAAAGGCACCATGGACAGCTCCATGCCTGTTCTTTTTCTTACATCTATAACTAGTCTCCTTACCAACCATTCAAAGGCCAAATGATTTTAAATTGTATTTGTACTGAATTCCCCACCACCACCCCAGACTTTTCGCAACACTGAATTATAAAGTGTTGCAAAGTTTTAGTCCTTTGGCAATAACCAGAATGGGGGAATCACCAGCACTATACTGAAATTGTAAAGCTAGATCTGTTTGAAAGGCCTTCAAATAGTTCTTTAGTAAATAAGAACTTTTAAAAAATCCTTGCTTGGCTGTTCTGTACACAAATGATTCCCACTAATTTGGCACAAGAAATCTATATTAATCTAATAATACAGTAAGCCAAGAAGGCCACATAGTAATAATTATCATACAGTAATTGAATATTTAGGAGGAGGAGGAGGAGGAGGAGGAGAGAGAAAAAGATTGGTAATCTTAGCTTGCAGGCATGAAATTACTAAAAAACAGAACTGATATTGTGTATGAAGGGGGACCATAACAAGATCGGAAAGTAGAAGGCAGAGTCTAAATTTAGAAAGTTTCCATTCTAAACACGATCTATTCCTTAAAAATCTCTTCAGCAGGAAAGCA